>NW_028322112.1:679228-1358457 GCF_001445615.1 Aspergillus lentulus
GCAAGGCTCAAGCATTATGGAATGGGACATGGAAATCTGCGGTTCCACTCCCGTCGAACGGTCCGAGTTAGAGTCAAGAGTCAGAATCTCAGTCAGTCTCGCCAACAGGGGCAAGATGAAGGGGAAAAAAAGAAAAAAAATAACATCCGAGGCGAATCGAGATCTACGTCGTGTTTTTACCTCTTTAACTTCCTAGCTCCTACTTTCTTTTCCTGGTCGAAACTTCCTCTCAACAGGACTGTTTCTCTACAATCGCTCTTTAACTTGAATCATTGGAGCATTGCGGCATTTCTATTCTTTTGTATTATACGCAAAGCTTGATATTTTGTTGTTTCGCTCGAGGGAGAAGGTGCTAGACCAGGGAAATCAGCCATCATGATTCAGAGCGTCGATGTTCCTCCTGTATCCGACCCCGAGAATCCACAAGAGAAGGGCATTGCTAGCCGGGATGCATCTCTGGCCGAAGACGAGAAGAAGTATGACGCCACACCTGCCTACAGGCAGGATGCTTTTGGCGATGAGTCGAATGCGGAGGTCAAATATAAAGTCATGAAGTGGTGGTACGTTTTTGATATTCAGTCCCCGCGATTGTTAGGATAACCACCATCTGACATTATCTCCCATCACAGGCAATGTGGTCTGCTCATGGTTGCCGAAACTGTCTCGCTCGGTGTTCTGTCGCTGCCTGCTGCTGTCGCTGGCCTGGGCCTGGTTCCGTATGTTAACCACTTTTGAGCTTCCCATTCGATCGGCTGCTGATTTTTTGCCCTAGTTCTGTCATTCTTCTGGTCAGTCTCGGCATCGTCTCAACCTACACCGGATACGTTCTTGGGCAGTTCAAACTCAAGGTGCGGTGGGTTACTAACATGGGCGATGCCGGCGAGGTGGTCTTTGGCAGTTGGGGCCGTGAGATTCTTGGAGCAGCCCAGGTGCTATTCCTGGTCTTCGTCATGGCTAGTCATCTCCTCACCTTTGTCATTGCCATGAACACGATCACGGATCACGGGACCTGTTCAATTGTGTTTGGTGTTGTGGGCATGGTTGTTTCGTTCATCCTGTCCTTGCCGCGGACACTGGCGAAGATGTCCTGGCTCTCTCTAGTTTGTAAGATGACCTCCTGTCTGACGCCGAATCTGGTAGCTAACTTCCACCCTAGCTTTTACCAGCATTATTTCCGCGGTGATCATTTGTATGATCGGCGTAATTATAAAGCATCCGGGTGGAAAGGTCATGGCAACTGTCGACACGGACTTGGTCCATGGGTTCTCTGCCGTCACTAACATCGTCTTTGCTTTCTGTGAGTTCCTATTTCGGTAGAACTCGAAATTCAACCCGACTAACTGGCTCGCAGCCGGGCACGCAGCCTATTTCGGTCTCATGGCCGAATTGAAAGATCCTCGCGACTTCCCCAAGGCCCTGATGCTGCTGCAGAGCGTCGATGTCTGCCTTTACATCGTCGCCGCCATCGTCATCTACATCTACGGCGGTGCCTCAGTGACTTCGCCAGCTCTTGGGTCAGCCTCAATTTTAGTCTCCAAGGTTGCCTACGGCATCGCCTTGCCTACTGTACGTCCACACGCGCATTTGAAAACATGTCTCCAGTACTAATGCTACTCAGATCATCATCGCCGGCGTCATTAACGGCCACGTTGCTTTTAAATACGTCTACATCCGCATCTTTCAAGGGTCGTCAAGAATTCATCAGAGGGACTGGGTGGCCGTGAGCTCCTGGGTCGCCATCGCGCTCTCCCTCTGGATCGTCGCCTGGATCATCGCTGAAGCCATTCCGGTCTTCAGCAATCTGTTGAGCTTGATCGTAAGTCTCTTCCCGTTCTTTTTCTTCACCTCAATCTCTGACTCCTTCATCTTCAGACTGCCCTCTTCGCCTCCTGGTTCACCTATGGCCTCAGCGGTATTTTCTGGCTCTACCTCAACAAGGGCAAGTACTTGTCCTCCCCGCGCAAGATGTTCCTGACAGTCGTCAATCTCTTCTGCGTGGTCTTTGCTGCCGTGCTCTGTGGTCTGGGCTTGTACGTCTCCGGAAAGGCGATACATGATAACCCCAGCAGTGCGAGCTTCTCGTGTGCCAATAATGCTTAATCTTTCATTTACGGCATTCTTGCATTGCATTGCATGGCGTTCTGGGTTTTTTGGCTGATGTATATATGGGACAGTGGGCAGTGGCATCGGCTGCCTTGTATATATCGATTCTGCCGATGTCTTAGACATGAGATACCTCTTTGTCTATGTTATATTCGTTTGTTTTCCATTCGGATAGCCAGAGGTAGGGAACTTGTACAGAATGCATTTGCTCTCGCCCGTATGTATGCGGAGAATAGAAAGTTCAAAGATAATGTAATGTAACATTCGACACCAACATGCTTGCAGCGCTCAAGTAATAATGCTAAGTATGCTACATATGCGCCCATTGCCATTCGCCAGACTGGATATCCCGTAAACACCCTCCCAACCTAAACACCACCGGTTACCTGAAATACTGAAACAACAATCGAAGAAGAAGCGATGACCAGTATAAATGAAGGATAGGGCATGTCAGCCGCGACTTTCCCTTCTCATCCGTCTCCGCTTCCTGCGGCAGGAGTCGATCGCCTCGGGCGTCAGGATATCCGCAGGCGGCTGGAACTCGCGCACCTCCATCTTGGGGATGGGGTGGCCGAACGCCAGGCGGACGCGGCCCTTGCGGTGCGGCGAGAGCGCGGCATCGCGCAGATGAGGCTTTGCGTAGAATGAGGTGAAGGGTTTATCGGGAGGGGTAGGGGTTGCTGGTTTTGCGACAGCGGGCAGTGCGGTGGAGGGCTTGTTGGCGGAGGATTTGCGGCGTCGGGGGGCCTCGGTCGACGGTTTGGGTCGTTTGCCGGCCGTCGCGGAGCGGGCTTCCTGCTGCAGTTGGTGCGCGGCCCAGGCGTCCACGTCGCTTGGGTCTGGGGGTTCGCCGTCGCTTACGGCGTCGGAGGTGGCGGCGCCGTTGGGGGTTGGTCGTTCGGCGGTAGTATCTAGGGTGCGATCGCTGAGTTTGCGCTTCTGGGAGGTAGTGCGGTCTCTGCTCGTGGGGGCGGTGGATGGTGATGTCTCGGCGTGGAGAGAGGGCTTGTCCTTATCGAGCTTCCGGCGTTTCTCTTCTTCTTTCCAGATTTGGAATTTCTCGATCAGACTTGCGATTTCTCTCATGAAATAGTCGCGTTTGGGTTCGTAGAGCTTCTTCTCGTGCTCGTGGATACCAGTTATACCCATCACACGGAGCCAGTCGTGACCTTTGAGCTCATCTAATAGTCGCTCCAGCTGCATCTTCTCATGCTGGGCGCGTTCGCGCTCGATGTTTCGGAGCTGTTTCTCCTGCCGCTCCATTCTCCGGTGGGCGCGGAAATAGTATCCTTCATTGAGAGGGTCCTCCTCCGTGACATCCCCGGGCGCGGCGTCTGACCTTGGCTCCGGCTCTGGCTCCGGCAAAGATATCTTTTCGCAGTCATGGAGCTGCAACAAAGGGTTTCCAAATGGGGACTCGGAGTCGGGAGTTGAGGATTGTATGGTGGTAAGAGGCTCAGTCAGGTCGTCAATCAACTTGATCGTGGTGTTCTCGGTCAGTAGCTCCACGGTCTTCGGAGGGTCTAAACTCAGAATTTGTTCATAGTTCCAGAAATACGATGCCAGTTCGCTCCGCAGCCGCGAATTACTGTCCTTGGAACGAAGCGACCGGCGCTGTTCTGGTGCCGCTGGACTGGGATGGTCGGGTTCCTCCTTAGGCTGCGATTGCGTTTCCGTCTGAGGATTCGCCGAGTTGGGTTTTCGCCGACTGCTCGTCTGTCCAGGGGTCTTCTGCGCATCCGCGTCTGAAGCGCCAGATTGCCGCGGGCGAGAACGGCGTGTAGAACGCGTGGCAGAAGTTGGAGTGGACGTAGTGGGTGTTTTGCGAGGCTGCGAATTGGCCCCGGTAGGGACAGGAGAGATGATATCTAAGGGATCCGGCGATTCGCGGCCACCACCACGCATATACAGCGCGGCAGAAGCCGAAAGCGGAGTGCGATGGTGATCATGGGATTGTCCCGTAGTGTGCGGGGTGCCGGGGGGCGGAACACGGACGGAGGAGGAGGGCGACGAGGAGGGTGCGCTGTCGCTGGCAGTGGAGGGAGCAGGTGGCCGGCGCGTAGATGAGCGCGGCGGCGGAGGGAGAGGTGAGTGGGCGGCCTGTCGCACGATCTGAGGGGTTTTGGATGACGGAGGAACACGACGACCGGAGTTTTCAATAGTAGTATCAAGTAAGTCGGGAGAGCTCTTGCGACGGCGGGACGAAGGTGGCTGTCGATGTTGTTGTCGCTGTTGCTGCTGAAGCCGAGGCCTCTTTGCAGGGGGAGGAGAAGACGGCAAAGTGTCGTGGTGGTTGTCCTGGTGGTCGTCATGATGACCAGAGGTATTGTCATCCCGTCGCACTGAGAAGCGCAGGGACGACCTCGATCGGACGGCCATGATGATCTGATTGCAGCAGCGGCAGATACTTCGTCATTCGATGAGATGGACTGGTCATGCAATAAGATGATGATGCTGATGGTGGACGGCGTGATTGGATATGGGATGCAACTGAAGAGGACAATATATATAGGGACATGCTGTAAGAATGTATGTGATGGTGTCTCAATTCATCCTATGTCGCTCAATTGATTGACTCTATTGCCATTGCATCTGGAGATGAAAGGTGAATCGAACCTATTCTTCTGCTTCGTCGCCCTGTCCTCGTCGTCTTCGCGCTCTTTTTTTTTTTTTCGCGGTCGCCATTAATTACAGGGATGTGGTATGGATTAATACAGTATTTGTGGAATAGGAGCTCACATTGAGATGGGAAAGGGTGTATTATTGTGTCAGCAGAATACAGAACTTTCCTCATCCTCAATCACTATTGTCATCCCCAATGACTATATGGACTAGAGAACAATAAGGCATTGTATATTCGAATCAGCATTTCAGATGAGCGAAAATTAAGTGCCATTGTCAGTATGTGATACTCCACAAAAAAGGAATAAAGAAAAAAACTGTCGTTGATAGTAAAAAGACGCCTCCTAACGTGGTCATATCGAAATGCGGGGACACCTCTGGGGACACCTACAAAAAGATACACAATAAGTAGTCATGGCATTTTGAGCTTGACAAGAGACAACGCATTAAGAAACCAACCAAACCCTAACTGACAATCTCGCGGGCTGATAAAATGCATATGATAGAGTATTCGAGGTCAGTTTATATCAGATGATCATCCAACAGCAACACGCGGACTCTTCTCGCCTTCTTGCAGTTGCAAGTTACAATATCCCCCACCCCCACACAACGAGGGGAAGATGAGCGATTCATTCTCATCCTTGTAGAGTCAATCTCATGGATGACTCCGTAGGGCTTTCATCGGAGTTCTTGCCGACTAGAAAGATCGTTGTACTCCTAGTACGAGAGTATTCATCTACCGGGATACAATTCCCTCCTCCCGCGGCTGCTGGTACTACTTCCGTTGGAGAATGGAGATATCCCCCACCTTCACAGGCTACAATGATGACCCCGGACCAAGGAGTACGTGGGGGTCACGGGCTCATTCCATAGCAGTTATCTAATGTTCTTTCGATTCCATACTACATTGAAAGGATGATCCAAAGATGTATCTCTTCCGTAGCAAATAGTAGTATTGCATCTTCTCCAAGTCCTCGTGGGTTACATACAGTCGAGCTGCCACATCAGTTTCGACGCATGGTCCAATGTCATCAGATGCAACTCCACCACCAATAATATCAATAAGAGTTACAATTGCTCTCTGATCTACACCAAAGTCTCGTCCACGTATTCTGGATTCCGACTCCAAGCAGGCCTCCATTCTGTGGGGTCCAGACGTGGGGGTTTTCCCAGTGTCCACTCTTTTCCACTTGCCGAAATGTCTGTAGACGGCCTTTGAACTTAATGCGATCAATCTTCATCATCGCATCAATTGGGGTCGGCACTGGAACCACATTCCCATTCCTTAATCATGGCAGGCGTCCCACCGTCTCTGCCCTCTTTGACAAACCCTTTCCTCCCTTTTTCTATTCTTCTCAATCCCGATAAATCCTCCAAATTGAGCTCCTCTACCTGGTAACTCCGTTCCATGCAGATCTACACTTGAGATCATTTTCACACGACCACCACAGAACACCACTGGTATACAACAACAGACAAAATGACCACAAACGGAACAACAACAAGACGGCCCCTCGTCCCCGGCATCTACGTGCCAACTGTCGCCTTCTTCAAGGACGACGAGGAGGTCGATCTCCCCACCGTCGAGAAACACGCCGCCTACCTCGCCAACGCCGGTGTCACCGGCCTCGTCGTCCAAGGCAGCAACGGCGAAGCCGTGCATCTCGACCGTGAGGAACGCAAACTCATTACGGCCGCGACCCGCCGCGCCCTCGATGCCGCGGGAGCCACGTCCATGCCCCTCATCGTCGGCTGCGGCGCATCTTCCACCCGCGAAACCATCCAGTTCTGCAAGGACGCCGCCGACGCCGGAGGAGACTACGTCCTTGTCCTGCCGCCCTGCTACTACAAGTCTCTCGTGAACAACGCCGCCCTCCTCGACTACTTCCGCGACGTCGCGTCCGCCTCCCCGATCCCCGTCCTCATCTACAACTTCCCCGGTGCCTCCTCCGGCCTCGACCTCACCTCCGACGACATCCTGACCCTCGCTAAACATCCCAACATCGTCGGCGTCAAGCTCACCTGCGGCAACACGGGCAAACTCGCCCGCGTCGCCGCCCAGGCCAAACCCGATTTCCTGACCTTCGGCGGCTCCGCCGACTTCACCCTCCAGACCCTCATCGCCGGCGGCGCGGGCATCATCGGCGGCGTGGCGAATCTGATTCCGCGCTCGTGCGTGCGCCTCATGGAGCTCTACCAGAGCGGGAAGATCGCGGAGGCGCAGGCGCTGCAGGCGGTCGTCGCGCGCGCGGACTGGCTGGCGATCAAGGGTGGGTTTGTCGCGGTCAAGAGCGCCCTGCAGTCGTATCGGGGATACGGCGCGCTGCCGCGGCGGCCGTGTGTGGCGCCTTCGGCGGAGGAGGCGTCTGCATTGAAGAATGCGTTCCAGGAGGGGATGGAGATGGAACGCAGTTTCGAGGTTGCGTAATTTGCATGAGTTTATGATACTAGCGTTTTTGACTATTCTGTGTTGTGAATGAAAACATGGCCGACGGCCGCGATCAGCATACCATGTTTGAGTTGCCGTGCTGTGTGGAACCATCTACCCAACGCCAACTCCTCAAACTTTTGTTCGAGGCCATATTACCTTGTAGCATTTAATTGCATCATTGACAAGATCTTCTATTTCGATAACTCTCTATGGGGCATGATTGATCCCGAACAATGTACTTCGCCGACTGACCAATCCCACTTCTCCACTTTCATCAGTCTGCGCGGTTTTCGCGTTTTCTAGGCTTGGGGGTTTGCCTCCCGGAAACTATCTACAATATACATTAACATGCCTCTTCCTCAACCAATATCTAACTACACATCAATGTTTCCTTTCGAGCTGTCTTATAAAAGATCAAATATCTTAGATTAAAAACATCATGCTCCGCATACCCTCACCGTTCACTTCCCGCCTGAGTACGCGCCAGCTACTTTTGTCAAGCAGACCCTTAACCCATTTCTATCGACTCCACACTTCCCAATCGCAACCGCAGCACCAGGTTACAAAATGCTGCTCAAAGAAGGAAAAGGAGAATGAGACTCAAAAATCCGTTCTCACATTATCCTTCTGGTCATCTAAACAAGGCTGGAAGCGTGCAGCTGTCAACACCCTCCGCTGCCTGGCGGGATGTACACTAGGTGATTTCTCGGCGCTGTGGGTGCTGCAGAGTTTCTATGGGCATTGGGGGATGGGTGCTATTATGGGTGTTTCAAGTATGTTCATCTCTAGTCGTTGCACTCAGGCTCGATCAGATGACTGATGTTGTGGCAGTGGCGAGTGGAATCACCACCTCAATTCTTCTCGAGACTGTCCTCCTGCGACGTGGAGCGGACAAACTCCCCTGGGGACTGGCCTTTCGGACCGCGACGGGTATGAGCCTCGTCTCCATGCTGGCCATGGAGACGGTGCAGAATCTGGTGGATTACCATCTCACCGGAGGTGTGGTGTTGCTGGATGATCCGCGGTTCTGGGCGGCTGCGCTGGTGTCCATGGGTGCTGGGTTTTTCGCCCCGATGCCGTATAATTATTGGCGGTTGGTCAAGCATGGGAAGAGCTGTCATTGATTTTTTCCGAAAATGGTCTCGTGTGTAAGATAGAGTAAACTGTTTTAGTATCGACTGAATATACGCAACTTCCAGCTATCTCTGATGACACATCTGCGAACGCCATTCTGATCGGGCTAGAAGCGGACTTGAGCTTGAAAGCAGACGAAATCTGTCACAAATGAGATACACTGAGAGATGGACTGTGCCCAAGGGTGCTGGAACCGTGGTATTTGCTTATCAACGGGAAGGCCCGTCGTTCCATCATTGACAAGAGCCCACAACATGACGTCGGTTGTGGAAAGATATGCTTGTAGTTCGTATTCAATCACAGAAGTCTGTCTGATGCCGAAAATTGGGTCCTTCCTAGAGGTTAACGACAGTATAGGCAAGTGAGTGCGGAAATTGCAGAAGAGCAATTTTTCCCTTGAAGAAGCGATTGCTCGCATGTCTGCGACAATCGAACCTAAGGACGCCATACGAGCCCTTTGGCAGACGCGATCGTGTGAGGTACGTCAAGAGGATTCGGAACATTTGAGAAGACAGTCTAATAGACCACATTATGCTATCTCCGTTTCGTCCATCTAAGCGATGTCACTGTGACAGCTTAGCAGATGCAATCTCCGAAGCCATTTTGGTCGCATTTTTATCGGTAGTTAGTTCCCTCCACCATGTGAACTTGTCCACTTGATCATCCAGTTTGTGCGGGGAGATGGCCGTTTATCTGCAGATACGAGCTGTGGCAAGGTATCATCATAGGAACGAAGCCGATAAATCTGCACTGACCATATCGCGTGGTATCTGCCGATCAGAACAGACCTCCAAGATTAGAGACCTTCGATAATGAAGGACCATCCAGGTTGCAGTGCGGGAACAAAGGCGGATGTAACCCTCGGAACCAGCGATGAAACCAAAGCATTCTTGGATCGCGGGTAGAGTCCTAAACAATTCAAGGCGCAGTGTTGACCTTTTTGCCAATAACTACGATCACTGTCACAAGAGCAAATGAAAGAAAGCGAGTGGGCCATGATTGGCGTCCACCCCCCAGATTCTGAAGCATGGACTAACCATCGACAGAGAACGTGTATGTTCTGGACAAATTAGCGTTGATGATGCCTGCCAGAGATTGGCGGATGGACGGACTTGAGCTGTAGCTTCCCATTCTGATTGCATTCTGATTGCTCAACCGACGCGTTGGCAGAATGAAAGTTGCGAAGATGGACTGTAGGACTGGAATGCAGGAGATTATTGGTGTCGATCAGCGCGCTCGAAGGATTCACCCTGCAAGGCTAATATTTAAATAGATTCCTCCTCCTCTGGTTCCTGATGTCGTTTTCACTCAAGCCCCCTTTCTTACGCATATCCCTCAAACGAAACCTGTTCAATGCCTGTGTTGTTGGATTGATTATTGTGATCATGCTCCTCTCCAGCATCTGCGCCGTAGTCCTTGCGGTCGCCTCGTCGGCCGCCGCTGTCAGCGTCAATCCTCTGCCGGCTCCTCGCAATATCACTTGGGCGTCATCGGGGCCCAAACGCCTTGCGAGTTATCTTACTCTGCGTACAGACCGCGGTTCCAACAGCCAGATCATTTGGCAAGGATGGGATCGCGCCTGGAGGACGATCGTCTCGCTTCAATGGGTTCCTGCTGCGACGGAAGCGCCGATCTCCTCCTTCCAGCCGTTCCCAACAGCTACACCTTCCGCCTCCACGAAGAGCAAACGCGCCTCCTCCCCGCTACAATTCGTCGATGTGAAGGTTGACGATCTCAAAGCCGATCTCCAGCACGGTGTGGACGAATCTTACACCCTGGATGTGAAGGAAGGCTCCAATACCATTCAAATCACGGCCAAGACCGTTTGGGGTGCTCTGCATGCGTTCAGCACCCTTCAACAGATCGTCATCTCGGATGGGAAAGGTGGACTGATCATCGAGCAGCCTGTCAGTATTCAGGATGCTCCTCTCTATCCTTATCGCGGCATCATGATCGATACTGGTCGCAACTTCATCTCTGTGAACAAGATCCTGGAGCAGTTGAACGCCATGTCATTGTCCAAGCTCAATGTACTGCACTGGCACTTGGATGACACGCAGTCGTGGCCTGTACAGATCAAAGCACACCCGGAGATGGTGAAAGATGCATACTCGGTCCGGGAGATTTACTCGCACGCTGACATCCGCCGAATTATTGCCTACGCCCGTGATCGAGGTATCCGTGTCATCCCCGAAGTCGATATGCCTAGCCATTCGTCGTCTGGCTGGAAACAGGCAGACCCGAAGATGGTGGCTTGCGCCGATTCCTGGTGGTCCAACGACGTCTGGCAATATCACACGGCCGTTCAACCCAACCCGGGCCAGCTGGATATTATCTACGACAAGACGTACGACATCGTTCGGGATGTTTACAATGAGCTGTCGGGGGTCTTTACTGACAACTGGTTCCACGTCGGAGCCGACGAGCTTCAACCCAATTGCTTCAATTTCAGTACATATGTCCAGGCATGGTTCGCAGAAGATCCCTCGCGCACCTACAACGATCTGTCTCAGTACTGGGTGGACCATGCAGTTCCCATCTTCCGCAACGTCAGCGAGAAACGCCGTCTGATCATGTGGGAGGATATTGTTCTCTCTCCGGAGCATGCTCACGACGTGCCCAAGGACATTGTCATGCAGACCTGGAACAACGGGCTAGAATACATTCAGAACCTGACGGCACGGGGCTACGATGTCATTGTATCGTCCTCCGACTTTTTCTATCTTGACTGCGGCTCTGGCGGATACGTGACCAACGACCCTAGGTACGACGTCATGAGCAATCCAGACCCCAGCACCCCGAACTTCAACTATGGTGGCATTGGAGGATCATGGTGTGCTCCTTACAAGACATGGCAGCGAATCTACGACTACGACTTCACGACAAATCTGACCGATGCTCAAGCCAAGCATATCATCGGTGCGACCGCGCCTCTCTGGAGCGAGCAGGTGGATGATGTGACTGTGTCGAGCAAGTTCTGGCCCCGCGCCGCAGCCCTGGCCGAACTGGTCTGGTCTGGCAACCGCGATGCAAATGGAAAGAAGCGGACTACGCTCATGACGCAGCGTATCCTCAACTTCCGAGAGTACTTGCTGGCGAACGGCGTTCAGGCCGGCAACCTGGTGCCGAAGTACTGTCTTCAGCATCCCCATGCTTGCGATTTATATTACGACCAGAGTGCTGTCGTGTAGCCCATTGATCAACTTCTGTTTTTGTTAGCGATAGCTGCTGTTAACCCATGTACATACTAACAGCCCCGCGGTCGAGTTCTCTAAGCCTGCTTGATCAGGTTACTGAGCTTAATTGAATTAAGTCAAGCTGAATAATTCCCTGACGATAAATAAAGCTCCAACGGACACCCCTTATTATGAGATAGCATAAATGTCTCATGTGTTTGGCATCCTTGCGCATACGCAAGAGAAGTTATGCACTTGTTCATGTGCCCAGGAGCATGTCCATATGTTTTGAGCAGTCTGAACCCTACTGACATCATCATAATGTCCCAGTATGATAGTGGAATTTCTTTTCCCTCAGGTAGTTCCTACAGTTCGACCATGTATGGCGGCTTCACCGGTTGATCAGTCCTCCTCACGCAACGCAGACACGACCTGCTCGAATACAGACATCAGCAATCAGTTTTCAACCTGAGGAATCGACAGAGGAAGACGAAAGTGCCTTACCACGATATAGCAGCATATACGCTTTTATTCTCCAGCTCGAATTAAGCCTGAGTAGAATATCAGTTTGACAAGCGGAGTCAACTGGTTTCTGTGATTTGGAAGGATGAATCAAGTGATATTGTATGCTAAGATGCGTGGCATAGCTTGGGTCTTTATGGGGTATGCAAGCAGGTGGATGCCGGTACTATGCTGTCTACCCTGAAAACCAAGATCATTGTTATCATGCTCAACACCTGCTTAGAGAGTATGGCAGCTTTACAGGTTCTCTCTAAGAGGTGCTTGCCTAGCTTTACTTCTGATTAGAATGATCTGTTAATCATGGCTTTCTCCTCTCTACAACACTCTATGTCTTGTTGATTAGAGCATAGGTGCAACCATTGTCTGCTATAGCGACCACGACAGGACGTCCTCCAATTGTTCAATGATCACCAATGCCCCTGAACCACAATTCTCTAACTAACTACCAAAGTAGGTATAGACGGCCTTTCTCAAGGCGATTGGTTCATATCATTTTGGCCCTACTTTGGTGGGTTCCAGGTCGGTCAACAGGGGACTGAGATTGAGGTGCTCATTGGTGGTTAGCTTGCTGCAGTGTCTGCTCCTTGCATGACAAGGTTCTCAGTTCCTCACTTGGATCCATGGTTCTGTTGATGATTGAGTTTGTCATGGTTTGGTATTCATAATATTGCGCAGGAGAGTGCTAAGGTAGGGAGTAAGGTATTACTTGCTACTCTACCCTAGGCTGTTGGTTGACCGTCACTCGAACCATTCATACCACAACCTAGAGGCTCTCGCTCATCGCAAATAGACGGTCT
Source organism: Aspergillus lentulus (assembly GCF_001445615.1). Taxonomy (NCBI): domain Eukaryota; kingdom Fungi; phylum Ascomycota; class Eurotiomycetes; order Eurotiales; family Aspergillaceae; genus Aspergillus; species Aspergillus lentulus. The sequence goes on from NW_028322112.1 coordinate 692,014, forward strand.
GCTCTGGTGTGCCTTTCCGGAGTCGCCGAGGGACCGTGGTTCGTGTTCATTGGATTTTTCTGAGTGAGTGTGGATGACCCACCAATGAAGGCGAATACTCCGTCCGGGGTCCTCGTAGGGCTGACAGGCTTACACCTTGGTAGCAAACGCTAGTGACCGAATTGTCTGACATGGTGATATAATATTTCTCGATCGCATATGAGTGTGTGCACATGTGGTGAGGAGAATAATATTCTGCGGCCGGGGCGATTACTTTTCCCCTGGATCAGAGTGGCCACTGGCCATGGCCTACCTACTCTGTACAGGATTTCGGTCATGACTGAAATCTCGAGGCAACTGTTACACTGCATGAGCCACATCCTGCAAACTAGCGCAAAGAGTCACGAGGCTGAAAAGACCAACAGCAGGGGGCTTTTCATCACTGATTCTGAAAAGTGACCAAGTGTACAGAGTACCTGAGGCCAGTGTGCATCTACCCCACCCTGGAATTTATCTCCATACTTCCCGAGGGGTGTCAAATCCGTCAGGTTTCCGCGGTATCAATAAGCTTATGCACTCATGGACAGGATGAGATGGCCTTCACTCCTACAGAACACGGACCATGTCCTGTCTTGTTTCATCGTGGCCACCCTGACACCATTCATTGATCAGTACCCCGGAACAAGTGTCGCTGACTGATTCTTACCATGGAGTCGGATAAGACTCTGGGGTTAAAGAACGGTGAAAAGTGCTCTTGCCTATTGGTTATTGGGTGTTCAAGACTTGATTTTGATGCAACTCACGACTGAGATGCACCAGGCTGTACACCGAATGGTCTGCGAACTTCATCCCATCCAGGATATCGAGCCAGGAAACGTGCTCGAGACTTGTAATAATTGGCTGATATCCGCCGGCCGAAGCGTGGAGATTTCCTCTTTTCGGCCTTTCTCTCTCGCTACAAATATCCGAATCTCCGAGAAGAGCCCATGTTGGATCCTCCGCAGACTGCCAATCCTGACCAAGATCATGGATCCTGGCACGGACGCATATCAGACTCAGCGTCGATTTACTCCATAGATAGAAAACGGATGTTATTGCTGTATTCTTTGAGATACATTCCCCCAGACTCGACCACATGCGATAATTTCCACGAGATGTGCGTAGGTTCCTTGAGTAACTTGGGACCTTGAACAGACGTCATGGGCTTACCATTAGATAGATAATCAGCGATGTCAAATCTTACCAATCTCGGAGACCATCGGCAACATCCTGATTCTTGAAGGATGTTAGGCGCAAATTCGAGCTGTTCATTAGCCCTATAAAATAGCCCCGCTGGATACTGCGGAGGTCTAGAGAAAGAGAAGGGGTGGATGGAGGTGCATCTACCAGTCTTGAGTGATACATAAAAGGTTAGTGAAAATCAATAGATCCCTATTAATGTCCTTCAGGAATCCTGAAGGATGTTGGGCGTGGATTCTAGCTGCCCAGCAGCCCTATATAGCCATAGAGGGCAGCATCTGATCATGGTGTCAAATCCTTCAGGATTGGGATCCATCCATCGAACATTTCCGATACTAAGTAGAACGATCTCATATCAGTCATAGGCCCAGCTTCTAACATATATAATCTACCATGGTAGACAGCCTAGACCGATTATCGCTCAAACTTGTAGAGATTGCAATTACTTCAAGCCACGCTTCACCAAGAAGAAAATAATTCATTTTTCTGTATCATTCTTTGCGATCTTGAAGTATATCTTCCCGCTTTTACTGTTATTTCCTATGACACTCGCCGAAAAAGTTCCCCAACTATCCTATTTCTGCTGCAGCTGACGACTGGCACCCACCAAAAGACCCTAGGTTTATTGACGAACAATGCACTGCCGGGTGGACAAAGATGAAATACTATTGTGGATGTCGTCAGCTAAACTGCCCATTTTTTATTTCACAGCTCAACATAACAATGCTTCTGTTTGACTAGCGTACCAAGGCTTATTCCATTGGTTTAAATCCTGACCGTATAACCTTTCCTGTTAAGAAAGGGACCGACTGTGTCTTTGCTGATAGAAGTGCTAGCTCACCATGCTTAAATGGAGGGGTAAAATAATGCTTATCGTCATTGTCAAACATTGATTTTATATTGACTAACAGTGCTCTAGTCTATTCATTGTGTAAGATACTCTAGAGAAGGTTTGATAGGTTCGCATAGCTAACCTGTAACAGTGCACCAGATAAGCCTACTATTGGCTGCAAGATAAGAGGTAAAGATTGTCCAGTATCACACCAACTCAGGCATTCTAGTCCTAGGACTAAACATAGAGGCTGATGCGTCTCCCAATAGAAGCAATGCAGCTATTGAACTGTTATCATCGTATCCTGGTAGTACTACGGCCATGGCACCGCTCGACGACATGATTTGTAATTATCAACAGTCAAGCTGACATTCCTGGATTATTGGACATTTGAGCAGGGAAGAAAAGATTAATAATTATCTCTCCCATGGTTATCATGAATTCAATCCATTCCAAAAGACTCCCTCAGCGTTTGTTGACAAATGGGCCGACTATTCTGAAGTGGGTTACTTAGACGACTTGTTGACAAGCCCGTCGGTCGGGGTTGCCGAAACTTCTTCGAACCTATCCAGCAAGACGCACAGGACCGCATCCTGCGGACCGCCAACTCCGGAGTACTCAATGGTGTCTAATCATGCACCAAAGTCTGTGTCACCTGCGCACCGCCTCATGTACATCATCATACTCATAGTGCCTGAGTCCGTCCTGAGGTACATTCCTGGTAAGGGCAGGTTGCGGAGGCTAGCGGAGTCAAGCGGACCAAAAGACCATAGAATTATCTGTGCCAGGTGCTCCCCCACCGCGTCCGCGGTGTGGGTGCACCACAGTGTAATTTCCAAGTACCTTTTGTATGGCATCACCATATAAAAGGTACATACTCCCTACTTTAAATATCTGGGAATTCACTAAAAGTAACTATATTTAAGATAGTATAAAACTCTCGAATGGCTTTTAATTATAAGACCTTCCCTCTTAAAATTTGAATATTAACTAAAAATTAGAGGTATAAGAATGCGCAAATTTTTCACTCATGAAACTCTTTCTTAGAGAAAAGAATAATAAGAGATTATATTATATCAGCACTTATAATTTGCCTTTCTAATGATAAAGATAGTAGTAAAAGATAGACACTTATATACCTAAATAATAATAAATTAGAAAAACCAAATGTGTATATACATAGAGTGAATAATCTATACGTACCTTTTATATGGTGATGCTATATAAGAGGTACTTAGAAATTACACTGTAGTTGGAAGTTACACTGTGGGGAACCAGTGTGGGTGCGCTGCTAAGGCACAAATAGCAAACACCAAAATCTTGTCATGTGGCTCATGACCACGAAAGCCACAGACCACAGCGGAGCCATTCCGTCAGTACGGAGTTCTGCACAGCCACTTTGTCCCTAAGGCCCACATCCAAGCCACTCTTCGGCTTGTGACAAGAATGTAATGACTTGGTACATACAATATAAGCCGATCGTATCATTGTAAGGAACGGAGTAACCGATACCGACCAAGATACCCATAGTTCCAAAGCCAGTGGTACGGTACCAAACTATGACCCCTTTCAAGATGGCGCTTGCTCCATGGGGGTAGGATCATCAATGATCGACATGGACTATCCTCGGCTTTACAGATGGGATTTCAAAGTCTCAGGCAAGTTAGTCAACTCTCAAGCAAGAATGGAGCACGATGACGACTCCGTCCTCTAGTTTGGTCTCCTCGGCTCACGTTCTTGGAAATACTGAAACAGCTTATGAAAACTCCGTACACTACGGGGCATTGACAATAGATACATCACAATACTCCACTCATTGAGAAGAGACCAAAAGAAATGATCCGTTGCGACGGATACAGCTCGGGAAGTCAGAGCGTCAAGCCACTGACTAGCAGGATATATTGTGGTCTAAGTATCCGCAGATCACATACTGGAAAAGGGTTCCATTGCGGAAGATCTTGGGTTTATTGCTATGATTCTTTGTACATGATGAGGACATGATACTGGATCTACACTGCAGATTAGCCTGAAGCATCAGGTATAAAGTATCTTCCTGGCCAATAGAGGATAGGAACACTGAAAGATAGTAATCTACTCCGTACGCAGTACCAAGTAAGTAGCTTTGCAGATTCGACAGGTCAACATACATAATTCAAAAGTGACTCGAATTAATTAAGAGCGTCATGTGCTAGAGGCCGCACCATCCTTGCTAACACATTCAGGAGTCCAGGATGTGATATAACCCTTGAGCTCCAAATATTGATGTGTAATAGTTTTATTGTAGATCCAGCTATCACAGTAAACCGGTTTCAAGCACATGAGCCTGATCCTCAGATGTCGCATGGATCTCCTTTATGGTGCAGCTGCAAATGTTGCCTCAGGGAACACTCATGCATGATATGATGATAGCAGTACCCCTTCTCCCCAAGGTGTTTAAGATATTAAACTTGCGGGGTCTACCGGGGACTACGGAGTAAACTATTGATTTCATGCAAGTTGATCACATACACATACACCAAGTCACTCGGGCTACTGCATTCCAATCACAGATTTACCAATTAGAGTGTTTAAATTGATCCAAAGCTTCAGGATCGCCAGATCTAGGATGTTATTTCTTGATCCTTCAACTCCGTTGACATCATAGTCGGCGCAGTCACATTTGGAATTTTTGATAGATCCGCAGACATAAAGTGGTGATGGTCATATCCTCCGAATTCAGAAGATATGATATGTATTTACGTGGTTACTCGTGTTTCTGGTGGCAAATGGCAGCCCAAGTAGCGCCCCCTTTTTGTCTGTGCTGATGACGGAGTTCTTTTCCTGGCTTCCTCCTGACCCAAAGCTTGTTCAAGAGCCCAGTAACTTTGACTCTTTGACATTGTGGGTGATCGTGAGTCTATCTCTTGCTTACTTTCTGGACAATCATATCTGATCCTTTAAGCTAACCTACTATCCTCTTTCGAAACTGGAAAAGCTAATACCTTTTTCTGAAATTTCCGTACTAGTCTCGCGCTTCCCATCATCTAGTTGGCAAGCTCTTAATTAAGAGGCACACTGAGATATGCTCCCTCATACCCCATCATCCATAGTCTCCAAAGTGCAAGTCCAGACATGACACATGACACTTCTGGCCCCATTCTAATCTTTTGCTCGGTCCCTGCGGGACCAGAATTGCGTCGGGCACTAATGCGCTAGTTCCTACGTATTTCGAGGAGCACGAAAGGGGTCTCATTAAGGGGAAGTATTCGAATCCAGAGCGATCTAGATTGCCGTATACGATACCTATCTTTCTTTGAGCATTAGACACTGAGTATCGTAAAAGAATGTATGCCTTGCAATACAACTGTAATCTGGCAGGGATGCTGGAAAGAGGCAATTTCCTCCTGAGGTCTCGTGACTTGCATTCATCTTCGGTTTTACTCCGCAGTGGAATTAATCTATCTGAAATATATTAGACTGTGCGAGAGGTTAATATAACAGCGATGTGTAGCTAAGGTAGCCTGGATTTGAGCTATATTTATCACATTCCGAAAAATGGCAGGTATCTGTCTAGAATTGAGGCTCAGCGTACATTTACCCAATGGTCAACTCAATTGCAAGTATCAACCCGATTTCAGAAACAGACTCTTAGTTTCATCCATCCCATAGAGATGGTGAGACCAAGAGATAAGATCCTATCAGCTTCTCTGTACATCATACTGAAACTCCCTTCGGAATTTACATCGAACAGGCATGCAATGCGCTTGGAAGAACCTCAAGATAGCAACGCATGGCAACACATGGCAACAATAGCCTCAAAGACTGCAGAACCACCAGCGACGTGTTTCAGATTAGAACGCTCGCTGCACTCACTGTTCTCGAATCTTTCCTCTGACTTGTGAGTGGCTTCTAGCGTTTGCTCCTGCAATGCAGGATGCACGTAAGACTTTGACCAGGACGAAGACCAGAAGGCATCGTACGTAGCTCCTTGTTTATTGGCACTGCTGTCGTACAGCGTCGTGCTACCTGTCTATCTATAGTCTGCCTTGGTTATGCGCTCTTCGTGTCGGGTAAGCACTGATTACTGCCACGAGGAAGCAGGGGAATGTTTCAGAAAGCGACTGCTGCTTGGTTAGACCACAGCCATTCTGTAGCACCTGCCCAAAGAGGAATTAGATTCTTGGCGTGTAGTTGGGGGCCGAAAGATCTGTCCCGCTGTCGAGTCCCAAAAGGTATTATCGTTGATTTGTTGAGATTAAGGTGACACCTGTGCACCTGGTTTAAGGACAGCCTGGTAAAAAGCCACCTGGAAAGCGGATTCCGCGATGCTTAGGGTGGGGAGCTTTGATAGAATTGGGAACTTACTAGCGATGAGCAACCTTAGCGAAGCCACATGTTTAGCTTTCCACTGCTGTACGATGAACATAACCATGAAAATATAGAACAGAAATAAAAGCATTACACAAGGATCAGCTGACACCCGACAATCGATTTGGAGTTCAGTTATTGAGGCTTGAAGAGGCTTGTGTCTAGATGCCGCGATTCCCAACGCCAAGATGTCATTTTTAGAATAGATGTTCTCGACTGTCAGTTGCCCATTCAGATAATACAAGCCCAAGGTGGAGTACGGAGTAGCCAGATCATCTCTTCGACTGTTAGGGATTTGAGTTTGTATGTAATGTTACACCTTTTTTTTTCTGGCGCATGAAGACAGGGATGATTTGTTGGGATTTTTAGACTGTATGTTCAGCTTCTTCATTTGCTGATGCTTCAAACTCTATAATATAGGGCTGAGACAATCCTTTGCCAAGACTTCAGACTTGTTTGCTGTTTAGGTTTTGTTTGAGTTTTTCTTTGGGGAACAACAGGGAACAAGTAGACACCATCATTGTTGAAACATTCAAGCATTGGCTTTTTTGCAGCATAGGCAAACCAGCATGGACCTTAATGCCAGAATACCAGTATCCGAAGCTTCTTTCTAGCTTCATTAGGTATGTCAGTTACGGCCTAATGTAACAAATATTTGTTGGGTACTTGGAAAATAGTCCCTGTCAGCAGGCAGGATATTTTCCTATCCCGTTATGATCAAACTGGCGACATGCAGTCCCCACGTGCAAATGCCAGGGTTCGGCGATGCCGCTCTCCAATATGTACGTATCCTTTTCCCAGGTTGGCAATTATCGGTGATTTGTTATTGATTGATTATCAATCACTGTGGGATGTCAGCGAACAAGAAGCGAAAATGCAATCGTACTTTGTCCGTATGTACTTTTGTCTTTGTACTTGGAATAATTGGTCAACCTGCTCGCTTCAACGGCTGCTACCTAACCCTCTTGGCAATAAAGCTGAGCGTTATCTGTAGGGTATATCTTGGGTAGCAGAGCCTCAAAATCCTTAGTATGTCGAATATTCGTTGAGTGCTGTCGTTGGTTTCTCGGAGATTACCGCATTCCTTCGTGGATTTTCGGCCGGAGACGCAAGGACCACAAACCAGTGAGGACGAGTAACGAGATTAACCGCCCGACAGTCAATGATGCCAGAAAGCGCCACAGTAGAGTTCACCAGGGAGGTGTCTACTTCAGAGAGTTTCATGTCCCCATTTTTCTTCTTTCTCACATTGACTTTCGGTCAGGGAAAAGGGTATTTCACGGCAACAACCGGCAGGCGAACAATGTAATCGCTTTAGAATACAAGTAGAAGCATCGGTCAATTCTAGGGGATTACTCAACCAGAATCACGGAGTCATGATTATGCTGGCATGCCATGCAGTACTGTGGATATCCCGTCTCATCCATAGTGCATGATACCATCATCGTGCATCAGAGTCAGCACTTGGGACCGACGGAAAAGGGAAAAACAAAACAGAGTTTTGGATCAAGTAGGTTGCGGTGTAAAAACAGGTTGCTGCGCCTCGATTCGCTTATAAAACCAGGGATCTGCCAATGGAAATCCGGGTAGATCTGTTTCCTGAAGTATTATTGGCCCATCTAGTGTGGCTCGGGCAAGGTGTGGCGCTAAGGCTATTTTGGAGCGCTTTCCTCACCGATCTGAAATGTTTTGTCATGTCATGTTCCGGAGAAGAGCGTCCTTGTATCATCCACATTCCTTCTTCTGGGATCTGGAATTGACTTAACCAATGCCCCGTTTGAGGTTTCCTGCATCTCTATACCTTCTAGGGCAACCGCAGTAAACAACACAAGTTGAAGTACTGCATACTGCATCATCATCATGACCAAATTTTCATCAGCCATACACACTACCAACTAGATACGGTACCCACCCCATGCCTGTAAATACCATATTCAGTCGGTCAGAGATCAGATAAATTTGTCCAAGGTACTCAGTGCTCGTACTACACAATCAGGTGCAAGCCCTTGACTGAACTGGCTCTTGGAAATACCTACCCGACTCGAAGCACGCATGGCGTACAGGTACAGCAATAGCATAGTCGTTCATAAGTGTCAGTGACTCTCAACTTTAGCGTACGGAAATTCCGAATGCGAAGTAATACTGAAACAGGTCGCGCTAAGACTCAGCCTTGTAGGTACCTTAGGCACACTAAAGCAGACCCCACTCGAGAGTTTACCCACGTCAACACCGGGCATACAATCTTCGAAATTGTTTTCAAATGACTAGTACTGAAACTAAGAAGCTCATTAACGTCGACGCAAAACCTTCGAGGCAACACTCGCAGAGGAGTGACATTATAACTTCAAGCAGAAAGATTCGTCCACGTCAAAACGAAGCACAGGACAGGTTCTTCCCGTCTGTGCCAGTTCAGGCTTCTGATTGGATTGTCTTCCTCGAGCATCATTTGCCTGTCACAAATCTGAGCCAATCGACTAGGCGAAACTCATATGCACGTTCCTCGAAATGGCTGGGGTCGTGGGGCTGGACTATGTAAGATCGTCAACAAAGCCCCAGAACCAAAAAAAAAAAGCTAACCGGACCAAGGGGAAAGGTGTTCGGAAGCCTGCGGCCATGGTTCAAGATCTAGAGTTTGCTGCCTCCCGTGTCTCCTCAGAAGTGAAGATGATCTGTACCGGATTGACGGGACAGTGGGTGAGGCCTTGCCAGACTGTCAACTTGCCAAGCAGATATGCCAATCAATGGTGATATTTTTGAAAGTCTTCATCAATCATGCCGGTTGCCATCAATTATCGATATTATTTTTATTCCATAAGTTCATATATCCGAAGATTGGATTTAAGTATCTATGGGTAAGGTACTGAGTGGAACAGCAGAACTACTTCATTTCAGATCACTCATCCTTGCTAGGATTTACCCCATAGTCCGTCTCTGTCTCCGTCTCCGTGGTCTTCGTGATACCCCTCGTTTTGCAACTCCATGGGGGAGAATTTTGCCACCATCTTATCTCCAAACCACGATCATACTGAAAGATAAGAAGGAATGATAACAATAAAATTTAGCGGAAGCATTGTAAACAAAGTTTCCTGGAGAGTCAGAGGAGAAATTGCTTGATTACTGGACTCCGTAGTCTGTATTCGTACGAGTTACGATGTACAGTCCTCCGTCCGGTCTGACGGTGCCAAGTCAATTGTACACGGACTTGCCGATGACATCTGTATCCACAAATGTCAAGCATGCATCCCTAGTGTGAATGGACACGGGGTTCCCGATACACAAGAATGATGGACATTGACCAGGGAAATTGTATCATTATTCCTTTAAAGTAAGTAGCTTCAAAATAATTATTAATAATAATATTCCGTTCATCAAACATACAGAGTACATTTACATGCTCTGTTCAATTTATGCAAGTCTAAAATAACCCACAGAAGCAAGCACCTACCACGATGACTTAAGCTGTAATAAGGAACCATATCAACAGGCCTGAGTATCTCAGTCACAGCGGATAAAGTCATCACCTACAGGCCTATGAAGCTGGAAATAAAACAATGCAGGAACCATTGAATAGGTATATAATACAACACATGGAAACATCAGCAACCTAAAACACTGCAGTAGCTATGACAGATCACTAATAGGAAAGAACTTATGGCAGTGCAAATGGGGCACACAGATTTAGTGGTATTTCTGTAACTCAAATACCGCTAAAAATATTTATGGATTAAAAATAAACTATGTAAATCTAAAATCAAAAATGGTACCAAGTCCCTGCTTAACCATGATCTCCACTTCCCCTGTTCCCCTCGCTTTCGCTGTCCTAACAATATCTGCCAAAATGAACAAATACATTTATCTTTCTCTAATTAATTTAATCATTTTTGCCGACACTTGGTTTTATAAATACATTTAATACGCTACGGGCGGTATCATCGTCATCTACCACCCAGAACCCACATCCGCCCACCCCAGTCAGTCTCAATGCACACTAGACAATCCCCTGTCTCTTGCTGCGCATTTCACCTCCAGTAGTCTGGATGGGCTTGATTTAGTGCTGTTAGTTTCCTTAGTCTTAGTTCATCCAGTTCGTAGTAGTTTGGTTCACTTAATCTATCTAGTCAGAATCCACTCTAGTAATTTAGTTCAGTCCACTGCAAGCCCAGAATATGGTACACTTTCTTTTGTAGGGCCAGCAATTATATAACATTTAACAATTGCTCCCCCTCCCTCCCCTCCGTCATTTCTTCATCCTACATAAGACTCATCCTACCTCGAGGAATATTAGATCCTGAAAAGGAGTGACAAGGGAAGCGCTCATAGAAGACAGCACCTTGTTGTCCTCCTTCCCCTGATTTCACCTGCTCCTGCAACATACTTCACACTCCTCCCGGACTTGGCCGTGCAGGTCTACTGACTTGCATCCAATTGCTTTATGTGTGACTGTTATTCTTCTCTTATATATACTATTTTTATCCAAAATTGAGGAACGAAGTAATTCAGAATCGAATTCTGCCTCGATTGTCCTGCATGTCGCGCAGCTTGCTGTTCTCTGAATAGTTCCCAGTCCCTCTGCGATTCGCTCAAATACCTCGAAATACTTCTCGCTTGAATCGAAAGATCGTCCTGTGAACTTCCCCTTACATCGCGCAGGTGACTATCGGCTCGTTGACCGAGGCTCACGTTCTCTTTTGAGCGACCTTTCTTCAGGTATGCTCACATTTCCCATCAGCGTCGATCTTCTCTAGCGATCTACCAAGCTTGCTGCAGCAACACAATGAAAGAATATCGTGACTGATAACCAGCCTCTCTCAGATTCTGCGCCTCGATCTCCTTACCGAAACGCAGGCCTTGTCTTTCACCGAATGGTGGGGACTAGCACAGTCGACTATCGATCTTAGAACGTCTCTATGCAGAGCCCGAGAGCACATTCCGACTTTGTTCTATACCCTACATTAGCGCACAAGAAAGCCATCATGTTGGCATTGGACTCGTCACGTCAACAACGAACATCATACTTTCACAACGTCCCTATGGACCCAGCATTGGTCGATCCGTTCGGATTCCAAATGGATAACTTCGGCGGGTTTGGGCAGACTTCTGGTTCAACCAGCGCCCCAACATCTTACTACGAAACGTCACCAGTTTATGCTGATTCGCAGCTTGAGCCCAAAACTTTCGGTTTCCCTCCCATGCCTCCTACACCCCCATCCCTTCCAGTACCCTATTCTACAGAGCCTTATATGTCGGGCCTCTCCAGTGCATCTGGACCCTCCATCGCAAGCGCATCATCGTCGGCGATCGGTTCGCCATACTCCGGTACAGCACATACCTTCCCGGAGAGCTGGGTCGATACTAACCACGGTATCGGGCTTCCTGCAGCCGTCATGGATGAGTTCTTTCCCAATGAGTTTATGGGAAGCTCGTTAGAAGCGGATCATATGTATCAGAGGAAAGGCCCAGACGACTTTGTTGGTGAGTTCCATGAGTTTGCATTTCGTTTTGTTATTAAAGCAGACTCCTATGCTGCCTTTCGACAGTCAAATTGCCGACCCTTTCAGAATGCTGATTGGTGGCCAACAGATCCTTCCTTGATACAGCCAGTACACCAATATCCAAACTATTCAACTCCTACTATCTCGTTTCCCGAACACTTGAGCTACTCTGCCAACTGTGGATATTACCCTCAGTCTCCCGACCCGTCTCACCTCACCGTTGCCGAGAACTACTCCGCAGATCACCTTTCACAGACACGACTGGCAGTCTCTTCTCCTATTTTGAACTCTCCCCCCCACTCACGTCCCGTTTCGATCTATGACCGGAGGTCGTCCGTTTCATCCACCAATTCCCGACCATCTCAGCTGAGTCCAGCTGCGAGCGTCGCGGATTTTGATGAAGAGAGCAAGGACAAAGGACGCTGTCCACATCCCGACTGCGGAAGAGTGTTCAAGGATCTGAAGGCTCATATGCTCACGCATCAATCAGAACGACCGGAGAAGTGCCCCATCGTTACCTGCGAATACCACGTCAAGGGATTCGCTCGTAAATACGACAAGAACCGACATACGCTCACCCATTACAAGGGAACAATGGTGTGCGGGTTCTGTCCAGGTTCTGGGTCACCTGCGGAGAAAAGCTTCAACAGAGCGGATGTCTTCAAGCGTCACTTGACCTCGGTGCATGGCGTTGAGCAAACACCACCCAACTGTCGCAAGAGGAGCCCCGGTGCAGCTTCTGGCAAGAAGGTTTCGGATTATTGCCAGGATGCCACTGGCAAATGCTCAACTTGCTCTGCCACCTTCAGCAACGCACAGGACTTTTACGAGCACCTTGACGATTGTGTTCTCCGGGTTGTGCAACAAGTAGAGCCTAGCGAGGTTATTAACCAGCAACGGCTGGCGGAAGTGGACTGTGATGAGGAGGTCAAGAAGACCATGGAGAAGCACAAGCTCCTCGATACCGCCGGCAACGTCGACGGTGAGCCTGAGGAAGAAGACGACGATTATAACGAACTCAATCTTCAGCTGCGATCGAGTAAAGGTGCATTCAAGTCAAACAAAGAGAATGCGAGTGTAGGATCTCGTCCCATCTTGGGCAGCCACAACGCTGTTACCAAAAGTGGCAAGGCCCGTGCAACCATTTCGAAAAGGCGAAACAACCGCGATCGCTACCCTCCTTCCTGGGGCTGCCCCAGCAGCAGCATGAAGACGAAGAAGCGCGTCTTGTGCGTCTTCGACGGCCAGCGCCGTCTGTGGAAAGATGAAATGATGCTTGACAATGAGTTCGAAGTACGGCTGAAGCTTCCCGGAGGAGCTGGTGACGGTACAAACCGGGAGGCATATATAACTGACCTGGATGTCGAAACTCTGAAACGTGCTGAAGGCGTGTTGAGCGCCAACGAGGATGAAAGGGGCCCCTGGTTAGAGGGGCCGGCAACCCATCTCATGGGACAGCCGGCGACGATGTTGCCTACACTTTCTCATCCACTCGAAGATGTCGATATCGATGACTTGATGTCCTGAATGCGGGCACCTTCTCTCGATTGTGCCTCGTTTTCCCTCTTCAATCCTATCTTTTTGTTGGATACCTCTCTGTTTTGCATATGCTGCATCATGAATAGCGAAATCTGTGTGCTATACACCGGATATGATACCACTTACTATTTTATCTGCTTTGATGCATGACTTCCATGTCTCATTTGTCTGCCTGTGTGTTTCTTTTTGGCTAGTCATGGTGTCATGGGAAACGGAAAGGATTCTGATACCAGATAAAAAGCTCTACGTTCTACTTTGCATAAATAATATCTACTCTGCTAGACAGAGATGAATCCGACTTGTTCTTTCTGCATTATTCTTCGTATGGAAAATGGTAAGATAAACCAATGACTACCGAGCCTTCGGCTCAGTGCGGCTGCAGGTAGAAGGTATCCAGAGTATCAAATGGGATAGTCTTTGGGCATATCTGAGCGCACAGCTGGAGCCTCATAAGCCTTCTACATAAATTGTCCTGTTAAAATGCTGTTCTGGTTGTCAAATGTGAATGGGTGATGAAGTGGATTTACCTTGATGTCATTGTGGTGGTTCATGTTGGGATTCCCCGCAGGCGAGGCTTTGCTCCGCAATCTCCGAAGCCGCAGAGCCAACAACCTGTCCCTCTTTCTTCCTTTCTTTCGGTCCCTTCAGGAACTGAGTCAATCGCAAAGAGATCAACGCAGAGGGCCACCAAGATGCAATTGGGCTTAAGAGAGAGCCTCCCTGCTCTGGTAGCCAAGCGTTTCACTGCAGCCAAGGAAAGTGGCCACCTGATATTTTCGCATACTCATCTCTCCATCATCAACTCTGGAGGAATCTCGGTAGGTCGTGCTCTTTCAAGTCCCCTCTAAGGTGATATTGCTGTCTTTGAATTTACTGGGCTAACCCAGACGTTTCCAAGTATCAACTTCGTTACTGCCCAGCTCTCGCAAACAAACCTTCAGGCGCTCCGAAATCCGACAAGGATCGATCAGGTCCTAAGCCCGATCCTTTCGAGAATCCCTCTTCAGACCTTTTGATCGCTCAGATTCCTCAAGAAAATCCAACATATGCGCTTGTCTTGAACAAATTCCCTGTCATACCTAACCACTTCATCCTCGCGACCAAGGCATGGAAGTCCCAAACGGATATTCTCGAGAAGGAGGACCTGGACGCTGCTTATGCCTGCATCAAAGCTTGGAGGGATAACCGGACTGAACAGGGAGACTCGGGGTCAGAGAGGCTATTTGCATTCTTCAATTCCGGAGACGAGAGTGGCGCGAGTCAGCCACATAGGCATTTGCAGTTCTTGCCAGTGGAGGCCATGTCTCAGGGTGACTCGGGAAGTTGGCGGCCTCTCATTGACACGGTTTCATCCCAGTCGGTAGGCCCCGACTCGGAGTACCGACGCTTGAGCCAAATCCCCTTCGCCCATTTTGCACTACCGCTGCCACCGAACCCAACGGCAGATACCCTGCATGCGATCTATTTATCTTTGTACAGAGTAGCGCTCTCGACTGCGAAGGGAAGCCTGGGGGACCACGCACGAGTGACTGATGGCCCTGCGGCAATCAGCTACAACTTAGCCATGACTGAGTCGACGATGATGATATGCCCTAGAAGACATGAAACTGCTCGTATACCTGTCGACCCAAGCGCTTTGCCAAATGTCCAGGAACCTGGCGTCGTAGCCCTGAACGGCACGATCCTAGCCGGAACGCTTATGGTCAAAGCTGAGGCCGAGTGGAATGAGCTTCGGCGCAATCCGGATACGTTGGCGGACATACTCGCGTCTGTCGGCTATCCCCAGCCAGACTCTCGTGGACTCGCTCTGTTATGACGATCATTTGCGTGGTCTGGCCAAGAATCCAACTAGAGAGGATGTATATAGCATTGTCGCATCAAGGCGCTCATGTCTTTTGCATTGTATGGGAGTTGATGATACAGTACATATGACACAGCATTCAGAAATCTCTCCCCCCCTTTTTTTTTTTCTTTTGGAAGCCCAAGATAAGCGACTAAATACGCCAAACAGTGACCTGCCAAGAACAAAGGAGAAGCCCAAGAATAACCAAGACGAGACAATGGGACAATAACGCTGAGATAGCCTAAGATCTTTTGTCAAGAGCGCAACCTAGATCATATCCTTACATTGTGCACTTCGCACCACTTCTTCTTGCAGGTCGCATTCCCGAAATGGTACGAGCCTCCATGAGTCCATATATACTGAGCGACCTTCTTCCAAGACACTCTGGGTGGCAGGCCTACACTTCTCGGTCGACAAGACGGCGCAAATGCATTCGAGGCTTGCTTTCCGGACCCTGAACAGGCGTTGACAGCTTCACACAGCAGTTTGATCTGTGTTGGGAATTAGCTGAGGACGAAAGAGACCCTTGGAATCCTGTCACTCACATCTTTGTCCTTCCACTGGGGTTTCCTCACCCTCTGCTCCTTGGACTTTGTGAGGGTCCGGAATCTGCCACGGAGAGTGGACTCTGCTTCCTCGAATCCCCCGAGCCTCTTGATATCCTTGTATGACAATCCGCGGCGTTTGCACTCTATCAAGAATGCATTTCGGGCCTCGTTGTGGCATGAGATTGACCTGCTGCTTGCTCGTCCTCGACGACCCAGGGCTCCGTTGCTGGCGATTGTCGAATGCGCAGATTCGACGATTTCGTACCGGTGCTGAGGGTACGTGAGCTCGTCGTTGGTAAATGTCAACTGGCAATGTCCCTCGTCGACTACACTTCGGTCCTTGATGCTTGTTGAGTTGTATTCGCGAGGGGTGAAGGGGTGCAGGACAAATGGTGGTTGCTGAGGGTAGTGCTGGCTGCAGTCTACAGAAGGTAGACCGTGACAGGCGTCCAGTGCGGCGTTGCGAGGAATCGCTTCGACCCGACCACCGTGATGACGTAGTTGAGAAAAGTAGCTGTTTCGGTACTCAAATTCTGGACTCTGCATCTCCCATGGCATCATCTGTCCGCTACTGGACCAGTGGAGAGGCGTGGTGGCACTGCATGTGCCGGCGATAGGAGTATAAGGACCGTCGGTTGTGGCCACAGAGCTCCCCGGCGAGGCATGGTTCTGGAATATCATAAAACGAGTCCGCTAGACTCTCTTGCGAGGCAGAAGGTGATATTGTATCTGATGTGGTGTTGGTCTCTGAGAACGAACCGAAGGGGTCCGCAGCCATGTAGAGACTTGGCCTAGGAATGGGGTGCACCTGGCCGCAAGGATAGTTGCCGGGCTTGGTCCTTTTTTCACAGAAAGCACTTTCTTGTACAGGAGCATTGACCTTGAGTTCGTCATGTTGTTCATGATTTTCAGGACCAGTGATGCATTCCTCAGGCTGTCTAGGTCGATGCGAAGTTTGGATATTGGTGAGGCAAGTATAGTAGTCAGGAGAGAGTCCATGCCCAGGCTCAAAAGACGTCAGGACATCTGACCAGGCGCAAACGTCTGGTTTTATCGTTTGTTCGTCGGCCATTGGCAACCTGTTTGAGGAGTCAATAATAGCCTCGGACTGTCCTTCAGCGACTCCGGTGCACTGGTTTGTCCAGGACTGAACGCGGCTGATGATCTTTCTAGAGCACAGCTCAGACTGCTGATCGCAGGGCTTTGCCTGGGGGAGATGTCCACGGTTCTCAAAGAGGTAACTGGCGGGATCGGGATCAGTAGACTCGGGGTTCTTCTCGAACATCAAACATGTTTTGGAGTGATCCGGACCGACGAGCACGCGGAGCATCGCTTTAAGAGAAGCTATATTACCCTTCCTGTCCGCCAGTTCACCGCTCCTGTCCTCTATGGCCGGTGTAGATGGCGGGTGAAGCGCGTGCATGGGAAGTTTCAATGACGGACTATGCACGTTGCTGGGCTTGACGGGACACCTGCAGGACACATGCGCACACTGAACATGTCAAGATCCATATGGAGAGGTTTCACCTGCCATGGGGCATGATTGACATACCGACGAGCTCTGACTGGCCGCCACACGCGCTGTATGTGCGTCCGCTTTTTTTAAAGTGCAATGTCTTAGCTGTTGGCGGCGCCCTGCTCTGAGCACCGGAGAAGGAAGGTGATAAAGAAAGAATGCAGCGGATGCTATTGAAGGGGAAGGATTGTGCCGATGAGACGATGACTCTCACTGCGACGGTTGAGAGGAGCAGAGTCGACTGTTCATGGAAGAGAAGCACAAGTTCGAACAGACGGTATGATGTCTCAGGCTTCCTTGTCTTCCACAGAAGTCGTTACAATTCGACAATGTCGGGGTCTCCAAGCTCAGAGTGGGACTGTTTCAACACGCTGTGTGTGATGTAACGGCTTATCTGAGTCAAAAGGAAATGGATTGTTCGAGCTCTAAACGAGAGAATCGGAAAGAATAAAGGCCAGGACAACAAAGAGGCAGTTTCAGGCTGGTTGGCAACCAAAGTCAGACACAAAGATAGACACCTCTATGAGCTACTCTTGACATCGAACGACACAAGTGAGACCGGCCTTTAATAAGGTCTCAGACCTTGGATCCCCCAGAAGCATCACCGTCTTCCATCATGGAACCTCGAATCTTCACACGAGTAATGGCCAAGCCGAATGCCAATGCCTATTTGCCTCTCCCTCCAAAACTAGACAATGGGCTGAAGAACTATCGGTTCTCGTCTCAATAGAACATGGATGATACCAGGATTGATATCACCTCCCATTCACGACCTCTGCAAACCTGCTTCTCCTGCCCTCTACTAGATACTTCCATCCCCGATGATCAATTGACCAGTCTCAAGGCCTTCCCCGCAGGTCTCCCAATACAGTAGTCCAGACAGTTTGAAGGACCCTTTCCAGACCACCCGAACGAAGTACCGGACATCCGGTGCAAATTCCCCAGAGCAATTAAGAGAATACCCCGAGAAAAACCAGTCAAATGCACGAATCAGGAACGAGCAGAAGACAGACGCACCGACGGATCCAACCTGACTGGCGTACAAGCGTCGACATGCTGGCCCGGATAGCCACATGCAGGACTTTTTTTGCGCACCTCCGCGGTGATCTTCGTCTTTGAGCGGCTATAGGGCGGCTGCAGTTGAGCCTTTTTTCTACTACTTCTCTTTTCTCTTTTTACTTTCTGTTCTTTTGCCTAGACGGATTGGAGAAAATATATTGAGGAGAAATAAGTGTCGGAGGATTTTCAAGCTTTTGGAGATCCTACCTGACTATTGAACGGGACGTTTGATCGGAGTTGATCGGAGCATGCGCACTGGTATTAAATACAAAATGTACTTTTTCCTCTCTCGTCCCTGGGATGTCCCTATCGCGTCATCAGAGCCGATAATGAGTAGAATATTCATGGATGTATGAAAGTGTGGATGAATTCTGGTTGTTGAACGACGACCGCGACTGCATATGCAGATGTAGGACCCTTCACCATCACAGTCACAGCCATATCTTGACCAATGAATACAATGTCCTCCGGTTCTTACTTTAGGCTAGATAAAGCTAAAGGACGCAATTTTAGGGTTCATCCCGCACCCTCAATTCTAATTCGACACGCGAATCCATGAAGGATTGACAAACGATCTAAGCTTCATGCTTCAGTCTAAGCTAAGCCACTTTTCTATAATTATCTTCGCCGCAAACAACCCGCCCAGAGTGAAATGGACGATTGCCTAGTCTAGGTCTTGCTAAGGTCCCAACCCGACCATACTCAAATCGATACATCCATCCTGGCAACCATGTTTGAACTTTAAACTATTCTCTGCCATTCCCACTACTACTAGGATATAATAGGTGATCATCGCATTAATGCAGCATCCCTGAACCCGCACAGTATACCGCTCTTAATGATGATCTTATGAACTCGCTCCACCTGTCCCAAGGATGTGGTAACGTGACGATCACCTTATATGAGAGCCGAGCCTGAGGCACCCGCTGAGGCTGCGGTATGGTCTATAAGGCCACACAAGGGAATATTGAACCATCGGATTCCTTGAACTCGAGGACTGGAGTTCTCATCAACGAAGGTCTGGAAAGCATCCTTCGCCTCTGCGGATAAACAAGTACAATGCCGGATTTTGACTTTGGTACAACCCGTCTTTGATGTGTGTTCCCGCAGCCGTCCATCCGGTTTGTCATCGCCGTTGTTTTGCTTCGGCCGGGCAGAAGGCAACCGTTGGAATCTCCTCCAAAAGACTTTTCGGGATCCAGACAATTGCAAATCATACTTTCAATATTCTGCTGATCAGCACATTCCGGCTGACCCATTTGATTGGCATGATTGCGTTGATTTGAGTTAATTCCCGTAGCCTGGTCTCAAATCCGTTCGAGATGAATCCTTGGGACACACTCCGACTCAAATTGATACATACATGTGCTGAGCTCAGACCCCAGCTTATCTATTCCACGCCTGCTAAACCCCTTGAGGTGGCCGGAAAGGAGCGGACTAACCATGATCTGCCTGAATCTGGAGGCGAAAAGTACGCATACTTGTCATAGACACGGATCGGAACTTTCTGTCGACGATAGAGTTCTGCTTTGCCAGTTCCGGTTCCCCGCCGCGCCATTTCATGTCAAACGCTCTTGGCTGATAGCAACCCGATATGAGGATGATTCCACAACAACCACTCTTGGGCCCGATGACATGAGTTGAGCATCGCTTTCCCGCGTGGACCGGTCTTTTGCCTGGCTGCGTTCCTCAAAGTGGTCCAAAAGTCGGTCAACCAACAAAACTACATTCGAAACAGGACATCAGAGCTCCATGGTGCAGAAATGGCGACGAGGACTCACCTGTTAGCAGTATGACCGTAAATGCGTATAATATGACCGGAGATGTCATGAAGGAGTACGCCAACGCAAAATGTTGGACGAAGGAAACCATGCCGAGCACTAATACTGCAAGTACCAGGCGAACAGCAACGCCAATCCCGACGTAGAGCTTGCGCTGGTGGCGATGTGCCAACAGCGTAAAAGCCGCAAAAAGAAACATCGCGATTGACGCTACAACGAAAAAGTACACATAGACAAACCCCAGGACTTCCACATACATCATGAGCAACTGACTATTGTTCAGTTGGCTGATGTCTCGGCCCTCTGACGGCGTAATTCCCATGCTGGAGAATAAAGCTGCTGTTACGTTTCCCACCAAATCGTCGATGCGGTCATGGGTCAGAAAGTACACATTACTCGTCACATTGGTTGGGCACAGCGGAAGGGTTGGTATCTCTTCCAATATGTCCGAGATGATAGCCTTCTCCTTCATCGCTCCCCGACCATAGTCGATTTCCATATCAGCAATAGTACTTCGCAGGAGCCTGATGGCAACCTCCGCCTCAGGCCGCGGCTCTTCGCATGCGAACAGAATTGTTTCAGTCAGATACGTCAATTTCAATGTGACATCCAAAGTGAGAGCAAGGATTTGCGATCCTTCAAGAAGTAGGATGAGGGCCACGTGGAACGGAAAATGCAGCTGAGCCCATGCTTGTTGAGAAATTTTGCCAAGTGGGCCTCTTGGGGAGACATCGAAATAGGCTTGCCACAGGAAGTACTAAGTACAGCGGGACGTTAGTAGACGAAAGCAGAAACTGATCGCTAATATGCCTTACCACACTTGTGGTCACTCCCAATATGTGGACAAACGACCACTTGGTCCAGCCACCGGGGCGTACTGTTTTATTGGCAATCCTAGTCACTGCTATGACACCTTCACCGATGATGATCAAAGTAAGGAGGCCCATTCGGACGGCCAAATGAGTGTCTTCGAAACCGATATCTGGAGTGATGTAAGATACCCCCATCACCATCCACATTTCAAACCCGAACAAGATAAACCAAATGGTCCAAATGTACGAGTGTATCCCATGATCCTCTTGAAAGGCGAAATACATCTGCCACCTAAGTCAGATCAAGAACGTGGTTGTTATAAAATATTCCTAATTGAAGACATTGCTTACCCCGAAATAGACCAAACTCGAAGCGAGTAGTGCTGCGACAATGATGGACAACCCCTTTGCAGCGGGTCTCATCCGTTCATGGATCAAGCAGATATTGACCGTGTACTGCACGGCAAGTAGTACTCGACTTCCGCCAAGTAGAAGACTCAACGACTGAAAGGCCCAAACGTTCTCACCGCGGATCTGAGTCGTGAATCGTGTTCCCGCAGACGCGAAGCCTACCATGGCAGCCAGCTGAGCAGCCTTGCAAATTCGTTCGAAAACCGAGTCTCGAGCGAATCGTATATCAAATAATGTAATTTGAAGCCATGTGAACCAGATGACCCCTAGGAAGCCTATATATGCTCCAAGGCCTGGATTTTAGTGTTAGATACACCCGATCAGCCATAATCTAAACCCATCATACCTTCAACATTGTTGATCTCGTGCGTCGCGGTAAATGAAGACAGGTTTGCAACGAAAAACAGATCGAAGAAGAGTTCTATGGGGGTGGCATCGGAATGGCGGCAAAAACGGGGAGACTCGCCATCCTTTTCGTCGATAGGCGTCGCAATAAGACTTAAGCCTCTGTGTTGTCTTCCGGTTGATATAAGCATAACTCCATGTAGATAGTACGTCTGGAGAGTTCACTCACAGCACGTCTTGCTTGATAGGCTTGGGCTTACGCAGCGATTGACGAAAAAAAGAGAAAAACGGTGGCCGGGTCATTATATGGAATGTCGACTGAAAATTCATGGGTATCATAAGTCTGAGCAGGTCTGATCTGAGAAAATACTATACACGAGCTTCAAGACAGAAGCTTGAGTCATTTGCAGATTCAACGGGTTGTTGGCTGGAAAGAGCGAAAGGGTAACGCTTCAGTAGGAAGGAACGTCAAGTCGATGACGGCGACTGGCTCCCAGAGTCGCCTGCCGAGCCAGCTACAGAAGCGCCAAAGCTTTCGAGCCCGCGAGCGTTCTTGATATCGGTAGCAATTGACAGATCCTCCTCGGAACCAGGTGTGAGGCCGGCCTCTTGTTTCAGTCTCTCATAGTTATCACCGGCTTCTTTAATGAGAGCTTGGATTTCAACCTCTCGAACAGCTATATCAGCCTTCTCCTTCCTCAGGTCTTCCATTCGGTTGATCATCTGCGTCCTTGACTTCTCCAAGACGGCCAACATCGTGCGCAATCGATCTAGACTTGTCGAAAGACGAGGTAGAGAGGTTATCTTAGGCGGAGTTCTCGGTCTGTCAATATGGTCTCTGCCTCCGTTGCCAATTGCAGCCCTTGTCTGTGCTGCTTCATAGGCCGCCTTCTCTTCTAGGTCCGAATCATCCTCATCAGAGATGGCTTCAGCATCCTCAATGAGTTCGCGCATCTGTTCACGCTGCTTCATTTTCTGCTCGCGCTCGGCCTTCTTTCCCAATGAGATTCGACCGTCCTCCACATATTCGTCAAATCCCTCGGCAAAATCTTCGTCGTCGCGGATGAGCCTGGTATCGCGCATGTCCTCTTTTTCGGTCTTTGTTAGACCCCATTCCTCGTCGCTCATATTGTCCTCTAGTGAGATGAAATCCTGCTCTTCAGTGCCGTAGGCCTGTTCCTTGGCTAAGCGGGCTCTGCGCGCTTTCTTTTCCCTGATCTCCGCTTCGCTCGGGATGGCCGAAGGCGCAGATACTTTCATTACCTCACCAAACTTCGCAGCGACATCGATCGTTTTAACTTTCTCGTCATCCGTAGCTGTCTTGGGCGTCGACGGTGTGGAATCCCGGAGCTCTTTTAGATAATCCTCGCTGTAGCTGGGCCGTTCTTGTTCTGGTATTCTGATCGGAAGCTGATCTCCTAGTCCAGGAGGCTTTCCTGCCCTTTGAAGCGCACTCTTTTCCAGCGCTCGCCTACCTAGCCCATGCCGTTTCGGCAGGACGACTTCGCTTTCTTGCCCGCCATCATCTGTCATAGATGTCTCACCAGGTCCGAATGATAACCGAAGTTTCGACTTCTGCTTTGATTTCACGGGATTCGGCCTCTTCACTACAGGCTCGTGGTCTGGCATATGTCAGTCCATGCCTCAGTCCTAGATCGAAAGCCATCTGCAAAGGTGAGTAGATACAGACCTTGTTCGCCGCTGTCATTTTCCTCATCATCCCCGCCGACCTTGCGAGGCTTTCTTCGATTTGTGAACGCGGAGCTCATGTTAAATAGGCCAAGAAGCTTTCAAATCAAAAAATTGAGCTAATGGGAGAAGAGTTGGCGATTCTGGCCTTTGCGTCACAGGAACTGGGGCATCTTTTGGAGCATGCGGGAACATCATTTCTCCGGGAGCTCATCCCGCTGCCAGCTCCAAAGTCCGCAACGAGGCAGAAATTGAGACACCACATCAGGACAGTGATTCAGAACGAGCTAGCCAAGATGCCTCAAGCTCAGCCCGAATTGAAGAAGGTATGTTTTGCTCCACATCTGTTACTCTAGCTTGACAATATGCGGAGCTGACATTCATGGTTCGCTAGTATATGGAAAAGCGGGTGTTCTGCCAATTGAACGGCAACCGCAAAGTCATTGGCATCTTGCGAGGCTACGATGTACGTTAGGACTTACCCACGTTGGCTTGTTGAAGAGATCACGTCGGCGACGGGAAATATGGATTATAGGTGTCTCTGTGACTAATAAGGCGTTTTCATTGCAGGTATTCATGAACATCGTCCTCGACGAGGCTTTCGAGGAGAAGCAGGGAGGAGAGAAAGTCGCTATCGGCATGGTGGTATGTTGCGCAAACTGGAGGCTCCTAGTGAGCGAAGGCTAATGTGGTGTGACTAGGTCATTCGCGGCAACTCGGTCGTTATGCTTGAGGCTCTTGAACGGATATCCGAGAAATAGAGACTGCGCCTCCTTCAGGGCTGGATGATGCGCACGGATTGAATTTACATCGTCATTGTGGGATTGATTTAATGCAATTAGGAGTTCATGGGTTGGTTGCTCATACGAAACGATCGAAAGCATTTTGGATTCTTTACATGTTCGCTCTACGGGAAAATAGAACACCTGATCTCTGCGACGACTGGGCTTGGTTCTTACCGGATGGATTCTACACAGAAGTCGCGCTGAGACTACAGACCTGACTGTTGTCAAGATATCGTCATTCATGACACACTGAGAATAATGTGGAGGAAATCGCATCACACAAAGAACCCGATGGACCCCAATGCAAGTGAGCACGCAGCTCCGTTGTAGAAGACAATAAAAGTCAACATGTATAAATCGTTTGAAACAGATCTTCC
This sequence comes from Aspergillus lentulus, assembly GCF_001445615.1. Classification (NCBI taxonomy): domain Eukaryota; kingdom Fungi; phylum Ascomycota; class Eurotiomycetes; order Eurotiales; family Aspergillaceae; genus Aspergillus; species Aspergillus lentulus. The sequence continues at coordinate 716,608 of NW_028322112.1, forward strand.
AGCCATGCGCCGTGACGCTTGTTCGACCATTCCCCTCCAGATTTCGAATAAATGCGATGTAATAAAGTACAAAGGTGAGGAGGTTTCGATAGAATACCACAGCGGGTAAGCAACTTATTTCGGCTTCTGGCCGAATTTGAGTTTCAGCTTGAGCCCGCCGCCGCCACCACTTGGTGTCGACGGCGTCGACGGAGCAGCCGGCGTCTTCGGTGGTTGAGGTGCCGGTGAAGCGGAGAGTTTTGGAATATGCAACTTCGGAATGGGTTGCGGGGTTGGATGAGGAGTAGCTGAGGGGGTGCTTGAACCCAGCTTCGATTGCTTGAATGTGATACGGGGCCCAGGTGGAGGCATCCCGTTCTCTTCGCGTTTGCGCTTCCCGCTTGTGGAGGGATCTTTTGAGGGTGCGAGGGTAGTTCGGATTCGGCTGGACCGAGAGAAATGCATGCGGCCCTGAGACTATTAGTATCAAGAATAAAATCGAAGATCGGAACGGGATTACCTTGCCAAGATGCTTGACTTGCCAATACCGCGGGTACTTCAACCTTACCATCGCCGACGTGACCGAGTCATACAGGACTTTGCACAGATCAGCGAATACGGAAAGTTCGAGAATTCCAATGCCGGGAGAGTTGCATGCTGCCCAGAGACATTCTTTAAAATTCTGATCTCCAGATATTTCCCCTTTGAGCGCCTCAATGGCTCCAGTGACGGTTTGCTTCCTCGCGAGATCCGCCTGACGAACCTTGGTTGAAGATTCTTGCTCGATTATCAAGCTGTCGACATTAGCGGAGGGCTCATTTTCCGGTTCACGACCAAAGGCAACTGGCGCCAAGGCCTTGCCGAACAGATCATGCAGCCGTCGCCTGAGCCAAAGGGAAGAGTCGCTCGACATGGTGAACATGAACCATTTCACAAGCTCAGGACTTTTGAATATATCGAGTTCGACGAGACATTCAAAGGCATCTGCGCGCAGAAGATCGTATGTTCCGGCCCGGGTGTATGGTAGAAATTGCATTATGTCCACGTCCAATATCTTGGCACGCATGAGTTGCATTTGACAACGCAGTGCTGCACGAGAGTAGACGTTTTGAAACGAACTAGACCATTCGTCCATTCTCCTATACCGATCAAATTCCGCAATAGCGTCCTTTTCCAACTGCTCTTCAGCTTGGGTCTCAAGCATGCGTTCCATGTCGAAATCATCGATGTCGACATCGCGGGATTCAACTTTGCCAAGCATGGCATGGCATAGCGACTGCATCAAAGTGGCGACGTAGAAGTTATCGGAATACTATACAAAGTGTAAGCGGAGATCGTATGCGTTTTGTAGAAAGACTTGCTCACCTCGTTGTTAGAGTTGTCATTGAATTTCAGCTTATCATATAAGAAGCGCTTGACTCTCAACGGTGTCTTCCCGTCATTATCGCGCACCTTAGATATAGCTTCTGGAATCGCAAGCTGAAGCACGTACGCCGCCCGGTCGGAGAAATCATTCGAGCGAGTCATGGGTGATCCAGGGAGGCAGAACAGCTCTTGGAAAGCCCTTTCAAGGTGAAAGAGCCCTAACCAGTTGATTTCTTCCTTTGCATGTTTTACTAGAGCTCTCGCTGCGGCTTCACGGATACCATAAAAGTATCTCCGATCCATCAATGTCCGAACAAAGATGGTTGAGATAAGGGGGTGCTCTCGCTGAGCTGTCATGTATTGCAGAGACTACCACTGTCAGTATAAGAAAAGAAACAGGGCAAGTCGTGCTCACCTCCAATTGTGCGACGACATCGCGATCTTGTTGAAGTTGCGAGAGGTACATATAACCCGGCATCACAAGCGACAGCTTGCATATCCATTCGAAGTCCGCGTCCATGCGGATCCACTCGTATGACTCCTGACCCATACGATCCTCGTCCTCTTTACTCCAGTCTGCGAGTTTCCATTCCTGCATTTCCTCTTCAGTCTGGAGCACGTCACCAAGGCAATACAGTAACACATCCTCTTGTGTTTCCGCATTTGGGTCCCCACCGGATACCGCGGCTGCACGCTCTTTTTGCCTTTTGTTCCGCTTGAGCCTCTTGTACTTGGTATTGTAAGGGATGTCGAACTTGGTGACACCTTCTTTGATCTCAACGATATGCTCATAAGGAGTACCGTCAGCTTCATGAATCCTTATCGTCATAGAACCCGAGAACACTGGTTGAATGTTTCCGGCATAGACTCCTCGAATTTCCTCTTTGACATCGCGCATAAATGTGTTTTTGTCGAGATCACGCGTACTTGGCTGATCAGCTTGAACTTGCTTGATCATCATCTCCACCACCAGTTTCTTTTTGTTGAATCTTTGCGTGGCTTGGAATCGAGGACATCCAGCACCATAGACCCATTGTTGGAAGAAGGTATCCAACTTCGCGTGGCCAAGTCGTTCGCATATCTTTTGGAATTGGGAAGATGTGATCGCTCCATTGGGTATATCCCCCATTCGGGCATTCAGGAACATGCGTGAAATAATTCGAGACATTGTGGCTTTCCCACTTGCTTTTGTGAGACGTCGATCCAGAATGAAAAGGACGAGCGGCGCTTTGAGCGCGATGAACTCAATTTCAGAAGGATCGAGGTTCAAGATATTCCCCATATCATAGATTGAGGGACGTTCATAATCCAAATCGCACACTCGATCGGACATTTGTTTCAGCCGAAAACGGTATTCGTTATTACCGCAAAGCTTTCTCAAGAACGTATCGGTAATATACCAGGCGACACCAACCGTGACCCATGTGTCTGCGGGTTCCTTGGGAACGATATTAACACCGATCCACTGGCATGATAAGGCATGGACAAGAGCTCGTGTTGAGTCATACATTGGATCGATGATATCCTCAGGAAAGAGGAGATGGTTGCTGCATATTGACAAGCACGCCGTTGGCAGCGTGTTTTCGGGAGCGTCGTCCACAAAGCACATTTTGTAACTTGCGAAGGGATACGAACCATAAGTCAGCGAAAGAAAGTCAATAGCTTTCGCCATGGGGAAACATGTGTTTCTGACTTCATCTCCCCTTCCTGGGAGACAGAACGCGTGCAAAGGAATAGCGTTCTGGCCAAGCTGCTCATCCTGATCGCTCTCACGGAAGTCGGAGAGGTTTATATATTCAAAGGGACCGACGGCGAAGCCAATTTGCTTGGCGGAAAGCGGCGACATACATGCGAAGGAAACCGTTTTCTTGCTAGGATCCCGGGGATCGACGATCTCATCTGTCATATCCCCAGAGCAAACCACCGACAAGTCAAGAGTCTCGTCGTCCGGAGAGATGAATCGACTACCCCCAGGCGTCTGCTTTAAACGATGAGCGCCAGACGGATCCCGAGTTTTGCGGTCGAAGATATCGCCTAAAGAGCACGGACATTTGACGGAGATTTCCCAAGTACAGCGAGACAACGGGTCGTCAACACAAGGGAACAGGGGACTTGCAGCGTCGTAACCGAGCGAGTTTGTTGTGTAAGCATGCGGATAGCGCCTGTCGCCGCTGTCCACCCCGACGAATTGTAGCCCATCCCGAATATTCTCAATCGTAAACTCGATGTAGACCGTGAGCGCCGAAAACCGAGGTAACGAAGTTTCTGCCAGTTTAGAACTCAAGGGCCCATCCGTGTCTTCTCCTGCACCACTAGCACGCAAAGTCATTTGATCCTGAGCCTCCTGCGAGAAAGGATCGAGCTCCTCAATCCGAACACTTTTCGGGATCGTCACAAGCAGGTCCGGCTCGGGGGTAGTCTTGAGCAAACCCTCGATCTTGGTCGATAGACGCTGATGATAATGAGGGCCGTACAGCTGGAGGGATTCGTAGGGATCCGCATATTTGATCGTAGGCGCCTTTCCATTGACATTTAAGCGTTTCAGCTCGCCCTGTCGGAAGTTCAATCGAATGATTCGAAGGTCCTTGTGATGCGGATGGATCGTGATTTCTGTCTTTCCCTTGAGGCTTCTGGTCGCAAAATCTATCTCCAGTTCAACTTTCTGGTGTGCGACAGTGAATCCCAATCCTGGCCACAGAGCCCCGCCGGGCGTATCGACGACGCCTGGCATCGCGCAAGATACTCAATCGTGCACTGCGCCGCGAGCGCCACGCTGACCATCCACCGTCATGTCCAGCTCAATGAGCAACGATTCCTCTCGTAATACTTCCTTGCGAGACGTTCAAAAGATAAGGTCAGGAAATTGTCAATGAGTAAAGGTTCGTCAACGGCGGGGACAAGTCGAAGTGAGCAGGAGTGAAGTTGGCAAGATAGGAAGACGTAATTGAAATAGACTCGTAGGGATTTTGTCTTTCAGTCTTAAGCTACATTTAAAGATGAACAAGTGAAGGAAAGGCTGGGCTAAAGTGGAACAGCCAAGAAGTGTTCCTTCGAGCTGATATACTTCACCTCACTTCCTTGTCATGTCGCGTCAAAAGATGCGGAGCTTCCACCGGCAACACGTGATCGTAATCTGCTGATACCTCCGAGAGTCCGAATCCGATTATTCCTCCGCAGAGGAATCTAACCTCGTTCTTTTTAGCTTTATCTGCCTCTGGAGGTTTGACGAGTTTTCGGGTCAGACACTTCACATTAAATTGGAAACTCTCCAGAATTTGCGAGGTCCTTTGAAGTAATTGGCCAGTCTTGGATTGTTCCACCGCCTCACCTACGACGCTATGAAACTGGGCGCAACAAATTGAGACGACGTTATTGTTTTCTTTGGGACGAATCCACAGCATACAACCGAGATCAAGATGAGCGCAATCTTCAGGAGGATCAAAGGTCCGTCCAGATATTTATTCATCACATAGACTATTCTGTAAACTAATCAATTCATTTTTCTCGCCATACAGCGACTCAAGACACGCTTACCGATGAAGTTTTGATGCCCCTGAAGAGCTACAAGTACCAGAGTGTGGATAAGTCTTACATCTCGAATTATATTCTGAAGCATTACGTATTACACCCATTGCTCCTCCCTACATACCATCCGCTCTCGCTCTCGCTCTGACAGAAAGATTGTCACACTAGTGGAATGCATTTGTCGAAGTTCTCCCGCTATGGATTGCTCCGAACATGGTCACGCTATTGGGCTTCCTTTTCATAGTAGGAAATGTGATGCTCATAGAGGTGTTTATGCCAGATCTTATCGGACCGGTACGCATCCCTCAAGCACGAAGAAATCTACCCATGGGTCGCTGACACTCTGTCCAAGGGTCCTTCCTGGCTATACTATAGTTTCGCTCTTGGCATGTGGATGTAAGTTAATGAGACACACGGTGTGCTGTTCGGGGAAGTGTCTGATCGATTAGGTATTCTACCTTGGATAACGTCGATGGTAAGCAAGCGCGGAGGACCGGGACGTCCAGTGGACTGGGTGAGCTTTTTGAGTAGGTGATCACTCCGAGGTCGCACAGATTGTCACTAACCAACCTCCAGCCATGGAATCGACTCGCTTAACTGCACTCTGGCTAGTCTGCTGGAGACAGCAGCAATGGGCTTTGGCTCTTCCCAATTAGGAGCCTACACGGCTCTTGTTCCCTGTCTCGCGATGTATTTTTCGACCTGGGAGACCTACCACACGCATACTCTCTACCTGGGTTACATCAATGGGCCTACCGAAGGCTTGCTGGTTGCAATCGGAATCATGATCGCTTCTGGATACTATGGTCCTCAGATATGGAGTCGGCCGATCGTTGAACTCCTGAATTATCCCCAGATATTTGGGACTTATTCGGTTAAAGATGTCTGGGTTCCATTCCTCCTTCTATCGTTCTTTGTCGGCCATCTGCCGGGATGCGTCTTCAACGTCATCGAAGCTCGCAAAAAGCAAGGTCTGCCAGTGTCAACCATCTTCAAAGAGTGGGTTCCAATGATTGTCTTCACCGTTTGCAACATTGCCTGGCTCTTCTCGCCTTACTCGACTCTGCTGGCTCAAAACCGACTAGTCCTGTATTGTTGGACAATTTCGTTTGTCTTCGGACGGATGACCACCAAGATCATCCTCGCCCATCTGCTCAGGCAGCCCTTTCCGTACTGGACTGTCCAGCTCACGCCGCTTATTGGCGGTGCGATTCTTGCGAATCTGCCGCGCTTGGGTCTTCCTGCAGTGAGTGCATGGGTAGAGCTTCTGTACCTAAGGGCCTATCTGTTGTTTGCCTTTGTTGCCTACATGCATTGGGCGTTCTTGGTGATCAACCGGATCACCACTTTCCTGGGTATTAACTGCCTGACCATCAAAAAAGATCGCTCGACGGCCAGGGAACAGGCTTATCGCAATTTCGGTGAGAGCACTTTGGAGGTCCCCGATGCTACGGACCCTCTCAAGGGTGGGCTCAAACACCACTGATCACACTTTCATGTCATTCTTTGGTTGATGACAAGCGATATATTACCTTCAGCTATGAAGCGCCAAGCAGAGCACTCCACATCATTGTTTGGCATCGAATTCAGGCCCTTGCTTATGACACTAAGGGCTTGTCTATGAGCGTTAGATTTCCATTACGTTCTGTTGTAATTATACTTTGTTTCGCCGCTTGGGGATACATCCTCGGCTCCATGACGCGTGACTTTACGAGTTTGGTTATGGCCTACGCGACGCACATAATTGTTGTATCATGAGGCTTGGAAGCCGGTAGTGTGTGGATACATTTCACACATGGGTTTATACATAGATGCATAATGGTAATATAGATAGACATATTCACTTGATTATCGTACATTCATAACTCGCAGAATGACAGCCTGATTAAAGACCAAATTAAAATACATTGTACAGAAGCAGAACAATTGAAGCCGAAAAGGAGATCCAAACCTCGTGATCAATTTCGATGGCAGAAATCAGTAAAATGCTCGAATTCAACCTCCAGCTCATCAATAGCAAATCCTTTCAATCTTCCTTAGTCCTTCTTTCTTCCGGTTATTCCCAAAGAATCCGTTAAAGAAGACAGTCCCAAGCCACCAAGGAGCTTATCGAGACCCAGTCCACCCAGCAGACCGTTTAGAAGAGGACCCAATCCAAGAGTGTCGAGCAGACGGCCTACAAGGCCCAACACACCGCTAAGAAGCAGGCCAACAGCCGCGATGATCTGGAAGAGAGGCTCGCTGAGCAGGGCCCACAGAGGGTTGATCTTCTTCTTTGCATGAGGCATGTCTGCGATCCTCTTGCGGCCGTTCTCGATCGTGGTCATCACAAGCTCGCTTAGCTCCTTGATCTTCTCAGCGAGAGCGTACTCCTCCGGAGTTGCTTCGTGTGATGCAGCGCGAGCCTTGGCAGTGGAAGCAATCGAGCCATCGGGATCCAGAGCACGGATGGCTCCGTTGCATTCCTGGAGGACCTGGCCGCCCTCTTCGATTAGGGGTCGGACGTCCTTGACTAGCTTCTCTTCGTCCAGTTCGTCGCGTGGTGTGCGGTCGGCTTTCTCGAGCAGCTGCAACCAGACGTATTAGCAATTATTCGAATAAGATACGGGGTGACTGTCAGCTTACCTCGGCGATCCTCTTGCAGGTAGGCTGAAGACGATCGAGAGTCTGTCCGATGATACCAGCCATCTTCTTCGCCAGATCCCTGTCTTGCTCGGCCTTCTTCTGGGCCTCCGACTCCTCTTCGGTGGGACCGGATTCCGGTTCCTCTTCCTTCTCCTCTGGCAGGTTCTCGAGCAGAGTGCACTCGCCCAGCTTGTTTCCGTCGTTGTCGACAACATAGCCGTTGTCGTCGATCGACTTGCCGACGAGGGTTGGCAGATTGCCCGATGTCAATTTACCAATGAGGTTACCGTCAGCGTCGCGGACCTCGCCCTCTTTGTTGACCTTTCGGCCGGACATGGGGTTGACATCACGCTTCTTCTCTTCTGGCTCCCAGCGTTCAGCCTTGCCGATGGTGTTACCGTTCTTGTCGAGTATGTCACCATCTTCGTCGACCTTACGACCAAGGAGTCGTTTGGCATCGCCTTCAACGACGCGGCCGATGATACGGCCGCCGGCCATGACGACACCGTCTTTGCCAACTTCTGCGTCGTCGAATCCGTAGAATTTTCCTTCGGGCTTGTCCTGCTCTGCGCCGGGGACGAGCTCTGCTCTGCCGATGACTTTTCCGTTGTCACCCCAGATTTGACCCTGGCCGTCCACCTTTCTGCCAGCAAGGCGCTTACCATCTCCGGAAACGATACGTCCGTAGATATTGCCCTGCGCGTCAACGACGTTGCCAGCCTTGTTGACCGTCTTTCCCTCCAAAACAGAAAGATCCGGCTTCTCTTCCTCCTCCTCTTCTGGCTCATAAGGCTCAGCGTGGCCTTTGACGTTGCCGAACTTGTCGATAATGTCTCCATCTTCATCGACGGCGCGGCCCCGGAGCTTCTTGGGGTCACCCTCGGTCACTTTGCCGACAATGTTGCCTTCATCATCCTCGACGAAGCCTTCCTTGTTCACGACAAGGTTGTCAAGACCGGCAAATACGCCTTCAGGTTTCTTTTCACGCTCCTCTTCGGGAATGAGCTCCACGCGTCCAATGGGCTTGCGGCCGTCCCAGATCTGGCCATCATCAATCTCTTTACCGGCCAGCTCCTTTGGATTCCCCTCTACCACGCGGGCAATGGGCACACCGTTTGGACCAATAACAAATCCCAGCTTGTTAGGCTTCAGGCCATTCAGCTGAGAAAGATCAGGCTTCTCAGGCTCTGGCTCGTCGGGGGATTCGTAGTATTCAGCCTGTGCGATGACATTGCCGTTCTTGTCAGTGATATCTCCGTCTTCGTCGACCGCACGTCCAAGCAGCTTCTTCGGGTCTCCTTGAACGATCTTGCCGACTCTCTTGCCATTCTCGTCTTCAACCCATCCGTCCTCAACGACGTGGAGACCTTCCAGACCAGCGAAGGGTGGCTCGCCCTCGTAATCCTCAACAGGAAGGGTCTTTGCCTTGCCGATAACGTTACCACGGTTGTCCCAGAACTGGCCCTTGTCGTCCAATTGAGCGCCCATGCGGGAGATCTTCTTTGCGTCGCCTTCGACAAGCTCACCGACGGGCTTGCCAGTGTTCGGATCGACGATCTTGCCTGATTTGGTGCACTTCATACCTTCAAGTGAGGAGAGTGGTGGCAGCTGTTCCTCGGCTTCTTCCTTGGTGTCCTCGGCTGCGGACTCGGCCTTCTCCGCTGTGTCGTCGACGTCTTGCTGCTGGACGCTTTCAACTGCTTGCTTGGCGATGTCCTCTTGGGTGCTCTGGTCTTCAGGAGCCAACTTCTCGGTGTCATCGACCCCGTCTGTGGCGTCCTTGGCTTGCTGGGAGACGATCTCAGCGCGGCCGATTGGATCGCCATCCTCATCCACGACCTCGCCTTCATTGTTCAGAGTGTAGCCGACAAGGTCCTCGGGGTCGCCCTCAGCGATCTTTGCGACGACTTGGCCGGATTTGTCTTTGATGACGCCCCCTTCAGACACAGGAAGGCCATCGAGGTCGGCGAGATCAGTCACAGTTTTCTTGGCCTGTTCCGTGGTCTCTTCGGCCTTGTCCTTGGCTTGTTCCGCAGCATCGTCGGCCTGCTCGGGGATCTCACCAGCCTTATCAGTGACATCCTGGGCTTCTTGTGGTAAGAGTTCCACTCGGCCGATGAGGTCGCCGTCTTCGTCGACAATCTCTCCCTTGTCGTTCACCGTATAACCAACAAGATCTTCCGGGTCCCCTTCGGCGACTTTGCCGATGGCTTGTCCGTCCTTATTCTTGATGAGCCCTTCTTCCGAGACGGGAAGACCATCGAGGTCGGCGAGATCAGTCACGGCATTCTTGGCCTGGTCGGTCGTTTCTTCCGCCTTGTCCTCAGCCTGGTCAACAGTCTCTTCGGCCTTATCCTTAGCTTGATCGGCAGTCTTGTCTGCCGTGTCCTTCGCTTGCGAGGCAACATCCTCAGCCTGTTCTGGAACATCCTTCGCCTTGTCGGTAAGATTCTGCGCAGCATCATGCAGAAGCTCCACGCGACCAATGAGATCGCCGTCTTCGTCAAGAATCTCTCCGTCATCACCCACTTCCTGGCCGACGAGATCTTCGGGTTCACCTTCCACAACCCGGCCCAGAGGCTTGCCATCCTTGCCGAGGACTTGGCCACCTTCACCGACCTCGAGGCCCTTTAGGACAGATAAATCAAGGTCGGTAGAAGGAAGATTCTCGTTTGCCTTGTCGGTGACATTCTGCGCTTCGTCGGAAGGAAGGTCTTCCTTCGCCTTGTCTGTGACATTTTGCGCTGCATCAGGCAAGAGTTCGACGCGGCCAATGAGATCACCGTCTTCATCAAGGATCTCCCCATCGTCACCAACTTCCTGGCCAACGAGATCCTCAGGGTCGCCTTCCGCGACTCGTCCCAGAGGGTTGCCATCCTTGCCAAGGACCTGACCACCTTCACCAACCTCAAGGCCCTTCAATGCGGACAGATCAAGAGGGGTAGAGGGAACATTCTTCTTGGCTTTCTCTTCGGCATCCTGCGCAGTATCCTTCACCTTACCACCAAGACCCTTTGCTGCGCCTGCCAAGTCGGAGGTCTTGCCGCTTCGGCTTGCAGAGCCGGATGCCTGCGACTGGACATCATCCGGGACGGGGGACGAAATGCCCCGCTGCTCAGCCTCGGGCTTGGACTTCTTCTTTGGCTTGGCAGGGGGTGCCTCCTCTTCCTCCTCTTGCTCCTCTGGCTCGTCCTGGTTATCTTCCGGAGCAGGTTGTTCCTCAAGCTGCTCGGACTCGGGCTCGGGATCGGGCTGGGACTTCTTCTTCGGCTTGGCAGGGGGTGCCTCCTCTTCCTCCTCTTGCTCCTCTGGCTCGTCCTGGCTGTCTTCCGGAGCAGGTTGTTCCTCAAGCTGCTCGGACTCGGGCTCGGGATCGGGCTGGGACTTCTTCTTCTTCGGCTGGGGAGATGGGGTTGGAGGCTTCTCGTCGTCGACGTCTTCCTCGACGGGTTTGGGCGTTCTGGTCTGCAGCTTGCGGGGAGTCTTCTTGTTCTTGGGGGTGGTGATCTCCGGCCTTGAGGACGCAGCGCTGGAACCGGAACCCTTGCGAGACCTGTGGGGGGTACCAGGGTTTCTCTGGATGGGGTCACGAACGCTTGGCGAGGACATTTCGATGGCGTTTGGATGAGAGTCGATATGCTCTGGAGATTGGGAGGTATAAAAGGGGTAGGTGAAGCTATGTTTCAACGAAGTCAATTGGGGACCAATGCTGGAAGAATATCAGGTCAAGTAGAAGATGTATGGCTTTGCAAGGTCAATTCGTAAATCAGTGAGTCGTAGTCGTCAACCGTTAATGTAAAGTATAAACTGTGATAGCAGTAAAGTACAGTGCAATTGAATATCAGATGAGCTTTTGTGTAGATCAAAGTATGAATTGAATTATACAGCGTCAATTAGAGTCAAGGTATAGGTCTTTCTGTACGGATATCTATTCATCTCAAGGCAACATCCCCCCTCAACTCATTTAAATGCACACAAGCAACAATCACTTGCTCCTATTACCATCCTACGTCATGGCCGATCGACATCATCATCATCATGCACAAGCCAGGCCAACGCTACCAGTATCAAGTTGTTGCGTCCAGTGGCCTCTTGTCCCGCCATTCGCCTCCTTCCTATCAAGCAAGACATACACCGGGGGCACATATGTAATGAGGGTAACGCAAAAGGCAGCCACAGTCACTTGGGACCGGACGGTGGCTTGAGACCAAGGTCGATCCGTGGATGGCCAGCCTTAGTATGGTAGACTGGATATCGAATCAGGAGGGAGAAGAGTAAGGTAACCGGTTGGAATAGATTAAATATGACTGCATAAAGTGTACATCCGCCCGAAAAGGACCCGCCTGAGAGTCTCCACGGGAGCTACAATACCACGGTGCAGGACGAGTGTTGATACTTGATCTGTGTTTTCCTTTTCCTCGCTTTTGGTTTTTGACAGTTGAAGAGGAGTCATAGTTGCGTCAGGGTGCAGGGGGTGAATTGGTTATTATTTTCTGTGTTTGAAGCTGGTATATTATTGTATACATTATAGTACCTTAGGTGAAGTAGAAGACATCCACCATAGCGAGATTACATCACACTACAGACAGACTCCTGTTGTATGACAGACAACTGCATTCAAAGACAGTATCTCTCTGTTCTACTGTCATGTATACCTAAAAGGTTGTCTGTATACAAGACAATCCTGCTTCCGAGTCTAACGACTCGCTAACAGCGCCTAAGATGAGATCATCGCCAAAGTCTTACGTTAGTCCTGCTCCCAGATTTCCAGTCGGAGAATTTACATCGATCGTCTGCGCACCCCATTCCAGCCCATTGATATCATTCGATATTACATGATTGGATCGATCCAGCTTTGGCCGTTGACATTAGTGTGCCACTGCGGCATGACAGGTCGATTGGGCTGGTTCCGATGACGTGCGGTGGGGATTGCCAGCCCGCGTGTTTCTCCACTCATCTGTCAGTGGTTTAGGATATAAATATTAATAGGGTCAGTTCCATGGATTGGATGCGGTAGTTGTGTAGGTGCTAATAAAAGTGCGAGGGGTCGAGAGGTACTGGTACTGGTATCCGTACAGTGTACCTCTGTACACATATGGTGGCTCGATGATGCTTCGGGGCCGACATTGGCTTGCTAGGGCCTATGACTTTCTTCAGTGTCTCTGATGAAGGTCATGATATTGCAATGGTCTACTGGAACATGGATATAAGTGTACAGCATTGCCATATTGGAGTTTCCTGGAAGAGCACTCTGGTCAATTTGTCGCGATGTTGTTGTTGTACCTACTTAGACTTGGAGTAGCTCTCCTGACGTAATGCGGTCAGGGCTGTCATCACAACCTGAATCAGCCACCGATGGGACGGGCGCTGATTGGCGGATCATCTGGAAGCATAAAATGAGTATAATTACTAATGAAGCTTTATGTTGGAGATTAGATTTATGAATTGCTGCCTGAGGCCGCTAATGTAGATGACAGTGAGCACCAGCAAGTCTTCCTGCTTGGAACTAATCAGGTAAGATTTTTACCTCTCTTCAATATTGCTTCGTTTCTAGAATTGTTCCATCCATTCCTCTGATGATTCCTCTGGTGAACTCTTACAATTTGACCAACGTGGCCGAATTCCATCCTACTTGTGACAGACCCCAGCAAGACGGATATTACTGATCCCTGTCAAGTCCCCCTTTAGTCTGCTTCGCTTCTCGAAACCGTGCTCTTACATGAATTAGCACCTTTTCACCATGGATGATTACAGAACCAGGTCTTCGAGCTTGATGAGCTCTTCTACAGCTATGAATCTCGATGTCACTGTTACAACTGATCATCAGAGCATTATCACCCCGCAAAGATACCTTGTCTGACAGCTACGGAGATGGAGTATGGAGTAGCAGTGTCAAAGGTACTCTTCCTCGGTTCCACTGTGCATTTTTCAGGAGGGAGAGGGCGTCGATCGACAAGCACCATACTATTCTTGGTATGGAGCTATTCCACTAGCCCTTAATATGCAATCTCTCATTCGCTCTTTCAACACCCCTTCCCCGGACATGTTGTCGGCACACCGGCGATCCAGGAAGATGTCCGATGCTAAGGCGACCCCGTCTCCGATAAGCACCGTATGTTCTCGATAAGGAGACGGTCACACGAGACTACGATGGGCAGACCAGAATGTTGACTTTAATTTATCAATCTGGGTCTGAACCAAGCACATTTTTCGATTGTGTATGTTGAGTTCCTTCACGCACATCCACCACAATGGGTGACTCGAAAATGGCATCTCCTGTGGCCGACGCTGTCGAGGATCATGGCTCTGGTATCATTCGGGTTCAAAATGCAGATGAGCTGCGTTTGGCGCAGATGGGTATGTTTTAGCTGGATTCGTTAATGAGCGGTTGTTGACCACGCCTAGGCCATAAACAAGAGCTAAAAAGACATTTCTCGGTATGGAGTCTAATCGGTCTGGCTGCCAATTGCACCATATCGTGGACTGGTGAGTCTCCCCTGATCAACATTGGATCTTTTTTTTTGGTTTGTTGGGTTGACATCTCCATTGCAGGTTTGGGACTCGGTTTGATCACGTCTATCAACGCCGGTGGACCTGGTGCTTGTAGGACACTCCCCGATCTTCTGCGCGACATTATGATTGACGGCTCCAGTGATCTACGGGTTTATCCTCGTCTTCATCCTCCAATGCTTTTTGGCTACCTCCTTGGCTGAATTTGTGTCTGCATACCCGGTCGAGGGTGGCATGTACCATTGGATTGCTGCCATTGCCCCGAAACGATACAACAGCATTCTCAGCTTCGCGACGGGTTGGAGCACGGTGTTCGGATGTGAGCTTGTCCGGGATCATTGTTTTAGAGACAAATCTGACGGGGACAGGGATATTCACAACCGCATCTACCAATCTGATCTACGCGACCAACTTCATGGCCTTGATTGCGCTGTACCAGACGGATCTCGTGATTCAGCCATGGATGACCTTCGTTGCGTACCAGGGATTCAACATTTTGACGGCGGGGATAGTCATGTTTGGGAATCGTTATATTCCACTTATCAACAAGTTTTCTTGTGAGATGATATTTTCGCATTTTATGAACCTGCCATGCTAACAGTCGAGCAAGTATGCTATCTCCAACTGGCCTGGTTCGTCATCATGGTCACCGTTGCTGCCGCAGCTCCCAAGCATAACGACAGCGAATTCGTGTTCAGAACGTGGATGAATAACACCGGCTGGGAGAACAATGTAATCTGCTTCATCACAGGACTGGTGAACCCGCTATACTCGCTTGGTGGTCTGGATGGCATAACGGTTTGTCCTTTCCCTGAAAATGTCTAGGCTCTTCTGACCAAAATTGCAGCACATCACAGAGGAAATGCCAAACGTAAGTAGTATTGCTCAAGTTCGCATCCAGCCGCTGACTTGACTCGCCCAACAGCCTGGACGAAACGCTCCTTTAGCCCTCGGTGAGCTCTTTTCTCTCCTTGCAATCCCTCGCCTTGCAACTAATGTCGAACAGCCTGCACGCTCGGCATTGCTTTCGTGACCGGGCTTACCTACCTGCTCAGTCTCATGTACTCCGTCCAAGACTACACCAGCCTAGCTTCAACCCAGACAGGCCTTCCCCTGGCAGAGATCTTCCGCCAGGCGACTCAGACCCGCGGCGGTGCCTTTGCCTTGACCTTCATGCTGTGGGTCGCTCTGGGCCCATGCATGCTCGGCTCTCAGCTAAGTATGCCCATGCACTACCCTCACCCACTTTTCTCCGCAGTAAAAATCTAACGTCTCACACGCTAGGTACCGGCCGAGTTTTCTGGGCGTTCGCTCGTGACGGCGGCCTCCCGCTCTCGAGGATGTAAGCAGCTTCCCAACTTTAGTCATTCATACTACGAAAACCACCTAACAGGCAATTCTAGCTGGGCAAAGGTCAACCCCCGCTTCGAAACCCCGTTCAACGCCCAGCTATGCGTGGGCGTCATCACGGCCCTGCTGGGCTGTATCTATCTCGGTTCTAGCACCGCCTTCAATGCCATGATGAGCTCGGCGGTGTAAGTGCAGGCCTTTTTCGTTGTGTGAGGTGCAACCGTGTAACTCGATGTGCTGATTGGTGGCATGCAGGACAATTAACAACCTGGCCTACCTCGTCCCCATCCTCACCAACGTCCTTGTGGGGCGCCGGACGATGCACCGCGGTCCCTTTTTCCTGGGCCATGTGCCCGGTATGGCTGTGAATATTATTACGGTTGCATGGCTGGTGTTTGCCATTGTGTTTTTCTCGTTCCCGTATTATATGCCTATCACTGGTGAGTCCAAACTTGTGGATAAGAAGCTGGTGGCGTCGGGAAGCTGACAGGCTGAGCAGCGTCGAATATGAATTACACCTGTGTTTGTGTTGGTGGATTCCTGCTCATCACGTTGCTCTGGTGGGTTGTTGCGGGAAAGAAGTACTCGAAGAATATGCAGAAGGCACGCGAGGAGGAGCAGAATGCTGCTCGTGCTATGATGGTTACTCACGAGGGAAAGGAGTAGGACGTAGGATCTTGACCTACGACAGGTAGTGAAGAAAGTGACAATGTAAGTTTTTCATTGAATATCATCCTAATTGTATATCGGTAGCCGACACCAGTGCAGTGTTAGAATGACGCCGTGTCTCATGTAGTCATTGCTCTTGTATTTCAAGCCCGAGGACTTTTACCATAAATGCCTCTAGACGGCAATGCAAATAGTGAGCTGACTAACAAACAAGTCGTCATGATTTCGACGTAAGACAATCGACCGAGTGCAAAATGGTACTAGCACATTCGACCGAAGAGAAACTCCTTGACGATGGGCGAGCCCGAGAATTCGGGATTGAGTAGGACGCAACTAGGTAATCTAAGGTTAACTCCAGATGGGAAATTGTGGATGGGACGGCAAACTTACTTCAAGAAGTATTCCAGACCGACTCGTCGGGACTCAAGAAATGCAGGGCGAAATTTATCTGGGAAAGATCGTTAACTGAGAGTCAGCTTTGTCCACTGAGAGACACATACAGAGAACACTTTTAGGAGGCAGTGCTGGTAAAGCGTTCTTCGCATGTGGGAAGGAGGCTTGCAATTGCCGTCGTAGATCATCAAATTCGGAGTATCTGTGCGCTGTGAGCAAGATGACTCTCGTCCAGCTGTTCGCGCCCGATAGGATGATGAGATCGGGACGTACCTCATGCGAACAGTTATGGGACCACCCTACGGCTACGTTAACACCAGATCCATATCGTCATGAACAAGGAGCCAACATACATCAAGGGTTTGTATTCTGCAACTCCAAACCACATATGCGCCTACTCCAGTCTTCCCTTGGACAACCGCATAGTCATCAACGGTGACACTCTTGGCCCAGAGACCCCGGCTGGTTTCCGAGTTGGGATCCTCAGTATGATCCTCTAATGTGATGGCCGGCTCATCCAAAGAGATCTGAGATGTGCGGGATGCATTCCGGTGGTGGCTCCAGTACGGCGGAATCACACCGGAGACAGGACGATCAGTGGACGAGGCATGACGGGCCTGCGGGAGGACAGAACCGTTGCTCACGCTAACTCCGTCGGATAGCGCAGCAGCGACAATGGTATCTGTATCGACAGCGGGGGAGGTTGTGGTGGTGGGAAACTGGGGAGAGGAGGATAACGGCTGCGGCCGAGACACCGAACCGGTCTCCTCATTCGCTGGCTCCATCCATTTAACTACCTGGGGGGTTGGACGTGCTGGCACGGACGGCAACCAGAGAGGGAGAGTGACAATCAAATTCTGGTACTCTGTAATATTCGACTAAAACAAGTAAGTAAAACGTAAAGAAATGCAACCTAAAATGAGGAGAGCAACGGTGGAAGCAAGGGTACGGGGACGCACCGATATTGAACACTAACGGGGCTCACTAGCGAAGCTTGCTGGGTGGTTGGTCTGTGTCCTGCTCAGTGGATGTAGTAGACATGCATCGAGTCTGAGAGGCGTTGAGAGGAAAGTAAAAATAGAAAAAGAAATCGGATCAGATGCAAGGTCAATTCAAACAATGTTGTCCATGAGAAATTTATGACGAGTCTGAGACATAGAGTATGCCATCTGACCATCGATGTCTTTGCATTTCTTGATTCTCGGGTCGATCTCCTCCTCTTGATGTCCTCCGGCCAAATAACAGCCAGGTCACGGGACTTTCAAGAATACCGCATATTCGAGAAGAAAGTCATGAGTCAGCAGGTTTCCTTATCTGTACTAGTCCCTTCATCTTCTTTTGGTTCTTCATCGCCCTCGGCATTCTTCAGCAGCTGTCCTCAGTTATTGTTGATCAAACTCTATCACGACAGACATCTCCTTTCCTACGTTCCAACTTATGCCTGACTATATGTTGAAAGAGTATCTGTCTTTAAGGATTACGGATACCATTAGCCGTTATTCCGGAATCTCCTTCGTGCTCGTTCTGTTGGCGACCAGCACCATCCATCTAGTGTAAACACTAGAAGAAGCCAAGAGTGGTTCCGTCCAACCAGATTCCTTGTTTGGGGAAAGTCAATGTCTACCGGTGAGACATCTGAACACCTCCCCAAGCAGTTATCCGTCAATAATATCTAATCGGCTCTCTTTGGTTCAAAACATCCCAGCACCATTTTCGACTCCAGCGTCAGGTGCGGAGAAGACACAGTGATAAGGATTTGGATTATCGAAGTACGAGTGCGTAGTTTGTATGTAATCTTGAGACACCCCACGTCCGATAGGAAGCATGTGGATTCCCAGCATCGATAGGGGTTCTAAGGTCGGGATGCAAACCCTTGTTCGTATTATTGAGGATTCCCCGGATCGACATTTTTTTTTTTTTTTTTCTTCAATGGAAAACAGTAGCCCCTTAACAAGACACCCTTTATTTCTGACCACCAGCCAGCCGATCTGATCCGTATTCTATATTGTCTGTCTACCTAACAACCAAGACAATCCCCAGCTAACCACCCGACTTTTTTTGCCAAATTGCCGCAAACCAAGGCTGGATGATCCGATACCACAGTTGGCAGGTGACTAACTACGGAGCATCGTACTACACTACTACGTACTCCAATAGCTCGCCACCAGTTTCCAGTGACAGATAGAGCATCTAGTCTCAAATGTGGTGTAGCGCTAGTCCTTTACTAGTCCACTGCTGCAGTAGTACCACGGACTACGGACCGACTTCTTTAAAAGCTCCTGCGTCGGCCATATTCAGTAGTCAATCCGGAGCTTCTCCTCACTGTCGACTTGTTTGCTTCTCCACTTGTACACTTGGTTCGGTGGTTCCCAGGTCAATTCCAAGAGCCCATCTTCTTCTTCCACTTTCCATTCAGGGCTTCCATTATCAGTAGTCGACTGTGTCACAAGGGCAAAGGGCATTGCTATTGACCTTTGGTTCTTCCGGAAATCTCTCTTCTCTCTCTCCCTGTCCTCCTTTGCGACCTTGACTCTCAAGGTATCCTTAGAATCGCCACAAGTACAACTTAGAAAGTTTCCAAAAACCCTGCGATTGTCACGTCTTTCTCGTTCAATTGTCGACATACTATCATAGACAATATGATCTTCTCTCGTACTCTGATTGTCGCCGCCTCGATGGTCGGGCTGGTCAGCAGCCAAACTTGGACTGCCGTGAACATCAGTGCCATTGACCCCGCCACACGAAGTAGGTCTCAAGTACATTAGATCTTACACTCGAGCTCTGTCTAACTACTTTGACCCTGCCAGGCAAATGGTGTCTCGATCAGACCTCGTCCTGTCCCCTCCTCTGTCTCCAAATTAATGCCACTAGCGATCCAAGACAGAACGAGTGCGACTCTGTAAGTCAAATCCGACACCTCGGGCCACCTCCTAGAATGATTTGCTGACAGGCCTCCTTCTCTTCGGATAGGATTCTCTCTCTTACCAGTGTGTTTGCTCCAACGGCATCTCTCCAAACACCTCCGAATACTCTCAGACCATTCCCTTCTACCTCTGCACCGAGGCCAACAACGAGTGCGTTGATCGATGCTCCAGTGCCGACTCGGCCTGTCAGTCTGCTTGTCGCTCTGATCACCCTTGTGGAGCTCAGAATCCCACGCGCCACAATGTCACTACGACCAGTGCCACATCGAACCCTACCAACAATCCTGCTACGACAACGACTCTGGCCGCATTCACAGGAGAAGCCACGAACAAGAAGAACGCGGCAGTCAGGGTCTCGTCCGTTGACATCGGCCATGTGTATGGTCTGTGTGTTGTGGTGGGTGGCTTCATTGCTGGATTCGCAGTGCTGCTGTAAACCGCTTGCGTGAACCCTCACTAGACTGTGCGCTGTACATTGGTACAGCTCGGAATAGTTTTCTGGATTGTAATTTCTTCTTGTTGATGTTATTCTAAGACATTGTCAGCGTCATTTCATGTCTCTATTTCTGTTTTTCCTTGCATACATGGAGTCCTCGCTATCGTCATTCCCAGCTTATTCTTTTCAAGACTTTGCGGAGGCCTTATTCTGCTCTGTGACATGTTGATCAACTTTCACGACCTATGCCTATCTGAATAATCATAATCACGGTACTTCCTCTGGATTTGTTGCAAATACGTCTTATTAATAAATAAGAGTAGGTATGACTGGTTGTAGAGGCATTAGCTACGAGGACCGTGACGGATGCGCGAGATGAGCATTTACTCCAGCTGATGTGGAAGGTACCTCCGTCTTGCTTACAACACCTCGAACCGGGTCGGACGACATGCATTTCAGGCAAGAACAAACAGCTGACGGACAGGATATGGACATCTGGGAGATCTACGTTACCTAGATAAGGGTTATGATAGTCACTGTTGGGACTGGCTGTTCATCTCGGATGGCTGGTACACTCTTTCAAGACTGCCGTCGTTGATGAGTCTTTCCTTCTCCGTCTCGCATTTCTACCGTTCCTTCCTTCGGGAGCTTCTTTCCTGTTTCGTCTCACTGCCCGTCACGTTCATCTCTCAGCAGTAAACCAGAAATCGCGCGACTCAATTCTCAGTTCTGCCTGGAAGAGCATGTATAACCGCACTCACGCCATCTCAACGACCTGCTTCTTCCTCTCAAATCCAGATCGTCCTCCCTTTGAATTGTCATCGCCATACACCTAGTCGAGGTCATACTCACAGGATGCCTAGGGTACGCATGAGCCACCTCCTCTCGACTGGCATTTCAATAGGCCCAACAGTAAGGGGTTTGATTGCTGATAGCAGCAGGGTCCATTTTGTCAACTTTGCTTGCAAAGAGGCCATTCCCTGATCAGGTGCCCACTGAGAGAGGGTCTGATGTTCCTCGTATGTGCCACGGTGATTGAAACCATTGTATCATTCCGGAGACTGATGTTTGATACAGGGCCACGTGTCTATGATGCTGCGACTTCCGAACGAAACAGAGAGGATCTCGAGGCCATCCGAAAATACAAGCAATAGACCAGATTGGCGCCGTCGGAGAAGATGGTTGAACGCCAGCCGTCGCATGAGAGAGCAAATTACTAGACGGAGAGGCAATATGGTAGATCCCGACGTGCAACTATATCACCGAAGTAGGACTGACATACACACTAGTACAATCATGCCAGCCGTGGCACCTATACAGCTGTCCAGTCTATGCCTCCTCCGCCTCCTCCGCCGAATACACGGTAAGCACCTCACTTGGCATGCCTACGGATCTATAGATAACAAAGCAAAAAAGTGCAATCAGTATGGCGGGGAACGCCTCCGTCATAACAGTTGGGTATGTATCACGTTTGAACAGACGTGCTAGGCTCAATGTTAACAGTCATCCTGGCTCATCCTCATCTTCAATCATTTATTCTACCTAGTGAGGGAAGACTCCTGTAGGATCGTCATTAATGCTGACTTTCTCCCAGCTCTGCAACAAGCGACTCGACCATTGCAGACGAGAATCAGTGAGTATATATCAAGTATTCCTGTTCAATCGCGTGACCTGAGGCTCATTGCGTAATAGCACAAACCTAAGGTCGGCTTGACGCTTGTTCCTATGCTTATTGCATGAGTTAATATGGAGATTCATTAGTAGCAATCACTCCTCCAGGACTGAGCCGGTTGAGAGCTCTCAGGCGGCATCCGACGGTCTTCCCCTGAGACTCGGTAATGAGACTAGGCTGCCTGGAAACTCGAGCAATGGAGGGCTAGTCAATGAAACCATGTTCGATGAAATTGCCTCCATGGACCACCCGGAGAGAGAATATGATTCACACTGGGATTCGACCGCGCAGGTTGATACTGTGATGACAGGCGCAGTAGGAGCTGTAGTCGGGGTTAATGGTGACGGGATCTTTGTCATTATCTGATCAACTGATGACTTGCTTTCCCATACTTGTGCTGGAGATGGTCTGAATGCTGTACAAGAATCATCAAATTATTGTTTTGTCGGGGAGAAGAATGGAGGCGGTGAATTCGGCGGTCAATCCTCGACGATGGTGCCTTGGGGCTTAGAATGTCAAATAATGCCGGTGATGATCACTTCGATACGCCATCCTTAGTGCCTCTAGAGTTGCAAACTTGCAATCGCATATCTATTACGCGTTGAGAGCCATCGTCTATAGAACGGATTTGTGGGTTCAAAACTACTTGTTAGAAAATCAGTCTTACTATTCACTTCTGTTACTTCCCTACTGTCACTAGCCCTCCGCCCATTGTCCAGTCCAGTACACCGTTCTCCGCATCGCCCTATCAAGGTCACTGAGATCAGCTTTGGGAATCGTACATTGTGCTCCTTCTCTGCATATCAAAACGCCGCTTGAAGCTCCTCGCTATCTTTTTGTTTCCAACATAAATCCGATCCAAAAGACCTACCGTGCCGTCGACGCAGGCGTTGCACGTGCACCACGACGACGCCATGGATTCAACACTCCCAGATGCTTTTGATGCATCTCAGCCTGGTTTATACGCGGAACAGGCCTCTAGTGCAGGGATGGTTGATCCAGAGGGTACAAATGGGAACATGATAGCGTCAGCGCCTTTTGTAAAGGTTGATGGTGGGTTGTCCCCTGCTATACGAGCGGGAAGATTAACTGTCAATGAGGGGAAGTTGCTAATGTACATTGAAGACCCACCTAAATTTGAACTCGAGTCTTACATTGCGAACTACACCGGTTAGTAGGAAAACATGGCACGCACCCAAAGCTCCGACGGCCGCAACTAATGATACTCGCACAACAGGACGGACCAGATTCAATCGCTTGTACCTCATAGGCACTTGCTCCACGTATCTCTCTACAGAAGCGCTCAAGGCTGCGGTTGCTGAAGCAAAGGCGGGAAAAGATGTCGTCAGGTACCAACAGGCTGTTCGAGCACTGGCCGAAGTCTCGCCGAATGAACCTGAAGCCATTGAGGACACGAAATGGGTGGACCATATGCAGAGAGTTGTGAAGTCTGAGACGGACCGGTTAGAGCACGAGTTGAGGGGTTATAAGAACAATCTGATCAAGGAGAGCATACGGGTAAGTGGAATATTGCTGGAATGAGCACCGATGCTAACTTTACATGTTCACAGATGGGCAACGAAGATCTCGGAGTACACTACCATCAGATCGGCAACTTGGTGGCCGCTTCCAAGGCCTACTCGCGCATGAGGGACTACTGCACAACACCCAGCCACATCGCGTCTATGTTGTTCAAGATTATCAATGTGGCAATCGAACGGGGAGACTGGTTGAGTGTACAATCCAACGTGCATCGGCTGCGCAACCTCCAGTCGAAACCGGAAGAGCAGGCGAAGAACCAACCTAAGATGTCAGCCGCTTTGGGCTTGTCCCAGCTGCACTCTGGATCGTACTTGGATGCTGCGAACAGTTTCTTGACTACTGATCCGTCGTTTGGGGATTCTTACAACGAAGTCGTCACATCGAACGACGTGGCGGTTTATGGTGGGCTCTGTGCTCTTGCGTCGATGGATCGTAATGAGCTCCAGCGCCGCGTACTCGACAACAACTCGTTCCGCAATTTCCTCGAACTCGAACCGCATATTCGCCGGGCGATCTCCTTCTTCTGCAATTCAAAGTTCCGGCCTTGTTTGGAGATTCTTGAGTCCTACAAAGCCGATTATCTACTCGACATCCACCTTCAGCGTCATGTCAGCACCCTTTTCACCCGCATCCGTACCAAGGCTATCCAGCAATACCTCGTTCCTTTTAGCCGCGTGACGCTCGATTCCATGTTGAAGATCTTTGCTCCAGGGGTCGCTGGCGGCCAGGCGCATCCGACCGACTTCAACTCCCCGTTCGTGCAAGAGCTGATCAGCCTGATCCAGGATGGAACGCTGGATGCTCGGATTGACTTGGAGAAGGGGGTGCTTGTATCTAAGCAGACCGATCTACGGACAGACGTGCAGCGAGCAGCACTGGAGAGCCTTGTCAACTTCAGAAAAGAGGCACATCTCCGGCTGTTGCGGACTAACATCCTTCGTGCCGGGCTAGAGGTGCGGGCACCGGGAGAAGAGAGGAAGCTCAGGCCAGAGGATCGAGGCGTTGGAAGAGGATTGGCTGGGCTAGGGGGTAAGTATTCTCGGTGATGACCTTCTAACGAGACATTCGTCGACACAATAATATCAGTCCGGAGTCTGAGAAGACCGTACTTTTATGGTTATGAATAACATTTGACATCCTTCTCTACAATGTTCTGTGCATAGGACCTCAACCCTTGATTAAGAATATAACAGAATAATTAATTTACCATAGCTAAGGGCCCAACTATTCGAACACATTAGAGAGGTATCCCCTTGTCAGTTGTCGATGTCAAGTGTGAGGGTAGCTGATGAAGTTATAACGTCATAGCTCCGTTGCATCATTGACACGACCTCAGACCACCAGGTGCAATGCAATACCAATATAAATGATCTCAAGCTTACCTACAGTAACCAACGTATCCGACCGATTCTCAACTTCAAATAATCGTCATTGCATTTGTTGCGATCATGGCGCTCGTCGACCAAGCCGCTACATTCCTACACCAATACGTCTACTCGTGGCTTCACACCACTCCCAGTAAAACTCCCGACGCATTGAAACTGGGCGTCATCTCAACCGCCCAAATCAACCCTGCAGCCAGTCAGTTTTATATCTCATGATGCCACGCCGCATACTAACAAACCTCTAGTAATTCACCCCGCCGAATCCCACCCATCAGTCATCCTCCACGGCATCGCCTCGCGGGATCTCTCCACAGCCCAAAAGCACCAGAGAAAGTACCGTTTCAGCAAAGCCTACGGCTCGTATCAGGATCTTCTGGACGATCCGGACATCGACATCGTGTACATATCCACGCCGAACGGGCTGCACTACGAGTGGGCCGCGAAGGCGCTCAAGGCCGGGAAGCATGTGCTCTGCGAGAAACCATTTACGGCGAATGCGGACGAGGCGAAGAGGTTGGTGGAGCTGGCGAGGGAGAAGGGATTGATTGTTGAGGAGGCAGTAAGTTTTTATTATCTTTTTTGTTTGCGCGGCAGGCAGGGTTGACAGATGTAGTTCCATTGGCAGTTCCATCCGGCTGCGCATGCGTGGCGCCAGATCCTGGATTCGAGGAAATACGGGAAGATAATCTGTACAAAGGCCGCTATGACGGCTAGTCCTGGTGTCCCTGGGGGCGATATCCGGTGGAAGTTTGATCTTGCGGGTGAGTCTTAAGATCTACCCTCTGTCGTGCAGCAAGTAGTTGACAAGGTATAGGCGGCTCGGCAATGGACATGACATACGCGCTGTCGTTTACCCGCTATGCGCTGCATGCGCAGCTCCCGCAGGAGATCATCTCCGTCAGCGTGCGGCCGTCCAAGGATGACCCGCGCGTGGACGAGGCCATGTACGCGCACATCGACTTCCAAGGCCCGGACGGCAACCCCGTGCACAGCCGCGTGTACACGGACATGGCGCGCGAGAAAGTCGCGGGCGTGATTCCGCGGGTCTGGGAGTTACCGTCCATCGAGGTCGAGACGGAGAAGGCGATTATTTACTACTACAACGCCATGATGCCGCATCTGTACCACTACATCTCCATCCAGGACAAGACGACGGGCAAGGTGAGCTACAAGAAGCAGTACTCTGGTGGTCCCTTGTGGGGCAATGTGGTGACGAGCACGGGGGAGAAGGGCGGAAACCCGCACTGGAGTACGTATCGATGGCAGCTGGAGGCGTTTGTGGATGCGGTTAAGGGGAAGACGCCGGCGTATTGGGTCAGCGGGGAGGAGAGTATCTGGCAGATGGAGTCAATTGATTCCCTGTACAAGGCGGCCAATTTGCCTGTGCGGCCGTCCCAAGGGACTAAGCTGGGATAGGCGGGTTTTCTACCAGCATTATTCAATTCATGTATATTCGGTTTGATAGTTTTGTACAGTAGATCACGTTCCAAGCAAATAATATGACGGAGCCATCACGCCATTAAGCCAGGGCCAGAGCCATAGCCATAGCAGCACCCCCAATAGCCCAGTTGGCATTTCCAGTAATCTGAGGCATGGCAGCGTTTCCGCTGGAGCTGTGGGACGTCGAGGCCGAGGCCGAGGCCGAAGGCGAAGAGCCAGTGGCCTGGGCGCCGGCCGTCGCAGACGGGCCCGACGTGGCCATGGTAGTCATTCCAGTCGCCGAAGGCGCGCCGCCGGTGACGGATGCTCCAGTGGTGGCGTGCGCACCGGCGGTGGCCGTGCCGGTCACCACAACGGGCGCAAAGAAAGAGCCAATGTCTGTGGTTATGGCGGTGGCAGTCACTTGAGTTTCGGTGCTGTCCGTCTGCGTAATTTGGCAGGAGATGGAGGTGGTGTCGCCGAGATTGCAGCCGTATGCGGCGTAGCTGTTGAGGATGTCAGCGGCACGCTCAATTTTCTTCTCACCACAAGGGCGACATACTAGCCGTCGTAAGAATACATTTGCTGCACCGTCGAGGCGTCCTGGATAATTGTGAGACCGCCTCCGGGCATATCGCAGTCGTCACCGGCAGAGACGCAGTTGACGCGGTAGGTGGTTGCAGAGCCGCTCTGGGTTCTCACGTCAGATGGATGATTTTGCAGAACATTGAGCAATGATGAATCCCGACAAACGTACACTGCCGAGGACTTCCGCCACGAGACTCAGGGAATCAGCATAGGGCAGAAAGAGTGACACGGTGCTCTCAGCAGCGACTGTGGCCGCAGTGGCTGTCAGGAGCGTAAGAGAGCGGATGGCGTTGGAACGCATTTTGTAAAATCTCAGTGAAAGTGGTTATATTGGAACAAAGGTTGGATGTGAAGAGATGGAGCTCGTCGGGAAGAGAGCGACGAAAAAGGTAGGGTCAGAGATATAAGGATTATGGGATCATCCGTCGTACAGGCGTAAACGGAGTGACTGGCAGCAAAACAGATAATTCAATGAAAGTTCGAATGATAAGGACAAAGGATGTCGAAGGAAAACGAGTCAAGCATATTCGCCTCTGGGTCATCATGCCCCTGATAAATGACTCTCAATCTTACTAGTCAGCCATTAGTGCATGGGAGGCGGCTGAGGCTGGAAGCCTAGTCGTTTCGTTGGCTCGCTAATGTATCCGAGTCAAACGAAACTTTCAGAGAATGGGTCGAGGTGTGCTTGACTATCCGTAATTGGACGCATCGTGGTTTTTGTTCAGCCGCACAAGGGCAAGATTGGTGGTTATTTCCAGAAACACTGGCAGTGGAAGCGTCGGGGATTGCCGCATCGATCCATGTCTTGAATGGAATATGGGAGTCTCCGAGTCAGGTCTGCAAATCCTGATTGGTTGACTGTGAACTAACGCCATTGGCGGGAAACACTGATGCGGCAGCTAGGCTTTTCCAGGACTAGCGCAAGTATTAAAAATTCCGATTGGTAATTAACTTGCCTTTTTGGCTGAAGCGTCTATTGATTGAAGAATACATCGGAGGTACCTCCAAGGAAAGATTCCTCTGGTATTTGCGCAACAATGCGAGCGTGGCTCTTGGTCATTGACTCTATGTTATGCAAAGTCCATCGAGTCAAGTAACAAACACGCAATGTTTGAGGAATACCGTCATCGAATCGTAAGAATTCTTCGTCCTGCCACTTTCCGACATAAAGGCACCGCCCATCAAGTAGTGTTGGCGATTGGTCTGCCGCGATTGACACAGCTAAGTATCAGTACGGTTGGCAGACTTTTTCGCATAGCTCATTGCACCAGTTGCGATCCCTGCGAGAAGCAGTACAGCATTGAAGCCGGCCATTATATAGAACGGACTTGCCGGAGACAAATCATCGAACAGGAGACCTCCAAGCTTGGTTAGAAACAATATTCCTGCCCCTCCGTACAGGGAATAAACACCAGCAATTGATCCCTTCAGGTGTGACAACTGGTGGCCTCTCTGGCGCGTAGACTCTTGTAGCAAGGGTTGATGTTCGTCGACGTCTTGGTTTACCTCGTTCGTCGAAGTACTCACGGGACCCTCTTGTGTATGAAAAATCTCTGAACCGTCAGAATCAAGACTGATACTGAGGATACCATTGCTCAGCACCGCCAGGCTGCAGACAATGGCCCCGATTTGGCTGATACCGATCAAGCCCATTAGAACAAAGACACCCGCACTGCCGTCCGATCCGCTAAATTGAGGACTAGGCAACAGCGCAAACACAGTATAGCCAAGAATACCAGCCAAAGATGCGAACAGAAGCGGTGCATGGTACCGGCGCGATCTTTCCGACAGATACCCAAACGCCGGTGCCGCGATCAGAGCAACTAGCTGAGAGACGCCGGTCAGGATGGAAGCCAAGATGTAGGCTTTGCGGCACGTTTGTTTGATATCCCTCGGTATCGATTCTGGTACCTCGCCCTGCTCATGACCGCACAGGCCAGATCGTCGATAGTAGTGGTTGACAAAAAGGGGAATAAACAATGAAATGCCAACTGATGAGGCGCGTGCAACAAAACCTCCCAGGTAACCGAGGAATATATCCCGGTTTCGTACCCCTAAGTAAAGTGCTGTACCAAGTTGATCGAGGTATGGTAATTGTATCACTCCTTTGCTCGAGGCCAGCCGGTCGGTCTCAGACGCAGATGTCTTTGGGGAGGCCCACAATAAGTGCCATCCCTTTCCTTCTTCACTTGCAAGACCCCTAAGACCCATCAGGCAGCAGAAACTGACCAAAAGCGCCACCGAAGCAACCAAGTAGTAACTGTTCTGGATGGCTTCCGAGGGAGAGTAACCCCAGCTCTGAAAACGAGCTGGTAGAGGAAGGAAAATGGTTAGAGATATGAGGGCACCGCCGCCAGCGCACATGCCCACAAATCCGGCCAGCCGAGAGGAAGAAGACTTCGCCTCAGCCCGGGGTTCTTGCCTGAGACGCACTTGCTCGCTTGAAGTTCCTCCGGCCACGGCAGGTAAGACAGCTGTCACCATGGTTGAGACTGCAGAGCCTCCAAGGCTGAAGAATAACCTTCCCAGTAGCAGCTGAGGGTAGACATTTCTTGCTTGCACGAACACAACCAGCGAAGCGGCTATGATGCCATAGCCGATGACGCAAACCTTTTGTGAGAGCATGTCAGTGATGATGGACCTACATCGAAAATAATGTTGACTAAACGTACATTGCGGACACCTATACGATCAGAAAGCAACCCCCATAAAGGGCACGCGGCCAGCGCGAGCAGTTCATCAGCAAATCCCAAGGTGCCAACAGCGTCTCCCTCACCATCGTGTAGTCCAATCAATTCAGTGACCACAAAGGAGACAGATGAATTGACGAAGACCAAAAAGGCAATGGAGAATGGACAGACGGCAAGCAGATATGTGAATGTCTGAGTGCGGGTGGCTGTGAATAGAGCTGGTTGTGACGCCATCATATCACCCAAATCATAGTTTGACCGATGTGCTTGGTACGTCTGCGGAGACCTTTGCACTCCTTTCTGTATGGGACTCTGCTCTAGAGCGATTCTGCATCAAGATCCAAGCGAGATGACGAGAATGATTCGATGCGGATTTAGTTGAATAGGATGATTACGGCTGATGCATAGCCATCACCTGTCTGTCATCCAGGTCACATGATCTAAATATCCATTCCCAGATCGACGACTCGCATATCGTATTCAAGCTGAGAATCCAGGAACTTAATACTGATCAATTATAGACGAGAGGAGAACGTACTACGGAATCTTCGGAGTGACACAGCAGTGGTATCAGCTTCTGCCTGTTTGTTTATATTCCGCAGTATTCTAGTGAAGGGTTGCATTGCAATCGATAACCATACGAAGCCTTAGAATCCACTAAAAGCCAGCATCCAACTCTAATTCGCCCTGAAACCTTCTGACAATCTCTCAATCACAAAAGCAAAGGATATACTCGGGAAACTCGAGTCTTGACTCCTGGGTTTTGGCTGATAACTAAGCTGATGATCGCTGACGTAAGGCAAGGAACTCGGGCGGTGGGCCGAATGGTTCCCCACGAGTTGTAGTCTTACCTAGTCTACAGGTATAGCTGTCCAAAACCTCCGTACACGCGATCCATCTCCGGCCACATTTCTAATCTCTCACTCGCTACGGACGCTGTGCATCAACCGACTTTCTAATGCCTTATTGACCTTGACTTTGGCTGCATCCCCTTTTGTGTTTATATCAATGACATACGGCTCCCAACTCGCCTCATTTAGTTTCTGGCCATGAGACTAGCCGCTTATGCTGGGGTAAGTTGCTCTCACGAGGCGGAAGAAGCTTGGACTCGACAACAGGCTGACCAACATTATCTATAGGCCTCTACGGCTCTGGCTACGGCCGTTGTCCTGAAAGCGCTTCACCAGAGGGCTAATTTCTACGCCGCTTGCGTATACCTTTCTCAGAGCAGCGCGAATCTCATGGTGAGTCTCCCGGTGGTCGTTCTAGAACGAAGCCGGCGAAATAACACAGAATACTGACTTACCACAGATACTTACAAATTTGTGTCTTCTCGTCGTCGGGATTCTCTTGTTCTGGCTTCAACGTCTCCTGTACGGACCCTTGCGGCCGATTGAGACCGAACAGCTTTACGAAAAGGCATGGTTTGCGGTCACAGAAACATGCCTGGCAATGACAATATTCCGGGGGGAACTTGGCGGATGGTTCTTGGTCATGTTTGTCTGTCTACTTGTTGGAAAGGTCTGGGGCTGGATTGGTGAAGGCCGCGTCGAGTTCCTGGAGCAGCAACCCCCGGCCAATCCGCGCTTGTTTCACACCCGGCTGGCGATTTCCCTCGTACTGGCAGTTCTGTTTGATTCACTCATGCTGAAATACTGCATAACGACCGTTCTTGAACAAGCGCGACCGGATATGATGGTTATGTTCGGGTTTGAGTTTGCCGTCCTCACCATCCTTTCGAGCTCGACCGCCGCCAGGTACACCATCTCACTAGTTGAGCTATACATAACGCGGCAGCAGATAAAGGCCAAGGTTGAAGAGCGCCGCCGGGAAATTCGTGCCGCCAGAGAAGCAGCCCTACACCAAAATGCCCAAACCGGAGAGACGCCTCCAGCTAGCGATCTTCCGGACGAGAATGATATCGACGAGATGGAACTTGATGTTCCAGGCTGGGAGGAGAAGGGTCGTTGGATCTTCTACCTCGATTTACTCACCGATTTCTTCAAGTTGACGGTCTACTTGAGTTTCTTCGCCATCCTTTTCATGTTTTACGGCCTGCCTATCCATATCCTTCGCGACGTGGTCGTCACTATCCGTTCTTTCGGCCGACGGATAATGGATTTCGTCCGCTACCGCAATGCGACCCGGGATATGAACGAGCGCTACCCAGATGCCACGCCTGAGGAGGTAGCAAGAGAAGATGTCTGTATCATTTGTCGTGAAGAGATGGCTCATTGGCAGGAGCCTGCGGGCGCTGGTGAAGGCGGGGCAGCACCTGCTCAGCCAAGGCCTCGGATGCCCGAAAGGTTACGTCCAAAGAAACTCCCGTGCGGTCACATCTTACACTTTTCTTGCCTTCGGAGTTGGTTAGAAAGGCAGCAGAATTGTCCCACCTGCCGACGCCCCGTCATGGCGCCTCCGCGTGACCGCGATCACCCGCCCGGAAATATCAATCTTGGTCAAGGCAACGGTGGCGCCGGTCCGCAACCAAATGTGCCGGTTGGCAATCAGCCTTTTGGCCAGAACGGACCGGCTGATAACCTACCGAGAGCCCGTATATTCCAATTTGGACCATTCCGGATTGGCTTTGGAGCTGGTCGGGGCGATCTCTTCCGCAATTTCCACCAACAAATTCATCAGGGCAATGTCCCGGCGCAACAAGCGAATAACGCAATCCCGCCCGGTGCAAGGCAGATTGGTTTCGGGCTCGGTTTCGGACGACCAATCCCAGCGCCAGTGCCGCAAGCTCTTCCGACAAATACGCCATCGAACTTTGTGCAAATGCAGAATCAGCTTCACCAGATTGAGCTGCAGATAATGCAGGAAATCAACAGCCTCCGTGTGACTGCCGAACAGTTGCATCATGTGCGACTGCTTCAGGCGGAGCTACAAAGACTTCGCAATCCGCCTGCAGCTTCCAGCGACCCGAACACCACCATATCCCCAGCATCTACTTTCCAACCTTCTTCGTCTTTGTCGGCTACCTTACGTCGGCAATTCACCTCGGATCCTCAAGCCTCGGCCATTCCATCCGGCGATTCTCGACTCCCAGAGGGCCTTAGCCTCCCGGAAGGCTGGTCTCTCATTCCCCTTCAATCGGCCGGACAGGGTCCAAGCGGTATCTCGAGTCCAATTCCTACAACTGCTCCAGAACCTTCCCCCACGGTGCAAGTGCGTGAGGAGCCCTCTTTCACTGAGAACTCGGCGCCGGCAGCGAGTATGAATGGGAAAAGCTCGGGTACAGTTGATGCAGCCAGATCCACTACTTCCTCGCTGCCTGACTGGGGTTCGGAAACTCCAGCGACAGCAACGCATTCAGATATCGAATCATCGTCTCGGAATTCGGGCAAGGAGGTCTTTGGGGAGCCATCAGAAAAGAAGGAATTGTCTGCATGGGATAATGAAGCCACAAATGCGGACGAATCACCAGAATCTTCCTCCTCGAAGGGCAAGGCCCGCGTGGTGACAGTTGAGGATGCTGCGGACGAGGAGGCTTGAAAACCTGACTGCCTATCCCACTGTTTTGATATCTCTTCATGGTGCATATTCCTCTGCAATGTTGTTTTATGGCGTTCTTGAGCGATTCTGAATCATACCCGGGTTTGTTGTGAGTATATACCATCATATGGCAGCGCTTCTCATGTACTAAGAACATGATACTTCTCTCTCCACTACATTATCTAATGATGTTAAATCTGTTTCTGAGCGTTACCATGGAACGCTGCAGAACCTGAATGTCTCGTCCTGTCTTTGTACATAACCTTACCTTCTACATGCTGAACTATTGGTCTGCTCGTCCCAAGTGTTGCACTCTTATATACGGAAGCGTGACACCTCTGGAGATGGAAGTTCTATCGGCTATGTGAGAGTATCTCAAACGCATCGCAATGCTCGAAACAGAACCGATCATTGATTCAGGCTTATCGATCTTTCTTTCACCCCCTGTTGAGGCACAACAAAAGTAAAAGGGTACTGAGTATCTAGACTAGATATTCATATTCTGGGGATACCCTAGGAATGGCGTCCACCATTCCATTCCTGCAGATCAGGGGCAAGATCGCTCTGCTGCTCCAATAAGACTCTCAAGCTAAATTAACCTCGCCGACATAACCCGCCATTAAGGGCCTAGCCCGTGTTTCACTTTTGACCACTTTGGGACCGTGAAAGGAACTGGGAGGTCGGATGCTACGAGTAATCTCTTTCATAGAGAGTATCTATGGTCTGTCCTAGCACTGAGACTCTGATATCGAGCTGGCGAGAACACTAAACCTCTACCCATTGCAGTTTGGGATTAGGACATCATTTCTCCCTCCGGAGTAACCGGCCTCCTCGACCCTGCGTCGTCACCACTGATTACGCGGGCTCCACCTCCGCCCGGGTTGGGGAATAATGCGCCAATCTTTTGCATATTGGTCTGTGTGAACACCTATCATTACTAAATTCTTGATTTCTATTCAGCTCTGTATTTTTCTTTTGAATTCAAGTCAATTTCTTTCAGTCGAATTTCGCCCTGGTCGCTGCTTTGAGGCGTTCTGTATGCCAGCTTGCGGCTACTGGCTACAGGCTACTGGAGTCTTATCTACGTATTTGCGCCGCTGAGATCGCAGGCCTCTGCGTTTCGCTTCTGGAGCCGGATTATTATTCTCCTCATAGCTGGTTCTTGGAGCCTTGTGAGTGAGCCCATGATCTGCTCAGTGTCTTGAACTGGCCGGTGAGTCGTGAATCTCCCCTATGGCGCCCCTTATACATCTTCAGGGGCATCTAGACGGGTTCTCTTGCGCTTTTGCTGTGCCCGACTTTCACCGCGAGTATATTCCAGAAACTGAGGCTAATGAGTGTACTCGAGATGGCTGTGACAGTCTACTCTAGTCTCCTTTCTTCGATCTGTATAGTATTCCATATCTTCTTCGATGATTTCCTCACGGCGAGCGGTCCCCCTCCTTGGTCTTGCCTTTTTCGTGATCTTCCTCTACACAGTCACTAGTCTCTCGAGACAATGGCGGCGGACGCCAGAGGCCGTGGGGTTGGGAAAATTGGTCGCTTCACCTAGCCCGATACCATCCGGACTTTTGAACATAAGCTTGGTGGAAAGCCGCCCGTCCCGGACACCATACGCTCCCCGGCCGCAATATGTGCCTGGTATCCCCAAGCCCGACGGAGCCGAGTACACGAAGATGCTCGTCGTGCCGAAGACGCAGAATGAAGATACGAATTGGATCTCGGCCGAGCTCCCCGATTGGCAGTCGGCAATCTATGTTGTCGATGACCCGTCGTCACCCCTACATCCGCCGAAGAATAAGGGGCATGAAGTGATGGTCTATCTGAGCTTTATCATCGAGCATTACGACAAGCTGCCGGATATTGTGGCGTTCATGCACTCACATCAGTTCGCCTGGCACAACGAGGAGATATTTGGTGGCGATGCGGCCGAGATGCTGCGTCGCCTGAATGTTGCGCGAGTAGTCCGGGAGGGATACATGAATCTGCGGTGTATATGGGAGCCCGGCTGCCCTGACTGGATGCATCCCAGTAACCCAGAGGACAACGAACAGAAGCAAGAGGAGACGATGCTGGCGCGGTCCTGGGGGGAGATCTTCCCGGACGACCCTATTCCACAGGTCCTGGCGCAGCCCTGCTGTGCTCAGTTTGCCGTCTCTCGGGAGCGAATCCTGGCTGTCCCCAAAGCGCGTTTTGTCTTCTACCGAGATTGGATTCTCCGGACAGAACTAAGCGACTACATATCAGGCCGTATTTGGGAGTACCTCTGGCATGTGATTTTTACTGGTGAACACATCGTCTGCCCCGAGGTTCATGTTTGCTTCTGTGATGGCTACGGGCTCTGCTTCGGAGGTAAAGAAGAGTACGAGGCCTACCGGAGTTTGGGTCATGAGAAAGAGGAATTGGAAGATGAGCTCAAGCGATGGAAATCCCAAGCCCAGACTGTCGAAATTGCTCGAATGCGTGGTACCCTGGGAGAAACGAGTCATCTCAATATCCCGGAGCCCGGGAAAGATCAATCTCTACAGGAGAAAATCTATGAGAAAGAACAGAAGATCAACGAGGTTCTCTACAATGCCGCCGAGCGTGGTATGGACCCCAAAGCTCGGGCCTTGGAAGCAGGTAGAAAATGGACCGAGGGTGACGGTTATTGAGGGTCAGATATCTTCATTTCTTTTGCAGTAGACTCCAGAACCTCCTCGCACTTCTGCAGGCAGAAGAGAGGCTGTTGCAGGGGATATACTCGAACATTTGCACCGTTTACATTCAGTCTCGTATATGATTGTCGATCTGAGTTGTCAAATAGAAAGTGTACTTTATCTAAGATAGTCAGTTTCTGTAAAATGCCGCTTGCTGTTTGCCTTGCGATCTTCTTGTCGATTCTTGACTCACCTATCTCATGATCGAAATGTCATGGTCATGTGACCATATCGGATTATGTTGCCCTCCGAAACAGCTCCTTGTTCTCGTGCAGAGTTTGCATTGTCTGTCCTCTCTTCAAACCGCACAAACAGCGTCATCTCAGCTCAATCTGATTGATTCAATCAACTTATCGCGATTCGCGAAATACACATAGTGGGAAGCTTTAGCTCCCTAACCTCAGTCCACTTTTGATCCTGATCGTTTTCCAAGCTTCTTTGTCGCCCCGTCAACAGCCGGCGACACTGACTGAAGCGACGTCACACATCGCAAGGGGACGAGGGCTTTACAATTCGCGCGAAACGGTCATAGGTTGCCTAGCTATGGGCCGATCTTTTTGACGGAGGCTTTTCTTTGGAAACTTAATTTAATTTGCGACCACTTTGTCTTCAGGTCGGATCGGAAAAGATACTCATCCCCTCGGTACAGGAAGACTGTCGTCCAGGCTGCGAAACAGATTATCAGTCGCAACATTCGGTTTACGGGCTTCCCTTGACACTGTCATACACCCCCGCGCCCACCAGTCGCCGCATTTCAAGAACACTTCCACATCAGCTCCTTCCTCATCGAGCAGGGCGAATCCTGACCTTGCGACCAACCTCGTACTCAAAATCGTCATGACGTCCACGTCGACGCCCAACCACCAGCATCCTCCCGCGACTTCGGCCTCGGAGTTCTCTAATCAGACGCCTCATACCTCTCACGTCGATTCGCATGCGCATCTAGCGACCAGCGGATATGCCCCAAATGACAATCAGTTAGCTGGTTTGGTGGAAGCCGCGACAGCAGCGGCCGGTCAGGACGTTTCGGAATGGGCCGCAGCGGCGGCCGTGGCTGCAGCGGCCGGAGCAGCCGGTCATCAACATCACTTGGATACCTATGGTCCGGAAATACACATTGAAGACGACGGCTTCGGAGATGGAAGTTTTGGGGCAGGAATGAGTGCAGGTAGGCAGCTACGCGGATCAGGGTCGGCTTCGGTCAACGACCAGGGCCAGTCGTCAGGATTGTCAAGATCGGTCTCCAAGAAACGGAAAAGAGGAGAGGATGCACTTGATCCGGCGTTGACAGCCACCGGTGGAGTAGGCCTTCCTGGTGGTCCGCAGCAATCGCAGCAACAGCAACAACACCATCTTCACCCGCCTTCTCACCATTATGATGGAGACAGCTTAGATATCAGAGCCGTCCCGCCCCAATCTCTGTCTGACGCTCGCGCCGCTGGCGTTCATTCCGCCGCTGCACTTTTCCGCCAACCTTCCAGTAACAAGAAACACACTCGTCCGCCAATGTCAAAACTCTTCGCCTCTCTGGAACTGTCGCCGGAAAACTTCTTGCATTTACAAGCGGCCGCGAAAGCATATATGCTCGATCCTAAACATCCGGAGAGACGGGAATGCGTTGGCCAGCGGGGCAAAGGCGATACTGAAATGGTTAAATTAAGGCTGTGGAACTGTGTGCGCCACTTCTTGGAGGTCGAAGGGAACGGAGAACGGTTCTTCGGCGAGAATGTCGTCAACGAAGGCATGGGTCCGAGGTCTTACATCTGGCCGCGCGACCAGCAGAAAATCATTTCTTTGGTGATTCCCCTGCTCCGGAGAATGGTTACCAATGAACGCCAGCGACAATATGCTGTTGAAACGCGGAAAGGAGGCGGAGCTGATGAGCGAAGGAGACGGAAGACGAATGAAAGCTTTCAGACCTTCACTACCAGCGCAAGTCCGCCGAGGTTTTCCTCTGACGGGCAGCTTCAGATGCACCCTCAACATCATATGCCAGAAGAATATTCTTCATCGCAGGTCCCCATGCCACCACCTCAGCCCCAAATGGACTCGACATCACAAAACATGGAGCTCGGCCTGACAGATCTTCTACTCGACGGATACACGCATGACTGGAATGCAATTCACAAGACATATGATATGTATAATCACGACTTTGAACTCGATAATCTATGGTATCTTTCGGGTCTCCAGCAGCCGGACTGGCGAGGTTTGGTTGCCGCAGTCGATAGTCACTACCAGGTCGTTCATGAGGGCGGCTACGATTGCACTGCGCCTTGTGAGGATGAGAACATACATCGCATCATAAATGCGGATGTCACGTCGGATCTACGCTGGCGAATCGGCGGCAACCACAATCCAACTGCCAGAAATGAATTGTATGTATACCTACTCCTCGTTATCATCTCGCGACAGGTACGGCGACTGACCCCCTTACAGTGCAAGCAGCATCACCCGTGATGTTTCGCGCATTATTCGCGACAACTTGGCCGCTAAGCAAGGTGTTCACACTTCTACTCATGACCATGATCCGATGCCGCAACCTCAGCTCTTTCCGCCACCTCAGTTTCCCTCCGTGCCAGGAAACGCAAATACCAATGCACATAGTTCCATGTCTGCACCTCCGAGCTCCGTCTATCTTCGTATAAATATCATGCAGCAAGGAAAACGTATCCTTCCTCGCCTTGATGTATCCGCTGTGCAGTGTCCCGATCTGGAGACGCTAAAGCAGCTCATCTCTCGTCGATTTGCAGGTCAATTGCCGGGCCTACCTTCCGATTCTGCCATGGATGCATCGGGGGGCTCGTGGAGCTCTTCGCTCGGTTGGAAGTTCAAGGCTTGGCTTCCCGATGGGTTGGCCGCAGTACAGAACGACGGCGACTGGACAATGGCCCTTCTTTCAGCTGGTAATGTGGACTGGATGGATGGCGATTTGAAAGTTCTTGTGGACCTAGAGAGCACATAAGAGGATTCATATCGACGATTTCCTTTCTATTGCCTTCTATTCCTTCTCATGCGTTCGGCCCGGCTGCAGTGATTCCGCCTCCTCGTCATTCAGGGATTGACGTGGTGTGTCTGTTTGAGGAATCCGGTACGTTGTCTTGATGCTCTGGGGGTTATTTGCATGGCTTTCTGGTGGCTTTCATACCCTTGCGTTTTCAAGCATCACTCATGACTTTGGCTTGCCGTTCCATTTTGCCGATAATACTTTTCCTTTACCCATGATACCTTGTTCATGTACAAGTACTTTTACCCTTCGATATCGAAATGATACCTCTTCTTACTTGATTATCATCGTCACACTCCTAGTTGAGTGCATTTCACGAAATAGATTCCAATAGTACTCTGTCTTCCTAGACTATTTGCCATAGCCGTTCCTCGATCGCTCCTAGTCAGGCTAGACCTTTGCAGAGCCAAACACCAAGATAGGTAAGGAGCAGGCCGAAGTCTTACATTGGTTGCACCTGGCCGCGGCCTTATAAACTGATCAATTGCCCTGCTCCTTGACCATGGCCAGGGGCGAGCAAGATACCTCACGACCATCCATTTTTAGGTGGTCCGCGAATTTACTGCTGGACTATTGCCCTGGTTGATGGGCTTTTGTTTTTACTATATGCCTTTAGCTGATAAGTCTTGCTACTTATCGTTACTAACAGAAATCGCTTCTATGGTCTAGTGGTTATGACTCCGGATTTTGAGCATTCGCTGAGTCTTCCGGCAACCCCGGTTCGAATCCGGGTAGGAGCTTTCTTTTGTTCCTCTCCCTCTCTTTTTGGGTATGTGTCCGTCTTTGAGGATTGTGTAGATTTTCTTTTTCTTCTCTTCTTCTCCTCTTCTTCTTCTCTTTTTCTTCTCTTTTCAGTTGGTTATTTGCTAGAAGCTGGCGTGGGTTGTCCTGTTATGGTGATGCCTTTGAGGGTTATATATATATATCTTGGACGAGGTTGATCGCGCTGATCGGTAGCTTGCCCCCCAGGTGTGCTAACGCTCAGGGACCCATTAATTCCAGTGGTCTGCAATCGTTGGTTGTACGATAGGACTACAGCATTCATCCCCCTAAGTGAGCAGGGACAATTATATTCAAGTTAGTTTTGATATTATCTACCGAGTTCCAGATCATGGTAGGGAATGTGCACGATGTAATTGAAGCACCGTGGCTTTTCCACAATGTTACTGCCCAATGTATGTGCCCGCCAGACCAGTTCTGCGTCCATTACCGAGGCCATAAGCCTCTCAGCGCTTCAAATCAAGATGAGCTTGAATCCAGACCCACAGGCACGAGTAGTACCCAACCGCATCGAGCTGTTTGATATGCCCAGTGAGCGCAATCGAAGTCGCTGCTACGGGTCTCTAACTGGAAAGGCTGCTGCATCTGGCAGCTATAGGTCGGTAGATCCAGCTCGTTGCAATTACATAGATCTGCTTGTCTCGAGTGCCGGATATGCGGCAGCAGAGTGGTTTCCTCACACGGGAGTGCCCAAGCGGGCACCTTCGGGATAGACTGCAGAGCGAAACAGACTATACTCAGCATAGGTGAATATCGGTTTTGACACAATCGCGAAAGCAACGTGCACGTCTCCGACCAACTCGCCGATGCAGTGCGCGGAGCTCAGATACCAATCCAAATATCCGTGACGGGAACATCACGAGGCATTGCGTGGAGGCTCGATGACGTTTTCCGAACCCATCGGAAGGGCCGCGCCATGAGAAAAGTGGTGTTGCGGCAAGATTCAAGTGATTCGCTCGCCGAGCCAAATTCAGCCAGAGGCCACAGTCGCACCAGGGCCTGCTGCGTTGCCACCACCGTCTCCTGCCTCCAACCGCGCTTTTTTAGCCCTTCGCTTCATCTCACGCTTGGACAGCGGTTTCTCAATCTCCTCAACGGCTGCCTCTGAGCCGAGAGATGCCTTCCTCTTCAGGTTGTCACCAGTCACTTGAGTCTGCGAGACATTCTTCTTAGACATGCCTTTCTGCCCCATTCCGGACTCCATATCTTGTGATTTTGACTTCTGTCCCCCGTCAACGATGTCAATGACCCCACGCCAGCTTGTGCGTTTCAATTTAGCTAGCGCAGTGACCTTTCTCGCTTCCTCGCTAATTGCCTCCTTGCCGAGTTCCTGTGACAAACCCCAGACACATGTCAGGTTGACGACATCCCATGGAGCCCTCACGCCCAGGGCCCTCCTTGCCTCACTTGACACCACGATTCCCCTTCCGCGTGTCGCGCGGATCAAGGACATAGCATTGCCGATGAGATTCCGACGAGCTTCAAGCCCGCTCCCTGTGACCCCAGGCCCGTAGCAAATTTCCAGTCGTACCCCTCGTTCGATAGCGGCGGAGAGCATTTTAAATTTAAAGTAAAACGGAAGTCTCACGGAGAGATCCAGAGAAATCAGGTCGCATTCGAGATTCGTGCATGCATTCAGGAGGGCTTTTTCATTGGTAGGGCGAAGCGCAACCAGGTCATACACCTGAGCTAAGCTTGCGAGGCGCTGATTCTGTGCGGGGTCGGACAACGTCAAGTTCACACGAGAAAGCAATTTCAAATTCTTGGGAGCATTTGTGGGTGCAGGTGGCGGGGCAAGGTTTGATGGAAGCTTCCCGCTGATAGTCTGTGAGAGAGCGACGGTTGTGTAACCGACTGGTAGTCAGGTCAGTTCCTCAGGTGGTCATTTTCAGCGTCGCGGAACGCCGCTTAGGTCTTGTGCCCGGGAAGAGTGACATACGCTCCGCAAGAAAGCTCAAAGTATCAGAGATCTCGGGATCATCCGAGGAGTAAGGAACGTTCAAATCGTAAAACATTGTGGAAGATTAAAAAGCCAAGTCCGAACCCGCTATCCTCCAACCAATCTTCTTCGTCACAAAACTTGCTTGCTCATAAGCTATCGAAGCTGCCAAAACTTATCTGCAAAAGGAAATCTAGAAACTATCCCGCATCAACGTTGCTCCGGCTCGAAAAGTGCGCTAGTCTTTATCGGGACGACTCCCCCAAAGTCTCGTCACGTGCCTGGGAAGGCGGAGCGAACGGCCCTCTCCATTCTCATCACCACCCAATATACAATCCCAGCCATCTTTAATTTGGACGATAGCACGGCTGCACTGTTTAGACAGGCCTGTATACTCCTAGTCTTGCAGTAGCTGTTGTCTGTCCTCCATCTCAATTCCTGGTTGCGACAATTTCTGTGTCGGGCTGCTCCTGTACCCCGCCGCCGCATTTTATCTCCCGTCCATTGTGGGCGCACTCGGAAGCTGCGAATCAGCCGCCATCACCATGGCGCGCGTCTATGCCGATGTTAACGAGCATATGCCTCGGTCCTACTGGGACTATGATAGTGTGAACATCTCCTGGGGGGTTTTGGAGAACTATGAAGTGGTCCGCAAGATCGGTGAGTGAGCAGATCCGGTCTATTCACCCAACGGGAGCCTTACCCTTATCGTGGATGACCTGTGCCACAACGATATAGTTGCATTTGAAGGCTGACAATTGTTAATACAGGCCGGGGAAAGTACTCCGAAGTGTTCGAGGGCATCAATGTCGTCAACTACCAGAAGTGTGTCATCAAGGTCCTCAAACCGGTCAAGAAGAAGAAGATCAAGCGTGAGATCAAAATTCTCCAGAATCTGGCGGGTGGTCCGAACGTGGTAGCCCTGTTGGATGTGGTTCGTGACAGTCAGAGCAAGACGCCGAGTTTGGTTTTCGAATACGTCAACAACACAGACTTCCGGACCCTGTACCCTCGTTTCACCGACTATGATGTGCGCTTTTATGTGTATGAGCTTCTGAAGGCTCTGGATTTCTGCCACAGCAAAGGCATCATGCATCGGGATGTCAAGCCCCACAACGTCATGATTGACCATGAGAAGCGCAAGGTGAGTTCTATTGTGTACGCCCCATCGTAGTTCATTCGCTGACAAGGCACGTTAGCTACGGCTCATCGATTGGGGTCTTGCCGAGTTCTACCACAAAGGCACTGAATATAACGTCCGAGTCGCCTCACGCTACTTCAAAGGCCCTGAGCTGCTTGTTGATTTCCAGGAATACGATTACTCCCTGGACATGTGGTCCCTGGGCGCGATGTTTGCCTCCATGATCTTCCGCAAGGAGCCCTTTTTCCACGGCCAGAGCAACTCAGATCAACTGGTGAAGATCGCCAAGGTACTGGGAACCGAGGAGCTTTTTGAGTACTTGGATAAGTACGACATCGAGCTCGACCCTCAGTATGATGAAATACTCTCTCGCTACCCGAGAAAGCCCTGGCACTCTTTCATTAATGCCGACAACCAACGCTTCATCAGCGACGAAGCGATCGATTTCCTTGACAAACTCCTTCGTTATGATCATGCTGTAAGTCTCCCTCGTCTCGTTCAAACCTTATCAGTGTTGACCTTTCTTCGCTTTTTAGGAACGGCTTACAGCCCAGGAGGCCATGGCTCATCCCTACTTCGCCCCGGTTCGCGCAGCGGAGTCGCAGGCCGCTCGGAACAATGCGACGTCTCAATCGTGAAGCTAGGCGTTGCTGACCTGACTAATACTTCATACATTCAGGGATCTACCGAACCCTAACTCAGCACCTGCTGTGATTCAATTGCGTTCTTGAACACCGCCGGCTTGGTTCGAAGTTTTGAGTCAATATCTGGGTCCAAAGAGAGTGGTGACAATCAATCAACACAGGTGCAAACGGGATCCCACGGCGGCCACTCGCTGCCTCTTACTGGTATCACTTTACGCACCGTTTGTGCCATGTGCGATGGAATGCGGAACCAAACGATGATGACAGATGACCTACACCTAATATGTTGCCTGGGTATAGAGCCCATTTCACCTCAGTCTTGGCGTACAGCGCACTCCAATGTATCTGATGACCTGTTCGGACTGATTGATATTTTATATTTCACGTTCCATGCTCCTCACATCTTTTCTACATCTTCCTTGTCTGTTCATTTTCGTAAACTGCCTCGATGGTGTTGTGGGATTCGCCTTCTCCATTACCGATTCAGTTTATCTTATGCCACCACCCTCCTGTGTCTACCGTGCATCTGTGTCTTTAATGTCTTCCCGTTCTGGTCATGGAAAGGAGTGAGGGGGTCTTATTGGGGGCTTAATTGATTCTCTAAGCTGTCTCTTGTTGAAGTGGCGAAAGCATGCATTTCCAGATTTTGAGTATTGTTTGCCTTAATGTGCAACTTTCAATAGATCAAACCAATGTCATACTTGACCAGAGATGCTCGCTTTAAGGAGGAAAGTAGAAAGTAAGTAGAATTGCTGCTCGTGCTCAGGCCGAAATATATCACGTGATGTAAACTCGAATCCTCGCGTCTTCCCCTACCGATTAGCCGACTGAGTCAGTCTCTTGAAGCAGTAAGATCAAAGAATACTTTTGACTCATATGTTCTCCGAGTAATATATTAGATCGATCATCCATGCTTTTTGGACATCAAATCGATCCCATACTTTAACTCAATCGTTCTCCACCGCCGGAGTCTTTTCTGGGCCCCGCAGTAACATCCTCTGATTCGTTCCGTTCTCTGCTCTGCGCCAGCGAAATTTAATGCCCGC
Organism: Aspergillus lentulus; assembly: GCF_001445615.1. Taxonomy (NCBI): domain Eukaryota; kingdom Fungi; phylum Ascomycota; class Eurotiomycetes; order Eurotiales; family Aspergillaceae; genus Aspergillus; species Aspergillus lentulus. Next base: position 760,434 of record NW_028322112.1, read on the forward strand.
ATTTCGCACAACCACCTGCCCCTCCCCCTCCTTGTTCTTGTCCCGGTATTCAAGATACTTATCCGGCAATTTGTGGCGCGGTCGGCGCCTTGGAGATTGTTAACTCCTTCAATTTCTAAAACATACTCAAGGATGTCTCAGCCAACTCCCTCTCCGAATCCGGGTAAGTAGTCCTCCGTGCTTTGCGCCGTGACTCATCGTCAATCAGATCGTGGGGAGAGATGCAAGTGGCTAACATTTTTCAATGTTTTCAGTGGGTGAGCCGAAAGCTCCTATGACCGACCCCGCCCCTCAGGCCGATGATCAGACCAGAAACCAGGTTGTCGACCCTGCCGCGAAGGATGCGCAGGGTGCGCCTAAGGTCAAGAGTGAGAAAGAGTGTATGTCTCTCGAGCCTCGATTGTGGATGGTATAGCATGTGTATCGGTTGCTGATGGTGGAATGTTGCTATTGGTTAGTAGAGCGAGAACGACGAAAGGCCGAGAAGGCGAAGAAGTTCGCCGAGAAGCAGGCAAAGGCTGCTGCTGCCAAACCTGCACCTGTCAAGGCTGGAAAGAAGGCCAACAAGATCGAGAAGGAGAAGACGACCGATGCGTACGATCCCAAGGTCATTGAATCCGGCCGGTACGAATGGTGGGAGGAACGTGATCTTTTCAAGCCCGAGTTCGGCCCCGATGGCAAGGTCAAGCCCGAGGGTTACTTCGTCATCCCAATCCCTCCCCCGAACGTCACGGGTTCCCTGCACATGGGCCACGCACTTACCAATGCCCTTCAGGATACTATGATTCGTTGGGAGCGGATGAAGGGAAAGACCACTCTCTGGCTTCCTGGTATGGATCACGCCGGTATCTCCACTCAGAGTGTTGTCGAGAAGATGCTCTGGAAGAAGGAAAAGAAGACCCGCCACGATCTTGGCCGTGAGGAGTTCATGAAGAGAGTGTGGGCTTGGAAGGACGAGTACCATGCGAACATCAAGAATGCTTTGCGGAGAGTCGGTGGTTCTTTCGATTGGTCGCGTGAGGCCTTCACCATGGACCCCAACCTGTCGGCTGCCGTCACAGAGACTTTCGTAAGGCTCCACGAAGAAGGCATCATCTACCGTGCCAACCGTCTTGTCAATTGGTGTGTGGCCCTGAATACCTCTTTGTCCAACCTCGAGGTCGAGAACAAGGAGGTCGAAGGACGTACACTGCTTGACGTGCCTGGCTACGACAAGAAGATCGAATTCGGTGTCTTGACCCACTTCTGCTATGAGATTGATGGCACCAAGGAGAGAATCGAAATCGCTACCACTCGTCCAGAAACCATGATCGGTGACACAGGTATTGCCGTGCACCCTGACGACAAGCGCTACCAGCACCTCATTGGCAAGTTCGCCCGTCATCCCTTCGTCGACCGCTTGATGCCCATCGTTGCCGATACGGATGTCGATCCTGAATTCGGTACCGGTGCGGTGAAGATCACCCCTGCCCACGATTTCAACGATTTCAACCGTGGAAAGGCCCACAACCTCGAGTTCATATCCGTGCTGAACGATGATGGTACGTTTAACAAGAATGGTGGCCCATTCGTTGGCATGAAGCGTTTCGATGCCCGTTACAAGGTCATTGAGATGCTGAAGGAGAAGGGATTGTACGTGAAATGGGAGAATAACCCCATGAAGATTCCTCGGTGTGTTAAGTCGAATGATGTTATTGAGCCTATTCTGAAGCCCCAGTGGTGGATGAAGATGCAAGATCTTGCCGAGCCTGCCATCAAGGCTGTAGAGAATGGTGAAATTGTCATCAAACCCGAGTCCGCTGAGAAGAACTACTTCCGCTGGATGAGAGGTATCAATGACTGGTGTCTTTCCAGACAGCTCTGGTGGGGTCACCAGGCTCCTGCTTACTTCGTCAAGATCGAGGGCGAACACGGCGATGACAGTGACGGTAACCTGTGGGTTACCGGACGTACCGAAGAAGAAGCCCGCAAGAAGGCCGAGGCTAAGTTCCCTGGCAAGAAATTCTCCTTGATCAGGGACCCTGATGTGCTCGATACCTGGTTCTCGTCCGGCCTGTGGCCCTTCTCGACGCTGGGATGGCCCCGCCAGACCCATGATCTGGAGAACTTGTATCCTACGTCTGTGCTCGAGACTGGCTGGGATATTTTGTTTTTCTGGGTATGCTTTCCGCTACATTATGTTCGCCGTGGCTGTGCTAATCAATCTACAGGTCGCACGTATGATTATGCTTGGTATCAAGCTGACCGGCAAGGTGCCCTTCAAGGAAGTGTACTGCCATTCCTTGATCAGAGATTCCGAGGGCCGCAAGATGTCCAAATCCCTTGGTAACGTCATTGATCCCTTGGATGTTATGGAGGGTATCGAGCTTCAGTCTCTCCATGCCAAGCTACTTACTGGTAACCTTGCCGACAAGGAGGTTGCAACTGCTACCAAGTACCAGAAGAAGGCCTTCCCCAAGGGTATTCCCGAATGTGGTGCCGATGCTCTGCGTTTCGCCCTTGTGTCCTATACTACTGGTGGTAAGTTCTGATATTACCTGGCCTAGGATGGCCGAATCAAAGCACCGACTGACTTTGGTCTAGGTGGTGATATCGCATTCGACATCCAGGTTATCCACGGCTACCGCCGTTTCTGCAACAAGATTTACCAGGCTACTAAGTTCGTCTTGGGCAGATTGGGTGATGACTTCAAGCCCCTGCCAGCCCCTTCAAAGACTGGCCGGGAATCTCTCTCTGAGCGCTGGATTCTGCACAAATTCAACACTGCTGCCAAGGAGGTTAATGAGGCGTTGGCGCAGCGTGAGTTCTCTGTCGCCGCTTCTACCACTTACCAGTACTGGTACGGCCAGCTTTGCGACATCTTCATCGAGAACTCGAAGTATCTCTTGGCGCCTGAGGTGCCCGCCGAAGTACAGGAATCGGCCAAGCAGACTTTGTACACTGCCCTCGAGGGCGCCCTGACTCTCATTCACCCCATAATGCCCTTCGTTACGGAGCACCTGTGGCAGCGCCTACCTCGCAGACCTGGTGACGAGACCATCTCGATCATGAAGGCTCGTTATCCCCAGTACAACCCAGAGTTCAACGACCCCGAAGCCGAGACGGCTTACGAGCTCATCCTGAATACCTCCAAGGCCATCCGGTCGATCCTTGCCCAGTATGAGATCAAGACTAAGGGCGATATTATTATCCAGACATATGACCCCGTCAGCCACAAGACCATCTCGGACGAAGTGACCAGCATCAAGTCCCTGGGTGGCAAGTTCTTGGGAGAGCTCAGCGTAGCTGATCCCGAGAACACCAACCCCCCTTCAGGCTGCGTCGTTGCTCCTGTCGGTGCCCAGGTCGCTGTGTACCTGCGTGTGTCGAAAGAGGTAGCTCTGGAGCAGGAGGAGAAGGCCAAGGCCAGCTTGGAGAAGGCACGCGAGACAGTTCGCCGCCAACAGACTCTCGTCAATGGCGCTGGATGGAAGGAGAAGGTTAAGCCAGAGGTTCGTGAACAGGAAGAGAAAAAGCTTCGGGATGCCGAGAGTGAGGCTACCCGGTTGGAAGAGCAGATTCGCGAGTTTGAGAAGCTTCGCTTGGAGTAGATAGTTATGACCCGGAGATTTAACAATAAAAATCGGCGTTTTACTGTTAATTGCATACCTTATTGCTTGTTACTTGGACCATAGCGAGTTTAATCTGTCAACACGTATGCTTTCTGCTGGATCTATAGATAGTCCATCAAATACCTCTCTTACTTCATCAGGATAATATAGGAAAGAGTCTCCAGTTAAGCTTATCGATAAGCGGCGCCAAGACATTTCCGCCAAAACTTTTCGCTCCGCTTTTTTCTTCCTCGACCAGGCAAGTCGGTGATCGGCGAAACATCCAAAGTTTTCGTCGTTGGAAGCAGAAAAAATCAAAATGCTCAGAGAAGTGTAAGTCTTGTTATGGAGTCAAAATTTTTCGTTTATTAGGAGAGCAGTTTCTGACTAGGTATTTCTCAACAGCAAACCCAAGAATCCGCGCACAGCGCGCATTCTCAAGGCCCGCGAGCCCCAGCTCATCGAACCCCCCAAGAGAACCCTGTTCATGCATGGCTCAAAATGCCCGACGGCACTTAACACAGTCCTGAAGACATTCCACTCGCTGACAATCCCCCATTCCGTCCTCTTCCACAAGAAGAATGAGAACATTCACCCATTCGAGAGCGCCGAGAGCCTCGAGTTTCTCGCCAACAAGAATGAATGCGGTATCGTTGTTTTCGGAAGCAGCAGCAAGAAGAGACCCAACTGCCTGACTGTGGCGCGGATATTCGATTCCAAGCTCCTGGACATGTGCGAATTGATGCTGCTTCCTAACCCGGACGGAGACTCGATCCCTTCCATCAACAACCTCAAGATGCAGATCGGAATTGGTTTACGGCCTATGCTGCTGTTCGCGGGTACTGCTTGGGAAGATTCCACCTCCACCGCTCACGTTATGCTGAAGAGCATGTTCGTTGATATGTTCAAGGGCGAGGAGTCGGATAAGATCGATGTCGAGGGACTGCAGTATGCGTTGATGATAGCCGCGGAGGAACCTACCGACGGCCTGGCTCCTGTCATCCATCTCAGATGGTACAAGCTTCGGACAAAGCGCAGTGGACACAAGCTCCCCCGCGTCGAGCTGGATGAGATCGGGCCCAAGTTCGACTTCAAGATCGGCCGTCTGCATGAGGCACCCGAGAGTGCTCTGAAGGAGGCCATGAAGCAGGGCAAGAGACCTAATGAGAACATGAAGACGAAGAAGAACATCGGCATGGACGTCATGGGTGACAAGATTGGTCGTGTGCACTTGGGCAAGCAGGATCTGTCTGGCCTGCAGACGAGAAAGATGAAGGGTCTGAAGCGACGTGCTGGTGTGGAGTCTGATGAGGAGGATGCGGAGATGATGGATGTGGACGAAGTCTCGGATGATGAGGGACGGAAGAAGGCGAGAACGGAATAGACTTCTGAGTCCGTTTGTCTGGCGATGTTTTTGACGCATGATACTTTGTCTATCTATACCGCATAAGGCGTTCAGGTGGTTTGGTTTCTCTGTCGAGTCCGTCCAGCAGATCGATCATTTTGTTCATGGTCACTATAGCTTAAAAGTATCCAGCATATATCAAAATTATCTTATTCTTCTATCAGCTGAGCATACTACTCGAACTGTTTGAATGCATCTGCATTCCTTCGTTATTACCCTAGAAGCAGCAGTCAACGTTCCGTTCATCACTCATGATCCTGCCTCCCATTCAAGACTTTGGAGTTCATATCTGCTTCGATATAAATAATGACGACCTCCTCGACGGTCTCTTCGATACATAAATCGGAAAATAAACTCTCTATCTTGATATGGACAAACTGGATAATTGATACTCACGTGACATGACGTCTGTGCTCTTGGTGGCCTCACATGCCGAGGATCATTGCAGTTGCGCGGGTGAAGCGCAGTCCATTAAATACCGTTCCCCCCGCCATCTGTCCTGATGATGGGATCACGCCCATCCATATTTGTACCTTATCATTCCGCCTGGTAGTTCCCTAAATCTATTCCTTTTTACATCCTAACCCTCCTGACACCTGGTATTCTCCGTCGGTAGACATCAATCCAAACCGTCGCTGGTCCGATCAACCTACCGAGGTCCCGCAGACACCATGGATGCGCTTCTGGTATGCTTGACACTCTAACTCGACTTTGTCAATCCTGCTATATCGCGCGCTTTTCTGATCGCTGTTTAGTCTCGCTTGGATTCGTTTGTCCTCGATCCCCAACTCGCGCCTCTTCTGTCGCTCGTCAAGGGTGCCCGCAATGGCATTGTATACGGGTCGAAAGTGCGGTTCCCGCACGCTTTGGTGTATGTCTAAATCCGCTGGCAGAGACATGCAATCTTTGACATTGGGGATTCGGCTAATGCGAGATATCTTTGTCTTACAGCATGATCTTTCTATTCCGCTCTGGAACGTAAGGCGACCCTACTGACATGCCGAGTATTGCCGAAATACTGATTTCGTGATTCAGATTCCGAGAAAAGGTCAAGCTCGTCCTGAAAGCCACACGCCAGCATGCTCGGAACCTGGCGACGTTTGCTATTATATATAAGAGTTCCATGATCGTTCTGCGCAACGTCAATCCTACTGGTGTCGGGAAAGAAGGCCGCTATGACAGCTTCTTTGCGGGTCTGCTGGGAGGATATGCAGTGTTTGGTCGGCATAAAACAAGCATTACCCAACAGGTGAGATCAATTCGAAGTTTGAGAAGGAGAGATTTAAAACTAATGTGCCCGTCCAGATCGTCATATACGTCTTTGCTCGTGTAGTACTTGCTTTGGCCAAGCTTTCTGTCCAGCCGAATATGCACCCTCTCTCCTCATTGATCACTCCCGAGTCGCGCGCAAGCATCGAGGCCAACGCTTGGCCAGTATTTGCAAGTCTCAGCTGGGCACTTGTTATGTACATCTTCCGTTGGCATCCAGAGACGCTTATGTCGAGTTTGAGAAGCAGCATGGTATACATGTATGTCTTAACCTTAACCGCACGATACGTTCACCTACTAATGGTCTTCAGCTACTCCGACTCGGATCACTGGGATTCATTCCGCAACTTTTTGATACACAACAAATAGACCCGCCCTCTGGATTGTCTTTTCTGTTCAGTGTTTGACTCCTCGCACGGCTGGTCAGGAGGTCTGCATACTTACCATGGAGTATACCTGGCGCATAGAATGGGTACATTGTCCCGTTTTCCCTTCTTGTTCATTTTTTCCCTGTATTATGTTTTATCTCATGCAAAGGGCTTGGGCTGCCTCCACATGATTCAGGACACAGTGACTTATGTCTAGCCAGCTTGACTTGAAGAGTTAGCTGGGATCCCTGCCGCAGGCGGATAGGGGAGATGGTGTTTCATGACAATCAGTATAGAGGACTTTGTGAACTGACTTCACATTGTCCAAAGAATACAACAGCTAAAGTATGAGGCCTTCTCTTAATTATGTTATTTTGTGTCTGTCATGGGCGGGGATGTTCTAGGAAGCCTAATCAGAACATTCCTGTCACCCAGTCCTTAAGTAAGTATAAAGCCAGTGTATGTCTTCATCGCGCACAGTACTTAAAGCTTCAATGAAGCCGCACAGAATATACTGCCGTTATCAAAGCGGACTTTGGAGAAGTGACCATGATCTACTTGCCCTAACCCTATACTCATGGAGTCAGGCTGGCAATAGAGTGAACACATTCATGTTATATCGGCAAGTCTTATGTCGTACTATAACATGCACTGAGTTCAAATTTGTCTAGTACTTATCATTAACTACTCAGTCAATTTATGGGCATGGTGAGAGAGTCAGGCCTAAAGCATCGGTCAAATTCACTCTAGTGAATGTCACTCATCATTCACTAATCAGCAACAACTCACAGGACCTCTTTATTATATCCTCAACTTCATCCGCAGTCAAGAATACACTATACCTTCTCGACAATCCTTTCAAAAGGATTTCCAAATGAATCCAGAAGTGAACAGAGCCAGTGACCCCGATCCAAACGGGGATGTCGTCCTCGTGGTATCCCCACCAAAGCAGCCTCGCGCATACGCACCTTCCAGAGTTTACTCAGATGGAGAGGCCGGACTCGTCAGATACCGAGCTTCCTCTAAACACTTGAGCTTGGCTTCGCAATACTTTGAAAAGAGGCTGAAGAAAGAATGGGGCGAGGGCGAAGAACTGCAGAAGATCGGCAGCGTTGCGATGCTTCTCCCCAATACTGACCCCGAGGCGTTTTCGATCCTTCTTGATCTAATGCACTGCCGCACGCAGGAAGTTCCTACCGTGGTGACCTTTGATGAGTTGGTTGAGCTGGCTGTCCAAGTCAACTACTTCAAATGCCACGGAGCTCTGGGGCTGTATCCCGCGAGATGGATCGAACATTTGAAGGCGAAACGCCCCAACGCTTACTGTGATGAGATCATCAAGTGGATTTTTGTTTCTGGGGTGTTCAATGACTGTGAGCTCTACGCATCTGTTACCTGCTTGGCGATACGACAGAGCAAGGACATCATCAATACGCTGGATCTTCCTATACCGCTATCTGTTACAGGTGAGTCTATATGAGCCATCTTAGCGATGTTACGCTCACATAGAAAGACACGATCAATCTGAAAAGGAAAAGTCTGCTGTACCTTTTATTCAGAGATGTGGAAGTGAGGCGGCATAGATTGGAGACTGGCGAGATAACCTGCACTTTCGAGTGCGACTCGTTCAGACTAGGGACACTTATGAAGCAGATGAAGGCCCACGGACTGCCATGGCCACGCGAGAACCTGGATTATAAAGGTCTTGCTCCAGAAAGCGTGGCTAAGAAAATCCTCGAATTCGAGAAGCCGAGCTCCAAGGTAACTTGCAAAGGTCGGTGCAGTGGACTTCTTGGACCGAGAGCAATCGAAGAACTCATATACCATCGAACGAAATCGTCTGGACTCATCTTGATACCGGAACAATGGCGTTGACATTGTCAGAAGGACCTCTTGAAAGTACATGTGTGGTTTGACTGTGTAAGCCCTCAGGTCTCAGTTGATTCTTATTCATTCAGTCATGTGAAACATAGGAATTGAATGTGTTCTAAGCCTTCCAAATAAGTGACCAAATTCATCTCACTTGAAGGACAATGTAACTCCAGTTTTAACCAGTACATGTAGTGAATTTTTTAATTCTGTCCATATATTGACGATTTACAGAAGCCCATCCTCTAATGTCTTTGGCATACCTTCTCCTTACTAGTGAGCAGATCATGAGAATATGCTCACAGTATCTGAGCTGTATTGCAAAAAGTGAGGTTAATAACACAAGCATCGCTACAGCAACACCCTACTCTCCTCTCTCTAACAACAAACTGCTGTCATTCGTTGTCAGTCTTCTTAACCTTCTCGTTTCTGGATTGAGCGTCTTAACCTTCTCGTCTCTTCACCAAGGAACTACAACTAACTACACCCAGCCAGCCTCCTCGGAAGAGACAGCATCAAGTATGAACCTCCTCACACACCAGACTCCTTAAGGCTCTGTTATAACAAGATAGGATGAGTGGTACCTGCTACGAGATCGACCCTTCTGGCGATATTGTCCTAGTTCTATCCGCGCAGCGACGAGCTTCCCCCAAGACCAGCCCAGCAGAGGGAACAACACAAGCAAGGCCAGCGGAATCAACTTCACCAACATCTACAAATGCAGACACGGACACACCTATTCAAAAAGATGCAGAAGAGACACCTCCTAATTCAGAGGAAACCGCATTATCTGCAGTTGAACTCCGCGGACCCAATTCAAAGTTTCGTCGAATCATCTCTCTTTGGCGTCAAACTACTTCAACAAACATCTCAAGAAACGTATCTCTGCAACTAGCACAGCAGACCCGCCAGAGGAAGTGCATATACTTGACTGCTATCCTGAAGCTTTACTGATCGTCATGAACATAATACACAATAAAGGCCAGCAGATCCCGAAAGAGGTGGATGCGACGATGCTGCAGAAAGTCGCTGCTGTGATCCGCTATCTCGACTGTCTAGAGGCATGTACCTTCTTCTTTGGAGCCTGGATACAGCGGTTGGTCAATGAGGATAAAATAGTCTTCGACACATGGGACAACTGCTTGAAATGGGTCTATATCAGCTGGGCTTCCAATCGCCATTCCTTGTTTACAAGCTCCACAAGTGCTGCCATGTCTTGGAGATGTTTGTCGTCTACGTATCCTGCCGACCTCAATCTTCCAGAGCGTATCAAAGGTATTGATGTAACCATCTTCCCTCATCCTTTATTGGCCCCAGAAAGCTTCGGGTCTAGATCCAATACGTTTTATGGCCATAGGCGCTAATCACGAAACCATTTTCTAGACGATATTACCAAAGGCTGGAGGACTGCGAGTGAGAAAGTGAAGAGTGTTCTCTCAGCTGAGACTGCACGCCTCAAGGGTGAGACGGTCTATTGCCATTTCTGCTGTGACTCTCTTCATCTCGGAGCAATAATCAAGGCGACGAGCCATATGGATAGTGCCTCGTTATGCTCGGTGCATGAAAAGCTTCAATTGAAAACGACTCATTGCACTGCTGGCAAGCCACGCTGTGTTAACGCTGCGTCCCTCCTCACACTGAAATCTGCGCTTGCGAAAGCGTGCACGGGAGAAGGGCTAGTCTTACGAAACTACCCACTGAATGACTGATTGCTATGGTCGACAAGAGTTATCGATGCTGAGCATCGCCTGGTGTCTTGCTCCTAGTCGAACTTTCATTGTCAATGAGAAGATCGCGCTATTGTGGTGTTCCCTGGGCTCCTTTTTCTCCAACAGCATGATACCCTTGCTTCTATCAAACTCTCATCAGAATTTGTGACCTTGTGGATTTCATTGCACCCCTGAGATAGTCTTTGTGTATCTGATTTCCTGTTCTTTTTCGACTAGGTATGGATTAGGTATGGATTGCCTCGGTTATTGAGAGCTGTCTGCTTGGAAGAATGGTGGCGAGGAGTGTTCATGGTCAAAAAGCATGCAATTCTTCTAGGCTAGTCTACCATTAAAAAACATGTGGACGAGTCCAAAACCCAATGACTCGTGTAAATAAAAACCACTCTACAGCTTGCTCTTGACATCGACCAGCTTTTCGACCTCCGCAAACTGATAATAATAATCTAAGCTCTGCGGGTTGAGCAGAGTACCCGACGGTTTGATTTTCTTGCCTGATACAATCTGCTTTACCGGTAATTCTACCTTCTTCAGATTCACCGTTGTCTATATCACATTAGTCATATTCAAGTCCCATCTAAGACTGTAACTAGGAGCACGTACCGGAATCTCAGGCGTTTGGAAGACATATTTCGGCACATGCCGGGCACTCAATGCCTTCCGAATTGCCTCTCTAACTCTGGAGACAAGTTGCGGCGTGAATTGGAATCCCGGCCGCATTAACAGGAAAAGCATGACAGATTCGTCGGCGTCGATTGGCTGTCGCTGGCCGACGCAGATCGAATCCGCGATCTCGGTCGAGAACTGCGTGTCGATTACGTTGTAGATCTCGGCGGATCCGAAGCGGACGCCTGAAGGGTTGAGGACACCGTCTGATCTGCCCAGGAAGAGGATTTGCTTCGTGGCGGGGTGGATGCAGATGAAGTCGCCGTGGGTCCAGACATCTACACATAAAGGTTAGTAGATGCATTGAGAGGGTGGAGTGAGAAGGAGACTTACTGTCGAACCGAGCAAAGTAGGAGTCAAAGTACTTCTGCGGCCCGTCATCGCCCAAGAATTTGACTGGCATAGTTGGGAATGCTGCGGTGGCTACCAGCTCTCCTGGCACACCATCTGGAACGGCGGTGCCTTTGACACCAGAAACACCCTCATCCACTTGATCGAATACTGCGATGGAAATACCCAGAGCTGGACCTTGGCACCCGCCCACATATAGAGGAGCAAGTGGATTCTCCAATCCAAAGCAGGCAGCGAGATCGGTGCCGCCAGAGATATTGGCCAACTGGGTATGAGACGGGAAACCCTCGTCGTAGAACCATTCAAACAAGGATTCCGAAAGGACCATGCCGGTGCTCGTGACGATGCGGAGTGCCCGGAGCTCTGCGATGTCTCTTGGGCGTATGTTGTTCTTCCGGAGCTCATGGAGATAGCGCGGTGATGTGCCGAAATGAGTCACTTTATGCTTGCCCAGTAGCTCAATGAGGAACTTGGCGTCCGGTAGGAATGGACTTCCATCGTATAAGATGGCCGTGCCGCCGAACATTAGGCCCGATACGGCAGACAGGTACATGATCCACCCTGTCGTCGTGTATTGCAAAACGGTCGAATTTGGTCCATGATCACGGTGCAACCGAGCCTCTTTGTAGGTATTGAGTATGACTCCGCCTACCCCGTGAACGATGGGCTTGGGTTTTCCAGTAGTCCCGGATGAGTACACGACCAGAAAAGGATCCCTGAATCCGACCCTGACAAACTCAAGCTTGTCCGAGGATGCCCTTGCAAGAAAGGCTGCAACGGGTTGTGTTTTGGGCACGTCGGTCACATCGACTGGCTGGCCTGGGAACCGTGGCATCGTGATGATGCCTTCAAATTCGGAGACTTCCCGGAGACCATCGACAATGTCCTTGATTTTTGGTCGAAGGTCAATCCGCTTCCCATTGTAGATTGCGAAATCGTCAACAAAGACGTACTTTGGCTTCAACTGAAGCAGACGATCGAGGATTCCTTTGACGCCCGTGTCAGTGGACGTTGACGAGAACCACGCTCCGAGAGCCGTCGTTGCCAGGAAGACAACAAGTGTATCGACGCTGTTACTTGCTACAGCGGCGACTCGATCTCCCTTGACGACCCCGGCTGCTTTGAGTGCTTGCACCATTCGCCCTGTCTTGCGTCTCAACTCGGCCCATGTAACGTTGGAAGATGGTTCCGAGCCTCCCTCCCTGATTTCTGTTAGAGCAACTTTATTGTCCTCCTTGCCCTTCGTTGTAATCTGGATATGCCCCGAGGTTGAACTCTCCGCCGAAAACAACATATTCTCGGCAAAGTTGAGTCGCACACCCTCAAACCAGGTAGGGATACTGTCAATGCGTGCTGATTCATCGACAACAATTTTGTAAGTACCTTCTGAGATGATGGGAAAGTATCTCCAGCAAAAGTCCCAAAAGGATGCACAATTCTCCGTTGACCACCGATATAGAGAGTGGTAGTCCTTAGCAATGGCGTTAGACGACAAAGGAGAGCGGGATACTAGTCTCAAAGGTACGTACTGGAAGCTGAAGTCCCTTCTCTTTCTCTAACTCCGTTTTGAAAGCCCACATTTGAGTAGACTGCGGGTTAGGATGCTCCCAGAGCTTCCTCGGCAGGTCGGACGTTGAAGCCATTGGATCTTTACTTGGGAGTCAATAGTGAAGTTGCTTGAATTTGAGACACACTGGAACAACTTCTAGCAGTAACCCTCGATATACTTATAGCAAGAAAAGAAGTATCCTAGCCGAATGAAGTCCGCTTACTGTTCCTATCAATGATAAACTGGCCTCGGTTAATGGCTGATGCCAGTCGGGGGTTTCGCGGAGTTGCGGGAATGCGGGGAAGAAAACGAGAATCCACTTTTAGAGGCGTCTTGCTCTGGGCCTGTCAATCCTTCTGCTGCATTTTGACATAGACCAGCGCTAGTCTAGTCCTTAAAATGGAGCTAGAGTGGTAAGCCATCGTGTTGAATGGGTATGCTGCTGGGCGACTAAGAAAGTCCGCCAACTGGTTAGAGGAGGACCAGGTCCAGTTGACGCTGATAATCAACAAACCAAACCGTTTTTTGGGAAGCGGAGGAATGAATTGTATCATTGATTAGCAGGATGCATAATCTAGCACATTCATTTTAGGCTGCAAAAGGAACCTCTAAATGGAGTCGGAGGTGAAGTGTTGGTGGTAGTCGGTCTCTCCCGAAGCTGCTTTTAGCGTCTGCCATCCACGGCGAGTGCCGACACTTGATGGAGTCATTGTCGACTACTATCCTTATTAACCCAGCATTACTCTCAGTTTCTGCAAGGCTGGTCCTTGCAATTGAGTTCAGAGGAAGTTTATACACTACACACCTACCGAAAGTCTCAACGCACCTTCGAACCCAAACACCATGGCACCCATCCTCACCTCCAGCCCGAGTCTCCGCATCATTCCCGAACCCTTCACCAAAGAGGCCTTCGCGCCCTTCGGCACCGCCATCAGCTGTCCTCTCCCGCGCGATCTCTCCTCCGCGCCTCCTCTCTCCTCGCTCCCTCCTCACGATCCAACTCCAGTCGTCGCAAACCAATCCTCCGCCCTCAAATACAGCCCCGTCTCCCCACTGCTCGACCGCTACGCGCAATGCCCCAGCGGACAGCCCTCCTCCGCCCGCATGAGCATGTTCTCGTGCTTCCCCCGCAAACTGCGCACCGCCAGAGGAACAGGAGGCGAGAGTAGCGTCTTCGACGTCCGCATCCTGGAGCGACACCCCTTCACCACGCAGACATTCACACCGATCGATTTATCCAGCCAGACCCGCGCAGGCGATGCCGAGGAACCGTTCTACCTGGTTATCGTGGCGCCGACGTTGAAGGGCAAGACGGCAACGGCGACTATGCCGTCGGGGGACGCCGTGACGATCAGGGACCCGCCCGACTTGAACAATGTGCGGGCATTTGTGGCGCGGGGTGGGCAGGCGGTGACGTATGGGGTTGGGACGTGGCATGCGCCGATGGTGGTGCTGGGTTCCAGGCGGGTGGATTTTGTGGTTGTGCAGTTTCTCAATGGGGTGGATGATGAGGATGTGCAGGAGGCTGCGTTTGGGGAGGGGATTGTGGTTGATTTGGGGAGGAGTAGGACGTCGGGTGCTTCGAAGCTCTGAAACGCTTGGGGGTAGTGGTATTCTTGCCTACGTCTGGAATGGAGGCCTTTGTCCATAGAGGATCTCATTATTAATGTATTACGAATGTACGTTAAGCATGACTAGATTGGTATCTTGAGCAAAAGCGCACACCGGAGAAGATATGGTACATGTACATAGAGGGTCAGGAGTAACGAGCACTACGCGGTGGCTGACGCGATAGTATGGCTATGGCTGCCGCCCGAAGAACATGGAGCGCGGTTACCCAACGACTGTCGCACTCGACTGGCCATCTCTAGGGTCTCCTTCGGCAAGCCTGCGAGCTGCGCGACTTTCAGCGCATGGGAGTTACGGTTCACTCCCTTGCGCAGTCGATGGACAAATGAAAATGACCCCGATGCGGTCTCTTTCACATCGGTACAGTACCGCCCTAGTGCCTCGAAGTCATCGGTCATGTCCGCTAGAGCATGGAAATGGGTTGCGAACAACGTCCGGCACTTGTTGCGGTAGTGCAGGTGGTGCAGACAAGCAAAACTGACTGCTGTCCCGTCTTCTGGTGTTGTCCCGCGGCCAACCTCATCCATGATAACGAACGAGCGCGCTGTCGCCTGCTTCAATATGGTGGCCGTCTCCAGCATTTCCACCATGAAAGTGGACTGGTCTCGGAATAAATCGTCAGCCGCCCCAATCCGACTGAATATCTGATCTACAATGCCAATCTCCGCATACTCAGCTGGCACGAATGACCCAACCTGTGCCAAAATGGTGATGAGCGCATTTTGGCGCAAGAACGTGCTTTTACCGGCCATGTTCGGACCCGTGATAAGCCAGATTCTCTCCGAATCGCCCAAGAAGCAGTCGTTACTGACAAACTGTCGCCCTTGCTCCTCGAGCCCAAGCTTGACTGTTGGATGCCTTCCCCCAACGATTTTGTGCGTTAATCCACTGGTGAGAATCGGACGCACTAAACGTTGTTCTTCAGCCAAGGTGGCGAAAGAGCACGCAACATCAAGCTCGTCCATTACGGCAGCGTTGCGTCTGATCTTCACTAGGTTGAGAATCACTTCGCGGCGCAGTGTCTCAAAGATCGCTTGTTCCTCCTGTCGGATTTGGACTTTCACCTGGTCCATTCGGTCACCCAACGCTGTCCAGGAGGGAAGGTAAAAGGACCGTGTCGATTTGGTTGAAGACACATTCCGCGTTACACCTAGCGCCTCTAGAGACTGCTGGGAAATTTTGGCTCCTTTGACATGGCAAATATGTCCCAGACCAGAAGTCCATCTCAACGAGAGGGCAGAAGACCCGACGGCTTCGCGAAGACGTTGAGTAAGACGGGTCTTTTCATCCTGCAGCCGGTCCAACGACTCATGTAGTTCAAGAAGAGCTGCGCTGGCATTGCGCCTCATGATCCAAGTGTCCGGCGCGGTTGTTTCTTCCGTCGAGGCCTTGGATTGATCGCTGTTCTTAGCTCTCACTTTTTTCGGAAGCGTCTCAACTTCTCCTGGCTGCCCCTCGCTCATGGCTACTTCTTGCGCCAGGATTGCAGCTTCAGTAGCTGTATCATCCTCAAGACGCTGCTTCTGCAGTAGACCTTCTTCATCAATGGCAGCTGAGATCCGATCCGCCAGCATGGTCGGTCCATCCAGACAGAGTCGACCGGTCATAGCTGAGAGACTACGCTTGGAATCGATGGACTGTATATGAGGCAATCTGTCAAGCCGGCCGTTGCCCTGGCTTGATAAAACCGTCTTGATCTCTCTCGAAGCCTGGATGGCCCTGGCAAGGCAGATCAGGTCGTCTGCGTCTCCTCTACCCAAGGTGAATTTCTGGACCAAGCGTTGAGCATCATAGCTTCGCTTTAGCAGTTGGATTACACTGTCGCGTAAATCACTATTTTCGAGAAAGACTGATACGAGGTCGAGTCGTTCGTTGATTACCTGAAGTGACGTGGAAGGGGATGCTACGAATATATCAGTCGATACAGCTGCAATCTGTGAAAAGACAGAACAGGGTGAGACATACTCAGGCGATCTCTCAGCAGACGTGCTCCGCTTTTGGTAGACGTCCGGCGCACCGCATGTAGTAAACTTCCCTTTCCAAAGCCATCACGCGCCGTCTCGAGAATTTCCAGGCCTCGCAGACTGTTACGGTCAATGTTCATAGACTCATTCAGATGTCGCCGACGAGGCGGCTGAAGCTTCAGATTCAAGCCCTGCAGCTGAACTCTGATATACTCCAGCAAGCTATAACCGGCTGCGACCTCTTCCGGCGTGAACGCATCGGAATCTTGGTCAGCTACTGGCGCCTCAAGCACAGAGCTCCACTGTGCTATAGGTAGAATCTTGCTGGGGTATGCGAAAAAGGTCATCAAGCGATGGTCATGCCCAACCAGAAGTTGCAGCTCCTGCCCGATCAGGTCCTGAAGTTTCTGGTCCACGAGTATCTCCCGGGCTGCGATCCGAGCAATCGCCGACGGAAGCATCTGAGTGGTAGTCGATTGCGTGAAGTAATCCCCTGTGGATAAGTCGAGCCAGGACAAGCCAACGCGCTGGGATGCGGAAGACAATACGTGCTGCTGCGCAGACAAGTCACCCTCCTGTTGTTCTAATTGCGCTTTCAAGGCTGCCACGTCGATATAAACCGCCATCAAGAAATTGTTCTCCGAAGGGTCCATGAACTTCTCATCGATTAGGGTACCTGGCGTGATAATTCTGGCTACCCTGCGATCAAATAGCAGACCACCCCGGGCTTTATCCTCGGTGGCATTGGCAAACTCTTCGCTGATAGCCACGTATTTATTCAAATCTTGGACAAGTACCTTCAGAAACCGATCTAGCTGGAAGAAGGGAAATCCAGCCATGGGAACAGGTCCCGCGCTGGTCTTCTTGACGGCGAGCTTCAAGTTCAGTAACGGAGCTAGCTCTTCAGCCTGCTCAAAGTAGAGCTGGAGAATCTGTCAGGGATCTATTCTGCCTTCAGAAGAAGAAATACGACTGTCTAACTCTACTTGAACCGCCAGTCCGAAGTCCGTACCTCGTAGAAGCCCCCTACTCGAGTCAGAATAACACAATTCCTGAACTTCTGCATGTTATTCCGATGTCCCTGTACGACCGTGGGATACCGAGGCGCATCGTCCGTAGCGTCGGTAGCGCCGTCGTCATACGGCTCGAGCTTCAATGTCCCCTGCGGTAGATCCTTGACTTTGACTGTAGTCCTCGTTCTTGCCCCCCTTCTGAGCTCGAGATGAGGCGTTGGTAATTCCACGCGGGCGTGTGGACGGTGCGCATGGTGACAGATCGTTCGGTGCACAAGGCAACGATGCGCGGCAGAAGTGTCGAATTTATGGACATGGTGGAATTGCGACGGCACTAAACGGGCGAATCG
The DNA here is from genome assembly GCF_001445615.1 of Aspergillus lentulus. Taxonomy (NCBI): domain Eukaryota; kingdom Fungi; phylum Ascomycota; class Eurotiomycetes; order Eurotiales; family Aspergillaceae; genus Aspergillus; species Aspergillus lentulus. The sequence goes on from NW_028322112.1 coordinate 778,184, forward strand.
ACATCCATTGATGCGCATGGTCCTGAGCTGATCAAGTCACCGAGGTGATGTTGGTGTTGCTGTGGATGAGATGGCGGGCGGCGATAACCAAAAAGGGAACCTCGAATCTCAGGTGTCATTCGCCAAACCTTCCCGCTTCGCCACTGAAATCTGCTGCAGAAGAACTTCCCGACAACTTTCAACCCCATCTCCCTTCAACCATCCAAACCACTACAGGCAGCTTGCAAACCTGCAACAACGAGTAAGCTTGCCTGCTGCAAGAGGATGATCCAGGTTTGTGAAGCCTTCACGGACACTTAATTATTTCCACCATTCATTTCTTGACGCAGGTGTGTCGACGCGCCGGCTGAATCTGAGCTCCACCGAGCCCGGGCGACTGAAAGAAGTCGTCGCACTATCGTTCTTTCTTTCTCGGAATTTTTTTTTTGATTGCAGTTGAAGCACCATCAAGATGGCGGACCAAAATATCTCCCAGTACAAATACTCGGCGATGTCCAACCTGGTTCTCCAGGCGGACCGTCGTTTCATCTCTCGCATCAATGATGAACCCACCGGAGACCCAGAATCCCTTGCCGGACGCATCAGTATTCGGGAGATGGGCTCAAGGGTCGCGCATGACGATGCGCCGAAGACCAAGAAGAAACCCGTCGGACCTACAGATATCGAGCGAGGTGCGATCCGAGAAGGCGAGGATGTGCTCGCTCGAGAACAGAGAAAACGTCGTGGGCAACAGCAATTACGCGGCCAGGATATTCTCTCCGCTGCTGATGCTCTTATCGAGGGGTTGAAATACCGCCCTCGAACACCCGCCACCCGCGCGACCTACGATCTCATCCTTACGATGACCGCGAGTCATCTGGGCGATGTCCCTCACGAAGTCGTCCGAAGTGCTGCCGATGCTGTGTTGGAGCTATTGAAGGACGAAGATATGAAGGATTTTGACAAGAAAAAGGAGATTGATGACTTGCTTGGCAGCTCCATGAGTCCAAAAGAGTTCAATGAGCTTGTAAATCTGGGAAAGAAGATTACGGACTACGATGCGCAAGACGAGGACGAAGAGATGGAGGGCGGAATGGACGGCCAGGAAGAGGCAGAGCTCGACGAACGCCAGGGTGTTGCGGTCGTCTTCGACGAGGAAGACGAGGATGATGAGCGAATGGGCACTGTCACCGAGGTCCGAGACGAGGATGACCTGACCGACGATGAAGAGCCAGATGAACAAGAAGCTCCCGATGTCGAGGCTGCGACGACCGAGAAGGCAAATATCGAAGGTCTTGAGGCTGAGGAAGAAATGGTCATCGACGGTGGGCTAGATCGCGCCGACCAACGACGGGATAAGCACTTGATAGTTCCTGCCCGGCAAATCGACGCTTACTGGTTACAGCGTCAAATTGGTTCTGCGTATACCGACGCTCATATACAGCAGGAGAAGGCCACACAGGCTCTGGAAATACTTGGTGGCAAAGCGGAGGACGGCACAGAGAAGTCCCTGCGAGACGTGGAAAACGATCTGATGGAACTTTTCGATTATGAGCATCCAGACCTTGTCGCCAAATTCGTCATGAACCGTGATAAGATTGTGTGGGTAACGCGTTGGCGCAGGGTTGCCGAAGATGCCGATGCTCGCCATCTCGTCGAAAGTGAGATGGTTGAGGCTGGCCACCGAGCTATTTTGGACGAAATTCGAGGCAAGACGGTTCGCGATGAAGCGGCAGGTCGTCCCGAGAAGAAGATCAAGCTCGATCTGATGGATGTCGATGTCCCTAGCGCACCGGCTCCCGAGCAGAAGCCTGCAGAGAGTGGCTTGGTCGGCGGTCTGCAGCCCAAGAGGCTGATCAACCTGGAGAACCTTGTCTTCCACCAAGGCAACCATCTGATGACCAACCCGAATGTCAAGCTACCTCAAGGTTCCACCAAGCGAACATTCAAAGGATACGAGGAGATTCATGTACCACCGCCGAAACCCAAGCGAGACCCTGGGGAGAAGAACATTTCCGCCACTGAGCTGCCTGAATGGGCCCGTATCGGCTTTGGTAGTGCCAAGGAGCTCAACAGAGTTCAGACCAAGTGCTACCCGGCTGCCTTCCACGATGATGGCAATATGCTTGTCTGTGCTCCTACGGGATCTGGAAAGACGAATGTTGCCATGCTTACCATTCTTCGCGAGATCGGCAAGAATCGCAACCCGGAGACCGGAGAGATTATGCTCGATGACTTCAAAATCATTTATATCTCTCCCTTAAAAGCTCTGGTCCAGGAGCAAGTCGGCAACCTCGGCAAACGGCTCGAGCCATACGGCATTCGAGTTTCTGAGCTGACTGGTGATCGCCAACTCACAAAGCAACAGATTGCTGAAACCCAGCTGATTGTCACGACTCCCGAAAAATTTGACGTCATTACCAGAAAAGCGTCGGAGACGAGTTACATCAAGCTCGTGCGTCTGATTATCATCGATGAAATTCATTTGCTTCATGACGAGCGAGGGCCCGTCATTGAAAGTATCGTTAGTCGGACAATTCGGAAGGTAGAGCAGACCGGAGAACCTGTCCGCATCGTTGGTCTCAGTGCAACTTTGCCAAACTACCGTGATGTAGCCAGCTTCTTGCGAGTCGACCCCAATAAGGGTCTGTTCCACTTTGATGGTTCTTATCGACCATGCCCGTTGAAGCAGGAGTTCATTGGTGTCACCGACAAAAAAGCTATCAAGCAGCTGAAGATGATGAACGATATTTGCTATAACAAGGTTCTCGAGCAAGTCGGGCAGCGAAGAAACCAGATGCTCATCTTTGTTCACTCTCGAAAGGAAACGGCGAAGACGGCCAAGTATATCAGGGATAAAGCATTGGAGATGGAGACCATTGGCCAGATTTTGCGTAGCGATGCTGCAAGCAGGGCTATTCTAGCGGAAGAAGCCGAGTCTGTCGACGATGCATCGCTGAAAGACCTGTTGCCATACGGCTTCGGTATCCACCATGCAGGACTGAGTCTTGCTGATCGTGACTCCGTCCAAGCGCTGTTCGCTGATGGCAGCATTCAAGTCCTCGTATGTACGGCAACTCTTGCCTGGGGTGTCAACCTTCCCGCACATACCGTTATTATCAAAGGAACTCAGGTATATTCACCGGAGAAGGGTAGCTGGGTTGAGCTTAGTCCTCAGGATGTCCTCCAGATGCTGGGACGAGCTGGTCGACCTCAATACGACACGTTTGGCGAAGGTATTATCATCACATCCCAAACCGAAATTCAATACTACCTCTCCCTCATGAATCAGCAATTGCCGATTGAAAGTCAGCTCATGAGCAAACTTGCTGATAATATGAATGCCGAGATCGTTCTTGGAAACGTCCGCAACCGCGACGAGGGAGTGGAGTGGCTGGGTTACACTTATCTTTTTGTCCGTATGCTCCGCTCGCCTGGCCTGTACAGCGTGGGCGCCGATTATGAGAACGACGACGCGTTGGAACAAAAGCGAGTTGACCTTGTTCACTCCGCAGCCGTCATCTTGGAACGGGCCGGACTTATCAAGTATGACAAGAAGACTGGACGCCTGCAATCCACAGAATTGGGACGAATTGCTTCGCATTACTACATTGGCCACAATTCCATGTTGACCTATTCTCAGCACATTCAACCATCCATCTCGACCATTGAGCTCTTCCGCATTTTCGCCCTCAGCGACGAATTCAAATACATCCCTGTTCGCCAAGACGAGAAGTTGGAGTTAGCGAAACTTCTCGGTCGTGTTCCTGTTCCTGTGAAGGAGAGCATTGATGAACCTCATTCAAAGATCAACGTTTTGCTGCAGGCCTACATTTCCAGACTGAAGCTAGAAGGTCTTGCGTTGATGGCAGACATGGTGTATGTCACTCAGTCTGCGGGTCGTATTCTGCGGGCCCTTTTTGAGATTTCCTTGAAGAAAGGCTGGTCATCTGTCGCGAAGACTGCTCTCGACCTCTGCAAGATGGCGGAACGTCGGATGTGGCCGACCATGACACCACTCCGTCAATTCCCTCACTGTCCCCGGGATATCCTGCAGAAAGCGGAGAGAATCGACGTGCCTTGGGCCAGCTATTTCGACCTCGACCCTCCTCGCATGGGCGAACTTCTTGGTATGCCCAAGGCTGGACGGACGGTGTGTGATCTCGTGTCCAAGTTCCCTCGTTTGGAAGTCCAGGCACAAGTTCAACCTGTAACCAGGTCCTTGCTTCGAGTGGAGCTTACCATCACTCCGAATTTCGTGTGGGATGATGCTTTGCACGGAACAGCGCAAGACTTTTGGATCCTCGTCGAGGACTGTGACGGCGAGGAAATCTTGTTCCACGATCAATTCATCCTCCGGAAGGACTATGCGCAGGCCGAGATGAATGAGCACCTAGTCGAATTTACTGTTCCCATTACCGAGCCTATGCCCCCTAACTACTTCATCTCTCTCGTTTCCGATCGGTGGATGCACTCAGAGACCAAGATTGCGGTGTCTTTCCAGAAACTGATTCTTCCGGAGCGATTCCCGCCCCATACTCCTTTGCTGGACATGCAACGGGCGCCCGTCAAGGCACTGAAGCGTGAGGATTACCAGCAACTCTATCCTGAATGGCAATTCTTCAACAAGATCCAGTCCCAAACTTTCAAGTCGTTGTATGATACCGATGACAATGTCTTCCTTGGTGCTCCTACGGGCAGCGGCAAAACTGTTTGTGCTGAACTTGCATTGCTGCGGCATTGGGCAACCGGAAAGGGTGGCAGAGCCGTCTATATTGCTCCTTTCCAAGAATTGATTGATCAACGACATGCGGACTGGGAGAAGCGGTTGGGTAACCTCGGCGGCGGCAAGAATATCGTCAAGCTGACTGGAGAGACCACTGCGGACCTGAAATTGCTGGATCAGGCAGATCTTGTTCTCGCCACGCCGACGCAGTGGGATATTCTGTCCCGGCAATGGCAAAGGCGCAAGAATGTGCAATCCGTGCAGCTGTTTATTGCAGATGAACTGCATATGCTTGGAGGCTATGGAGGATATGTGTACGAAGTAGTGGTGTCGCGCATGCATTCTATTGCCCTTCAGCTAGAGAACGGTATGCGCATCGTTGGGCTGAGCGTGCCTCTTGCTAACGCCCGCGACATCGGCGAGTGGATTGGTGCGAACAAGCATACAATCTATAATTTCAGCCCTCATGCTCGCCCCGTGCCTCTCGAGCTCCATATTCAGTCCTTCAGCATTCCCCACTTCCCCTCACTCATGCTGGCCATGGCTAAACCGGCATATCACTCGATCTTGCAGTTGGCTCCGGACAAGCCCGCGCTTGTGTTTGTACCCAATCGCAAGCAGACAAGAGCAACAGCTATTGATCTATTGGCTGCTTGCGCCGCTGATGATAACGAAGACCGATTCCTTCATGCTGATGTGAATGAACTTGCGCCACTACTGAATCGGATTCAGGAACGGACGCTGGCAGAATCGCTCTCCCACGGCATTGGATACTACCACGAAGCTCTTAGCGCCACTGACAAGCGCATTGTCTCGCATCTCTTCACCATTGGGGCGATCCAGGTTCTCCTTGCTTCACGCGATGTCTGCTGGGACCTGAATCTCACGGCGCATCTTGTAATCGTCATGGGAACGCAGTTCTTTGAAGGCCGCGAGCACCGCTACATCGATTATCCCATCAGCGAAATCCTGCAGATGTTCGGCAAAGCTACTCGCCCTAAGGAGGACAAGATTGGCCGAGGTGTTCTGATGGTACCGTCAGTCAAGCGCGAGTATTACAAGAAGTTCCTTAACGAAGCTTTGCCCGTCGAGAGTCATTTGCAATTGTACTTGCATGATGCATTTGTGACTGAGATCAGCACAAGGACAATCACTTCGACCCAGGACGCCGTGGATTGGATGACGTACACGTATTTTTACCGCCGTCTCCTTGCCAACCCCAGCTTCTACGGTCTGAGTGATATTAGCCACGAAGGACTCAGCACTTTCTTGTCCGAGTTGGTAGAGAACACATTGAGGGAGCTGTCGGAGGCTAAGATAATTGATCTGGATGAGGAGGATGACAGCGTCTCGCCCCTCAATGCGGCCATGATTGGCGCTTACTACAACATTTCCTTCATCACCATGCAGACCTTCCTCCTGTCACTCAGCGCTCGCACGAAGCTCAAGGGTATTCTGGAGATTATCACCTCAGCCACGGAGTTCGAGTCAATTCAGATGCGGAGACACGAAGACCACATTCTGCGACGAGTGTACGATCGTGTACCCGTCAAAATGTCGCAACCCGCCTACGACTCGCCCCACTTCAAGGCCTTTGTTCTCCTGCAAGCTCACTTCTCCCGCATGCAGCTGCCCATTGATCTTGCCAAGGATCAGGAGGTCATTGTCAGCAAGGTTCTCAACCTTCTCAGTGCATGTGTCGATGTTCTCTCATCCGAGGGTCACTTGAACGCAATGAATGCTATGGAGATGTCACAGATGGTGGTCCAGGCCATGTGGGATCGGGATAGCCCTCTCAAGCAGATTCCTCACTTTGGCCCCGAAGCCATCAAGGTGGCCAACGAATACAACATCAATGACATCTTCGAATTCATGGAAGCGATGGATCCATCCGAGAACAAGGACTACCCCACGTTGGTCAAGCGACTTGGTCTCGATAACTCACAGTTGGCTCAAGCTGCCGCGTTCACCAACGAGAAGTATCCCAACCTTGACCTTGACTTCCAGGTGGAGGATCCCGAGAACATCACATCCGGCGAGCCGGCGTATCTCAAGATCAAGATTGAACGGGAAGTCGAAGAGGACGAGGAACCTGACACCACTGTACACGCGCCATTCTACCCCGGCAAGAAGATGGAGAATTGGTGGTTGGTGGTGGGAGACGAGAAGACGAAGAATTTGCTTGCCATCAAGCGAGTTACCATTGGACGCAAATTGGAGTTGCGCCTGGAGTACATTGTGCCTACGCCTGGTGAGCATGAGTTGACCCTGTACCTGATGTGCGACAGCTATGTGGGCGTCGACCAAGCTCCTACGTTTACTGTGACGGCAGCTGAAGGCATGGAAGAGGATGAAAGCGAGGAGGAAGAGGAGTAAAGGGTTTATAAAATCTGTTGGCACTAGATCCGTCTGTTAATTTTCTTTGTTGTATTTATACGGTCAGTCTACGTGGAAACAATGATAATAAGAATGTTCGATCCATTACTTCAGATCAATTCGTAGAGTTAGCGATCTTCTCCTCACGCGATAAGACAGCTCTCCATTTCTCCAACCTCCTCTTCTTTTCCCCCTTCCATCTCCCCCACACCCCCTCCTGATCTGCCCCGTCCATCATGGTTTTATCTTACCAGTTTGCCATATATACCGTATAATAATAGCCCATTATCTACAAGTTACACAGTTTTGTTTGTTCAACCCACTCGCATTGTCTTCCCCTCAACGCTTGGCGCCGATCTTATCAGGACAGCTCTTATCACTGTGGAACGGACATGACCATCCGATCAATGAAGTTTACTCCAGAGTAAGTAGATAAGTCTCGTCTCTTCCTAGAGCCGCGGAAGATCTAGAGTCAGAAAGGCATATTCTACCCCAATTTGGATCGTTGACTTGATCAGGGTCCTCCTGGGAGCTCCCCGCCGCTCTGGGCCCATCCCCAACTCCTCCGGGACACTTGCCGTCTACACACAGACTTCGTATTCCTTCGACTCTCATTCCAAGACCAATGAGATCCGTGTACTAGACATCGCCACCGGCCGATCGGCGCTCATCACCAACGATCCGGGCGCCAGCAGCCCACATTGGCTGGATAACAGCGACCAGCTGGTGTGGCTGAAGACAAAGGCAAATGGCAACACCAGCTTCATTGTCGGAGATGCGCGGGAAGTCGACAAGACCTACACTGCGGGCACTGTGCCCGGTCCCGTGTCCGACCTCAAGGTGACTGTTGTCGAGCCGGGCAAAATTGGGTTTGCAGTGGCTGGGAAGGCCAACCCGGATGGGTCATTGTACAACCCACACGACGCCAAAAAGCCTCTCAGTTCTGGCAGGCTGTACACGTCCCTGTTTGTCCGACACTGGGACTCCTGGATTGAGCCACAGCGCAACGCCATTTGGTATGGCTTGCTGCAGCGAGCACCCCTGTCCCCTGCTACTCGACAGGCGGGCAGATATTCCGTCTCTGGGCTGACGAACCTGATCTCGATTTGCGGACTGACTGGGGTTGAGTCGCCTATCCCTCCTTTTGGCGGCTCAGGCGATTTCGACATTAGCCCATCAGCAATTGTGTTTGTTGCGAAGGATCCTGATCTCAACCCCGCGACACACACTTCCTGCTCGTGCTACTACTTTCCGATGTTCTCGTGGACCGGTGTGGGCGCTCTGGAAGCCAAGGTGTGCACGGTCAAGGGCCTCGAGGGTGCTATGTCATCCCCCGTTCTTTCGTCTGACGGCAGCTCGATTGCTCTCCTCGCGATGCGTGAGGATGGCTATGAGTCGGACAAGAACAGAATCCTATACGTTCCAAACCCTTGGAGTGGTGAGATGATTGAGATTTTTGCCTCTGCTGATGGCAAGGGACAGTGGGATCTCAGCCCGTCGGGATTGACGTTCGCTAAGGATGACCAGTCATTATTCGTTCAGGTCGAGGAGCTGGGTCGTGGCGTTTTGTATCAACTTCCGCTCGACAATGTCCGCCATAGTACGCCTGATGTGTTGAAGAAGCTCACGAATTCTGGTTATGTTACGGATGTTTTTCCTTTGGGGGCGGATTCATCGACTTTGTTGATCGCCAGCAACAATTTGGTAGACAATAGCTTGTGGACCATCATTGACACGCAGGATACATCCAAGGTCAGGGTCATCTCATCTATCGGCCGTGCAGGAGCCGCCTTTGGTCTTTCACCCACACAGGTGGATGAGCTTTGGTTCAAAGGTGCGGAGGATCACCCCGTCCATGCGTGGGTGGTTAAGCCGTCCAATTTCAAGCCTGACAACAAGTATCCACTCGCTTATCTGATTCATGGAGGGCCCCAGGGCGCATGGAATGATCAATGGAGCACTCGGTGGAATCCTGCCGTGTTTGCTGAACAGGGTTACGTCGTCATTACGCCCAATCCCCGAGGTAGCACCGGGTATGGGCAGCCATTTACGGACGCGATCCGTGGTTCTTGGGGTGGCCTACCTTACATCGATATCGAAAAAGGATTTGACTACATCGAGGAGAATTTGGATTATGTTGACACCACGAGAGCCGTTGCACTTGGAGCGTCTTATGGTGGTTATATGATGAACTGGATCCAGGGCCACCCTCTCGGCCGTCGGTTCAAGGCGCTCGTCACTCACGAAGGTGTATTCAGCATGACCTCTCAGCTTGCCAGTGAGGAACAATACTTCCCGCTCCATGATCTGGGAGGCCCGATCTGGAAGGTCCCAAAGAACTGGGAGAAGTGGGATCCGTCTCGTTTTACGGAGCATTGGCAGACACCCCATCTGATCATCCACAATGAGCTCGACTACCGTTTGACGATAGCCGAGGGACTTGCAGCGTTCAACGTCCTGCAGATGAGAGGGGTCGAGAGTGCCTTCCTGACTTTCCCAGACGAGAACCACTGGGTGCTCAATCCGGAGAACTCTCTCGTATGGCACAGGACTGTGTTCAACTGGATCAACAAGTATGTCGGCTTGCCTCCAGTGACCGATGAAAAAAGCAACGCCTTTAGCTCGAAGAAGACACCGTTGGAGAAGCGTGTAGCTGGTCTATCTCTTTCATAGTCTCAGTCCTGTAACGACTCTGTATTTGTGCTTGGATGTGCACAATGACAATGCCTTTTGATATAGCCTCGTCGGTATCCTTGAATTCGAGTTTCTATCTCTTAATCTTTGTTCACTACGCTCAATGAATGTCTCATTACATTGTTGAATGATATTATTGTTTGATTTGCCGTACTCTAAGATGAAACGGGAAAGCCTTCGAGACAAAGGCTGAGCACAATGTGGCCGAGTGCTAGTCTGTTGGCACCAACAAAGAGTTCCTATTCTTGTCGTGGCTGTTCTTCACCGTAGCCTTTGTCACATTCAGCTGTTTCAGGGCTCAGGATGAAGTATATAAGCGACGATAGCCTTTCTCTGATCTCTCTGATCTCTCTGCTACGATCCAAGTGCTTTGATTTGAGCAATCTACTCCCACGCAGCTACCAAGGAAACAAACTTACAGAGTCAGCCAAAGACTATATCTCACGTTGACCTGAACTAATTCCTCCATACATAAAATGCAAGGCAGCAACAATCCCTCCCTCCCCCGTATCGTGATAGACCCGTCATCACCTCAATCCCCCACTATCTCCTGTGCATTCTCACCATCAACACCCACAAACTCGACTTCGAGCCGATCAACACCAAAGCCATCACATCCACCATCACAAGCGGAATCAAAACCAGCAAAACGACCCAAGAAGGTCCATCCATCCTTCCAGCCCATCCTCCACCATCTACGCACCCCGCTCTGCCCCCTCGTCTCCAGCACCACGGGGCAGCAGCATCCTGCATTCCCCAAGACCCTCCTCGCCTACCATCTACTCACCTCTCGCCAACTGGACGATCTAGCCCGTCACTTCCACCAGGTATGCCCCCCGGTGGAAGCCACAAGGGCATACCCCGTCTCGATCCCCGCGTGGATCGGCACACAGGGCGAGAAGAGCGTCGACCTACAGACGAAGCGGCGGCGGTTTGGTCGTTTTATTGGGCTGAGGGGGTGTGAGTCGCCTACAGTTGGTACCGCTGGATCTGCGAGGGAGGACGACACGGAAGAGCTTTTGGAGAGGATGGAGTGGGAGTGGGAGCAGGGACTTCTACGGGCGCAACGGGATGATCCCGATGCTATTTTGAGGTGGAAGGCATGGGGGCGTTGACTCTTCTTTTGGGGTCTGGAAGGTGTGTCGCATGTCTTTTGTTCGTCTTTGTCTTTGTCTTTGTGGTTTGCGGGAGTTTGTGGTGAACTATGCCGCATGCTGCATGGATATTCAGCCTTGATAGATATGGAGTACATTTCAGCTAAACGCATACTAGATTTCATTGGATAGGATTACGTCTCCAAATCACATCAATCTACTCTACGGGATATTATCTGATTAAGGCATCTTGAATCTAATCCCCCGTTTAGCCTGATGGAGTGGTGGGGTAATTTCTTGGGGTCTATTGTTTAGCCTGAGTCGGATAAAACCGAGGTACTAAGATGTATAAGAAGGACGTTCAATATCATGATGTTCACGGCAGCCACTTTCACACGCCAGATAGCTGTCAACTGTCAAACAATATGAGCAAAATGAGCGAACCACTCGTCAAACACATCTACACGGCGGACCCCTCCGCCCACGTCTTCAACAACAAACTATACATCTACCCCTCACACGACCGCGAGACCGACATCCAGTTCAACGACAATGGCGACCAATACGACATGAACGACTATCACGTCTTCTCAATGGAGGCCGTCGGCGGCCCCGTCACCGACCACGGCGTCGTTCTCAAGGACTCCGACATCCCCTGGGTCTCCAAGCAGCTCTGGGCCCCCGACGCGGCAACCAAGAACGGCAAGTACTACTTGTATTTTCCTGCGCGCGATCATGAGGGCATCTTTCGCATTGGCGTCGCGGTGGGGGATAAGCCCGAGGGGCCGTTCGCGCCGCAGCCGAATCCCATCCGCGGCAGCTACAGCATTGACCCGGCGGCGTTTGTCGACGACGACGGGCAGGCGTATCTGTACTTTGGCGGGATCTGGGGCGGGCAGTTGCAGTGCTGGAGCAAGTCGGAGAAGGGGGAATGGGGGTTTGATGCGTCGAAGACGGGCCCGCAGGAGCCTAGCGGGGAGGGCGTGAAGGCGCTGTATCCGCGGGTGGCGCGGCTGACGGAGGACATGCTTGAGTTTGAGGGGGGGATTCAGGAGCTGGAGATTGTGGATGAGAAGGGAAGGCCGCTGGCGGCGGATGACCATGAGCGGCGGTTCTTCGAGGCGGCGTGGATGCACAAGTATAACGGCAAGTATTACTTCTCGTGGTCGACGGGCGATACGCATTACCTTGTGTATGCGACGGGGGATAGTCCGCTGGGGCCGTTCACGTACCGCGGCCGGATCCTAGAGCCGGTGCTCGGGTGGACGACGCATCATTCTATTGCGGAATTCCAGGGCAAGTGGTATCTTTTCTATCATGACTGTTCGCTGTCTGGAGGGGTGGATCATCTGCGGAGTGTGAAGATGCGGGAGATTGTTTATGATGCGGAGGGGAATATCAAGCTGGCTGAATGAGCGCTTGTTGCAATGTATAGCTAGTTGCAGATGTATATATCATGAAGTACGTCGTTTTGCCATCTTGTCTTGTTCATCATACGGCACGACATCAATGTCCCATTTCCCTGGCTTGATTCTCCCTGACAATGCTCCAGTACTTGTCGCGACTGCGAGCTCGGAATGTCTTTCCCCATTTGATCATCACCAGAAACACGGCAGATATGCCCATGCCAATGAACGCCGCGGACACAAAGCAGTTCTGGTATCCCAGGTTTTCAAGCCAGGGTGTAATACTACAGCAAGTCATCGTCAGCACTCGGATTCAAGTCTTCTTGGGCCCTAACCTACCCGTAGCCCATGGCAAACGACATTGTGTTGCGAACCAAGATCACACTAGCCATCGCATCGCCACTCAGCTCCCTATAGCTGTCTACGAGATAGTTGACGCTCAGGGTGATTCCGCAGGTGTTGGCGAGCGCAAGCAGGCACATCGCGACTAGAAGTCCGAACCAGTGAACCTCGTGGGCTGCACCCACACCCCAGAGAAGTAACGATCCAGGGACAAGGATTAGGCATGCAAGGAAGGGCCAGAGGCGCTGCTCGGCTTCCATCACTCCACTGTTCCGTCGAGCTAGTTTGATAGTAAGCCAGTCACTGAATCTTCCGGTAAAGAGGGACCTAGACTGAGTTAGTAGGGCCTGTATGCTGATTGCTCGCAAACCATGACCAACTTACCCGAAAATGACACCTAGACAGCATGCGAGATAGCTCAGACCGACCATTGATGAACTGCCATACTTAGTCGGAAGCATGCTAGGATGTTCTCAGAGTCCTACCTGAAATTATATGGCGCTGACCCCAGAATAAGAGATGAAGTGGCATTCAAAACGTTGAACCATATCAGATACGAGCCATAGGAAAACCTGCCACCGTCAGTATCCAATGTTTCAGATGAGGATGAGAAACCGGTTGACTTACCCAGCATAGAAGATAACCGGCCAGCTCAGGTAGTACAACGTTTGGTAGAACCTCCTAAACATGTTGTTCCTGGGTTGTCGAGGTCCAACGATTGACAGCTTCTGAATATAGGTCATCTTGCTGTAGATAACTCCACACTCTGTTTCATCCGGTTGTGCAGGGATAGGTGCCTTTCCCTGGTCACCTTGCTCGGAGGGGGTCATTGACGACTCTAGCACGGCCTCGACCGTGGCTGTCTCGGCGTGTTTCCGCGCGTAGTTTGTCTCCTCCATGAAGAAAAAGAGGAACACGATAGTCCCAGCGCAGAATATGGCAGGCCAGTAGAAAACCCATTGCCATCCCTGATATTGGGCAATGAAGCCGCATATGACCGGCGCAAAGTAGTTGCTCCCGGCCAAGAAGAAAGCGTACAGGCCCATATACGTCCCTCGTTCATGCGTAAAGTACTAGACTTTATCAACAAGTGGCATGAACGTTTGATCCACAAATACTTACCACGTCGGTGACGGTCACTTCTGGAAGGGCTTCGATCGGAGCAACGAAGAAGCCTGAAAGAATACTGCGGCCAATCCACTCGCCGTTCGAACGAACATAGGGACTGTTAGCAGTCTCATCATTAGCGATTGAAGTCCACGACGGAGCATCATGATAACGTACCCCCATACCAATGTAGCCTATTGCGAAAAGACTCTGTCAGTCTCATGACCTGGCAACGGCACAGCTACTTTGCAGACTCACCAATGTTCCAACTAATGAGAGAATGTATGTCAACCGTTTACCATACTGCAACGCAAATGGTTGCCAGAAGAGAAGGCCCCAGCCGGCGAGCAAGAACAGATATCCTGTTCCCTGGTTGAGAGTGTCCACCGCAACACCTGTCTCTTCAGAGAGCTGAACAAGCACCGAATACACAACCGAGGTTGAGATTCCCGCAAACAAGGTGTACCTGGACGATAGGGAGAGATCAGCAGTTCGATCAAGAACTCTGGATCAAAACAACCTCTTCGGCTGACTTACACGCTCACACAGATAGTAGATAGTAGCTTGCGCCGTGGTGACCAATTCAGGGGATCATCAGGGTCATTGGAAGGTTCAGGCACGAGCACAATATCTCTGTCCCCTCTATCAAGGTGACGAGCGGCCAAGACACCATCCACGTCCACCAGGGTGAACGTGCCTGGGATGGCGTGGCTGTCCGCACGAGGCGCCATGACGAGAGAAATTAACTGCAGAAGGTCAAAATGCTGTTTGCGAATTGCAATGATGCCGTTAAATGTCCTTTGATGTTCTGAATGTATATACACCGCTGCTCAGCCCGATGGGTGTGCAATTGGGCTGCCGATCAGAGTCGAGCGGTGAGCTCAAGGTATAAGTCACACTGCAGAATGTATCTTTCACACTGCTACGAGCTTGAGTTTCGAAGACAACCTGAGCGTCGAAGTTGAACGGTAAGTACGAGTACTCGTTATCTGCTCCTCTCGAGGATCCACCAAGACGCGATATGGGAGATGCACATTCCTGATAGTTATCAGGGCAAGCGCAGCATCACATATGTACCAAATCGCAGAATAGCCGATAAGCATGGGTCGGAAGCATTCCGCAATCATGGGACTGGATAATGATGCACGGATGCATCGAGCTCAGATATCAATGGGGCCCGCTTGACTGCTTATCGGGCTCTCTCCACGAGGAGACGATGGTCCATAGAAGCATTAGATGAGGGAAGCAGGTCCCTGGCTCAGTAGCTCCACCGGTACAAAGACGGCCAATACTTGGTAGCGGACTTTTCTCCTCTCCTGACGGTATTTTGTATGGAGAGAGAGGAACAAGGATGATGAGCTGCTGGTGAGCTTTATTGGACAGTCTCAATGGCCGTCGAGCTAAGCAAGGAGCTAGCCAGCGCCACTGGGGTAGTTGCTTAACTTGCTTATCACCGTAGCTTGACTGGAGTAGATGTTCTCCCCTCCTCGTCTTCCGCGTCATTGGATGGACTCGCCGACGGACATGAGATGAGATAGACTGGTCTGTCTAAGTGGATGATAGGTCGTGGTCAAGTTGGAGACAGCTTGGGTTCCCCCGCACATAAGATATCTCTCAGCAATTATTCTCATTGGATGTCTTCACGGAAACAACATCTACTCATTAGCTAAGTACAGGATACGCATTGGTTCTATAAACTGGTCATTAGAGATGGGTTTACCTACACGCCGCAGAGGTATACTCATCTAGGAACAATTATATCTACTTTCCTACACACAAGTAGACAGACAACCTGGTCAATTCTAGAGACGTTTAAACTCCTGCCCTACCAGCTGCTCACTCCGTGTCCACAACGCTCGACCGTTTTCCTCACCAGCAGGAAAGTCAATGTTCGGCAGAGCAAGAATGTGGCAATTGTCGAGGTATGCGCCAGAGCGTTCTATTCCCGACACAAATCCATCAGCACAATAGCCTCCGGTTGACACATTGCAACCATAGGAGGATCCACTCACCGCTGATATCCGGATCCAGAAGAGCTCTGAGAATCGTGGCAATTCCCTGCGACGCCGACTTTGGCGCTTGTTGAAGAAGAAGCGGTAGATCTTCCCCCACTTCAAACAGGGCTGACTGTCAGGATCTCATCAGCTGCAGGGGGTAATCTGGTTCTGCACGCACACTCTTTCTTCCTTTGGAGCCATGAAGCTACCTGCTCTGGCGAAGCAACGGTTTGAAGGCTTGGCTTGGTGTCTAAAGGATGTTCAGCTTAGGCCAAGATGGAGGAAGACGAGGTTGCAAACTCACTTCCGGCATTGACAGAAAAGGTGCCCATTGACCGTCCACAGCCCGTGATAGCCAGACAGTTGATCATTTGAACGTTGGCAAACATCGATAGAGCATAGGCATCCAATGGATGATATGTCTTTCCATCCTGCAGAACCGACAGAAAACGGTTTGATTACCTTTCGCTTTCTAGGTTAAACAGAGCAAAAACACTTACTGCGAAATTAGGGTCATCCCACGCCGGTGGCGGCGCTTCAGGCCGGATACTAGAGCAAACCATGGCCACCCTTGAACCCGCTGGCATCAAGTGCACCACCAAATTGATCAGGAGGAAATTGCTGAGATAGTTGCACTGGAAGTGAGACTCGATTCCATCCTCCGTCTTCATCCATAGCCCGGCCATTATCGTGGGAAACCCCACAAACCCATCAATAGGCACTTCAAGCTTCTTGATAGCTTCCGCCGCCTCGCGCACAGAGGCCAACCGGCCAAAATCTACCGAGATGAAGATTAGCTTCACTTTGGGATGTTGGTGATTGATGTCGTCGATCATCGCTTGCGCTTCGGCCTGCGACTTGCCCATCAGAATTATGGCGGCTGCATCGCCGCTTGCCAGGGCCTCGGCGGTTGCTGCTGATAGTCCTGTTCCACTGACTCCGGTCAAGAGGACTTCTCATGGAACGAGATTCAGCTTATGATTGCAGTGTTTGAAAGGGCTGGATATGCTTGGCCTACATGTTCGTTTCTTGACGCTCATGGGAAAGGCATTGACGACATCGGCACCTTTGGTCTCGGATCCCCATTCGATGGCCATTTTTGTGGCTGTCAATCAAGAGCTCACCGAGTCTGTACAGCTTGGTAGCATTAAGAAGCCTCACCTGTCGCAGGCCGTTTGATCGAATGAGCTTTCGATTTTCGTCATCGTGAGTCTGTCCACATTACGTATGAAAGACGTCCTAAGCATTGAAGATATCTATCGGTCCGGTGGACTGTTACCAAGGTCAAGAAAGTGTGAACGACCAATCATCAATAGTATCAGGAAGCAGAGTCGCTATCGCGACAGAATGAAGAAGGGAAGACTTAGTCGAGAGTCCGTCATCGACCGAATTCACTTGTGGTCCCAGACAGAGAACAGTACAATCGAGATACTATTTGATGAGAAATGGTGAACTTCAAGGAGATATCCAGGGAATATGTTGAGCACTCGGCTCATACTTTACAAATCGGATTGAAACACAACGCAGCCCGCACATAATGGCACCGTCAAGACAAGGCGTTGGTCGCACGAACGCGAAAGGAAGACAGGTGATTGTCTCTCAATGGAGAAAGGAAATGTCACTCCTGATAGAATAATCCCGTTTTAGGCTGACCCTGAAGCTATACCATCGTCATCTGAAAGATCCTTGATCACGTCCTTTATGATCTGAATGAGCTCATCGATGTCAGGACGGTCAGCAGGCTCAACCTGCAAACACTTCCGGACTACCTCTTTCACTGGCTCGCTGATGGTTGCGGTGTTGTCTTTACCCGCATCCTCAGCTCCAGCTCGGCCTTTGCCCTTGGTAGCCCCGGGCTTCTCATCCGGGAATCGCCAGTCCCCGCCCAATACACACATACTGAGACTACCGCCGGTCTCCTCGCTTCGGGCCTCAAAGGGGCTTTTCCCTACAAGGCAGGCGTACAATGTGCATCCCAAGGACCAGATATCAACCTTGGTGTCAATGATTGACCCGGTCTTGACGTCGAACAGCTCAGGCGCTCGGTACGGCATGGTACTGTGCTCGGCAGCAGTATCTTGGACGGCCAGAGCTAGTGAACGGGAGGTGATAGCAATGGGACTGGGCGCTAGGGAGCCGAGATCCATGAGGATCGGAGTCTGACCGTCATCGTCGATCATGATATTGCCTGTCACAAGTCAGTTCACCCAGCGCATAGAATTGCAGACGCACCAACTCACCAGGTTTGATGTCCCTATGCGCATAAGGGCGAAGTTCTCCCTCCTGAACTCCCTCCTGGCTTATAGTAACCTCGTCATCCATCAACGGCTCGTTTTCTGAATCTTCTTCGTCCACTCGCTGGCTTGCTCGACGCTTCGGCTTGCCCATTTGCATTGATAATTGTGCGTCCGCCTCCTCGCCCTCGCGTCTGACCGCTTTGGCTCTGCGCGTAGATCCAGCGCCACTCTTTACCCGGTACTGGTGCATGGCTTTAAGCGCATTGGCGACACCGAGCATGAGCACCATTAGCCTCTTCTCGGGAAAACGAGTATGGTTCACGAGATTCGCATTGATCGCATCTTGAAGATTCCCGCGTTGGTAGTAAGGAAGCAGGATGTAGACGGTTTTCGATCCTGGTTCGCCGCCATCGGAACGAAACTTCGAGCCCGGCTCCGTAGATACGCAATGGTCTATCGAATGGATGACGTTCGGCTGTGATGTGAATAGGTTGTAGGCTTCGACCTCTTTCAAAGCTTGTGATACAGATTCTTGGCCGAATGGACACCGGATCTTCTTCAGGGCGAAGAGCTCTGATGTCGCCTTATCTTGGACAAGGTAAACGTAGGAAAATCCACCCTAGCAGAGTCGGCAATGTCAGTTGAGGAGGTATAACCACGAAATAACGTGGTCTGGAGATCCGATTGACTTACTTCACCAAGGAGCCGTAATAATTTGAAGCTGCGATTGTTGATTTTCAACTGCGGCGTGCTCGGAAAGCAGCACATGCAATCTGTAAAGTTGTAGAGCAGATCGAAGAAATACTGAGCCATCTTGGACGACGAATCAAGGGAGGCTGATGCGACCGACTCTATACCAGAATAAAATTATGATCGATTTTGTTTTTCGTGATCTCCTCAGCTCATCAACCTGCAGTTGTCGCACAAATGCCTCCGCGGAATCGTCGACGTGCGTGGTCCCGCTGGCCCACTGTGGAGCAATCACCTACTAGGTGCGAGTGAATGGGAGTCGGGAAGCGAAATTGGATAATGTTCAGGGACGAGCGGTCTCGAGGTTGGAGCCGGCGCAAGGATAGGGAACGCCAGAGAATCGTGGGAGATGAAGGTGCCAGGTGGACGAATGGCCAGTCGGACGAAGCGGAGAGATGTTAATCAGGAGAACTGCAAGGTAGTTGATTGTTAGCGCCGCGGAACGGTCACTGCTGTACAGAGTAGTGTCTCCTATGTCTCAGTCAAGCATGTGTCGCAGTAAGGTTGGAATGGACAGGTGATGAATGTCTCATCGACAATAGGATATCTTCAGAGATTAAAGGGAACATCTGCCTTACAGCCGTGGAGTTCGTCGGACGGATTACGCATGGGCACTGTGGAGCAGCAGATAGTAATAATAATAGTACGAGTACCGAGTAGATAACCCATGGTTCGTGTCTCCGTTGTTTGTTATCACTATCATGAGCATCATAATGGCTATTTTAGTATTCCGTAGAGGATGTTGATACATAACAGGGTGTAGCATCATGTTCAGACTATCAGTGCAATTGTCGCTGATCGATGTCTCGACGTCAATCCTCTCCTAACTATCTCTAAAAGACCATTCGTCATTCCCTTCTTGCCAATTAGCTCCCGTTCTTTTCATTCTTCTTCTTTGGGCTTCTTCTCTGCCCAAGTGGGAAAATAGTAATAAGGAAAAGAAACGCCTCCGTCAACCCCCTTAAACTGTTAACAGTCCATTTGTTGGCTGACAGGAAAGCCATGAAAACTTGGCTGCTCCTATCAATAATCAATCAATGACCAGTCAATGATCTAAAGTGCAGGAGCTCCACTCGTGTCTGTTCTTCCTTATACCGCATCATCCCTTTAATGCCGCTCTTTTCTTTCCCCCCTCCTGACTTGTGTTCCTTCTGAATTTCTGGACCCTTCACCTTTCCGCTCTGGTCGCGTTCGTCCCTTCGAGCACTTTGAGGTCGCTCTCTCTCAAATCTCGAACTCCATCGCCATGGCGCCTCTCGACGATATCCAGGTCGGCGATGTTGTGAACGTTCCCGGGGGCATGTATGGGACGGTCCGCTACCTGGGCAGCGTCGCCGGAAAACCAGGCAAGTTCGCCGGGATCGAACTGGCTCCCGAGCACGCCAAGAGAGGGAAGAACAATGGAGATGTGGAAGGGAGAAAGTATTTCAAGACCACTGTCCCTGGTTCCGGCATCTTTGTTCCCATGAACAACAATCGCTATGTCACGAAGAGATCCTCCACATCCGCCCCTACCGCGACCACCGCCCCTCCGACGCCTTCGCGACCGATCAATTTCAGCAAATCCGTCGGGCCCAGTCCTGCAGTGCCTCGTCCGCGTGTAAGACGACCCTCTCTACCTCGCCCTGAGTCGCCTCGTGGTCTGCCCCCCTCCAAGCTTAGCCTTGCCGGTCTTCGTACTCCGTCCACCGCTTCTCGAACAGGGCCGAGTCCCAATGGCTATCCTCGAAGTCCGGTTAAAGCTCCGTCTCGCGCATCCGATAGGGCTCCTTCCCGCATGAGCGTGGACGATGACTTGTCCTCGGTTAGGACTTCCGACTTCCATCGCAGCTCGATGGCGTCGGAGGTGCAGGAATTGAAAGATCAGATCAAGAGCCTGGAAAAGCAGCTACTGGACCGCGATAAGCAGCTGGAGGAACAGGCCAATACACTGGCGGAATTCCATAGGACAATTGAGGACCTGGAAGGTTCGGATGCCCTGTCCATCAGGGCCCAGCTGCGGGAGAAGAATGAGAGGATTGCTCAGTTGACAGCGGAATTCGATCTCCATCGAGCCGACTTCAGAAGCACTCTCGATACGCTGGAAATAGCCGCGTCGGAGACCGAGCGGGTCTACGAGCAACGCCTGGACGAACTCATGCAACAGAATAAAGAGCTACAAGACCGAGGTGAGGATGTCGAGGCCGTTGCCAGGCAGCTGAAGCAGCTGGAAGAGCTGGTTTCAGAGCTAGAAGAGGGCCTGGAAGACGCAAGACGTGGCGAGGCGGAAGCGCGGGCTGAGGTTGAGTTTCTACGAGGAGAGGTTGAAAGGACAAAGCTTGAGCTGAAAAAAGAGCGCGAACATTCCAGCGCCATGTTGAGGGATGCCCATTCAGGCGGAGATGGAGGCCGGCAGTACTCGAAGGAATTAGATCAGAAAGACGACGAGATTCGCGGCCTCAAAGCCATCATCCATTCATTGAGCAGGGGCGATCCGAACTTCCCTGGCCTGCAAAATGGGCTTGCAAGTTCTCGACAGGACCATGATTCCGAACAAATCGCTCATCTGGAACAGCGTATCCAGGAATTTGAGCACGCAACCGAGAGCAAGAACTATCGCATCGAGGAGCTTGAGCGGGAGTTACAGCAGTTGCGGCTTAGCAATGAAAGCCGTACTCGCAGCTCCACGATCAGCGCTCCAGCGCCTCAACATAAGCCATCCAACTCTGCTGGATATATCGGGACCGCAAACACTATCAACCATGCTCATCGACTGTCTGACCGCACAGTGGTCCCTAATGACTGGCAAGAGCAACCTCATGGTGAAGGTCAGTATCAGCCGTTTGGCTCGCACCACCGAGGAGCTTCGGACTCCTCCCGCCACCGTCTGGAGACCATGCATGAGTCCGATGGCCGCTCTGATGATGGCAATTCATTGTGGTGTGAGATTTGCGAAACCGGCGGTCACGATATCTTGAGCTGCACAAACATCCTTGGTGCCGAAACCAAGAACGAGCATGCACTCCCTGTTGAGCAGTCACACCACGAGGGTTCTGTGGACGGCAAGTCGACCCCCGGGACTTCCATCGCCGGAGAATCCTTTCCTTCAAAGGATGAGGATAGCGCCACCCCTCAAAAGACAGGACGTGATGCTGTCCTGGAGGGATTGAAGGGTATCAGTGGAGGACTCACAGCTTCAATGGCTCCTGTTGCAGGGAAGGCCAGTGGAGTGATTGATGAAACGAAGTGGTGTGCCCTCTGTGAGAGGGACGGTCATGAAAGCATTGATTGCCCTTTTGATGACTGAGCTGCGGCCGTTGCGTCGGGAAGCTGCTGATGGTGGCTCATGTTGGACGATCACATATTTCTTCTGTCCTTGATGTCTGAGCGGGTTTCTCCATTCGGCACATTGCCGAACCTATTAATACTTTTGCATACTCTCTATTCTGGCAACGCCATGCGCCTGTTGCCCTAGACTGCGGTTTTCGCACTTTTTATAATCTTCTTTCTTGGGGGCTCGATGTTATGACCATATGAAGCCCAGCCTTGCCGTTACAGATTCAATCGCACGGCGAGACCTTATTCAGCGCTTGTGTTAATACCTTCATCGCTCTTCGACCTCTCACTCTTTCTGACTCGGCTGTTGCCAGCTCTTTCCTTTCATTTCACCCTCTTTTGTATTCTTACTGTACTTGTTTTCGGGCTCAGTAGACCCTGTTCTTACAAACACCTCCCGCAGAATCGCAGAACCTCGGCCCATCCTACCCATCTTTTATTCCCGCTATGCGTCAGCTAGAATTACATGATGCGTCCAAGCGAGTTGCGGTTTTCAGCTACTCCTCTAGTCAGCAGCGCATTTGGGCCAACGACCTGTGTCTGTCTCATCAAATCAGTGTACAAATTGGAGATTGTCAGAATACAGCACTTGAACAACTAGTACATTACTCATCATCCGGTTTCCCCAGGGCCTTGTTTTCGTCCCGCCTAGAGAGGTGCAGGTTAGAAAGTAGAACCCAAATCACTCCAGAAACCTAGGTGGCTGTACAATCTCCCCTTCTTGATATCTTGTTTCCGCAATGGTCCCACATCTCTTGCAAGTCCGTTTCTCCTGATCAGCACCAAATTCCTCCACCACCTCCTTCACCTGTGTCCCCAAATCCGTACACACAAACCGCTTCTCCCAGACAACTTCCCCACACTTCTTGCAAAACCACAGCATCGTATCAACCGCGTCTTTGGGCCGAGGCTGCTCCATCACCACACCGACAGTGTCCTTGAACCGGACAGGGCAGTGCGGGGTGTTGGCGGGTAGTAGGAAGATCGATCCTTCATGGATGGGGATGTCCTGGAAGACGGGAGGGGAGACTGATGTATCAGCTGTCTTTAGAAGCATGGAGCCTCGATACTGATAGAAGAATTCTGGGGTCGTGTTGATGTGATAGTCCGTGCGGGCATTTGGTCCCCCAACAATCATGACCGTGTATCCGGCTGTCGCGGGCGAGGAGGGGTGATAGACGCAGTAATTATTCACTGGTGGTTGAAGGAGGTGTGAATTTTCTTCGAGCCTGTAACCTGGTCATTACCTGAGTTGTAAGTGCACTTCATGGCTTCGTATCAGAAGATGCTCCCCTGCGAAAGCGGGGGAGGGGCATGCGGGTTCAGGTGGGATTTGAGGTAGGAAATACCATTTCGGGATATTCAGAGCTGGTGGTAGCATTGTCGCAAGCTCTCTATTTACTTTAGACGCCTTTCTGATGCCGAACAGACTTTTAATCGACGAGCTGTGAGATCTTATTCTTGCAGTCATACATGAATGATTATCAAGCAAAGACCGAAGCCGATGCGATGCGGTCATCCCATCACGCGGAGATAGCCGGAGATAGATAAAGAGATACACTCGGAAAGGAAAATCGTCTCTCCGACAGATTTTCTCTTTTTATCAAAAATTATCCACACTTTGACATTGAGAGAATCAGCTTCTGATATCGACGACAGGGTATCGGAAGATCTCCAATCCAGCAAACATGGCCACTACATCTCAGCCTCCCCTTCGATTCACCGGTCACAAGAATTTTGTGAACCGACTGGTCTTTTCAACCTTAACCGGCCGTGCAGTCCATATCTCCCAGATCCGTCCTTCGTCTCCCACGAATCCCGGTCTTGCTCCCCACGAAATCTCGTTTCTACGTCTCTTGGAGGCCGTCACAAATGGTTCCCAGATGGAGATTTCATACACGGGAACTATCGTTATCTACAAGCCTGGTCTGATCACTGGAGGCGTTGTGGGTAACGGGGTCACCAGCGGAGGTGTTATCCGGCATGAGCTCCCTGCAGGATGCACTCGAGGCATCAGCTACTTCTTAATACCTCTTTGTCTCCTCGCTCCATTCTCTAAAGCCCCGATCAAGGTACTCTTCACCGGTCCTGGCGTTATTACTTCAGCCACACCCGCTGGGGACATGTCCGTGGACAGCGTCCGCACCGCAATCCTTCCGCTTTACAACCAGTTTGGTATCTTCAACAACATTGAGCTTCGCATTCTCCGCAGGTCTAACCCCGGACCGAACGGCAGGGGAGGCGGTGGAGAAGTTCAGTTGGTTTTCGGCCACCAAGTACGCCTTCCGAAAACACTGCACTTGATGAACCCAGGCAGAGTAAAGAAGGTTCGTGGCGTGGCGTATTCGGTCGGCGTTTCAGCCTCCAACAATGCGAGAATGATTGATGTGGCCCGTGGCATCCTCAATCCTCTCGTTCCCGACACCTACATTTTCTCCGATGTGTCGTCCGCGCCGCTGGTCCCTGACAGGAACAACCCATCCGCAAAGAAAAAGATCGGTCTTGGCTTCGGTTTATCCCTGGTTGCGGAGACTTCGACTGGCTGCTTGTACTCCGCTGACGTCGCCTCTCCACCTGCGGGTGGCCAGGCGCCGGAGGATATTGGAAAACAATGTGCTTACCAGCTTCTGGAAACTATCTCAAAAGGCGGATGCGTTGCCCCGGCTGCAGCTTCAACCATGCTGGGCTTGATGACTATGGGGTCAGAGGACGTTGGTCGACTTCAATTTGGACGGGAAGTGATTGCCGATGAGAGTATCATCCAGCTGGCCAGAGATTTGGCCAAGTTCGGTGCCCCCGGTTGGGGTCTACGAGATGCCACCGGTGAAAATGAGCAAGGGGACGTTATCGTGAGCGTGGTTGGACGAGGTATTGGCAACGTTGGTCGGAAGGTTGCTTGATCACGGCAAAAACATGAATTGGTGGCATATCACTATCTGCTGCATATGCTCGCTCATGCGGTTATCAACACGAGGTTCAACCACCATTTGGAGGCTTCTCTGCACATCCGAACCAGTATAGCAGCTCCGCGCACACATGATGCTCTTGTTCCGATCATTCTCTGGTAACGAGCCACCGGATCTGCTTGGGAGATGCTCTACCCAGGTGTGCATCACAGTCGAGTGAACTGCCTCGAGTCTAACCAAAACGTCATCGCTCGCCTGGTTCTGTTATGTGTGGTGGGGATCCGGCACGAGGTTACTTGTACTTCGGACAACCAAGGTCCTTAGCAGGACAATCAATATTCCGAGGTGTTTGGCGAGGGTAACAAAAGTTTTGAAGGGTTGTTCACCTTTTGCGTCGCACTATACCCATGTTTGATTACCCAAGTTGTTCCTGGACACCTGGCCAGGGCAAATTGAACTGGTATTTAAAGAAGAGGCGTTTTTGGTGTTTCGGGAAAGAATTATTATGGCGCACTTATGCTTGTATATAGAAGTATCATGCATGCGGATCCCGCACAGATTACCATTGATATCGACGACCAGAGCCTTCATCACGTTTATATTCGTATTCTTCATTTTATGGTTCCATATCTGCAGCAGTTGCCTTGGGGGTCATGGCCCGCCACCAGCGCAGTACAAAATGGCAGCTGCTCCCCCCTTCCTCCTCTTTCCTTTCTTTCCTTTCTTTCCTCCCCTTCCACTTGCCCCTGCCATGAGAGTCTACCATTTCTTTTCCTCTCCTGCGCCGTTCTTCTCCTCGTCCTTGTTTCTCAGCCTGAACCACATTCGTTTCTCTCTCTCCAGATATTGATCTTCGCCGTGCTTCACGTGCCTTCCTTCTGCCTCTCTCCCATGTCCCAATACAGTAGCCCCAGAAAGTCGCCTTGTGGTTGGCCTCTGTTCAGAGCACAGACTATCACCTGCATAGGTAGCTGATCAAGTACGTCAAGCTGAGCGAACCAGTTGGCAAGTTTCAGACTTCCTCGTTTCGAGCAGAAGCTGATCATTGTCAAATTATGCGCCGTGGAGGCTTGACAAGCGAGCGGCTCGTACATCTCACACTTCCAACCCTCGTTCCTCTGACCATTATGCCTGGCACCGTGCGCAGGCCCAGTAAGTGACAGAGCTTGTATGTATTCCTTCGTCTTCATTGAACTTTCATTCCTTGCTGACAACTTTCAGGCTGGCTAAAAACAATTGTCCGAACCGGAGGCACAGCTTCGAATTCTCCCATGAGCCTGTCCATTGCTTTCCCCTTCTGTCTATAGCTCTACTAACGAGGCTACAGCAAACGCACAACTTTTTTCGAGAACAGACCACCACTAGCCAACAGTAGCTGCATCGTGGCCGGCCCAGTGAGTGACAGAGCTTGTGAGCAACTCTCTTTTCCTCATATTTGTGTACCCAACTTACAATCGTAGGCTGCCTAAAAGCCATCTTCGCCACACCGCAGTGAAGCGGAAGCTCATTATTTGATAATGTGAGCGAGATTTATCCTTCGTGGAGCGTGTTTCCTAATCTGTCTCAGAGCTTCCTGGCACGCCCTCCGCTTCGCTGTTGCATCACTTTCAGGGGATATTCCGTTATCTTTATGGTTGATAGTATGCTGAGCGGATGACAAGGCTTTATGGAGTTGGACCTGTACTTGGTGCGAGCTATGCCCTGGTCAAGGTTTTCACCTACAGCAGGATGTTTCCCTTGACGTGGTGGACATCAGTCTGCTACCCGAATAGGAGGGTATGAATGAAGAATCAGCGAAACGTCATGATGAATGGTGTTCGTACTATACTAAATTGAGTTTGCAAGTGTGAGCCCAAAGCTGAAAGGTTGCCTTGGGAATGTGTTCGGTACCGACTAGAGGCTGCGAGAATTGGGCGGAAAGTTTGGAGTGGTTGAAAGTGCAACGTGCTGAGCCCAAAGCCTCTTATAGCCTAGAAGGCATCTTTACGAGCAAGACGCCGTGGGGATGTATTTTGCCTTGGGATGTACAGTAAGGGGCTTTTGTCAACATCACGGACTGTACTTCTGTCTTGAGGTACGAACGCGTAAAGATGAATAAACAAACTTCTAATATAGATTGACTCGATATCCTACATCTAAGCATCTTCAAATAGCACCAGAATCTAGCAAGAGAAAGCAAATAACACGAAAAAAATGCATAGATACTCCAAAAGCAGGCTGCGGTCCAATAAACATAAATGAGCAAGCATTGGTGCTGAACAGGAAATCAACTATGACAGAATGAGACTGGCTTGTGCACCCCAACGCCTTTTGAATGCAGCATACGCCGATTGAAGTGCTGAAAGCGAGACGATGAAGAATTCCACCGAACAGCAAAGGGAAAAGAGAGGCAGGGGTGAGGTAACGGGGGAGTTCTTTTCGAACAGGATGGTAGGCACAACGCTGGAAAGTATATCAAAGAAAAAAATCTGCGAGATTGTAGCACTTGAAGGGTCATTGACAGAGTGATTGTTTGCGGGTGGCATTTACTCTACGACGTCCTCGTCCTTGCCGGGGTACATGATGTCCTGTCTGATGACGGCACGAATGTGGTGGATGAAAACGAAGAGCCACATGCAGACAATACCGACCGACATGGTTGAGCCAACGCCCAAGACGCCAGGGCTGCCCAGTGCCCTCCCCAGGGTAATAGTGGCCAACGTGAAACCAGTGTTAGGGAAGACCATGGCCCACCAGCTAAGATGGAACGCAGTAGGCCGGGCCCAGACGACGGCAACAAAGGCAATGAGGAAGAACCAGAGACTCAGGGCCCAGAGGAACACGCCGACGATGATTGCCATCAGCTCGAGGATCCGGGCGTCCTCGATGGCGTGCGCGTCGTTGAGGACCTTGAATTCCTCGGGCAGGCCCTTGGCCATCCCCACTAGCGCCAGCGCGGTGAAAGCCGGAGGCCCCACGCAGATGAACATGGCTGGTCTGTGTTCGCGGCAGGGAAGCCCCGACTGCATGAGCCGGCCGATGTAGTGGGCGTACATCATGAAGCTGATTGAGAAGCCGAGGCCCTGGAAGGTAACGCCAGCGGTGATGACGGGGATGGCGGATCGGGCGGGCTGGGATTCGCCAATGACGGAGGCGATGGTTCCGCTGAGCATTATGGGGAAGGCTGGTAAAATCCATGATGGCATCATTGTCTGGAGGCCGTAGGAGTGCGCAGCAAAGAGGAATGAGTACTGGACCACGGCTGTGGCGAGGGTGCAACTGCAGTAGACCCAGAAGAGGACTTCGAGTGCGATGAGGTACGACTCGAGATCGTTGGAGCCGAAGTAACGATGCAAGCCGGTGATAATCGTTGCAATGGATAGCCAGAAGGTAGGAAAGAAGAGACCCTCGCGAGGGTGGCGCAGGCTGTCAAGGAAACCGCCATGCAGGATGAATCTCAGCGCCATCAGAGAACAGACGAGAGCGAATAACAGAAGGTTGATAATATAAACGACCATCCCAATGCCCTTCATTCCGCTGAAGGTATAGGGCTGACTAGCAATCAGGAGAGCCAGTCCACCGGTGCTCATCGTCAAGGTATACCAGGCCCAGGTGAAGTGCCGTAGGCGCTCACGAAGGCTCAGTCTAGGAGATTTTTTCATCTCTTTTTCAAAAAGGCCAGAATCTGACTGTGACGATGTCGGCGGAACATGATCATGATCGTTGAACATCGTGATTGCAAGGTGCTCGGTCCTGATACGGATACGAAAAGAGTATGGAAGGCAAACAAGGAAATTTATGTCAAGCCTAGTGAAGATGTGGTAAAACGAGGAACACAAGACAGAATCCTATCCGGATGAGAGAGTATGTGTAGATGATGTGTCAATGCTCTGACTTCACTACAGAAACCCACAGACAGGGCAAATATGAATCTAGTGAAGAGCACGTAGCAGAGATGGTAAAGATCAGCCTAAGTGCACTGGAAAGAATGGATGCACTTTGCGGTGCCCGCAAAAGGAAAGAAGAGAGGGAGATAAGGTGTAATTGTCCGACTGAAACAACGAGATATCGCTGGCGCCATAGATACTTTATAACAGACTGCAGAGCCGACATGCACATGTGAACGACCAGCATAAAACATTGAGGGCTTCGGGTTGACAACCATTGCCATTCCATCTGGCGTGAAGGCTGTCTGGGCCAAGAGTCCAAGAAAATAGGGATGCAGAATGCATCAACAGTGGTTGGCTCAGCAGATATCGCGAAGGACATCCTAGAAACTCATTGCTCCAGATTGGATCAGTGGTGTCCACCAGGAATCGGGGAGGTTAGGAAGGAAACGCAATCAGGCCCTTATTTAGATAGGTCCATAGAGAGCGTAGCTGCAACTCACTTTCTTGCAAAGGAGAGAAGGTTCACTGTGGAGAGTCTAGACAAGGGGAGGGTGAAGGTAAAGCCTGATGCCTAGGGGGATGAGCCATGATCTTCACAAATAGTGGCAAATCAATGAGACTTCGCCAAGAGAATGTCTGGTATGAGAGTGTGCCTGATGAAAGAAGAGCAAGTAAGCTATGCACTATGCAGACCACAAATGCAATGTTCTCGCCATGCAGATCCAGATGACGCGTTTTTGGCGGTAGCATGGGAACAGGTCTGAGTGAAGATAGGAGTGCTTGTCACATCATCAAAAAAGGAAGAGAGATAAGGCTTATTCCCCATTTCGTCAGCGTTTTGGCTTCTTTTGCTTCTTACGGTATCGGGTTCTCTCCTTTGGCCGGGTTTCCTGTTTAGTCTTCAAAAGTGGTTGCCAAACTTGTCATGATTCGAATCTTAAGACCTTTTTAGTCTCGACTGCGCGATCTCAAAATTAGAAGCCGGGAATGAACAATTGGGATGGAGGATGCACCTCATCGGGTCGCCCGGTTGCAGCCTTTCGGCCCGAAGCAGTCGAAATTTCACAAACTGGAAAGGGGCCGCTGAGCCCAGTAGTCGAACCGTAGATCATCGATAGGGAAGGCAACAGCTTTGAAGCCGATTAGACGGGTCTGTGTTTTTGTGAATTCTGTGGGTCCTGATGGCCAGGACACCGAGTAAATCATAGGTGGAGGAAGTTCTGGGCAACATTCGAAATGCCGCAGATTACAGCAAGCAGCACCCGAGTGAATCTCAACGTGCGCCGACGTCTTCAATTTGGTTTGCCCAGGAGACCGGCCAAGAGGCCCAAGAGAGGGATCGACGACGCATCATCGACGGGGAGACCCGCTGCCAAGCTCAGTGGTGGCTGTGGGAATGAAAACAAGTTAGCGAGTGAGACATAAGGAAAGGGGGATGGAAAGTGAAACCATTACTTGAAGGGACTTAGGTTTGCGTGTTGTATTTGCTTTTTTCGAACTGCCCCTGACAGGACGTTATGAGTGGATGTATGGCATTTCCACGCTACGATCTGATGTCTACATCATGACCCTGAAGAGATCATGGGTCCAGAAGAATGTGATCATCTGTGTACTTCATAGTGGAATCAAGAGAGATGGATTCAGAGGAGAAGTTTATGGAGTCGATGGAGATGCTGGAGCGAGAGGAGAGTCCAGTCCAGATGTCGTTGCTGGGAAGACGCATCAATGCTTCTCTTGGCATTGGGAGGATCAACCCTAGGGAGGTAGCAACAACCATTTCTAAGAATAACAACCAGCACTGAAGTTCTGAAAGCTAGTTTTCTCTGTGAGGTAAAAATAATGCATGTGCTATCCGCGTTATTGTCCAGTCTTTCATGTTGCACAGCCAAAGCCAAGAATGGCTGTGATGGCAGATCTAAATGAATCCAGTGCATGGCCAGATAGTTCAGCGAATCTATGATGTGTAAGAATGTCTCCCTGGGAGTTATACAAATCTAATGCACACTATTCATGATCTACAGAGTCGTTGACCCACTGCTTTGGGCTCTATTCCACCGTAACATCAGCGTGATACATGGCAACTGCTACTACGTATAGCCATCAGACAGATCAAAGGCCCACTGTCGCCACTCCAACCCCCCAATGTCTCCAGTTCATACCAGGGTATGGTATCAAAATATGGACTACGCCAAGCGGGAATATCCACATACCACTCTGAAATATGAATCAAGGCCAAGAAACGGGAGGATGGTCCGTCTCCACACACCTTCCGAGTCTCTACGAAGCGAATCCACTTCGATGTCGGACAAGGCAGATCAGGCATATTTGTCTGTTATCAGTAGGCTCGGCGTCGACGTACAGAAGGTGTGTTTGATTTGTCGATTGCAGCAATGGAGGGTTGGCATGATGCTCCATACAGATCGCGGTGAATTGACGTAGTTGTTTAGTAGCCTCCTGGGATATTACTTGGTATGTTCATACAGAATGCTACACTTGTTCGGCCTGCGCATTGAAGTCTGCATACATTAATGAGATGGATTACGGTTAGACAGTTCGTCTACTAATCATCATGCAATGGAGGTCATTACCCAATTCTTCAGTCGTGACAAGGTACACAAGGCGTAGAAGAGCAATTTATAGAAAGCAAGCTCGTAGAACAGGATGCACCAAAAATGCTAGGGGAATGGTCATCATGTTTTGTGATCAATCTGGACGAAACGATGCCCCCAAGTTGAGACCAGGACAAGACTTGAACAAGGTGTGCTCGAATAACAGAAGTCTTATTCCATTGCTCGTCGTTCCATACTCCCGTTCCATGCATAGATACGTACTTCAAACAAGAGTACAAGTAGATATACCGACTTGATGTAAAGGCGATGGCCCAATTGAATAAGTCCCGACACGGGACACAAACAAGACGCCTGATAGGAAGGACAGAAGGCAAATAAAGCGCAAATGAAACCCGAATTCACATCATGCGGAAGACCAAGTCCGAGGCAAGTTCGGTTGTCGAATCCAAGAGCGCGCGGAAACCACGGCTGGCGGGTTGATCCGCCATTCGTGGCCGTTTGTCCACTGGTGAAGGGACTGGCGAGCTTACCATACTTCCCATTGGAGGGCAGTATTCTGCAAGCTCTTTCACCTTGCAGGCTGCGTAGTGTACAACGAGTTTGCGAAGCTCGTTGTCACGAAGCTGAGTGGCCGAGGTTGGTGAAATTGGCTCCAGACGGGTTGTCTTGGTGTAGGTGAAGTGGAGAAGATCGAGGACCATTCTGGCCTTGGTTGCGGTCAAAGCAGCTCGCTCTTCCTTCCGTTTGCCGTCCTTCGGACCAGGAAAAGCCAGACGCAGCAGATCCGCGTGAAGCTTTCGGAGACACAACTGCGCCAGAGCGGGAATCAAGTATCGTACGGCGAAAACGTACAGCTTGGCGTGGAAGATAAGATACGGGAGATCTGATTTGCTTGGATCCGAGTGTGTCGCCGTTGGGGTGAAAGGCCTTGTCCCATAGGTCGAAGGATGATCAAAATAGTCCAAGCTCACAAACTCATCCCAGAGACCAACTCCAGTTGGGCGGCGCGAAAGATATAGCTGCTTGGCGAAAGAGGTGTCAATGAACGATTTCATCTGGCTTCGGGGAGACACAACCTCTTCCTTGGCTTGGTCCTGCTTTTGACTGTCGTGATCAAGCTCCACCTTCTCATTGAGGGTGTCCTTGACATTGGGGGGCACAGAGGTTGCTCGATGCCAACTCTCAGTATCCGACAGTGCAGCAGCATCAGGGGACCGTTCCGCTCCAGTGGGCTCAGGAACTTCCACAACCTCCGCTACCTCATCTAGTTTAGTAGGTTCGGTCACTGGGATCGAATCATCCAGCATTGTAGTAGTCTCGACTGTGAGCGGGTCATCAATCTGGTCATCAAGGTTTCCAGGAGGAGGGGTTGTTGGAGGAGTCAGGTTAGACATTGGTTCCTCTGCCGTCACACCACCTTGCTGTTTCTTCTTAGCCTTCTTTGACTTCTTCGCTTTCTTGCCCTTCAAGGGCGTGGCGGCCTCAGCGGCCTCATCGAGACCCCAGGGAATTCCCTCTTCGGCAGCAGAGGTAGCCAGACGCTGCTCACCTGGCTCGTCACAGTTTGATGCCAGATCCTGTGGCGGATCATCTGGTGCCGCAACATCCTCTCCCGCGTCGTCGTTGGCATCATTCACGCTCTCGCCCTCCTTCTGTGGCTGCGCCGACTTTTCAGTTGTCTCGGTAGTCTTCGGGTCCCCACGATCTGGCACGTCCAGGTCCCTGTCCGAAAGCTTGGCAGACGGGGGAGGAGATGGTGCTGGGGGAGGAACGGCCGAGGCGAAGGGATTGGGATTCGAGAACATCTCATTGAACGCCGTGTCATTGCTGGTTTCGACCTTCTCACCTTCGCGAGATCCTGGTGTAGGCATGGTGTAATCGCCCGTGTAGGCATACTCGCAAAAGGCCACGAAGGTCTCGACGTCCTCATCCTCCAGAACGGCAATATGATGCTTGGACTCCCTGGTGAGGCCATTGTTCATGAGATGATCGAGCGGTTGGGAGACATGGCGGGCAAGGCCCGATTGTATTGTCAATTTGTCATGATTAGGCCCAACAAGGAACGTGAATGGTGGTGAATGGACGATGCTGTATCCAGGAAAGTGATTCGAAGAGTCAGTGGCAACGCTGTCATGGTTGGCATGAGGACTTGAAGGCTCGTAGCTTTTTCGATGAACTTGGGTAGTTGGATTGAAATCAAAGTAAAGACGCAGCACAAGCAGGATGCTGAAAATGGAAGATATCCCCTCCAAGTTGATCGATGAAGATGCTCAACTCACCTGCTCCAGTCTGGAGACGACTCCATTGAGGATACTGTCCCAGAAACTTCCTCCGCTTTTTCTTCCAACAAAAGGACAATGTGATCTCAAGACAAAGGTACGAGTAGGAACAGAGCAAACGCAATTGTCCCCAATTCCCCTCGCTCTGAATGCACAGCAATAAATACTAACAGCCCGAAACAATCATCGTTGACTCTTCAAATTCAAAGCAGAGTCCACGCGAACTGAAGTTTCTGACCCTGCCCCCTTCTATCCTTGCCCTCTGCAGCCTCATTTTTCCTTTATCTAAACTAAAAGAGAGCCTACAAGCGCGGAACCGACCCAGATGGGTCAAGTTAGTCTGCTACGTGTGCATTCACGACGGGATTTAGGGCGGTTTGACCGCCAACTTCTATTGTCAACGGTGCCAACAGCAACAACCCCCTCATAAGCCATTCCTCCTTATCACGGCAGCTGGCAGATGGGCCATTGCCAGATACCATAATCCACTCTGTCTTGGAGCCATACCTTGCCACTGTTAACATTGACATGGTAAAATTCGCGGGGATAGCTCAACATCCGCGACCCCTTTCAGACGCTGTGCAGGTAGGCTAGTTGTTTGTCTCACGCATTCTCGAGAACGACTATTAGTGTTACTGGACAACGCAGCGGTACCATGGCAAACTGCTGATGGAGACTGTAACACGCGCAAGTCACGCGGGTAATTGATAGTTGCGGGCTTGCAGCGCTTTTCTTCCTTTTGATCCTAGAGGGGGTGGAAATGACCAAGCAAGATCGTTTGAGAGTGCTTTGAGTAGCATTAGTCTGGTCAGTTAGCGTTGACTCCTGCATCGTGGGTTGCCAATGCCAATTTCCTCCAACGGCTTAGGTTGTTGCCCGACGAGTGTTGTACCTGCTGTTCGTCCCAGCCTCTTGATGACCCAATTGCGGGTCGTTTCGTGGACGGAATTAGTTTGGTACTTCAAATAATCATGAACTAGAGAAGGACATTAAGGACATTATTGACTCTTATGGTAGTATATGCTAGAAGTGCTATGAAGATCCCAAACTGGCTGGATGCGTTCTCATCTGGCGGTGAGACTGGTGGACTTCGATTACCGCTTTAGATCGTCACGATATGGCTGGGTTTGCAAGGGTGGTGTTTGCTACGAGCCTCGGTCTGATCAGTCTCGAGTCCTGGTGGGGAATACTTGATCGACTAGATAGTGCAGCATGTTGAAATATATTCACATCCGGATCCTTTACTCAGATCAACATGAGAACACAAGGTGCAATGACTACTGGCAGTGTATGTCTTGCAATGTATGGCATGTCTCAGTCATGCTACATCTCAAATCAATATAGTTTTTGCTCCATATGTAGTCTTAAGCTTTGGGTCTAAGATCGAGAGACACAGGCATAATGCACTTCCAGTATCCGTAATCAATGAATCAGGCGAATCTCCGTCCTGCCAGGTTCCCACTCTCGTAAGCCTTCACCGACACTGTACCAGAACCTCAAGCGCACACACTCCTGCCGCGCAGCCTCGATATCGCCCCGTTCAAAGGCTTGCGCCAAGCTCTTCACACACGCCGCCACCCGCGCGTCATTCTCCTTCTTCAGCGCCGCAATGGTTGCCTCAGCCTCCGGCCCTGCACCGACTTCCTCAATCGTCTCCTGAACCTCCATGACCTCCATCAGTGTCTCCGGGTCGAGCGCATGCTGAGTCGCTCCGTCCTCCGCCGTCACGTCGATGCCATGCATCTCGCGCAGAAGATACTGCGCCCGTTGCAGAGGGTCCGATAGTGTCCGATACGCTTCGTTGATCCGGGCGGACAGCGCTTCCGCCCGCTGCTTCGCCGGTCCTGGCGGGAACTTGTCCGGGTGTATCACATTCTGCAGGCGGAGGAATTCGCGTCTCAAATCGCTCAGGGGGATATCAAATGATGAAGCAGGAGGTGGCCCTGCCGGCAAAGTCTCGCGGAAAATGGTATAATGATTTGTAAGGTCTGGGAGGTTGCTATCCTGATTGCTCGTCTCGGTGGCTGTAGTAGTTGAGGAGGTCGAGGCAAGTCGACGGGTTGGCAACGTCAGATCAGGGCCTCGCGCAGGCTGAGCAGCCCAGCTTCTCGGTCTCAGTTGGCAGAAAATACAGGCGCCTGTTGAGAATAGCGAGTGTCTGACCTCCGTCCGTGACGGGGGAACTGCGGAGAGCAGCGATCGCTGGGCCAGCCGCTGCATACGAAATGATGCCGCCATCTTTTCCTTTAAAAGGTATGTCTGTTGGCGCAGCCTATGATTAGATCAAGAATGGTAGAACAGCTTTTCCTCTTCCATCTGGAGATTGTTCCGATGGCTTTCTTCTCGGTCGAGCAATAAATAATGGAGATAACCAACCACGTGCCGCTTAGTCAGGAATCGGCGATTGATCGCCGATTACGTCATTTATCCCGAAAATGTATTGTAAGACTTCATAATCGATGCACATTCTCTACGGAGTGGTATCCTATCCGATTATACTTCTAAAGAGGTACGTACAAAGCGAAGCTAGAGAACATTGGTGCCTAAGCTTGAACAATTAGATATTGAAGTCCTTGGAAATGATAATACTTTATTCTTCGACGTACCGGAATCTCAAGGGGGAGAATTGGCTTCTTATTAAGCCAGGTCTGACACAGACCCTAAGCTAGGCAGCGTAAGAATTTATTGTAAGTATACAAGTTGTAGGTATATCAGTCTGCAAGCGTAAACGTGGCCATATTGCCGATTGTACTTGTTTAGACTTAATAAGTGCTATATTCACTCTATGCCCCAGAGCTTCACAGTCCGATCGTGCCCACAACTGGCAATCCACTGGGCATCATCACTGATGTCTGTGCTAAGGACATTGCCTGCGTGGCCACTCAAGGACTTGACCAGAGACCAATCATCCGCGCTGAAGATATTGACGTTCTTGTCGAACCCACTGCTGACGAAGAATGTCCCTGACTTCTTTGGTTGAACGGGCGTTGCTGGCGTTGGTTGTTCGCTCGTCGTGAGAGTCGGATTGGTGTCAACGTCCATTCGCCCGTTGCTTTCAGTGGATGGCAGATAAGATGCAGCCGACTCAGTGCCCTTGTACCACCGTACGTCCGACACGACACTTTTATGTGCGCCGATCCCACCAATATTGCGTACTTGTCGGAGGTCCCAACACTTAATCCAGCCATCACCCGAGCCTGACAAGACACGGTATCCGTCTACACCCCAGTCGAGGCCGTAAATTTCTCGGACATGTCCCTCAAGGATCATCACCGTGCGGCCCGTCCGCAGATCCCAGATCCGACCAATGCTGTCCAGACCCCCGCTAGCCAGCAGAGAACCGTCATTGTTAAATGCCACCGTATAAACCTCTCGCGAATGACCCTCCTGAAGAAGGAGTTCGACTGTTGTCTCGACGTCCCACAAGCGCCATGTCGTGTCGAATGAGGCAGAGGCGATGTACCGCCCCGAAGGATGGAATTCTGTCCGGCATACACGGCCGCTGTGGCCTGACAGTGTAGCTAGTGGTGTATCTTTATCCAGTGACCACAGCGCCACGTTGCCCTCGCCGCCCCCGGAGACAAGGTTGACATTCGACTCGGACACATTCGACGAGGGAAGCGTTGCACCGGGGAACCACGCCAATCCACCGACACGATCCGTATGTCCATTAAGATTTGACTTCTCCTCCAGATTCGGTACGGTGAGCAAGCGAATACCACCACTCCAATTGCCCGCAGCAATCGTCTTTCCGTCTGGCGCAAAGCGACAAATGCTCACAGGGCGATCGCCCGCAATCTGCGACCCGTAGAGGTCGAACCCTTGCAACTTCTCTTTGATCGCTTTGCGATGTTTGATATGTGTTCTCAATGGAATTGTAGATTCCTCTCGTAAGCGCTCTACTCGTGCTTTCGCTCGGGGTAGGGAATAGCGGGCGATTGCTTTTCGGGCGTTGAGTAGCTCCTGGGAACCTTCTGTGTAGAATTCTTCCTGTTGTTCTGCTTCCTCTTCCGCCTCTTCAACTTCCTCTGTCGTACCTCGCATGGATATATCACCTTCCGCCGCGGCCGCTTCCTGCCTCTCGGCCAGGTCGGTCAGAAGCTCGCGTAGACGGTCTCGCCGGTCCACGGGGCCTTCTCCGAAAAGCGTGATCGGTTCTCCAAGCTCTCGCAGTCGTGCGCGCACACGGTTATCATCTGTCGGAACGGCCATGGCTGCTGCTCGTCGCTTGCGCTCGAACTGGGATAGAATAGCAGATGCTCGTTCTGCGGGTATGCCCGCTGCAGCAGAGGGAATATCATAGTCGCGGTCGACGGCTGCGATTGACATGGAAGAGTCAGCCAAATGATTGAATACTTGGGTCGCAATGCAAAGTCAGGTCGAGGGAAGCTATTACTTACGGATATTTGCCAGGTCAATGCCCATGTCCGTATCCTAGTCAACCCAAACATCATTGGACGTCAGTGGAAGGATTCCTGAAGAAAGCCTTTGACTTCATAATGTGAACATAGATAGATCAATCTGTATGCAGAACCTATATGGATCGAGCAGATGAGGGCCAGAGAAAGAGAGAAATCTTCGTACCTCGGACTCCTCCACGTACGCCTGTCTTGAAGGGTGCATCATCTTGGACACTGGAGCTTGAGCCAAACGTCGAATCAGAAGGATGGCTTGGTTGTGAGGTCGTTTTCCCCTAGAGATTAATCGTAGAGAGAAGCAAAATATTTTCTGATGGATATTTATCAGTCTGAAGAGGCACCAGTTGCTCTTATGGTGACACCGCAGTCCTAGTGGAGGCCAGGAAGAAAACGCGGAGACGACGTTATCCAGGATATTTTTCCACAGTCCGTACAAGGGCGGATTGACTGTTCTGTCACCATTTCAGGTCGTCCTTCCTGGAGAATCTTTCTACAATACTCGGCTTCACTTGCGCAGTCTATACCTGCAAAAAATTCAATTCTCATTAATTATTCTGCGAAGATCGTCTCCTACGCTGAACCAATACACTCGAGAATGAGCCACATCCAGGCCACTACGTGTATGTCAAATTTATCCTGCACCAACCATCTAATTCCCCTCTTCGTTAATCAGTTGCTGTAAACTAACAGCTACATCTGCAAGTGTCCGTACCGAAGTCATCTTACCAAAGGCCATCTCGGTGTCAAAATCCCTTATCTTTTTTCCCATGAGGCGGTCGATGACGCCAGGCGGTCGGCGATCCCGTCTTATTGTTTCCATCAGTCATGGAAGGGAAATTTCAGCAAGAATGATTATCCACGATCTTCTCATAACCTCTGGCTGATCCGGTGATCAGCCCAGTGGCTTTTCTATCCAGCGCGAAGTCTCCAATTGCAAGGACAAAGCGTAGAGGACCCTCATTATTGCTCCCTCAGTTGCCTCCTACCATTTACTACCTGTCAGTCCAGATCAAAGCGGTTGATCCGTGACGGTCCGCAGCTTGTTTGGTATCATCGCCAAGTGTTTTTCACCGTTCTTCAAATGGTCCAGCAGACAATATCGTTGTACAGAAGTAATTTGCTGGAGGGTCTTGGTATTCTGAAGGACAGGGCCCTCCGGTGACGATCCTGCTCTTTGCCGATGATCCCGCTGGCCTCCTCCGGTAGAGCCTGCAGTTTAGCCTGCAGTAGCCTACAAACCGTCACCAGAGACAGATCGCTCTCTTTTGCGACATCTAGCACAATATGGTCTCGACACTTACCGGACTATCTCTCCTCCCTTAGAAGCCAGCGACTATCTCCATCCTACCTCCCACGATCTTCGCGAAGGACTTTTCATGCAACGTCATCGTTCAATCTCGATGCTCCGCGCATCTCCTACCGTGTGGCGGCCTCGTCCTCTCCCAAGAACCGCCGTTTCCACCCTCCCACCAATTTCCACAATTTCCGACCCGAGCTTCACGATGCTATCGGCGTGGTCACAGAAGAAATTGACGCGGTCAGCAGACGCAAGAGGAGGCCAGATAGTGGGGAAGATGCTTTCTTCGTGAGCAGAGTTGGAAGTCAAGGCTCCGGCGCCATCGCCTTCGCAGTCGCGGACGGAGTTGGAGGCTGGGTGGAGTCCAAGGTCGACCCAGCGAACTTCTCTCACGCTCTGTGCCGCTATATGGCGCTAGAGGCGCTATCTTGGGACTCGCCGACCGACAAATTGCGGGCCAAGAACCTGCTTCAGTCAGGATACGACCAGCTCGTGGCGGACAAGTCCATTCGGGCTGGTGGGAGTACTGCGTCGGTCGGGGTAGGCTTGGAAGATGGTCAGGTCGAGTTGGCCAATCTAGGTGACTCGGGCTCGATGCTCCTCCGTCTTGCGGCTGTGCATCATTACTCAGTCCCACAGACTCACGGCTTTAACACACCGTATCAGCTGAGCATCATCCCCCCCAGAATGCGTGCTCAGGCCTCCATATTCGGCGGTTCTTTCTTGGAGGACTCGCCGCGCGATGCGGCCGTCACAAACCTCCATATGCAGCACGGCGATGTGCTCATGCTAGCGACCGATGGGGTCTACGATAACCTGAACAATCAAGACATCCTGAAGCTCATCACAAGCCGGATGATTCTGACGGGGGCATGGATCGCCACGCCCGATTTGGGAATCAAGGTATCGGATGATCTCGGAGCCCTGACGGACCCTGACGGCCTCGCTTCTCTACTTCCCTGGCCATCCTCGTCTTCCAAGCCGTCGGCAGCCGACATTTCCACATCAGGCAGTGTCGCACCATCCAGCCAAATTCTTCAGCACCATACACTCCAATCTCTACTCGCTTCCACAGTCGCTGGCGAAGCCAAACGGGCCAGCATGGATTCCCGGCGGGACGGCCCATTCGCCAAAGAGGCCCAGCGCTATTATCCCGGCGATTGGTACCGAGGTGGAAAGGTGGACGACATCTGCGTTTTGATCATTGTGGCTGTTGAGGAGGGTCGAGGTCATGAATCTCGCTAAACTTCTGAGTTTGATATTGCGTTTTGGCGCTGTAGTTATGTATAGAACGTGCTGAGTCTACCAGAGCCGGAAATGGGTTGTTACTTGTGCAGATAGTTCCGGAGGCGCTGTATCATATGATGTTATCTGCCCATACAGTATCAAGTATAATAGAATAGGATACCACATATTATCACGTTACCAATCTGGACACAATGCTCGATGTGAATTTCATATGAATAAATTTGTATTGTGCAAGGATTAAATCTCAACCCAAAACAAGAAGTCGCGAAACTAAATTAACATTCTGAGAGACGTAATCAAAAGAAAGAGACCCGAGAAACCCCCGTCGCATCAAAAGGATTGGAGAACGCTCCAAGATACGGAGAAGCTGCGAGGCCTGCTTATTCTCTTCCCCTTCTTGTTTAA
Source organism: Aspergillus lentulus (assembly GCF_001445615.1). Lineage (NCBI taxonomy): Eukaryota > Fungi > Ascomycota > Eurotiomycetes > Eurotiales > Aspergillaceae > Aspergillus > Aspergillus lentulus. Next base: position 819,199 of record NW_028322112.1, read on the forward strand.
ATGCACTTGATACCCTTTCATAGTTCTGTCACCATGCCACACAGCATTGCTTTCAATCCATAGTGATCCAGTTCCATTTGCAGACTTGACACTGTCACTGACCTGTGAAATATGAAAGAAAGACATGCGACAGACAGAGACATGATAAGGGACAAGACCCTTTGGTAAGAAAAGGAGTTCAAAGGCTTTTGAGTACTCAAATCTCCACTCATCGATCGGCGGCGGAAAAGGGACATAGGAGATATCAGTGGGAATTCCAGCCAGACAGAAAATGAGCAGGAATGCCAAAACTGAAGTAACAGGCGGATTATTGTAAGCGTAAGAGGTACAAGAGAAGAGAGAAATCAGTGAACGCATACAGACAACCATGTGTGCCTATGTTCACGCTGCTGCTTCAACAGCTTTCTCTTCTGCCTTCTCTTCTGCCGGTTTCTCCTCGGTCACATTGGCACTGGTGGCCTCTTCAGACTTGGGGGCTTCTTTCTCGGACGCTTCCTTGGCTGGTCCAGGAGCTTCTGCCTTCTCCAAAGCAGCGTCAGCATCGACCATTGACTCATCTTGTGGTTCCACTGAATCTTGCTTGGCTGGCTTGATCTCCTCTTCCTCCTTCTCTCCTTCCGTTTCAGTCTTTGCTGGCGTTTCAACACTGTCCTCCTTGTGAGCTCCATTAGCCTTTGGCTCGGCCGGTGTTGTCGTGGTATCGGCATCGAGCACATTCTTCCACTTGGACAAGATGTTGATAGCACGGCGACGGAACTGGAACTCCTCATCTCGAGGAATAGAGTTAAGCTTCACAATCATTTTGAGAACCTTGTTGATTTTGGTCGCACGGATGATGGAGACCTCGAGATCATCAGCAACCCTCTCAAGTCTAGTAAAGTAGCTAGACATGGTAGTCATCTCTTCTTCCTTGGGGGGTTGATCACGCGAAATGAAGCCCTTCTGGAGTCTGTGGCGAACAAACAGAACTGTCTCAAGTTAGCCTAAATTCATGACGGGGTTTCGGATAGGTCGAGCCTACCTTCTTTCTGTTTTCTTTCCTTGGCTTCCCCCTGGTCGACTTGCTTTTCTGGCTCCTTCGGCGCAGCGCCAGCGTCCTCCTCACCCTCGTCACTGACGGCACCTTTGCCAGCCTTCTTGCTGCTGGCTGTCTGTTTAGCCTTGCTGGCGCCAGTGGCCTTCTTCTCAGTCTCGTTTGTCGGGGTCTTGGGGGTTGTCAACTTCAACTTGGTGGCAGTCTTGGGTGTTTTAGCAGGCTAGAACACAAGAAAAGGCATGTTAGTCCGGCGACCGTGTAAAAGTGACAATGAGTATTGGAGAGTCGAATTCACCTTCTCGGCTTCGCCATCGGTTTCTGCGTCCTTCTTACGCTTCTTCGAGCTCTTCGGCTTCTTGGGCTCGTCCGCGTCTTCCATGTCAATATCCTCCAGATCATCAACAATGTCCATGCTCTTCCGCTTGTTCTTCTTGGCTTCCCTTTCAGCCTTGGCCGCTTCCTTGGCGGCCTGCTGGGCTTCCTGCTCTTCCAACTCCTGCTGCAGTGCGCGCTGATGGTCAGCCAGCAGCTCCTTAAAGTATTGCAAGTCGTGACCTTCCGCAGCTACGGCATAAGCAGCAAGAAGTTGTTTCGATTTGCCCTTCTCTGGTACGTCTTTGCAGGAGGCGGGATCGAGCGGAGTCAGGTCTGTGTTGGGGATCCACGCGCTGTTTGTTGTTTTACATTAGCCGCCCACTCCATGGAGATAGACAAGCCCGACATGACACTTACAACTCATTTGTTTCGAGGAACATCACAGGGAAAGTTCTCTCATGGGCTCTCTTTCCTCCGTCTGCATAATCTTCTCTGTAGGTGCCATCGGCCCGCATAGCGGTCACTGGACGCGTGCTCAGTAGAGTTTGAGGAAGAATTTCCTCATCACAGATGATAGACGGCCAGGGAGGGAAGCTCCGCAGGCGCGCGAGGTAGTATTCGCCAGGCTTCGCGTGCAAATTTGTCATACGAGCTTGCGACTTCTTCCGGCTCAGCTTGGACTTATGTTCGGGGACACCGCTAGTGGATTTGCGCCTCGAGCCTCCAGACTTCTTGGAAGATGGAGGAGCTTCTTGAGCCTCGGGCGCTGTGGTGGCCTCGGACTCTGCAGGCGCCGCGGCGGTCGCTTCCGGTTCCTTCGCGTCAGCAGCCTCTACAGGTGCCTTGGACTCTTCAGCCGGAGCATCAGTCGACTCCTTTTTTTCTTCAGATACGCTAGCCTCGCCTGATAGACAATGAAAGCATAATTAGCGATTCAAATCTCAGACGAAAAGCGAAGCTGAGGGACACCTTGCCCCTTCCCAGAAAAAAAACGAAAAGTAAAACTGGGAAAAGTGTAGGTCACAACAATGGTACTGAGGAATCCTTACCGGATGGCTTTTCCTGGGTGCCATTGACCTTCTCTGTTTCTTGCTCCTTGGACGTCTCTGGAGCTGATTCCACGGGCGCGGTTTTGGCCTCAGCAGAAGGAGCGCGCTCGACAGGCGCCTCGCCAGCTTCGGTCCTGGAGACAGCAGGGGTGTCCTCGGCCATAGTGTGCGACAGAGCTCAATTAAATTCAGAGCAACGATGAATTGAAATGCGGTTGAAGGAAGCCGAGACTTTCAATGAAGAAGGTGGTGGGAGGATGAAGGTGGTTTGAGCCGAGAGATGTGGTGGAGAAGGTCGCGACGCCGGGAGGCGGGAAGGTCGAACAACGCGTGCGCTTGGGGGAAAAGGGAGTCTGCCAATCCACAAATGACGCAACGGAGGAGCTCAACACAACAACGGTCGAGATGAAAAGATCGAACACAACAACAGCCTCCAGATAAGTTCTGGTCTGCTCTGCGTATCGTAGTATGTTAGAAAGTCGTAGGCTAGCCCACAAGACGAAATCCGACCAGATAGGCGACCAGGTTGCGTAATGACAAGCCCGATCGGGAGATACGAAATCAGCCTGGTGCGAATTGGATGATTTGGGGACCTTCTCAGATCAATAGACTGAGGTAGTTGATCGATGATCAAGACGCAAGGAAGAAACGACGCGGCTTCAACAAGTTCAACAACACTTTGAACTGTTGGTGATCGCCTAGCGTTTCTCTCCGGAACACGGAGAAGCGTAGTAACTGATAGATCGCAGCAGAAGAACCACAAGAGCCTTCTGTCCAAATTGCGATGACACTCTCTCTGCGCGTAATATTAATTGTCGCAAAGAAATGAGCAATAGCCGCAAATGCCTCAAGGCAGATAAAACGCTCCTCTCGCCGAAGTCAGCTTGTGACTAGCTGAAGACAGGACACGACGAGACCAAATGTATGATAGCGATAGTTTCAGTGCAGCTACAGTCGCCCGGCCGGTCGATACTGTTAGCAAGAGCTACTACTGCGCAGAAGAAGAATATGATGACCGACCTTGTTGACACTATAGAATCGATTCGCTCAAGGGGCCAATAGCCGAGTATACGGGGTTTGCGTGTGAAGCACGAAAACTTGAAAGTGCAGAGACGCTTGGTTATTCACGGATCAAATACACTTCTATCATTCAAAAATCTCCTAAGTTTGCGAGTAGCAACAAGGAAATCAGTGAAGGGTAGTGCTGGGAGGAAAGGAATATCGATGATGGGGCACCTGAAGAGAGGCGGGTCGATGGAAAATGACGGCACCCCGCGAATCTTCACGCTGTTTCAAGTAACACTGGAAATGAATCATTCTCATTTACTCCGTATTGCTGATCTTTTCAGGCTTCTGGATTATGGCTCTACGGGCTCGCATAGAGATAATAAGGTTGAATAGCCTATTCACATGGTCTTGTCATTTGCCTTGCTTAGACGTTGGTTCACATCCAGCATATTAACAAGCTGCGTAGCTCGCTGGTAGCCATTCATAGGTATACAATATTCAGCCATGCAATATCACGCCGTTGGTTTTTCCGGGATTCCGTTGCCTTCCACTGCATACAAGCAGCAGCATTTCGGCTACCGTGCCAGATGGTTCGTATCGAGCTCGACTGACGATTATGATATTATCAGCATGAAATGCCGCTGTGCTGGGGCAGGAGCAGGGTATTCATAGGATGGATGAGAAGTCCTAGTTCGTCTACTATATGTACACATTTCGTGATGTAATGATATCATGGAGAAAAGATACAGTCGTTACTAGTCCTTTCCCGAGTGTCATAAGTCGCATTGTGATCATAGGTGAAAGGGCAGGCTTCGTGGAACAATAAACCAAAACGAGGTCTATAGAACCCCACAGCAGTAATAGATAAAGAATAGAGAAGGATATCTTAAAGTTCGGTTCCAAGTGGAGGTCCGACATGACGCGTCAGAGAGTAGTTCATCGGTAAAGAGCAGGATGATTCGGTACTTCATCATCGTCCCAGTAATCGACACCGTCCATCGCTGTGGGCTCTGGTTTATGGATGCGAACTAGCCAGAGGAAATAGTCCTCCAACGGCAGAAGATTCAATAAGATGCCATTGAACCGCCATCCTAGGACGCAGACGACTGTCCCTGCAACAGCATCGAGAATGAAGTGGTTGGCCGTGGCGACGATTGCGACTAATATAATGAACGGATAGAGAAATCCGACCAACAAGCAGGCTAGGCGGGACCATGACGGGAGCTGGAATCCCAGCGCGCGACTCAACAAGCGCGAGCGAACAGCGGGTCGCCGTTGATGTGGCGGCAATGGGATAGTCATGATTGTAAGCCCAATCATTAGGGAATATCCAAAGTGCAACGAGGGCATGGCAGCTGTCGACAAGATTCCAGTTAGCACCGAAGAGAAGAGCTTAAAAGCGCAATACAGAATGACCAATGCTTACCGTATTGATTACAGAACCGATTCTCAGTCCAGACGCTACCAGCACCATTGACGCCATGCACAGTATCGACAAAGCCGTAGCTACGTCCTAGCTCTCCGTCGGGGCCTTTCACATTCTTGTCACTGAGGAGACGAGGGGGCATGCAGGGCCAGAGAGTGAAGACCACGAAAGCGAGGAGATTGCAAACAGCGAGGGTACGGCGCCGGGCTTGATAAAGCAGCGGGCCAGCAGGGGATCCTTTCGCAGCACCCAAGGGCTTTCCCAACTGCGATTCATCGACTCGGTTTCGCGTCGTGGTGTAGTAGTAGAGCCAAACGAGGAAGGCAATAGTGCCTGGAATGTGTATGAAGGAATACACCCAGTTGATCACGGACATCAGCTGACTGTGCCGAAGGAAAAACCGCTGAATTGAGATCTCCCAGAAGATGCGCAAGCTTTTCTCTATTTGGATGATCTGAAGAGCATGTTTCCTTGCTACATCAACGGTTCCTTCTTGAAGGGTGACCGCCGTGAATGCGCGGCCCAGTTGATATGTCTAGAGTATGCGTGTAAGCATATTTTTGTTTCCTTTTGCTTCCCTTCTCAAGCGCAGAAGAGACTTGTTGGCAATATAGAGAACCAGAACATACCCAGTAAACCAAGGCCCAATACCAGCACTCAACAAGGAAAGGGAATTTCCGGAGCAAGCGACTAAGAAGACGGTCTTGAAAGACAGTAGTATCTGGTGATTTGACCTCAAAGGTGTACGAGAGGATCCGAATCTGGCGTTTGCGCCATCGAGCGTCGTCGAGTTGTACCAGTGTTGGTGACGGGGATCGTGAATTCAACAGAGCATCCTTGGCCGTTGGCGACGATAAGCCCGACTCCAGCGAGTCTGGAGAACAAGCACGTGTAGACGTGCTGGATCTACGAACTCTGCGCACTGAAGAGAAAGCTGCGGTAGACCGATTTATCCAAGTCCCTCCGAAGAGCAGGACAATTACTACCAGAGGCTCTAGGATAGCCCCAGCTCCCATGTTGACAAAGAGCCCTTGAGGCGAGACAGGAGATAGCCAGAGAGAAGAATGAGGGTACTCGAAGGAAGGGGAGGAAAATGTCGATACCAAGAAAATGGAATCGCTAAAGATAAGAGTATGTAGGTAGGTAGGTAGGTCACACCCAGAAGAATCCAGGCACTGGGACACTATATGGCACGAATGATGGGAGATTTGAGACTACTATAGGACGGAGTTGTGCGCTGGAAACTTGGAAAGGAATGACAACATCATTCACATAGGAAGAGCTAGACGGCTAGAGGCGCACGCGAGCATGAGCTAGGTACATAGGCCAAGCAAGCGTGTTGAATACCTGGTTCCCTCGGGTTGACAAAGGAGACTAGTGAAACAATGAGTGAATAAGTGCTCCGTAGTGAGACCTGAGAAAGAGAGATAAATAGATTGCGACTTGGGAGGGGGCAATCCGGGTGGTAAGGGATTTCCAAGCATCATGAATCAATGGATGATGACCTTGAATTCATGACAAAACAACCCGCCCTCGTATTGGTAGCTTGGTCAATCAAGGTTGAGGAAGGCTCGGATGGGGTCTAGCATACCACTTGCCCCTCTTAGTTATTCGCACGCGGGCACCTTCCGAAAGCTCCAGTCTATCAGCCCAAGGCGGAAAATCGTAGATCAATTCTGCTAAGGTGCATACTTGCTACAGAGTGTAATACAGAATATATCATAGTAATCCAGAGTAATTGAGAGTATCTATTCCTTTTTTTTACCAGGTTTTCTTCCTCTTTGAGTCTCTTGAGCCTTACCAGAGGGAGCCATGTACAAAGGAGAGCTACCTAGGAACTATGGGAGGTCCCGTGTACCAAACAAGGAGTGGCAATGTACGTCCGGAGCAACCGGGTTTTGGGACCCATGCAACATCAGGGAGCATTCATAATATTTGTGCGCTAAGGGCCTTCTCAGTATGCAATGATGAATTAGTATCTAACTCTCTAGTCTATACCAGGTGAACTAGGAGCTCCCATGCTGTTTTAATTATCAGTCATTATATTCTACTACTTTATGCTTTGCCATCATATATGTCTACTGTCCTATCTAGTTCAAAATTCGATGTTTGTCACAATGTCAGTTGAAGTTTACTTGCCAAACATGAAAAATGCCAAGACAGTATGGAGGGCCAAGCGGAAACCACGGAAAGCCCAAGAACAGCCCTACCAGAATCTGGGCCTCGGAGTCCGGAACCCTTACTCATGGAGTCATGGTCCCCATCATGTTGTGGGTTCCGTAGAATTTTGAATATTCTCGAAAATGAGTACCTCTCTAATTCAATAAATCTTGCGCTTCGCCAGAAAAATCTTTCTTTGTATCTGTGGCCTTTACTACCAATCAGCTGTGGTAATCCGTACGGTCAAACAAGTCTATTCCTAGCTTTGTCTTAGTAGATTCGGCACTTGTGCCACGTCACATGAGCCTACGTAGGTTGCGGTAGGTAGCCATTCGTGATACGCTAAACTTGGCCTGTGCGGCGTGGCAGCAACCAATGATAAGGTGCACATAATGTTTATCCCTTCAGCTCGTCCATTATTGTTATTCAGGTATCCTATAGATAGATAAGAGGTTTATGCACAACCAGTTTGATTATCATCACTGTTGGGTACTCCACACCTGGCATCCAGAAGAGGAAGCCATACATGCAAGGAGAGGTTTGGTATGCGCCTCTAACATGATCATTGATATCCCGCCTCTAGAATAAGAGAAAATTGGTCAAGAGACACTATCAGGACTCGAACTGTCCGTACCTAAATTATTCATTGGCGGCTTCGGAAAACGAGCGTCACCGAGTCGGCGCATGAGACATCCGACTTCCGAATCTACGTAGAAATCATAAGCACTCGCCTTGGCTGGATGGAGCTCCTGGTATTGAATGAATCATTAGTTGATAGGCTAAGGAGGCACTCCTGTTGTTAACAAGAGTTTACCTGGAGGATCAAGCACGTCTGCGGGTAACCAGGAGACCAACCAGTGTGGACGGTGGGCCACAGGGCTTCGAAGTGTACATGAAGCTTCTAAGTTACAAACTATGTAGATCAATCATATATTGAATTTTGTAACTCGACAGCCAATGTTGCCCTGATTCATTCAGTCGGTTACAGTGTCAGACTTGTGAGTTCGGCCTTCCCACTAATCGATTGAATCTAGAATTGTCGGTTATGATGGAAATCTGAAACTTGTTAGCGGGTCTTTTCTACCCTTCGCTTTTTAATGTTCTTCTACCCTTTGGATATGGAATTCATCTTCTATTCAAATTATATTCTTTTTGAAAATTGGCGGAAAGTACGAAAATAGGACGTGAGGAGTTGAATAGATGATAAATAACCTACAATACTATATCTGTGTTGCGCCATACTGAAGGTAATACAGAGAGATCCAAGCGAGGTTGGTATCAATTTATATCTCGAACCATGCGGAGTATCAGCGGAAGAGGGACTGAAGTGTTTCTCTCTCAGAGGGTCCAGTCCTTCAAATGTAGCATATGCGGTAAAGAGATAGTATTCTGCTTTTCAATGCCATCTATTCACTATTACGCAGATATGTATGTAAACTGCTGCGGGTACTTCTTTAAATGGCTACCGATGTCGACCATTCAATTCCATGCTGGCATCAGGATATCAGATTAGATAACTCACATCAACCCCACGCTCATCTGGCTTCATGTGGTAAGAAAGAGTGGAGGATGCACGCTATTATGGACAACCGCCAAGAATATGGGACCTCAAGTCGCGCGTTGATCGATCTATAGGGGAGTCCAGCATGGAACCCCTTAGTCAAATACACCTATAAAATACACCTATCGTCTTTGATGGTTGGGAGCTTATACTATTAGCATGGTTGTTGTAACCTCTTGAGTAGCAGTGAGCTGAAATAATGTACATCCAAGCTGGCTATCAATTCACGCATCTGGAGCAGCAGTTGTCTAGAGGATAAATGACGTCACAGCCCTCAGGACTGTCGCCATCTTGACTTCATGATGCTATGCAAGGAGACAAAGAAGGACATAATATCCATTGTTTACGAGCGGTAGATATCCCGCATTTGAGTTACATCTGGTTGACGTCAAACAACTCACCCCGTAGCAACGGGAACTGCTTAGGGCCATACTACCCTTAATTAGCAGCAGCTATCTCAATCCATACGCCACACGAAAGCCAGAAACAAAGGAAGACTCGAGTCGCCACAGTAAAACGTGAAATTTCAAACATTGTCTCATTCAAATTGAGGGCAGGGAAACGAGATCATGCTGGCATCCACACCTCGCGTTGCTACGACCTCGAAATATATCGCTGGGCCTGTCCCGCGACAGAAATTCAGACTCGCGGCAACTGGGTTATCAAGATATTTTGCGACATCATATCCGGCACAAAAGCAACTGACATTGCTCCAAGACAAACACCATGGATTTGGGTTTGCACGATCTAACCCTAGGCCTCCCAAGCCTAGGAGCAAAGGGGTCACAGAGATCAGAGGTCCATACTATACGGTATGTGCTTTCAGGAACGCAGACAAACCAGAGCGAGCATAGGGCAGGGCGAGAATTGCAGAGCTGATACAAGCGGTATATTCTAGGTGATGGGAAAGCGATACTTAGCCGATGTTCTAGAGACGTAAGCATCGAAGGAGCCGCCAAGGGATTCGCAACACAGGCATTGACACTCTTTTCAGAATGGGTACCCATGTAGATGGTCTGAAATTCGCAGGAGGTACGCATCACAGAAGCGTACCACCTGTTGAGCTCGGCTGATTGAGATCCAGGCTCTTTCTCTCTCTTCCAGGAGAAGCCCTTGAGGGAACTGATAGACCTCGCCCACGAGTACGGTGTTTATGTTTCAACAGTAGGCTTTGTCCAGTCGCAGAAACCAGGATGTCAGCATCTAACAGGAGTCCACTGATCACAGGGGGGATGGGCTGAGCATCTTCTCACACATCCCGACGCCAATACTGTCTTTGATAAGTATCTCAAGAAATGCAAGGAGCTCGGGTTCGTTTAAGCGCGTCGAGACTCTGCCTCTCGTACCATTTGCCAGATTCGAGACTAACACAATGAAAGATTCGATGTTATTGAACTCTCGTCTGGTTTCTTATCGTTCCCAGAAGATGACTGGCTCCGCCTGGTTGACAAAGTCCACGCGTACAAGCTGAAGGCAAAGCCAGAGCTCGGCATTCAGTTTGGTGCTGGTGGTGATACACCTGCTTCTGGCCTCGAAGCTATTGGGACTTCCGACCCTGGAAAGCTCGTTAACATGGGCCGTAAATTCCTCGACGCGGGTGTCGAACGCTTAATGATCGAATCTGAGGGCATAACAGAAAATGTGCAGTCATGGCGGACTGACGTTGTGTCCACAATAATGAAGGAATTGCCGTCTGAGCGGGTCATGTTCGAGGCGGCAGATCCCAAGGTGTTCAACTGGTATATCAGGGAGTTTGGCATCGATGTGAACTTGTTCGTCGACCATAGTCAGATTGTTCAACTGTCATGCCTGCGACAGGGCATTTGGGGCACAGCTGACACCTGGGGTAAAGTGGTATCATTCCGGTCAGAATAAACGGGTGCGAATCATATGTGACACCTGATGAACTACGCCATGGATATTACTCAATCTTCATACGACGCATCTGAAAATAGGACCGGAAAACCTGGAAGATCGTGTTCCATATGGCAGCTAGCATGTATAGCTGTAGTTCTTCGATGGAGGACCAAGGGATGTGCGGTAGAAATACATGTAAGAGAAATGATTGTATTTCTCAGACCTACATTGTGGTCCAGATCCTTTCATTTATTGCCCAATTGAAAGGTCCGAAGCACTTAAAGATATCGCTCCTTAGTTGATGGCTGAATTTTACTACGTTTTTAAGGAAAAGGCTCGTGCCAGCGGCAGTTTAGTAAGCAGCTGTCTCCGCAGTGCCAATCCCGGGGGATCGGATCGTCCTGTAAACTTGACAGCTTCAATTCGCCTCTTCTTCTTCTTTCTCGGGCAAGCATTCTGACTGTCGCACTAATTATGGGTTTGCCCACTGAGAAATGATTTCCTGAGCACTTGATAGCCAGCTCGGGTCCTGGCATTTTCCCTCCGCTTTGCAATCCAACATCTCTACGGGACAGACCCCTCGTCTTGGCACCGACATTCCATGCATCCATGAATATCCCGTGGCCCGATCACTTGCGCAAAGACGCTACACTTTTAAGCCATGCCCAGGGCTAGTACAGCTCCTGGCGCACGGCTTCGATGCCGGAGAGCTTGCGACAGCTGTAAACGGAGGAAGCAGAAATGTAACGGAGAACAGCCGTGTACGATTTGCATACAGCGTCGCAAGGAAGCGGAATGCAACTTCTCCGATAAACCGGCCCGCTTACTGAAGGCTAATGCTCCTAAGGAGACTATGCTTCTTAGCGAGAACATGGTACCGACGCCGCAGAGGCAAACGGCCATGGATCGCTTGCTGAACGCCCTCGAGGATCATAGCGCAGACGTGGAGCAACAAACAACGGATGACAAGGATGGGACGGCGCCTGTACCCAAGGTCGCCAGGCTCCTTCGTGATGGACAAGGCAAATTCATGTATATTGGTGACTCTGCGAGCCTATCGTTCCTGCAGAGTGTACGTCGTATCGTCTCTTTGTCAATCGGGCGATGCGAGTTCACAGAGGATACGTCACGGCACTCCATGCTGGAGGCTTTCCAGAGTAGTTCGGCTACCCAAACAGGACCGTTATCTGCGCCGCCGAGTAATGACGAGGCGCAACGACTCGCTCGTCAATATGTCCTTGCTACCAGTCCACTACTGGATCTATTCGATCTCGATGAGTTCTATCCGCGGCTCGCCAACTGGGTCGGGAATCCGACTGGCGACGAAGATACTGTCAGCTCGATATTCTACCTTGTTCTCGCCATAGGAGGTCAGGTTTCGGAGATCAATCAGGATCTCGCCGAACAGTACTTCGTCAGTGGCCGCCAGCTAGCATTTTCCGCTTTCACCGAAACCCCCAGCATCTACACGATCCAATCTTACGTCTTGATCTCAATGTATATGCTTGGTGCGTGTCGTCGCAATGGCGCGTTCATGAACCTGGGAATCGCCTTACGGGCCACATATGCCGTTGGCATTCATCGAAGGGATGCGAATGCCCTATTCTGTACACGTGAGCGTCGGGCTCGGGAGCGTGTTTGGAAAAGCTTACGGATGATGGACCTGTTCCTTAGCGCCTCCTTAGGACGTCCGCCGGCGACCTCGGATTTTGATTATGATATACGTGATCAGGCGACAATTGCAGGGGAGCAACAGCGACCCGATTCAGAAGCGCAGCTATCCCTATGCGTGGTTGCATTGTGCCGTATCTTTGATCGCATCCTAACGGAAGTCTATATGAGACAAGTCGTCTCGATCAATGTTGCGGAAACGATCTCAAATCAGCACCGCGCTTGGGTCCGGAACCTGCCAACCTTTCTCAGCGGCCAGACGGAGCGGTTGAGTTCAAAAAATCTTGAGAGCATGCTGGCTGCGGCTCATGTATTCGGCGCATATTACTGGTCAATCATCCTGTTAACTCGGCCGTTCTTTATATTTCGTGTGTCTCAATACGTCAGAAGTAACGGTGATCCCGGTATCAGCTCCACTGATCCGAGAGCCAGCGCCTCTCGCATCGCTCTTTTCTCTGACGCCTGTGTTTACTCTGCTCTACGCTGTCTCAACATTGTGGACGATTTGTCTCGATTTGAAGCTCTACCTCGGAGGCTACCTTTCCTGATCAATTCAGTATTCAACTCGGCCGTCGTGTTGGGAGCCGCGTTCTTTGCTGAGTATGACAATCTTCTCCCGCTCGAGGAAGGTATGGACAAGTCCGAAAAGTTCCTGGGACTATTTGTACCGCATGATCCGCATGCCTGTCGTTTTTACCACATCATCAAATACCTGCGAGGCGCGGTGGCCGAATATGTTCGCCGTCGAAACCGTCAGTGGATGGAACGCCGCAGCAAACAGGTCGACCAGTTGTTTGGTCAGGTAGGGCTTACAGGCGAACCATCAGCCTCCAACAACAACGTGGCTGTAAATCGCAATGGCGAGCAATCGGCCCCGTCTCCCTTATCTCCCGAAAAGCTCACCACAGGCTCGCTTTCTGCACAAGGGGCGGAACACATAGCCTCCACAGGTCAATCGGAGAATGACACTTGGGATACCCTGTGTGGTCCTCAAGGAGCCGGTGCGCTGCCGTACGATAGTACTATATCTACTCTGACAACAACGGGAATACCCATTGGTTGTTCACCGGGAGGAACCCTCACCACCGCTCAACCAGGAATGGGAACGGATGCTGGAGGGCAAACACCCTTGTCCGATGTGTTATTCTCGGAGAACGGCCTTCTCTACATGGCGGAAGATCTCTCCGTTTTTGGCCTCTGGGGAGAGACTTAATGATGCGCTGCACTTGGCCAGTCAATGCGGACGCATCAAGCCCGAGTCCTTCGGAGTTAAACTGCTATATTTTCCCTGCCACACTGATGACTAGTCCATTTCTCATGACCCTGTATGATACGAACATAGCTTGCGCATCCTTCGCTTACCTCTTTGTCCACGTGTTTCTTTCTCTTATTTCTCGCCATGTCTGGGAGGATATCTGTCTACTCTGAAAAATACCCTGGTTGCGTTGTTTGGCGTCTTTGAATGGAGTTCGGTCGGCTATGTCTGCAATCACCCTCAAAGTATTCTTTAGATAGGCATCTCTATGTTTCCAAATGGCATTTGTTGGTTACTGCCAGGTGGTAGGGAACCGTACGATTGTAGTATAGAAGTATCATATACCTGGAGATTGATATCACTTCAAGGTAGTCAAAAAGTATTTTACCCTCCGGTGGGAATCAAGTATTGATTCCATTGTGTTCGTTCCTTTTCCTTCCTTCGCTTCCTTGAATCGTTCGTTATCATCGTGGTGGATGACCTAAGAAGTCCTTATCCACGTGTCGATAAGGACACAATGCGGATCTCCTGCCGATGATAGCAGATCAATGATGTTGTTTACAACTGTCATGTTCTGAAGCTATAACTTCTAATGACATACCTCTGCATTCTGAGATTTGATCCTATATGCTGCTTTAATCATGAGAACGAATTGCTGCCTTTCGCTTCATTGACCCCGGCACCCCACACTGAAGGCAGTAGCTTTACGAGCTTCCCACCGGACCGTCCACCAGCGAAGGCTTGTCTGTCATAACGATCCATCGGTATCTAGTTGCCACTATCGGTCTAAAACACGAAGTCATGGTTCGACGTATACGGACTCTTACACCATTGCTGGCGCTGGCTTGTGCCGGTTCCGGCGCATGGGCCAGCAAGAAGGCGTTCAACATACAGGATGATCTACTTGCGTATCCTCAAGTATGCCGCAGATGTTTCCTTTTTTTGGCCTCTGCATGAAATGAACGAGCAATTATGCTAATGGGTCCTGCTTGTAGTTCCAAGTCTTCTTCCCTGATGAATACATTCTTGATACGCGGGCAAGGGAGTTATTACAGAATCAGCAAGAGAGCTCGTCGTCTTCCGCTGGTAAAACATTCGCTGAAGGCAATGATGCGCAAGTATATATGGGACGCCGAAAAGATAAACCCGAAGACGACGATAAAGAGGCGATAGAAGGACCTAGGTTCACATACGAGGAGATGCTCCTTGAGGGACAGCGATATCTCTGTTCCATTCCGCAAGTCGACAGCGACGACAAGAACCAGACGAACGGAGCGGAAAGCACCAGTAAAGAGGATGAGCAGCGAGAAATCGCACGCGCGACGGACCGTGGCCTGGAGCTTCTGCGCGAGATGGAAGGCAAATGCATGTACTACATATCCGGATGGTGGTCATACTCATTCTGCTACAAGAAGCAAATCAAGCAGTTTCATGCACTACCGTCCGGCCCAGGCGTGCCCAACTACCCGCCGATAGAAGACTCTGCGACCCATTCTTTCGTGCTGGGCAGGTTTTCCAATAGTGGCGACGACGAGGATCTGGAGGGGGATGCGGATCACAAAAAGACAACTACAGATGTCGCCGAGCTCCAGACGAAAGGCGGGTCGCGGTACCTAGTGCAGCGTCTGGGCGGCGGAACCAAGTGCGACTTGACAGGTAAAGATCGGAAGATCGAAGTGCAGTTCCATTGCCATCCGCAATCCACAGATCGGATTGGGTGGATCAAGGAGCTTACTACTTGCTCATATCTGATGGTGATCTACACTCCGCGCCTGTGCAACGATGTCGCATTTCTGCCGCCTCAGCAGGACGAGGCGCACGCGATCGAATGCCGGGAGATTCTCACCGAGGAGGAGGTCCCCGATTGGGACGCAAGTCGGAAATATCATTTGGCTCAGCAACTCGTCGAATCTGCGATTACATCCGAGTTTCCTGTTGTCGGGGATATCGAGGTCGGGGCGCACAAATGGGTGGGATCGGAGGGCAAGCAGATTGAGAAGGGTCGAGTGGCATCCATTGGAGAAGAGAAGATTGAGGTGGTTGCCAAGCGTCAAAATGGAGAGATCACTAGGTTGTCCAAGGAGGAGTTGAAGAAATACGGCCTTGACCCTGAGAAGATCGAGACGCTGAAAAGCCGCCTCGAGGAGATTGCCAAAGGCAAGGACTGGACACTAGAGATTGTCGAATCTAACGGCGAGCGTGGCTTAGTCGGAACCGTCGACCCCGACGACGACGAGAAAAAAGAGCAGGCTGCGCAGGGCTCTACATCGCAGCCGGCACAGGAAACTACAGCTGACAAGGCGGAATCAAATGTAGAGAAAGGAGAGGAAAAGAAGAAGGCAGACGAGAAGATGGACCATCAGGACCCAGAAGAATCCCGGCCGACCACTACTGATGCCGACGACGGCAGCGAGGAAATCTTCTTCAAGGATGAGCTCTAGAGGGGTTGGGTGATGTATAATTCTTCCTTGAACTTGTACATTTCGTTAGTATTATCAAGCCTCAGCTACAATTGGAGATACCATTGCCTATCACGTTCCGGAATATTTTGCTGGATTCGGTTGAGGATTAAGGGCCTGCGTATAATTGGAGCGGCAACTGGCTCAACACACTTCGATATAGAGATAGTTAAGAAATGACGTAGGGATCCTCCCTGTCCTCAAACAAATAAGCACGAGGGGATTCATCCGTTTTGACCTGATCATCGCTTGTGGTTGACGCCAGGAACGGCTGCCCAAAGCCCCAGCGTGAAACCGTCTAGCACAGTAGACTAGTAGACTCAAGGCGGGACCATGTCCTCCACACAGTAGATGGTGTGAAATGAGGTGATAGGTGATATTGCAGAATATATACAGGTACCTGAATTCTTTCTGGCTGTTGCAATCATTCAGGGATTTTATTTAGCATTGAATCGCCGAGTTGACTGTAATTATTAAAGATAGCAAGGTACAGTAGCCACAGTTCCAAGGTGCCGGGGCCACAAACCAGGCACTAAGTCTGTCTCCGTACTCCGTCCGGAGAACTGCTAACTACGTACCTTCACCCACTCTAGACTACTACTCACCACTAGCTTCTGGCTGACAACCTCATCCTCTCTCTTACTGAACCTCTCCCTCTCCGTCCCTACCCCGGTCATCTCCATTTTTCTTGCTCTTCTCCTCGAACACTTACATTAATTTGCGTAATTGAAACGCTCGCCTTCCCCCAGGTCTTCTTCATCGCATAATTAGCCCCTTTACCCTGATCTGGCCAGAACTCCGAGAGGGGATACCCAATTGCCAAGGCTTGCCGGTTCCCCCCCCATCCACCGACCATCAACCGGCCTTCGACTATCTAGACTAACCTTTCAAGTTGACAACCCCTACGGACGGCCGGCTCGCCCTGACTGTTGACATAAAAACTTGGCGTCACTTCCAGCCCGCGCCAAACCGTCGGAACCGCTGGATAATAGCCATCCTGTCCTCCTCGAGTTAGACGGCGCTCGCCTGGGGGCTTGAATCCAAAATGGGGTTCCTCGGGGTATACAAAGCGGTCTACGACTACCAGCCTCAAGGCGAAGGTGAACTCGAACTTCGCGAGGGTGATTTGCTCTACATTCTCGAGAAAAGCGTCGAAGACGATTGGTGGAAAGCAAAGAAGAAGGCCGAACGGGATGACGAGGATGAACCGGAGGGTCTTGTACCGAATAACTATGTCGAGGAGGTGAGCTATACCGTCATGGACGCTTCATGACCCAAGGATCCAGGGCATCGAGTCTGTCTGAGAGCCTCGGGGCGCGCTTGGGGTGTTTGGTTATGCCAATCATGGCTCTACCGCGGACTCTTCTTAACGATGAGATGGTGGATGTGCTAACAGGGCACTCATTCAAATTGTATAGGCTCCCGCGATCAGCCATGCAAAGGCACTGTACGACTATACGCGCCAGACCGACGAAGAAGTCTCGTTCTCTGAGGACGCGGAACTGGTAGTGTACGATACTTCCGATCCAGATTGGACGTTAGTTGGTGTCAATGGGGATTTCGGCTTCGCCCCTGCAAACTACATCGAGATTCAGGAGGGCGATACTCCCGCTGCCCCGCCTTCTCTCCCGTCTCCTTCTCCTGCTCCTGTCGAGCCGTCGGCTCCGGCCCTTCCGCAACGACCAGTCGAGGTACCGGCGGAGGTACCGGCGGAGGAACCGGTCGCGCCCGCATCTACTAGCTCTCCGATTGACACGATACAGAACCCAGCGGCGGCAGCAATAGCGAATATCATTCATAAACAGCATGCGTCACCCGTGGAATCCGAACCCTCCAGGGATATCCCGCCGCCGCAGCCCAAGCGACCGTCTTATCAACCAGAAGATAGCTATCAGAGGGAACCCTCGCCGCCGCCTCCAGTGTTACCGCAGCGACCTCTGTCGCAACCGCTCTCTCCTCCAGTGGACCGGTACTCTCCGCCAGAACCCTCTCCTCCTCCGCGCCCCCAGTATGTCGCGGTGAGGGAGCAGGATAGCCAGGGCCATGTGCGGGAGTCTCCCCCATATAATCGAATCGGACAGTCGACACCTCGTTCCCCTTCCGGCTACCATCTGTACAATATCAATGAAATGGTTGAAGTTATGGGCAAGAGGAAGAAGATGCCAACGACATTGGGAATCAACATCGCGACTGGAACGATCTTCATCTCACCAGAAGGGGACGGCGACATGCAAGAATGGACTGCGGATAGACTCACCCATTACTCGATTGAAGGCAAGCATGTCTTCCTCGACCTGGTTCGGCCCAGCAAAAGCATTGATTTTCATGCTGGGGCTAAGGACACCGCTCGAGAGATTGTTTCCGCGCTCGGTGAGATCTCTGGAGCCTACCGTGCCGAGGGCCTGAAGGAAGTGATTGCGGCAGGTGCAGGAGGCGGTGGCAAGAAGAAGGGTCAAATTTTGTATGATTTCATGGCGCAAGGAGATGACGAGGTTACTGTGGCTGCCGGCGATGAGGTCGTCGTTCTGGACGACACCAAATCTGAGGAATGGTGGATGGTGCGACGCATGAAGAATGGCAAAGAGGGTGTGGTACCAAGCAGCTACATCGAGATCACGGGCTTTGTTTCCAGTCAACCCACGGGTGTCGAATCGGGCCTGTCAACGGTAGAAAGGAACCGGCTCGAAGAGACCCGCCTGGCCAAGGAAGCTATGCGGAAATCGAGGACTGACTCGATAGATTCGCGGACCTCTGAGGTAAGCTGCGCTGTTAAGCTACCCTATCATGCGACAGTGACTCTGGTAAGAGGATATACTGACTATCTCGAGCAGCACAAAAAACGCGACAGCAAGAGCGCCACCAAGCCGAGTAAGTCCTTTCCCCCGCTTTGTCTAAGCCCCTGATAAATTGAAATCCCTATCTAAATGACATTACAGAGCCGGATCCTACCAAGACAAGGCAGTGGACAGATCGTACCAAGTCTTTCACGGTTGAAGCGCAATTCATCGGCTTGCAAGATGGAAAGATCCACCTCCATAAGACCAACGGAGTCAAGATTGCTGTCCCAATCCCCAAGATGTCTATTGAGGATCTTGAATACGTGGAAAAACTTACTGGCGTGTCTTTGGACGAAGACAAGCCTCTGTCTGATATTCGCCGCCGAGCTCAGAAATCCGAGCCAAAATCCGAGGGCAGTCGTCCCGGTGCGTCAGTTGGGCCCGAGTATGATTGGTTTGATTTCTTCCTAAAAGCGGGAGTTGGACCTCATCAATGCGAGCGGTATGCTCAGAACTTTATCAAGGACTCCATGGATGAAGCGATTCTACCGGACATTACCTCTGAGACCCTGCGTACCCTTGGATTGAAGGAGGGTGATATCCTTCGGGTTATGCGGCATCTGGACAATATGTTTGGCAGAACTGGGTCCAAGTCCAAGCTGCGCAATGTCAGCTTCGGTGGAGAAGAGGTCATCAGCAATGGGGAGGCTGGCTCTCCCGTCGGTCTTTTCTCCGGCCCAGGAGGGGTTCTACGCAACAACACCCGCAAGGGCAGGCCGGCACCCGCAGTCCAGACCGGTGATGTGGTCGATCCGAAGGCCTTCGAGCAGAAGGAGGATGCACCCAACCCGCAGGAACGCACGGAAACTCCACCCGCTCCTGCTGCAGTTGAGAAACCGGTACAACGTGGCTTCGATGACGATGCTTGGGAGGTGAAGCAACCGAAACAGGCGGCGTCTTCGGCGCCACCTCCTTCATCCCCACCTCCGGCCACAGCACCGCCCGCTACAACCCAAGCTCCAGTGCAAAAGCAACTTACTGGGGCAATGGCTGACCTATCTCTACTGCAAGCACCTCTCCAGCCAACTCCTGCACAGCCGGCGCCCGCACCTACTTCTCAGACCTCTCAAGCTCCGTCAGCCCCCGCTACTATCCAGCCACAGCCGACTGCAGTGCCTATGCCCCAGATGCAGCCGCAACAGACAGGTGCCACTCCTGGCTTTTTCAACCAAGTGGCACAAATAGCACAGCAGCCCATGCAGACGGGGCCCCAGACATTCAGCCCCCAACAGACAGGCTTTCAGCAGGCATCGAGGCAGCGCCCACAACCCCCTCAGAATATGGCTCAGAGCTCGCTCCTCCCGCCTCCTCCACAGAGGCCGCTTTCCGCGCCACAGAACTTCCCCCAGCAGCCAAATACTTTTGGTCCACCTCCACTGCAACCACAACTGACCGGTCTTCCTCAACCCGGCCCACAGATCGCCCCGCCTGGCCAGAGTCTGACCGAATTGAACCAGCACCGCTTCAATCCATCGCTCCCACCGCAGCCGACTGGTTTCATGCCGCAAGGTCAGTTTGCAGGTGGCTTGGTGCCACAAGCCACAGGGTTCCAGCCACAGTCACAATTTGGCATTCAGCAGCTACAGCAACAGCAGACTGGCTTCCAGGGCCTTGCACCGCAGCCGACAGGCTTCGGAGGCTTTCAACCCCAGCCACAGCGACCAATGCCGACAGGCATTAACTCGATACTTCCTCCGGCTCTGCAACCCCAGCCGACCGGTATGAACGGTGCGAGCAGTATGCCTTATACTGTAACCTCCCCGCCACCGGTACCCCCTATTCCCCAACAGCCCACAGCCGCACCTTTGCAGCCACAGAAGACTGGACCACCTCCTCCCGTACGATTTGGGGTCAAACATGATGCTCCCAAGAAGCTGACCCCCCAGCCAACAGGTCTGCGGGCTAACCTTGCACAAGCTAGTGAGTTCCCCATTGCTACGATGTGCCAACCTGTCACCATTCGTTCAAGGCCACTGACTTTTCTCTCCTTTTAGCGCCCACAAATCCATTCGGCTTCTGAAAGAGCGCAGTGTATATAATCTGATTTGTCCTGCGGCACATGACCATTTCTCTGCTATACATTATTTTCTGCTATTCCTTGCCAGCGGGATTGAATGCAACCTTACGGATGATGTCTCTTGTTTCTGCTGAGCGTGATGCTGAGACGCGTACAGCAACTGGTTCATGGCATATTATTCGATTCGATTCAGCGAGCTCTAAAGCCATGCTTCGGTCCCCTAATACAGCCTCAGCGAGCTAGACTATTTCGTTTTCTCGTTTCCTTTCGTCTCACCCGCCGTTCAGCCACTTGGGGCCCTGCGTAATCTTGGAAGAGAGATATCCTTCCTTCTTCTTGTTGTTACCATTTTCCATGCACAAGGACACAGCTCTTCTTCCGCACAGTTCGTCGTTACGGCTGTTGTGTTCAATCTTGATGCTCTTGACACATACTTTGGTTGGGATTTTGCCTCTCGAGTTGTCTCTTTCGTATCCCATTTGCGCTGATCCTCTTTTTGTGACTTATCTTCCACGGTCTCATGTGATTTCCTTTGTCGCTTTGCCAATTTTAATATGTACGGTACATAGCCTTGGCCTGAGAAATGAGATGTTCACAAGTGTATGCTCTAGCAAGGTATATGCAGCAACGGCACTCTAAAGATTTGAGCTTTCTTGTACATACACTACAATGTAAATTTAGAAAGGCAAAAATAGACTCAATTCCAAGACGTGGCCCTGGACTGACGAAAAAGAATCCTCCCCGACAGGGAGTCGAACCCTGGTCTCCCGCGCTCGTTCTCATTAGAGTGACAAGCGGAAATCATGACCGTTAGACCATCGAGGATTTGTTGAAGGAATTGGCAATTCTTTGCTATATGACAACAGACAGCTTCATGAATAAGTGATTTGCAAAACTTCTAGAATGCTGACACAGAGCTGATAGAGACTTGGTGCCTGGCAACTCAGGCTCCGAGGCCCAATATAGTGGGGCCAGTGTCCCAGAATAGCTTAGCACCTGCTGACACGGATCTTGGTCATCATCTAATAATTACGGATCAATACACATCACCCATGGGAATTGGTCGATTATCCGTCACCTCTGGCAAGTCAATGAGAATGACACCCCACAGACCCAGATGGAATTGCTCTGATAGAGTGGATCGACTCTTTGACCTATTGCTAATCCAAGGACACGGAGATATAAACTAATGACTGACTAACGCTGACAGTGCTGTAGTATTTCTCAGTTAAAAGCTTCCATCCTCGCTCCAGGCTGTTCTACAGCTTTCCTAGCATTGTGTCCGTCAAGTATAAGTAGCTGCGACTGTGATCAATGAAACTCCTTTTATCACTTTCAATTTGCATCGCAGCAGTCTTCCTCTCATATCAGTTCGCCTCTGATTCAGCTCACCTCAGAAGTCTAAGCTTTTCGCTCAAAGAACAACTCTCCACCACTTTGTCGCAGTACCTGCGAAAGAACAACAGCATCGCCACCTCCTCCGTTCCTCCCATCAAGCACACCGAGCCAATCGTCCTTCCCCTCACCGATATGGCAGTCCCCCGCGCAATCCGTCAGGTCTTCCTGGCCATCGAACAAGCCGAAGGCGCCGGTGCCCGCGTCCGCCGGTCCATCGGCACCCCCAAACTGCGCAACTTCAGCCCCTTCCTCATGCTGGACCACTTCACCATTGGCCATGGCGCAGGGTTCCCAGACCACCCCCACCGCGGCCAGGAGACAATCACCTACCTGCTCTCCGGCGGCGTCGACCACGAAGATTTCGCGGGGAACAAAGGCACCATCGGCCCTGGCGACCTGCAGTTCATGACCGCCGGCCGGGGCATCATGCACGCCGAGATGCCCCGCGAGAACCCCGACGGCAGCCCCAACGTCGGCATGCAGCTGTGGGTTGACCTGCCCAAGGAGCTGAAGATGTGCGAGCCGCGGTACCGCGATCTCCGCGCTAGCGAGATCCCCGTCGCGGAGGTCGACGACGGCCGCGTCACGGTCAAGGTCATCTCCGGCCAGTCGCATGGGGTCGACTCTGTGCGCGACCTGGCGTACACGCCTGTCTGGCTGTTGGACGTGACGATCCGGCCGGGCGGCCGCATCTCCCAGCCGCTGCCGAAGGGCTGGAATGCGTTTGCGTATACGCTCTCTGGGACGACGATCTTCGGCTCGAATGACACCACCCGGGTCGTCAAGGAGTTCCATAATGTCGTCTTTGACCAGGCGGGTGATTATGTCGAGGCGTCGGTCCCGGATAATGCCGAGTCGGAGTCCCGCTTCATCCTCGTGGCGGGCCAGCCTCTGGATCAGAAGGTCGTGCAGTACGGGCCTTTTGTTCTCACGAGCCAGGAGGAGGTCTACCAGGCCATGCTTGACTACCAGACCGCGTCGAATGGGTTCGAGCGAGTCCGTGGGTGGGAGAGCGAGATCGGCAAGAGAATGACCTACTAGGGTGCAATGTAGCCTACCGTATAGACTTGTTGATGTTATTTTTGGTGTTTGTTCTACTTGTACATATATGATACTCCACGGACGGCGTTAAGAGTTTTGTTTGCTCTGAAATATGAATTCTGTTTTCTCATTTTGGTTGCTAGCTCGCATGCTACAGTAATGGTAGACAGTAAATGAAGCTTATTGCTAACGGATATCAAAATACATATATAGAAAGATGTAGACAGTATAGACTGGAAGGACGGAAAAGAGAAGAGATTCCACGCTTGGGCGTGGCTCGACCGCGAAGAATTATTTGTGACCAATGAGGAAAGGGCATCACTAACATCATCATCCACCGTTCACTTGTGACGGAAGCTCCTAGTTTGCGGTAATTGCACAGAAGCTCCCGGGGCATTGCTTCACTGAATATCAGTGAAGGAGAAAAGGAACCCCAAGAGGCACAAGAGCCCATCATACCCCAACTGGACATCCTAGCCAACTGCCAGGCAATGCGCCTCCTATAGAAAAGCTAATTATTTGGCGAAATGCAGGTCATAGCCCAGCCATTTCCGTGCATTGACGCCCGCAACATCCAAGCCAGGGGTACCGTACGTCAGGGGGGCAAAGAAACAGAATCCCCAGATCGTCACACTCAGAATGACCAGGGTCGCAACCCATCCGGCAATGAGCGACTGGCGACCCATTCGTTCCTTCGCGGTGACAAAATGACCGGCGCTACCATGCGCCTTGGACTTGCCGGTTGGATCATCCTCCTTTACAGCTTTAGCAACCGAGATCGGCTGCAGGTTGAAAATGAATTCGATCAGGGCTCCCGCGACCATACAAGACGCGACGTGAGCCGGAAGGTAATGGTGAAGGAAACGCTGGCGACCCATCAGCCAGAAGGGGAAGTAGTGGGCAGCCCAGCAAAGGAACAAGAAGGCAGTGCTGTTGTAGAGACGAGAACGAGCGCCACGGCCCCAAACTAGAAGACAAGGTTAGATCGAGAGTCGTTGTATGGACTGGAGGTTCCTTGATACTTACTTTCTTCAAGAGCGTCGACTCCGCGGCGAAGGGACAGCTGATCAGCGCTGATGACCCCAACAAAGACAGCCAACAGACTGCTGGCAATCCACCATCCTATGGGGTTACCAAGGAAGTAGATCTGCTCTCTGGTGTCATTCTTGGTCCAGAAGCTGACACCTCGGAGTAAGAAGGGCCACTGGAAGGGCTCGCTGGCGTACGGATGGCTGCTGGTCAGAGCATTGTTATGGAAGAACATGGCCCGTTGCAGCTCAAGGTACTTGCGCCAGAAGGGGAGATGTTTGACCTGGCGCTCTTGCTTCATCGCACGGGGGCTGTCTTCCTCCAGCGACTCGATTGTGTCCACGAACCAAAGATTGCTCGTCTGAAGGACATTTTTGTTACCGTTAATCTCGGCTTGCTTAAAGGCCCACTCAGGAAGGGGGGTTGTATGGGTCCACATTGCGACGCGAGTGGGCACATGGATCAGCTTAAAATGACTTGAGAGAGTCCGGAATTCCTGTTGAGGCTTGCCGTTCTCGATCTTGATCTCGAACAGCGTGTCGTTGTGTCGCTCACCATTGGCCAATTCATGAGAAATGGTGGTAAATTCCTGGTTGGTGGGATAGTAAGGAGACGCGACATCATGCGTCAGCAAAATGGTGTCAGTGCCGACGTGACGGAGCTGGACGGTGTCGCCATTCTTGACGCTGTGGCCTTGCCTGTCGCTGTCAGGATAGGGAACAGAAGGCAGAATCTGCCAGTGATTGTTCGTATCGTTGAATGGGTATCCTGTGACCTGCTGGCCCTGGCTGGAAATACGGCCGTCATCATAGCGGAGGGGATACTTCTCCCAGTGGCTGTGAAGGAACACCTTGGTGTCCTTGTGTCTGAGGGTGATTGTGTCATAGTACTGAATGCCGATCGACTGCGCCGACATGAGGTTGTCACTGAGGGTTTCCTGGAACTCCGGGGTCATGAAATCATCGCCTGGCCCGGAGCGGGTGAGAATTGCGAAATGGACCTGGAACCAGAACAGGTAGAAGAAGAAAGGCACAATTATGAGGGCAAATGCGCGGGCCGCAAAGTGCTTGCTCCAATGGGTCATGCTGAGAGCTCCCGATGGGCGGTTGATATCCAACAAGTTCCACAGGTCAACCAAGACCGCAGCACCAATGGTGACAAACGTGAAGACACCGACATACTTCGTAGAGATGACGCAGCTGAGACTAACGCCCGTCAAGAGCAGCCACTTCCACCATTTACGGCCAAAGGGTTCATGGCGCAGCTTGTAGAAGCGAACGTAACACAGGATGCTTAGTGCCATGGAAAGAACCAAGGAGGCATCCAGCAGAATCAGTCTGTCCTCTCCGACATGGGCATTATCGAACAGTACGAGACCGGCAGCCAATACGCAGGCCGGCAACGAGTATCCGGACTCCCACATGATGAGGAAGACCACTGGGATGGTCAGAGCCCCCAGAGTGGCCGGCATTGCGCGGAGAGCGACATAGGGAACTTTGTTATCGATGTAGGAGTCGCCAATGTTGTCGAACAAAAAGTGGCCATCATAGCCAATCAGCCATCCCATGAAAGCGAAGAGCAATTTGCCAAATGGAGGGTGGACGTCGAAGAAATATGTTCTTTGTAAGTAGTAAGAAGCGAACTGAGAAACCCAGTCCCATGTCAGATTGTTCAATCCATAAATAATGAGGACAGGCTTCACTTACCTTGCCAAAATGCACCTCGTCAAAGACCACTTCATTAGGGTAGGATATTTTGTAGAACCGGGTAATGAAAGCCAGGATGGTGAGAACGACTAAGGCCAGCCTATAGTCCCATCCCGACTGGTTCTTGGGAGCCACGCTCGGCTTGGATGAAGACAAAGGAGAGGAGGCATCGTCCGAAGGCAATGGAGAATAAGCCTCCTTCCTCCCGCCTCTCTTGCGAAGAGAGGACGAAGGAGATGAAGACATGACCAGAAGAAAAGTACACAACAAGAAAAGGGAGCTAAGAGAATGACAGTCGATCACCTAGATAAAGCTGGAATTGACAGATAAGATCAGCGAACCAGAACAGAACAGTGAAGATAAGCTCCAGGATCAGAGGATCGCCATTGAGCAATAACTTACAATGATGATCACGGAAAGCACATGGTAGTGCGGAGTACAATACAGTAGAACAGATGGTAGCGAGGCTTGGAAGAGGAGTGGGGGAGGAAGATATACTGCCGGCTACCTATATTTACGGGGGGTCGGTTGTCCGTAAGCGGATTGCGTGTCATTATTCGGAGGACACGCGGAACGGAACAAGACGTTGGTCCGAGCGTCGGCTCTATCAATTATTTACCCTACCTTTATGAAAGTATTGAGGCCGACAACATGCTACCCTAGCAAATATGATGCTTGATTTATCTTTAACATTGATGGGATCTGTGCTAATTCCGAGTAGTTATTGATTCCAATGTTGTGCTTGACCGCAAGCAATCTGTTGTCCTAAACAAATGGATATCCTGTGAGACAGTGATGCAACTCCCAACGCTCAAAAAAGGGCAGCAAATAGGATGGTATAATGTACAAAACCAGCAATATCAATAAGAAGAGAATCATTTGTCGTAAACAGCCGTCCTCAGCGGTGTCACCAGATTTATTCCTCATCAGACAAATTCAACAACTCCAATTCCGTCTTGACCAGAGATTGAAATTCTGCACGCGAGATGCCCGTAATTTTTGCAAGCCGGAATAGGCTTTTGATATTGGAGCTGATATGTTGCTTCACGCCGACTTCACATGCAGACTGATGCTCCGCTTCCTGTTCCAACTTTGCGACTGCCGCCTCGGACGCAGTGGACGACGTGGAAGACGGCCGAGGATGATCTAGCGACATCGCGGTGGTCTCGTCGGCAATTGTTCCATTGGCGTAGCCGTTCGTTCGAGCCGATTCTTCCAAGCTTGAGTCATTCACCTGCTGCCGCAGCAAACTCGCCAGCATGTCTCCGTTCAGCGAAGTTGGACCAACCTCCGACTGCTCCTCTGATGGGTCGTGGTTATCCATTGCGGGTTGCACATCAGCGTAGCGTGAGAAATACGACGCTTCGGACGTATCCTGGCGGTGGAGAGACGACAGTGGATTGGGGGCAGGGGGCTTGACGGAAGGCGTTCGGCCAGGTGTAGCATCGTACTGAGCCCAATAGCCGTCGTCATCATCCTCCTCATCGTCCTTCTCCTGGGTGTGCGGGGCGACCTTTTGATCCTGCTCTGCCTCCCTAAGAGCATCCTCCACCAGTTGTTCCTTTGCCTGAGCATTCGCCTCCCCGATCGAGAATGACCAAACCCCATCGTTTTCGGCGCCGCCTTCATGGGGCATCAATTCAGCGACACGCCATCCGGGTCCACCTCCGTCTTGATCACTGCGACACCAGAGGTATATAGCTTTCAAGCTGTATTCCGGTAACAGAATTCGCGAGTGCAATGTCTCCTCGTCCACCCGTTTGTATGCAACATGAACTTCTTCTGGGAGTTCAATCTCCCCCGACACTGGGTGAGGCTCGAAACTGGCGCCATCCACCAGCGCTTGAAGACGCTCAGCCTTTTCGGAATCCCAACATAGTAACCGCAGCCACGAATCCGTCGGAGATGTGGAGACTGAACTGAGGATCTGAACACGATGTCGGAGAATAGGTGATAGGAGGGGTAGAAGCACTGGAGGAGGGCGGGTCGAGACAAACGCTGTGGGAAGGCAAGCCAAGAGAGGAGGGAGCAAAGTATGAGGATCGGGGGGAGGAATCAGCTCAACCATGGTGCCCTTTGTAGGAATACCAACGTTATCCCACTAGAGATCAAGGATGATTATTGTTGTTATGGTGGAGGGCAAACGAATTCAATAATAATAATAGCAGACTTTTGGTTGGCGGTGAAGGCTACAATAGCGGGGGAGGGCATCAAACTAAGGAAGAAGCTGTGGAGAGGAATTCAGAGTTGGGAGAGAGGCGAAATGGCTACATATATGTACGATTTTTCGGAGAAAGCTGGACAGCCAGAGCCTGGGGAGTCGAGCCATTCCCCATATGCCATACATGGATATTATGATTATGCTCCATATCATGAGACAGCTCCGCAGCTCCCTTCGCCCGAGCTGCAGCGAAACGTGGGTCCTTTCTAAGGGGAAGCTGCGGGGGGCGAAATCGGAAGAAATGATATTGGCATATCACATCGCCGAGTGACGGAGTAACTGGGTTGTCAGTTGCAATTCCTCTTTGTTAGACGTCAAGAAAAGAGGAATTGGCCACTGAGACACTCGGGATCCCCGGCGGAGGATCGAAGGATATGCAAATTGTGATATAATACTAAGGGGACAGGGAGGGTCAGGTTGTTGGAATGGTAGATATGAAAGAGAGAAGGTTTGATTTGATAGTAATTTAATAGAAGCCAGTACGAAATGATAGAGCTTGCAGTGAGAAGGAAAAAATAACGATTAGGGTGGCATCGATAGGATGTGCATATATCAGAAAATCAAAAAATTAATGACCAGTGCCGGGCTCGATCCGGCGACCTTATCGGTGTTAACGATACGTGATAACCAACTACACCAACCGGCCAATCGTTGGATTGTGAGCATCTTTTTTGACTTTAAGAGCAAAACCTTAACGATAATGGACCGTACAATGGCTAAGACAAAACAGTGGAGAACTTGCCCTATTGCTACCACCCAACTAGAGCTGACCGCAATGCTCATAAAGTTTGTCTGCAGTCTGCCTAATAACTTGGACGTATCGTTTCTTTCATCACAGACCGGAGGAATTTCTCCGGTTTCAATTCAGCATAATCCGTACCGCATACAGGCCCGAGGGGACGGGAGCAGTCTGCACAATGTTCCTATGTCGACAGCTGCCTAAGACTTCAGCCTTCTTTCTGAGTTGTAGTTCCTTAGCGAAAAGCATATCTCTTTCCCTTTGCAACTCCTTGCGCTTTGTAAGGTGCGATTTATGTGACCATAATATATCTGGCCTGCGAGGACAATCGATTGGGTCGATACCAGCTTGCTTGAGATCTCTCCATTTCTTGCTCAGTGAAGCCTCTGGCATCTTCCCCGGCTCCTTGAGTGTATGACGGGTGCCTGTTGACCGGGGATGGGGGACGATCAAAGCTTGTTTGGCACTCCGGCTGTGCAATTCGGTTAGTGTTCGAATCCCAATTGTTTGTTGTTTTCTGGTTGGAATTTGCGGGGAAGGAAGCGTACTATGGTGGGGTATTTAGTGTAAACTCATATTGATTCGGTACAAGGTGAGTTAGTGAATTTTCATGTATGTATCTTATGTATCGAATGGAACGGGGTTGTTCGTTGATGGAGAAAGGAGAGGAGTGTGGAAGGTCGAACTTGATGTAGTGAGGTTGATGTAGGGAGTTGAAGTAAGTCACCTAGTGTATCCTCAGGCACAATACCATCTACCCAACAAATAATACAACATATAAGGTATACCCGAGATCCTACTCAGCTGATCAAGAGACCTCCTCGATATGTAGCGTATTCTTCAACTCCCGCGCCTTCTCCGTGCCTGCAACGCCACCCACGATCGCATTCTCCCCATCAAAGTACTTCGCAATCTCCTCCAACGGCGTATTGCGCGTCTCGATGTAGAAGAACCACACCACCGTCAACTCCACGCCCAGCCACACGCAGTAGAAGATATAGTACTTCCACCCGAGGTTCTCCAGCGCAATCGGGTTAATGTACTGGTTGAAGAACACTGCGGACCGTCAGTACAGAACTTATATACGACGTCGGGACCACTTACAAGCAAGATCAATGCAGAGCCACATCACCGTCATTCCCTTAGCTCGGATGCTGTAAGGGAGAATCTCCACGGTGTATCCCACCAGAAGACCCGACCATGCGATATTATAGAACACATAGTACAGGTAAATCATCGCAATCACGGCATTGGCCGCATTGTGATTCCCCGCGATGGCATACCGTGCCGAGCAGATCGTCCAGACAACGAACGCCACCAACATGCCCACCGTCGAGACCAGGAAGAGCTTGCGCCGTCCGATCTTGTCCACAAAGAAGCACATTGTCAGCGCCACAATCATGTTCAAGATCTGAAGACAGCCATTGATCAGGTTCTGCTGAACGGAGCTGGTATATCCGATCGAGGCCAAAATCTTGGCAATATAATAAGACACCAGACCGTTGCCAGACCACTGCGAGAAGAGTCCCGCAGTAATGCAGATGATAAGACGATGCCGATTGCCCTTGGTGCGGATCAGCTCCATCCAGCTGTTGCTCTCGAATTCCTTTTCAAGGCGGATAGTCTCCTTGATCTCGTGCATTTCCAGCTGAACAACCTCGTCCCGTTGATTTCCATTCGCGTGACAGTCGGCCAGCACCTTCAGTGCCTGCTCATCCTTACCCTTGTAAATCAGGAAGCGGGGTGACTCTGGCACGAACCAGACGAAGATGATCTGGAGGACCGACGGGGCAGCCTGGACAACAGTCGGTGCTCTCCAGGACCAGTTACTATTGATGTTGTTTGTGCCAAAAGTCAGCCAGGCGGCGACGATCGCGCCAAGGTACCATGTGGCTATCTCAGGTTAGCGGTCAGTACGCAAATCACGGCAACCTGTCCTTACTGTTGTAGATGGTTGTAAAGATGGCACGATGCTGGGTGTGCACCAGTTCCGTAATCAGCAAAGGAGAAGCTCCATGAGCGATAGCTACTCCGAATCCGATCAAAAATCGCGCAGCCAGGAACATGCCATAGTTGGCACTAACACTCTGGAGAACGACACCCAGGATCCTAATACGATCAGCACGATGTACCCGAGGCAATGGCTTCAATCGCGTACATGATGAGGCAACCAATCAAGATTCCCATTCTCCGTCCTAGGATATCAGCTGTATAGGGCACAGCGGGCAACGCCGCAAGCGAGCCAAGAGACATGATTGCATTGAGGATACCCAACATTGAGCCTTCGGGGTGGTTGAAATACTCTTGCCAGTGCGGAAGAGTCTGCAATCCATTCATCATCGACCCATCGTAGCCATTGGTTGCCTACAGGAGGATATCAGTGGTGACCATGATATGAATTGTAGGAAAAACATACCGCAGTCAAGACAACCAGCATCAGACAGATATAGGTTTTTCTCATCCCAGGATCCTTGTACCAGGTCACCCTGGGGAACTGCCGTCCGGCAAGTTCAAAGGTAGACGGCGAAGGCATGGCGAATAAAGGTGTGTGTGATATCCCCTCTGGTTGCACGCAATCTCCCACTTGGCATCAACTCTGGGCTCTCTCAGAATCGAACGATCATCGTCGGTGGGACGGGAGATCTTAAGAACAACGGTCTACGAGGACATTCTACCCTATTGATTAAGCCTGTTCAACCAAAACACCCCTGCTGGGTCCAAATGCTCCAGGCATCGCGGTCTCGTGTGGGTAACCGGTATACCAATGCCGACCTGGGAAATATCGCTGTGGAGAATTGCCTGTCAAGGCACGACCGACTCATTTCGTTCCAGTTTCCCAGACGATCCCAGGATAAATCCATATCCAAGCGCCAAAGGCGAACCACTGGGCCATACATTCAACCGCCAGTCCGGCAGTTGACTCCACAGTACGACGGATTTACCCAAACAGACACCAGGAGACACTTCGTTAACCAGGAAGAGGATTGAGAAATGAATTCAGGCTAATTGAATGAACGGGAGTAATAAGAAAAGGGTGGCGCGATCAAGTCGAGTCGCAGGATCAGTCCGGGGGGTAGAACGAGCCAGTATGACCGCGGGGATGATAGTCTGGGGTGCCAGAACCGCAATCTAGTACCCGTCTAGTCCCCATGCGGAACTGGCCAAGACCCTAAAACCGCCCCCTGGACTCTGGACTTCTATTAGGCCTAAATCGCCGAGGAACGGCGGACGCCACGCATTGCTCGGCGACAGCCATTGTTTGGCCCGAGATTGGGATCATTCAGCCATGTGCGAGGATATCAGCGTTCAAGCATCCTGCAGGTCTCGGGTACATCTCTCCGTCAGATTGAGGGATCACTATTCGACATTTATCCCGCCACTGCCATACAGGGGGAAAGGGTGCAGTTAGGAAAGTTGCTTGGGTGGGAGATAAGCATTCAGGGACACAGCAGCCTTCACCGGGTTAAGAAAGAGGCTTCGGCGGCTGCACGCCTTAATACTTAGCATAGCGTTCATGTCCGCTTCTGTGTCCATATCCGTGGGTATCGCCTCGGCTGCTAATCGAGGCTTCTTCGATCGCTTCTTTTTTCTTTTGACCACGCTAAGTCATCCCCGGAGCTGGCAACGATGCTACTCCGCCCAATGTTAGCCCTTTTACGGCCCACCCTGCGGTCATTGCGGAAGGCAGGTTGGCTCTCATCTGCCCGAATTTCCTCTCCCTCGACCAGGCCCAAGTCACCAGTTTCACCTAGAGACTTCTGTGCCATCTCCTCCAGCAGGATCCCCCATGACGATAAAGCGGTCTCATCCATGCTGTGATAGCCATCTTAACCCGGTCCCACGTCGCATTGTTGTAGGAATCTGTCGAGTAGGCGTGGATTGCTTCCAGAATATCGGAACTGGGGAGAGGACAGTCGGATGTAAGGGCCTCATGGGCGAAGGAGAAGTCTTTTTTTGCGTAGCGAATTGGAGCGTTCTGTCAGCGGAAAAAGACTTCTTCTGGACGTGTAGGGCAAAGGTTCGAAGACCCCATAATTCGGTACTTGGAAGCATATAACACCGACAGTAAGAAACCACGGGCGTTTACCCGACCAGGCATTCGTCAGTCCGGTGCGGAAGAACACACCGATCATAACCAACCAGCCACGCCATCGTAAACGTTCGCCTGTCGGAACGATGTATCACCGACCAGAGCCTGGTCCTTCGTCTCGTTGTGGGCCCGAATAACAATACCCTGACTCAATGAGAGAGATGTGCCGTGGGACATAGTGAGTCCGAAACGCCAGGAAACAGTGCCCTGAAAGCATCAAGGTGTGTTCCAATCATACAAATGGCATCCTGCGGGAACGAGTTGCATTCATCTGATCTCCAAAAGCCGGATATCAGATTGTGGGTTGGTCACGAGTCTTTTCGAAAATGGAGTAAGTTGCCTCTCCGTTATCTTGCTTGTGTCTGCACCCCGGTCCACCGCTTTTCCTTTACGGTTACCATAGGCTGTATATCCCAGAATTTGAGCAGAACCCTTGATTTTGAGATGAAAAGAAGCAGCAAAAAATGAAATAAAAAATGACCAGTGCCGGGCTCGATCCGGCGACCTTATCGGTGTTAACGATACGTGATAACCAACTACACCAACCAGCCAATTGATGGGAAAATTTCAAATTTTCAATAATATAGTCAGTACCCACAAATTCAGGTCTGTTGCCCTGTTAGATAACGATATTATCCCCGCAAGTCCGGGCTATGGTGTGCATAGATTGGTCCAGTAGTTTATCGTTAGGATATAATTCACTCCTCGCTTTGAGAATGCTCCCACTGAATCAGCTACTTGGTTGTTCAGAGACGAATACCTAAGGTTTCTAGTAATAAGCCAGCTAGCCGCCTGCACTCTGATATCACCGCAAGTCCATATATCTGGAGCCTTTACATATAAAAGACAGAATCACTTATAACAGTGATATCCTAATTACTATAGCACAGTGGTGTCTATAGCTTAATTTAACTAGGCGCAGGTATAGTAGTTCCTACGTTTCGCCTCCTACACTTCGGCCTTCGATTACATGTTAGCCGTTAACGACCGTACAAATGCTAATCTTTCATATACTCTTGGTCTTAAATGGGCCTCTCCTCAGATATCAGAAGATTTCAAGGGCAGCAGGTCGAAGGGCCCACTGAAGCATCATGCATGAGGTATCAATTGCTATGATAGCTAGAGCGAACTTGATCAGCCTGTACTACACGTACACTCGCACGAGCGAGCAGGGCTCCGGGGTCAGGGGCGTATCTATGAGATGAGGGACACGGGGAGGTACCGGGATGGAGGGTGAACACCGCTATCATCTTCCAGACAGACTGCAACCTGAGTACATTCTCCTTCTTTTGCGTACGTCGTCCAGTGAGAGCCAGTACTGCTGCTTTTAACTGGCTGTCGAGGGTATATTGGGATATCAGGTATCACTGGACTGTGGAAATATGGGTTTGTGGGATAATATATATCCAAATGCCCACCCTTAAGCATCGCAGCTGCAGCTGCCACCTCCCCACGTCTCTCAGCCCAGATATGTTCGATAGACCCTGGTATATACCATAAGATTCCAAGCACTGTCATTGGAACAGCGGTATAGCGTCCCTGGACGCAGAGAAGCTGCGCAATCTCTGTAATCAGATCACTGTTGAAAGGTTGCTGAACTATAATGATTTCTATAAGGTAACTTCCGTCATCCCTCACATGGATTTGAAAGAAGATCTTTTGGGTATCTTCTGGAGTCACAGCGGATGAGGTCATCCAGATTCTGGTACGATGATCAGTCCTCAGATGAAGGATCCAAAGGAGGGTATATCAGCACCTCGGGAATGCGGTGCTCCAGGTTCAGGATACCAATTCCTCAAGCGAAATATGAAACGGTAATGGTGAACGATGACCAGGTCACAATCACGTCTGATATTGACATCGTCCACCGACGCCTTGCGGAGGCCGCAAGTGACTCTGAATGTACAGACTTCCTCAACCCCATTAAGAAGTCATTTGGTCAGCAGCGGCACTAGAAAAAAGCTTTTCAATTCAATTTTCCCTCCAAGGCGGTTCACCGTGGAGGACAAGGGGGAAGACACCCTTCACATGATTGAGTGTTGATGACTCATTTGAGGGAGAGATCTGGGAAACATGCTAGAAATACTTCAACCGATACAGTCTTCGATACTCTTAGATTAATTAATAGCCAATCAAATGAGATACTGCTGGTTTGATTAAACTCACCTGGGGCGCTTAACTCTTGACGGAGCACGCAGACAGTCAATGGCTGATTTAACCGATTCTAGTATAAAAGTATGCCTTGTAGAATAAAAACCCTGACCTCGGGGCTACCCATATACTGCAGTATGAACTACAATGATACGGAGAGATAACAAAAACAAACGAGATAGCAATATAAAGGAGGGTTTAGTATTATTTAACCTGATACGACTGCAGTCAGTGTTAGGTGAGATAAGAAGGATCTGTTATTTGTTCATATCCATCATATCCAACATGAGCGTGTCATCTTTTCCTCCTTCTCTACCTCCGTATATCTTCCTCGTATGCCAGGATAATGCACTTATCATTATATATAATCCATGCTAAGCATTCTTATCGACATATACATATAGAAGCACAAGTGCCTGGCACAGATGGAGTTATAGTAAGATAGGAGTAAGACCCCTCGAAACCAACAAGGACTTACTAGTAAGCATATGTGTAGTTATTCGAGAATGTACCCGAATTCTGCTTCAGTTGGCTTCTACCGTAGAAGGTATATCATCAACCCTCATGCACGCTCTTTCTTTATCTCCATTCAAATACAAACACGCTCCCAACAGCATATTCGCTCGTTTCTATTAAGCGCACTACAACTCTGGAGTATATAGTGCGGTCTCGGGGGTTGCTGGTGTCATGTAGCAAAACCTCCCACGCAGTGGCAAAGCGTAAATCACCAACAATCCCAGCCATGTCACTGTCATAACTAATACGGCAAGCGCTAACACAAAATTCAGCCTAATCAGAGAACCCCGTGTCATCTCTTCCTTGTCCCGACTACCAGGTGAAGGTACAACAACCCATCAGTGCTGAACCAAGTTGTATCGCCTCTTACATGGTAGTAGACAGCATCGGACTACTATCAGTCTCTCTAACTGACGAAGCCGCTAATAGCATAGAACAGCAGCACCAGGATCATATTCCTCACCATATCTATGTGGCGGGTTTCAAAAGGACATAAATAATAAAATAAAATAAAGCGACTCTGCTCGTGGAGTGAGAAAAGCAAAAAGAGATGACCAGTGCCGGGCTCGATCCGGCGACCTTATCGGTGTTAACGATACGTGATAACCAACTACACCAACCGGCCAATTGTTAAGGATGATTTGAGTTTTACCTCTATGTACAGGAACTAAGACCCCGCTTTCGCCATTCGACAAAACGAAGCAAGGTCGACAAGTCGTATAGTCCACATGTTTTTACATGTGATGATGAACATAACCATCCAGCTTCAGTCCCGAGTCAGTCGCATGGTCCAACCCAGTAAGTACCCTTTAAGTTCACGAGAAGGATGATCCAAGCGTTCTACCTAAGTCTTCATGGGGTATAAGCGTAAGTGAGGACTGAAAAAAGTAAAAATCAAGTGACCAGTGCCGGGCTCGATCCGGCGACCTTATCGGTGTTAACGATACGTGATAACCAACTACACCAACCGGCCAATCGTTGACAACCTCGGTCCTTATCTGGCTACATCAACCTGGACAAATATGAGAAAACCTACACGACGAGCCCATTACCGCACCATTACTCTCCCAGAAATGCTTCATACCCAACGTCAGCCGTGAGGACACCAAAATATTGCCAAGTGCCGAGAAGCCTTTGGCTGCGTACTATTCCTCGTCAATACATGCCTACCTCAATGTAAGCTTGTCTATCTAGAGTCAACGTACATTGTCATCATCATCTACAAAAGCTCACGCGAGATACGTCAGACAACGTCGCCTTACGCACCCTCAGGTTTATGGGTATACGATACGACGTATGTTACCTAGGGAAACGAGTGACGCAAACCAGAATCAAAAATGCAAAAGCCAGACACAAGTCCCAAATCCCCACGGCGTGGGAACCATGTAGGTCACATGACCTTCTCCTAATCCTAATGAGTACAATGTTGCTCCACAGAATGTAATGCTCTACCGAGTTGACATAAGGATTGAATCTAGTCATTTGAAGTCGAGTGGAGTACTTAGATAAACATACTTTTAGGTGGACTTGTTGCGACCTCAGTGCACTTGAATGTTGTCACTCCGCGAAGATATCCAATGTACGTAAATGAATGGACAGTCTGACAGCGATGAGCATCAATGGAGATATATGACCCACGTCGAGTCAACGACAACACTCATTGATCAATGTTGATACAGGAGCATTTTGTTGCACAGACCAGTACGACGGTCAAGGATTCTCTTTCTTGTTGGATTTTACTATTCACACCACTCGGTACATCTGCCTGTAAGCACGGATTACCAGAATGTTCGCCGACAGATAAAACAGACTATGATCTGGGTAAATGCTAGGATCTACTACCAAGCAAAGCAAGCAAAGCAAGCCTTAGAGTTAAGATCGACTCCTAATGGTTAAAAGCCGAGGTCAGCGGAGTCGAGGCTCTAACCTAGTGATGGAGAACATCTTCGATGATCTTCGAGAAGCGGGGAGCATCACTCAGAGATTGATAATGCTTGAATCAGCACTTCAGCAGCATTCCAATAATGCACCCGCGATTGAAATTCTCGGGCGATGCATGACTCACGAGTACTACTGTCCAATCCTGCAGCGTTACATGCTATGTGCAGGGCTCGGTAGTACAGAATATTGATAAGCACCGAGGTCCAGTCTTAGCTGTCAAAAAAAATTAAATCAGATTCCATCCAGCTGTCGAGGAGTGCATCTCACCTTTTGCTTTCCCGTTGTACTCTTCCTATACCCGCTGTATCATGACGGTCTTTTGAGTAACTCAACAATTCCATTCAGAAAGCAACAGCCCCATGTGCATGTGCACACAATGGCGCAAAAATGTCATTCAGTCAACGACGCCAGTGCCGAGAAGATGACACCCGCCCCCGATACAGCAAAAGAGGCGGCGCTTCTCGTTGCCTCAGAAGGACAGCCCATTATACAGAATGCCTCAGAGGAAGAATACACAGCATTGGAAAGACGCATTCGACTCAAAGTAGACCTACGTCTTTGTACCATCGCTGGGATCCTATGCAGTCTCAACCTACTTGACTCAGGCATTCTGTCATCGGCATCGGTCACAAGCATGTTTGAGGATCTTGACTTGCGAGGATCGCGGTATTCGGTCTCCATATTCATCTTCACGATTGCAAGTGTCGTCGCTCAGCTGCCTTGCACCGTTGCCGTGCGCTTGATCGGTCCCCGCATCTGGTTCGCCCTGATCACCTTCTGCTTCGGACTGATCACCCTCTGCACCGCTTTCGTCCAGAATTGGAAGCAGATGATTGCATTGCGTGTACTTCTGGGTTTCGCCATGTCTGGTATATATCCAGGATTGACGTATTTGATCAGTACCTGGTACACACGCAAAGAGCAGCAACTGCGCTTTGCGTTTCTGCAGTCCGGAGAGGTCCTTGTACTAGCTACGGGCACCATTGTCAACTACGCTCTGAACCGCTTGGACGGCAAAGCAGGGTTAAGAGGCTGGAGGTGGATGTTCCTTGTCCAAGGGCTCATCACCTGTGTCCTTGGCATCATCACCTACTGGTGGATGGTAGATTTTCCCGAGGAGTCGCACAAAAGCTTCTACTTCTTGTCCAAAATGGAGGCCAAAGTGGCAGCGCAGCGTATCCAGACGGATCGCGACGATGTCCTGCCTGAACCATTCTCCTGGCGCAAAATCCTCGTCAATTTCCTCGACCCGAAACTATACGGATTCGCTTGCTTGTTCTTCCTGCTCAACCTCGTCTCGACTTCGCTCAGTTACTTTCTCCCCATCATTCTCCAGTCGG
Source organism: Aspergillus lentulus (assembly GCF_001445615.1). NCBI lineage: Eukaryota > Fungi > Ascomycota > Eurotiomycetes > Eurotiales > Aspergillaceae > Aspergillus > Aspergillus lentulus. The sequence goes on from NW_028322112.1 coordinate 858,022, forward strand.
GGATGGGGTTTTCAAGCAACCAATCGATTCTGCTCTCAACGCCGGTAAGTTTGACCTGTCTGTCACGAAGTCCAGGACTATCCCACCTAACCCGCTTCCAGCCATACTACTGGTCCGTCATCCCAGTCCTCCTCACCTCTCTCATCGGCGACACCTATCGTGTCCGCGGGCCGCTCATCACCTTCAACGCGCTGTGCGTGATAGTCGGGTTCCTGATGTTCGGCCTCCCATCCTCCACCGAGGTCACCGTCCGGTACATCGGCACGTTCCTCGCAACAGGCGCATACGTCTCCAACTGGGCCGCCCTCAACGCTTTCATGGCCAACAATGTCGTCGGGCAGTGGAAACGGGCCACCACTGCGGCTGCCGTAGCTGCGTGCAATGGGCTGGGTGGGGTGGCCGGGAGTTATATCGTCCGGCAGCAGGAGGCGCCGCAGTATACTACGGCCGTCTGGGTGTCTATCGGGTAGGTATCTTGTTAGCTAGGCTGGAAAGAAAGACGTTTGCTGATTTATTGTTGGTGTACAGGTCGCATATCCTCATGATCGTCATCGTGGGTGTCTTCGCGATTTGCTTCTATCGTTGCAACCAGCAAGCAGCTCGGGGGCGGAGGGTTATTCAGAATAAGGTATGCTCTCTTAGACTGGCTTGGTAGTAGGCCATCCCTGGTCTTTCATCGCTAACTAATGCGTCAGGTCGGATTTCGATATACCTATTAATGATCTACATCTAGTCGATAATGTTTTAGACGATAGACTGTTAGCCATCACGCTTTACTTGAAATAATCTTCGAACCATTGTTGGATTCTGTCTTCTCAAAGCAAGATTGCTCCAGTAATAGTTCTCCATACTATCCTCTGATTCGCCTGGCTTGAATACATGCATGCATACATCAACATGGTGTCCGTGGGGTATATGGTAAGTAAGGGGCACCGTGCAAAGAATCCTGGTCCATATTAAATATCGCGTAGAAGTCCAAAAAAATGTAACCAGCCAAGTGAATTTCGGACCAAGGGAGAAATGAGACATAGTTCATTCAATTCACGCGATCTCTCTGCTCCAATTTCCCAACTAGCCGTTTCATTGCCGTCCATTCGTCCGCGGGCACGTCCTCAGGCGTACCACTGAGGCCCTTTCCTACCTCAAAGACCGTGATTACACCATCCAATCCACCCGTTGCAAGTCGCTTGCCCTCGCGTTCTTCCCATGCCACCTTGTTAAGGCTTCGCGTCAGGATTCCGCCACGGCCCCGGGTCGGCGTGGTCCGCACAACTGGGACTTCGGTGTCCGAGCAGAGATCCCAGACCTCGAGATTACCAGCTCCATCGACGAGAGAGAAGACTCCGGGGCGATGAGGCGACCACCGGGCATCGTAGACCACATCCTCCCGGTTCAGATCGAGGATAGGTGAGACGACTTGCGTGGTCGCAATGGCAGCCGAGGTTGCCGGAGCGGTGGTGGCAGGTGGCCGCACACGCCACAGCTTGACGCTCCAGTCGAGACTAGAGCTTAACATCAGATCGCCGAGATCAACCGGGCCCTTCGCGGGATGGAAGGCAGTCGACATAACCGGCGCTGCATGGCCACGGTACGCGAGACGTTGGTCAGTGCCAGCCTTGGCCCCGGCTCGATCGTAGCGATGACAGGGGTAAATGCCTCCTTCTTCCGTACCGACGATGAAGAACGTTGGGTCCGATTGGGGGAACGACATGGTTGTGGGCGCCAGGTCCTCTGTTTTGGACGGTGGAGGTGTGGACAGCTCGAGGTACTCTTGGGGCTGGGAAAGCATATCAACGGTCCATCCGCAGACAACGCCATCTGTGGACGCGGTCAAGATATTATGCGCGTTTTGTGTGCCTATGATTGAGATGCTGTACACGGGGTGCGTATGCCCTGAACCAGTCAGGGGTGTCTTTTGTACAGGGGCACCACCACCGGCGCGGGATGATCGTGTATCCCAAAGCAAAACCTGCCCAGAGTACGATCCTCCGACGATGAGGTTGGGGTGGAACGGGGAGAATTTGGCCGTCAAGATATCCGAAGTCGAATGAAACACATACTCAGGCCGAGAATGCAAGTGTTGGTTCCACACCTGGACTAGGCCATCCGGTTCATGAGGAGCAGAGGGATTCTTCGTGTATGCTGCCAGTACTAGTTCGGGAAACTGGAAAGTAAGTCAGCCAAAAGTATCTTCATGGGAGTATGGGGCGACTGACCTTCGGAGAGAAACTCAAATCACTGATCATGCGTTTCTTGCTCCACCGCTCGTCCCAGAACTGGCAAACCTCCCTGATGCTTTTGCGCTTTCGTCCATGTTCGTCATCTTCTTCCAGATCGCCGTCAACTCCACCAAGCTCGTAGTCCGCGAGCACGTCGTACTCCTCATCTAGAGCACGCTCAATCACTTTCGCTGAGCGTTCAACGAAGTCGAGGAAGTCCTCTGAAGAAGTGACGGCCTTCAGTTCGTCCTCGTCGAGTGTACGTAAAGGATAACGTAGGTTTGTAGCCTGGGCACCAGGTCCACCAACAGCCTGCTGTTGGGTGGCCTGCAATTCCTCCTCAATTTCTCTGCGAAGCTTCCTTCGAATTTCCTCATCGTGTTCGCGGTCCCTCTTGCTGAGGCGTTTGCTCGATCCAGTACCATCCTCGAACTCTCCAGTTTCCGACTCCGAGTCCAGCAAGTCTGATTGGCCTTGCTTTGAGTCATCTGTTTGCACCCCCTTGCTGTATGTAACGACTTCTCGTTTAGGTTCAGGGGCAGGCGCAGGTTCAGTAGAGGCCACAAAGGGGTCCGTCACATCAGTCTGAACGGCGATTGACTGCGAAAGCGGTCTTGTAGCAGAATTGAAAGCTTCGGCGTTATCTCCACTCAACTGGCTAGCACTCAGTACCGAGTTGGGCCTGCTGCCTTTTCGTGAGGGGCCGTCTGCATGGCTCACAGAGGCCGATCCGGGGCGATCAACAAGGCGAGCAATCAGGTCATCGAGCTCAGCTCTGCTATCTGAGCGACTCGGTACAGGCGACACGACCTTTGCGGATGGTACGTCAGTGCCTGGCCTTTATTTTTTTATTTTATTTTATTTTTTTTTCACGCTCGTGGCTGGGGTAGCATACCTCTGAAGCATCTCCTCCGGTGCTGGCCCGACTCTGCGAGAATTCCTTCTGTCGTAGCTCTCTCTGGTGTCTCAGCTCCGCCAGTTTAGCCCTTTTGGCCAGAATTTCAGCTTTACGTTGTTGCACAGATGACATGACGGATTGATTGAGTGCAGAGGTCAAATTGGGGGAGTTCCATCCAGACCCTCTACTAATTGGTTATTATTATTTACATGCGGCTTCGCGTTCCGCAGATACTCCGTATCCCGTACCCCGTCGTCCCGCACCCAGAAGGAAGGCCAGGTTGGCGGATGACATAAGCGCAGAAGGGGCCGACGGTCCGGAAAAACTCGCGACAAGGACTTCGCCTTGACAAGCCCTCTTGTATAGGTATCTCCGTCCGTTTGCCTGCCATTGACAGTCGATACCTTTTGAAACGGTTGCTCGGTATTCGGCCCGCTGTTCATTCTTTCATTTGAATCCTTTTGCTCGCTTCGGGAGACAGGATCTTCTTAAAATGGCCTCACAGGGTGTTAACGTGAGTGTCCGCCAGGACCCATTATCGATTCCTCGCCCATCTGTACTGACATGAGTCTTGTTGCACTACAGGTTCTGCGCTACTCGGCTCTCGTTGCCGGTCTCATTTATGGCGTCTACCACCAGAACTCTATCACAGCTCAAGCCAAGCAAGCAGAGGCCGACCGTGAATATGCTCGACAGGAACGCTTGATCCAGCAGGCTAAGGCGGAGTGGAAGAAGAAGACGGCGCCCAAGGATACCAAGACAGAGAGTGGGGGTATGTTTTAACAGTCAACCGCTCAAAGACCCATCCCAATTATCCGGTTTTTGACTGGCAGCATCATGTGCGACATCACGCTAACTGGGTTGCTACAGTCATTACGGATCCCGAAGACAGCCGGTTCGACCTGGAGGCCTTCCTGAAGATGAAAGCTGGGGAGCTATAGATTCGATCATTGAGGATACTGAAATATAGAATGATTGGCGATTTTCCTCTTTGCGAAGACAGTACCTCCCTTTGGTACAAGAAAGATGGCTCGGGTCCGCCCCGAATATGTATTATTGATTGGTCTAATTCCCACTTTCCTGTTGCCAGCGAAAGGAATGATTTTCTGTTGTTCTTCTAACCTATAGACCTTCCTCCGAGACTTGTACATACCCTGGGGTGTCTGTGCATCTGTACACTACAGTTGGATCAGAAGAGCAAGAAATGTGTGGTTTCTCTGGTTTCGCCGCTCATCTCCTATCTCCCGGATGCTATCGAGTACTCCATGCAGGTTGTAAGCGACGCGGCATCACACAGGGCATGTGTAGGAGCAGGAAGCCATTTGAAATGGCTCTGTCAGGGTTGCCGGTGGCCACAACTACCGTCTTAATTCCTCCTCACGTTTTGAGTTACCATGGCTTCAGGCAAGAGCTGTAACTATTGGTGGGAACACCGACTTATTTTCAGCCAGAATGAGATCCCATCAGCGCCATGACCTCGCTCAACCCGTTGGAGGAGTGTCCAATCTTTTCCCTAGGAGTGGTAATGGGTCGGGGATAGAGGAGCCCGTTTTGCTCATCCCATCTCCACCCGCAGGCTGTAAATTTGCTTATGATAGCTGGATCGCCCTGCTTCGCGGCGGTTGCATCAAGGCCAAGGTAGTTTGCAGCCGCATCAGGCCGAATCGCTTCGTAGGCTCGGCTGACTTCCTTTAAGGTCTTTTCCTGAAAATGAACTAACCACAGGAATAAGGATTCAGTCAGTTGTCGATATAGTACAGGATGGGGCACTGACGTTCGTATTTTCGTACTGTTGGCTCGAGCATCTCAGGCCATGGTAGGTCTCTCAGAACCTTGTATACGTACTCATACTTCCGTTGCCAGACAGCGCGCAATAACCTCAAACAGTTTTGAAGGGTAGCATCATTTTGCGCTAGATCCTGTGGCATACGCTTCGTCATGGCGCGGGCCTCGTAGCTATGCAATATTGTGTTAGTAGTTAGTAGGCTGCGTGTTGGCAACTAGAATTCGTGGGACTTACATGTCATCAAGGAGAAGATGGGAGAAGAAGAAACTCGAATAAAACAAGCTCAAAAGTTCTGCTTCTTCGCTATTCGACGTTGAAAGAAAACAGGCAGGACCCTCATATTGTGACAATGTCTCGTAGAGGACAGCAGACGAACGAGCAGTTGCGAGTACCGTAGACAGCTGCTCCCGAGAGAGGGGCGGTAGATCCATTATGGAAATAATCTCCTTACTGCTGTCTGTCGGACTATGATGGAAATGGGGGTCCTCTGTCAGTCGTGTTGTTGTACCTCTCTGGATGAAATATTGCGTAGGTCAACTAGCGATGCTGATGCGGGGACAACTCGGAGGACCCCCAAGCTTCTCCGATAATTGATTTGGTTTAGATGCGGATACGGACAAACTAGACTTCGTTACGTAGACTGACTTGCGTACCGTACCTGATGCCAAGCCTCCAGAAGAGACCACCTTGCGAAGCTCTCCCCCCAAACAGTATATTGGCGAGACTAAACGTCCAACTACCTCCCTCTCATCGGCTACTGAGCACGTCGAGAGAGATATACTCTCTTTTATTTTTCTCAATTGATATTTCTTTTTCATTGCTCTGGCCATTATGGCCGAAACACCTGTTGATGTTCTCCTAAAGGGCAAGACTGGCAGAAACACACGCGGCCTTCTGCGGATTATTATCCTATGTACCATTGCTGCAGCAGCAGTTGCCAGTCGACTCTTCAGCGTTATCCGTAAGTCATTGAGGGAATCAAAGTTGCTAAATTTGTTAATCTCTCATCAAATCGACTGACCAATTTCCTTCTACCAGGCTTCGAGAGTATCATCCACGAATGTATGTATAGGTCAATTGTATATTAACGGCCTTCGGCCTTCAACGAACTTCGAATGAACGAACTAATACTGATGGTCCATGACATAGTTGACCCCTGGTTCAACTTCCGAGCAACAAAATACCTAGTACAGAATGGTTTCTATAGCTTTTGGGACTGGTTCGATGACCGTATGTGGTTCCCCGCCGTACAAGAGTGCATGAAGCAACATGTCACTCTCCTGGAGTGCTTCTAGACTAATCGGAGTTCCAACATAGGGACATGGCATCCTCTGGGACGTGTCACCGGTGGCACATTATATCCCGGTCTCATGGTGACGAGCGGCGTGATCTACCATATCCTGCGATTCCTCACTGTCCCCGTCGATATTCGCAACATCTGTGTCCTGCTGGCGCCAGGATTCTCCGGCCTGACTGCATTGGCAATGTATTTGCTGACATCCGAGATGTCTCATTCGCCTTCTGCAGGTCTTCTTGCAGCAGCTTTCATGGGAATCGCTCCTGGTTACATCTCCCGATCGGTTGCCGGAAGCTACGATAACGAAGCGATTGCCATCTTCCTGCTTGTGTTCACATTCTTCCTATGGATCAAAGCTGTCAAAAATGGGTCTATCATGTGGGGAGCGCTGACCGCGCTTTTCTACGGCTACATGGTGTCGGCATGGGGTGGCTATGTCTTCATTACGAACCTGATCCCCCTGCACGTTTTTGTACTTCTGTGCATGGGTAGATACAGCACTCGCATCTACATCAGCTATACCACATGGTATGCGCTGGGCACTCTGGCTAGCATGCAGATTCCCTTCGTCGGATTCTTGCCTATTCGAAACAGCGACCACATGTCCGCCTTGGGTAGGTCCACGCTTCGCAAGTCTAAATGGACGTTCAGCAGCTGACATTTTGCAGGTGTCTTCGGCCTGCTTCAACTTGTGGCTTTCGCCGAGTTTGTCCGCAGCTTCGTCCCAAGCAAGCAGTTCCAGAGGCTTCTGACCGCCATGATTTTCATCACCTTCGGTCTCGGTTTCCTTGGGCTTGTTGTTCTGACTGTGACGGGAGTGATCGCTCCGTGGAGCGGCCGATTCTACTCCTTGTGGGATACTGGCTATGCCAAAATCCACATTCCCATCATTGCCTCGGTCTCGGAGCACCAGCCCACCGCTTGGCCAGCGTTCTTCTTCGATCTGAACTTCCTGATCTGGCTTTTCCCTGCAGGTGTCTACATGTGCTTCCGCGATCTCAAGGACGAGCATGTCTTCGTCATTATTTACTCGGTCCTTGCGAGCTACTTCGCCGGTGTCATGGTTCGACTGATGCTGACCTTGACCCCTATTGTGTGTGTTGCGGCTGCTCTGGCGCTATCGTCGATTCTCGACACCTATATGGCCACCACTTCCCCGACACCTGCGTCCGAAGCCAAAACAAATGAAGACCCGTCTTCAGAACCTCTTCGCTCAGTTCGGAAGCCCAATGTTGGAATCACCTCCCATATTTCCAAGATTATAATGACGGCGTCTGTTGTCGTCTACCTGCTCCTGTTTGTTGCACACTGCACCTGGGTAACTTCGAATGCATACTCTTCTCCTTCCGTTGTCTTGGCTAGCCGGATGCCTGACGGAAGCCAATACATCATTGACGATTACCGTGAGGCTTACTACTGGCTTCGTCAGAACACTCCTCAGAACGCTAAGATTATGTCATGGTGGGATTATGGCTACCAGATCGGTGGCATGGCGGACCGCCCAACCCTGGTCGACAACAATACCTGGAACAACACCCATATTGCCACGGTTGGTAAGGCGATGAGCTCCCGCGAAGAAGTCAGCTACCCCATCCTCCGCCAGCATGATGTCGATTACGTGCTGGTGGTGTTCGGTGGTCTGCTAGGCTATTCTGGCGATGACATTAATAAATTCTTGTGGATGGTCCGTATCGCCGAAGGTATCTGGCCCGATGAGGTCAAAGAGCGGGACTTCTTTACTGCACGGGGTGAATATCGTGTGGACGATGGAGCGACCCCAACCATGCGCAACAGCTTGATGTATGGATTCCCTTTTTCCTCTCTTATCTACTGCTCTGCGTCATGCTAATTCGGAATTCAGGTACAAAATGTCTTATTACAATTTCAACTCTCTCTTCCCGTCAGGCCAAGCTGTCGACCGCGTCCGTGGGTCAAAACTTCCCACAGAAGGTCCTCAGCTTTCTACGCTCGAGGAAGCTTTCACGAGCGAGAACTGGATCATTCGTATCTATAAGGTCAAGGATCTTGACAACCTTGGCCGAGACCACAACCAGGCTGTTGCCTTCGACAAAGGTCTTAAGAAAAAGCGGAGTACCAAGAGGAAGGGACCTCGGGTTCTGAGAACCGAATAGAAACAGGATTGAAGCTTTTCTTCTTGACTGATTTATAGCACGACACGAGTACAATCATACCAATGACTGTCGGGCATTATTTCTCATTATCCATAATCTTATCCCCCCGGGAAGTCCGATGGAGACGAAGGGTGGTCTAGGTTCGAAGATACCGGCTTAGCCCGGATATAAGTGATTCCGTAGATGGCAAGGCGCTTCAGAAGCGATCCACGAGCGTGAGCAAGCTGAGGGCCCGATTCAAAAAGTGTAGGTGAGATCTTCTGATAAAAATGTGGTGAAAAAAGAGGCGAGAAGAGATCGAAACAATTCCAATATAAGAACAGCATAGAGAATATACAGCGAAGACAATTAGTTTGTCACCCGGACTCCGTACCCCAATACACCATGGCTGATACAATGATCGAACAATTGGCCACAAGTGGCTTTGAGAAGTTTCCCAACTCGTAGGTAGAAGTAGACGGGATGGCTCATTGCTTCTGCTGCTGAGGTTTCGCGGGAGTGTCGGGGACCTTCACGTCGGAGAATTCGTCCTGACCAACTGCGCGGATGGTGTATGCATCTGGGAGGGTTCCTTCAGTGTGAGCAAACCATGCTTCTCATCGTGGCTGTTCTCTGACACATCAAGAAGTGGGGGTCGTGTGGAGTACGTACAGACACTGATTGTGAAAGCGACGAGGCCGAGTCCAGTAAGAGCATTCTTGAAGAGATACGGGCGACGAGCGCGAAGGAGAGCCGCCCCGGCGCGGTAGTCCTTGCCGTAATATGTCGAATTGAAACTAGAGAGAGACGTTGGTCAGCGACTCGTTCGAAAGAGTATGGTGCGATTGGAATTGAGCCAGCTGCACGTAGTTGCTGCAGATAGTGCGGTGGATGGAGTTGACGTACATTCCTGCAGGCATTGTGTGCAAGTAGGGTCTGTATGTTTGAATGCACGAAAATGTGAAGATGATGGAAGTCGGAGCGATTTCTACGCCAATATGTGAAGATGATGGAAGTCGGAGCGATTTCTACGCCAATATGTCTGTATGATGACCAGAAAGTTGACTATGATTGGAACGCGGGCAGAGAGCAGTCTCGGCGTTTGTGGTGTGCTTTTTCTGCCGGCAGAACAAACGCGGACAGCGGCTGCTAGCTGTACTATGTAAAGCGTTCTCCTGTTGCCAGCTTCGGTCCTGACCATTTCTCTCAAATGGCATCTTGCATCTTCGTCAAATAGTTATCTCTACAGATTCACTGACTAAAGACTCTAAGCTACTGTTTTTTCCCCCATAAAGTAGCAGTGAGTGTGGTTCCTCCCAGCACCCATACAAAGAGCTCTCGGGTCGGCCAAACTCGGCATCCGCTGGCGGACATCCAAGAAAAGCGCCAATCCTCGCCATCTCCTGCTGTCTGCTACTACTAATTCTATTATCGTCATCACCATCATCGTCGTCGTCTTCAACACATCATCGCCAAAGCCAATTAAACGACAATTAGTAGATCCAGACTTATACGCTGCTCGAAACCTATTCACCCATTTCACGGAGGGTTTGTTTTGCGGAAGGCTCGAGTCGCCAACGACCGCTGTCCTATTGCGTATCCGGCTATTCTTTACGCGTCCATGGGGCGTGTCTCGTGAACGCCGTGCTCTTCGTCGGTCCTATGTCTTAGGCCGATCTTCTTCATTTACAGTATTTGTTTGCTCTGAATTTATGCAGCGTAGACACTAGCAAGGTGGCCAATACCTCGACCATACCATATCTCGAAATATTCTCCCATCCGGGCCCTTTCATTTAGCTGTCGAGCGCAGTTATTATGTCTGAGATTGCGGCAAACCACCTTGCCGACCAGGTCGCACAGCTCAATGCAGCTCGAAATCTCGTTCTCGGCGACGCCGCCTTCTATCCGCAGATTGTGAACGGAATCATTCCAATCATCGGTGCGCACGCGCGATTGGAACTGCGACGATGGGGAGCGGAATTTCTGGCAGAAACATTCGCCAGTCCCGCTTTGGCGACGGCACAAAAGGAACAATTGGCGGGCAGGGTGTTACAGACGATACGAGAGATCTTAGAGTTGCCTGAGGGAGACACTCCGGTCTTGAAGCATATAGTGCAGATTGCGGCCAGCTTGTATCCGTTGGCTTTTAGACACATGTATGTGATCAATTCTTTTCACTCGTCGCGCTGGAGACCTGTGAAGGATCATGCCCTCGTAGATGCTCGCAACGAGGAGGCGATCTGGTCTGAAATTTGCTTAGTGTCTGTCTTTACTGACGCCTGTACTCTATCACAGAATCAATCATCCAGAAGACAGCGCTTTGTGGGAGAATATGACGGCTGTCAAGCAAGATATCCTGCGCAAATGGGACTCATCTCCTTATCCAGTCAAAGTGTGCTGTATCAAGTTTGTTCAGCGGGTCGTCCAGGTGCAGACACATGGCCCCATTGCTGACCCTAGAGTATGTGTACAGCCCTCTGACTATAGTCTTTATTAAGACCTGGTTGTTGTTGACAATCTCCAGCGCCCCGAACATAATGAAACGTCCCTGGCCATCGTTCCCAAAAATCACTCCATTTTAGCTCTACCCCATCTCGAGGCGGAAGCCTCTGGCCTGCTCGACAGGCTACTGTCAGTTTTCCAAGAAGACGCTAGGTACCATCAATGACCTTCCGAACCGCTCAATGTGCCTCGTCGCTAATTCTTCCATGTAGCGATCCTCTCCTCGTTAACGCTACGCTAAACTGCCTGGCGGTGCTGATTCGAAATCGACAGTCCGTTGGCAACAAGATCATCAATGCTGTTCTGAACTTCTACCCTGCGAAACAGGTGCGCACACCACTGACGCCTGCTATCCGTGTTGGCGTTAAGTCGATGGAACGAACGGCTAGGGCGTTGTTTGTAAATATCTTGAAGAAGTGAGTAATTGCGAAGACCTGCGGGTGCGGGCACAGAAAACTAATGGGTCGATAGAAATCCGAGCCATCCCCTTGCAAGCAAAATGCAACACCACATGGAACGTTTGATGCAGTCCCGCTTTGAAACCGTGGATGATGCATCCAAGAAGCGAGGGCTGCCATTTGAGCCGACCGATGGGCTTGATAATGCTAAACGTGCCAGACTCGATGCAGAAACGCCTCCATTGATCAAGATTCCTCCTCTTCCACCCGGCCCCATCAGTTACGCTCAGCTGTACACCTTAACAGAAGACTCAGGTCTTTCCTCCTTTGATGTGAAGCAATTACCACCCGATCTCCTAGTCAAGATCGCGGTCCCCGTGCTAGCCCGGGTCGATCCGTCTGCGTTGATGCAGGCTGTTGAAGTATGTTAAATGTTCGAGAGGTCTCCGGATGGACCAAGTGCTAACATTACTACTACAGGGTGTCCGAGCCAGATATCAGACTCTTACTCAACAACAGGCCGCGAAACATCAAGTGGCAGTCACCGAGGAGGAGGATGATGACTATGAACCTGAATACCAACCTATGGATGTTGCTGTAGCAGCTGCTGAGCAGGCAGGTGCCGTATCCGCCGAAATGGCAGAGTTGCAGCCAGATCTAGTCTCTCTTGGTCCATTCGTCTTGCCGCAACCACCGCCATTGACGGAAGAGGAGGCAGCGGAGATTGGTCGCAGCGCCGTGGGAAGAGTCTTCGAGATGCTCACATCATCTGCGATGGCCCCGAATCCTGCCAAAGGAAAAACCCAGCAGCATCTAGGCTTTTCTCGATTAGCGGGCAGCACGTTCGACCGTGATGCTTGGGTTACCTTACTTACCAGACTTGCTACGAGAGCGCCCGCGACTCTAGAAGTTGACGACAAGAAGCCCGAATCAGACCTACGAGCCAGGAAGACCCCAGCGATCTCGAATTTCATCCGCGAGTCATTATACCGGTACATACTCGAAGATTTTAGAGCGCGAGTCAACGTCGGGATCATGTGGTTGAACGAAGAATGGTACAATGACCGAATTCAGATGAAGTTCGCTGCTACTCAGCGGACCGAGGAAGACGAGGAGGCCTCTGTACCCCTACATTACGACCAATGGGTCCTGCGACTATTGGATGGCTTTTTGCCCTATCTGGATTCCCGGGATACCAAGATTTTTATCCGATTTCTCAGCGAAATACCGGAGGTCACTATTCCCATCACAAAGCGAGTCTCCAGTCTTGCGAAAGATCCTGAAAGAGTCAACTTATGTGTTCAATCATTATTGTACGCGTCCTTTACCTTTCTTGAATGACTGTTTACGACCACTAACCCGCTCACTAGGTATCTCGTGATGTTCCGACCTCCTGCTCGGGAAATGTGTCTCAACGCTTTGGAAGACGTCTACAATACATGTAAGTGGAACGCCCTGCTCGCTTCCTCGATATCGTCAATCTGATCATCTATCCCCCAGACGAGGAATCGAGACCGATCGCAGGAAAAATCCTGGCCAAGTGGCGACCGCACATCATAGAACAGCAGCAGCAACAGCAGCAGCAGCAACAAGAACGGTCACAGCAACAGGAGCAGATCTCCCTGGCCAACCGTTCAGCACCAGCGGATAGCACTGCACCACCCGCAGATGACGGGAGCGCGCCAGCGCCACCGGACTCTACCATTCAGCCGCAAGTATCTGCCAGCGAAGCTTGACGACGCTCGACTTGATCCCATGCATAAGAGGATCTTGAAATGACCATATGTGAACATTCCATCCATTTCATGGGCACGATACCTTCAAGGTCTGTCATAAGGTCTGTAGCTCGAAATAGCTGCCTTCACCAAGAAATGTGATCCGCCATGACTTTCCTGCCACGACCTCACCTGTACTTCTTGATAATCCAATCCTCATAGAGCCTGAGATGAAATCCATTGGTGCCCAGAATTTTGCCTAAATATTTACATATTTCCCCAGTAACTATGCATCTTGTAAAGCCTTCTTCTTTCCCTCATGCAAAGCAGTCCGTGACTCCATTAATGGGAACAAACTCGTCCCTTCCGTGCCGTTCGGCAGCCAACCGTGCACCCATGTAATGGAAAGACTGGTAGGGAATACACACCAAAAACCCATGCAATAAAGTAGCAAGACACCGTACCTGGATATTTGATAAGACATGACACAGTAAACTATGTATCGTGAGGCAAATTCTTTGAACACAGAAACCCCCAATGCAGCCGTTCGCCAATTATTCACACCGCTCAAAGAACGAAAGCAATAAGATGGACACCATGCGAGAGAGATGTTTGTAAGAGCAGCGAGATTCGTCCTCGTGTCCCCAAGAGTACATGCTAAGCCATTCATACATGGAAACTATTCTACAACACCTTGTTGAACCCTATACAAAACCCCGACGCCGGGAAAGTCATGAAGGTTAGATGAAGTTGGGCGCGCAAAGTATTCTGGTCGAACCTATCGAGCTGTCATCTGACTAGAGCCAGAGCCAGTCAGTATCCCAGACGATGGGTGCATGGAATTGACTTGTTTCGAAGAGAGAGGAGGCGAAGAATCGTGTTTTGAAACATTCGATTGGAAAAGCCCCAGACGGGCGGGTTGCGGTGAAAAGGCGGGATTTCGAGACGATGTGGTTTGGGAAGCACGATGATCGAGGGTAGCATACGCCGGGTGCGGTTTTCGCACATCGAGCGGGGAAGAGCTTAGTGATCGATATCCGGATTTGCGATCCGCATCATAGTCGGGAACACCAAAATGAGCAAGACCATGGTGCTGATGCTCCTGTTCTGCTCCATACGGCGTGTTATTCGCCGAGGAATTTGCAGCTGACAGATTCTCCGCTATCGTGGAGGCCGAGCCGTTGGGAGCATTAATATCGACCACTCGTTTCTGAGCGGCTGGAGTCGTGAATGACGAGGCATGTGGGTTCTCAAAAACTCGATTCTGCGGCCCCGGCGGGATTTGATGCTGTTGTTGTTGTTGTTGTTGGTGGTGGTGATGGTGGTGATGGTGAATGGGGTGCTGCGGATTGGCCCAAGGAGTCTGCTCAAGGAAGGCCTCCTCCGCAGCTGTACGAAAGGCATTTGAGGACATGGCTGGCATGGCTCCACGTGGTAGGTTCGTCGAAGGGTGTGAAGTAGGTGCCCTGGTCTCGAAGGAAATCTGTCCAGACATATGAGTTAGCTCGAGGTAAGCTAAGCAGGTTCCTAAAATTAATCTTACCCCCATCTTCTCCAAATCTTCTTCGAGTTCAGACGGTCGCGCAGGTGCCAATGAAGGTGCCGCTGGGAATCCCACGTATTTGGCGACGCCAGCCATGATGGACACTTCTTGGTTGTAAGCTGTTTGGTGGGCGATTTGCTGTGAACGCCGGGTGGGAAAAGGTATGTAGTGCTGCGCACTGAGATCTTCTGTCTTGAACCGATCGTGCTGAATAGCGTAAAATTGCTTGCTGACAGCACTTGAGTGTTTCTCCCGAATGTCCCGAACTCGCTGGAAGTACGTGCTATGGGTCTGAGCACGCTCTGCCAAGCTCTTGTTCATGAGAGCTTGGATTCGGTACTGGAACAAGGTGTGTTCGTATTTTATCTTTGCATCACGGTGTCGTTTAACACACTCAAGCTGACGCAGGTATTCAGGGTGAGTCGGGTTGGGGCCAGTAAGCATTTCCAATTCTCGATTCAATTTGGATATCCTTTCGTCATATATCCTAAAGGGGCATCATCAGCAATTAGAAGGATGTAAGCTACTCTGTTGATAATTCGACTCACTTATCACGCAGGGCTGCGAATTCCTTTTCAAGGATCGTTAAAGATTCCATTGCGGACATCCTCTTAGCTGCTTCAGAAGCTATTAGTAAGTCGAACAAGAGATGGTAGTATGATCGAAAACTCCACAATGGGCGACTTACATTCTTCCTCGAGCTTGGCGGCTGCTTCCCCATCGTCGGCGTCCTCTCCACGTTCAATATTCTCGTCATCGCCATCGTCCGCAGGACCCTCCGCGCCCGTCTCGAGGGCACCACTATCCAGGTCATCATCAGCCGTATCGCGTATTTTTCGTCCTTTTCGCTTTCCCTTCTTGCCTTTTCTGTTTTTCGCGGGCGCCGTGGGTAGGTCAGACTCGGGAAGGTCATCGGCCGGGGTATCTTCCTCGTTCGCTTTAATCACTTCTTCAATGGGCTCCGGAGACAGCGCACTGTCATCTGCCGGAGGGTCGCTCAATTCACTCTTCACCGACCCGCGGCGCTTCTGAGGCGGTTCGTCTTCGTCACCCGTGTCGCCTTCCAGATCCGCGCCAGATTCGGGTCGTTTGCGCTTCTTTCCCGTACCTTCGGATAATGTAGAGTCTTCCAAACCAAGTATGTCTTCGGCTGATTCAAGGATTCCGTTGGGCTTGGAGCGAGGCTTGCTTGGTGAATCCTCAATTTGGTTGTCCCCGTCCTCGGCGTCATCGTACGTCGTCGATTGGGCCAATTTGCTGGGGCTAGGGCCATAACTGCTCACGACAATGTTGGTTCTGCGAAAATGATTCGGGGAATCTTCGATGCGCTCCGTCTCAGCTTCAGAGTCATTCTCTGGTGCTAACTTCTCAGGCTTGGGCGACTCTTCGTAGTCCGAGGGTTCATTATCCAAGACATCGTCGATGTCGCTCAGACTACTTGAACGTCCATCGTCCATGAGCGAATCATCCAGTAGAAGATCTTGGTCGCCATTGGTGATTGTGGCATCAGGCCCTGTTGGCGGACCAACAGGAGCTGAGTCTCGACTTGCGGCCACCTCCATAGGCAATGGCGCGGCACGAGCACAACAACCTAGGAGAAGAAAGTATGGAGATCGGCTGAATGGGCGTCTCTGAACGGTCTGGGGAGTCGAATACTAAGGTTGGCTAGCGGGAATGTGGTCTCGGGCAGTCAGTGGGAAGTGAGTGGTTTGGAAACTGGAAAACTGAGTACAAAGGTCAGCTAGAATCTCAAAATTAATGAATCGACACATAAATGCACATAATAAGAACGGAGATCCGTCATTGAAAACAGTTTGTTTGGGCTGTTCCTTGTCTGCAGATGAAGGCGGTGCGGAGATTTGATCGTTCTGCTAACCGGGACACACCCCGAGATCACCAGCAGTCTCTGGCAACTGCGCCGTCTGAACAGAGCAAGAGGGAAATGTTCCCGAAGCAGTAGCCTCATTGAAATGAGTAGAACCTATCGTCTCATATGCCCTAAGCCACAAAAGAACGTACCAATCAACAATGCGCCAACTGTGAAAGTAGCACTGAGCACAGCTGCCCGCGACCGAGCAGCGATTCACTTAGCCACTGCGTTCACTGGGGGCGAGCCACAGGAACACAGAACCAAAATAAATCAGACTGGCGGGCGTCTGTATAGTCCAACAGAAGCGAATATCACCTCAGGCCTACGCAACAGGCACTGTGCGTGGGAAGATGGAGAACGAGGAGAAGAAGGAGGAGAGGGTGGAGGAGGTGGACTTCAAGAAGCGGGCGATACGACACTGCAGCGCGAGAGAAAAGGCGGCATGGACGAGCGGAAATTGGTTCGAAATCGCGGTCGAAGGATATCAAGAGGGTAAATGGAGGACTCAATGAGCTGAAAATGATTGATCAGACAGAGATACAAATTCACTGGTGCTCCAGAACCCACAGATTTGCTTGGGAGCGGACAGTAGTGAGAAAGGTGAAGGAGGGAGCCCCAAGAGCGACAGCAATAATCTACCTCTTTTGCTCTGCTGAGACTCGTCGCGGTATTCCGAGCGTAATGGTATTCTGCCGTATTTTATGCCGACACTGACCACACTCCAGAGAGGTGGTGTGGAGGCTGTGGTTACTGACCGCCCTGGTATCGACGATTACACATCATGTGACATATTCTTAGTTTGCATCTCAGCTTGAGTGATTTCATCTGATAAGGCATCTCTTCTTAGAAAACGCATTTTCAGAACATCCGGAAATAAATCGCTCTTAGCAATGTATACTCCTGTCTAATACTCCGGCTATTGATCAGTTGCAATGTACTTGGTAGCAGCTTGCCATGAAGAGATCTCGGTGCCGGTGATATCATTGCCGCTAATTGCGGATAATATCAATCCGTGCCCCGTCTGTTGATCGCATCGCGGTACTTCTTCATGACAACCATGATGCTGGATCCAAGAAGTTCTTGCCATCTTCTTTCATGACATGATCACTATCTACTGATACGAGTGCGTAGAAATCTTTCATGGGAATAATAGAACAGATAGTCAAGCTGTATGACGTCTCCGTAACTGTAGACGCTGCGACTCTCTTTCGGCTTTGCTGATACGATAAAGCACGTGATCTTATCCAGCTCCCGTCGCCGAAATATTTTTTCGAGGCAGAAAAATTTAGGAAACGCAAGGAAGAAAGCAAGATAAAGCATAATTTCTTTGATAGCGTGAAATTTAACCACCCGGTTTTGATCTTCCTCATCGCCTGACGACATTTTTATAAGGGCGACAGAGGTCTCCCCATTCTGACTGAACATGGGCAAGAAAAGTAAGGCTCAGTCGAACAATGTCTCGCAACCAGGCAAGACAGACATTACTCTGCCTTTTTTGGCCGGAAAGGCCGCCATTGACCCAACAGTGGCTTCACTGTTCGAAAAAAGTGTACGTACTTACCCATGACTAGTATAAGGGTTTTCTAACGCTCTCAAATCGTTCAGGCCGGTCCAGTGAAAGCTCCGTCTGTGCAGCCCATTGTCGCACAGAGAAAGGACAACGAGCCAGAAGATGATGTAGAAAAGGAAGAAGACGATGAAGAAATTTCTGAGCTTGAGGAAAACCCGGACAGCGAAGATGAAGATATGCAGGACGTCTCGGAACCAGCCAGTGACGCTGAGAGTACGCCGGCCGTGGATAACCAGGCCACTTCGAGCAAGAAACGGAAAAGGGCCCCTGCGGAAGATCTCGAAGAGACTTATATGCGGCGTATAGCGAAGGAGGAACAGAAGGAACAAGAAAAGCGTCGCGCCGAGAAGGCAAAGAGGCAGAAAGTTGAGGAGGAAGGAAAGGATTCTGATTCTGTGTCGGACAAGTCTAAAGACGAGGATGAGGAAAGTTCGGAGGAAGAGGACGAAATTACAGCCCCCAAGCACGAGACTCAGAGCGGTGATCCGGAGTCCCAGGAACTCGAGAAGAGTAACCGTACCGTGTTCCTCGGCAATGTCTCGAGCCAGGCCATCAGGTCCAAATCGGCGAAGAAGACCCTATTGAAGCATCTGGGATCCTTTCTTTCCACTCTTCCGGAATCTACAGGGCCTCACAAAGTCGAGTCGATTCGGTTTCGCTCCGTGGCCTTCGCTAGCGGCGGAAAAGTCCCCAAGCGAGCTGCCTTTGCTAGACGCGAGATACTGGATGACACTACACCAAGCACCAACGCATATGCTGTCTACAGTACGGTGCAGGCAGCGCGGAAAGCACCTGCGGCCTTGAACGGCACCGTTGTTCTTGATCGACACCTCCGTGTTGACAGCGTTGCGCATCCCTCCCAGATCGACCACAAACGGTGTGTCTTTGTTGGCAACCTTGACTTTGTGGACAACGAGACCGACCCGGAAGAAGACGAGAAGAAGAAAAAGAAGAAGTCGGGGCCCGCGGACGTTGAGGAAGGTTTATGGCGCACATTCAATGCTCACACCAAGGGATCTAAAGAACGGACCTCGACCAAAGGCAATGTCGAGTCTGTCCGGGTGGTCCGTGACCGGACTACCCGCGTGGGCAAAGGCTTTGCTTATGTACAGTTTTATGATCAGGTCTGTGTGGAGGAGGCACTTTTGCTGGACGGGAAGAAGTTTCCTCCCATGCTGCCGCGGAAACTCCGGGTGACACGGGCCAAGAAGCTCCCCAAGAAGCGTGATGGCCCAGAAACTGGGTCTCACGGCAAAGCTCTCGACGAGGGCTTCTCGACGCTTCAAGGTCGTGCAGGTAAGCTCTTTGGTAGAGCCGGCGCGTCTAGGATGAAGGCCGAAGGGAGAAAGTCTATATCCGGGAACTCGGTGGTGTTTGAAGGTAATCGTGCAACAGAGGGATCATCGCGCATCAAAATTAAGACCAAGAGTCGTGGCTCCAAAGGCAAGCCGAAGAACCGGAGCGCCAAGCGAGCTGCAGCGTACCAGGCTGCTGGAGGCAGGAAAGGAAAGATGGCAAAATAGGTTTCTTTATATGTATCATTTTCTTCCATCTGCCCAGTGGGCCGTTCTTGGCACTGCTTACAACGAAGCGTAACTATGTCCTCGCTAAGGTTATTTTCATGATTCTGAAATGTCATTATTTCTAAGTCATCACAGCGCTGCTTTTCAGTCAATATAGATGTTAGAGGGCCGCCCAATAGAAGTACACGGATGATGTGGTAAAAGAACCCATTGACAACATTGACGTCATCAGATATACTAGTTATCTATTTCTTATCAGCCGAACACAGAGAGGTATATCCCTTCCAGATTGTCGAGTTACCTTTGAATGCATCTTAATATTCTTGAACATCGTCGCATTATTATAGTCCTAGCCTGGGGCCGTCATTTGTGCATCTAAGCCACTGGCCAGACATATCTGATACTGATAAGCGTCAGAGATCTGAGTTACCCACAGTCCCCTGAACTCCCCGCCCTGACGTGGGGAAACGGCAAATATTCTGACTTCGCCTTTGGGGCACAATAAAGGCAAAACTGCCATGGGGAGTCATCTATGAGACCTGTCTATCTTTATCCAAATCTATAATCACCAGCTTTTCAACCAGCGTTGACCTTAATCGTTGCGCAGTGTCATTCGACTGGGCACAGGACAACTCCTTTATTATTGATGCCTGGGTTGGCCCGAACACTTCCTCCAAAACATATTGAATTATTGTCTACGTAGCCGTCTTTTCAGATTCTCTAAAGATACCCTCGCATTTTACAACATTGGTTTCAGTTTCATATGATGTTCCCGTCCATTATGCGCCGCTTCCGTTCCCCTCGTCAACCGCCGTTTAATGACTCGGACGATACAAACCCTTCTTCGAGCGAGCCAGCGCAAGACACAGATTCGGATATTTTCTATCCCGGTGTATTTGATGTGCTCAAGGTTCGGCATATTTTGAGATGGAAGGTCATCTCGGAAGGGTTGCCAATGGAGATTGTGGACATGATTATGGAGGCTGCCGAATACTGGCCCTCAATCGAGGCTAGGATGGACACAAGGACTATTATCAGACAGGATCATGACCGAGAGCTGCTACGAACGGCACCGTTGTGTTATGATGAGGCGGTATGTTGCAGACCTTGCCTTGACTGCGGCTGGCGATCATCAAGCCTTCAATTCCTCCATTTCTTCTATCTATAATGGACACTGATATCTTATGACCTATCGATAGACACTGGGAAGCGCATCCCCAAATGTACTTCCTCATCAGACCGTACATCCCTGTCGCAAGATTGTTTTCACAATCTTGTCTCATGACCAGGGCTGGGGTGGTGGTCCTAGAGGTGAAAGCCCCTACGACGGGTCATATACCTGGTTCGATGTCGAGATCATACATGCAAACCCCCAAGATGGTAACCAAACAGAATCGCAGGTGTACCCCCAGCCCACTGGCCAAGGGGAGCGTCAGGAACCGATCGGCCCCCAGCACTCACATTTCTTGCCAGGTCCTGGCAAACTTCAGATGAATAAGACCGCAGTATCACAGACACAAGAAAATACAATCACTTGGCACTACCTTGACAACATCCAAGCCGAATCTGCTGACGCCGAAGAGATTGAGCGTTCGCAAGGTCGTGGTCGGGCGACGCTGGATGGGAGTGTAGTCCGGACCTTGAGCGTGGGAGACTCCATTGCTGTCTGGGGACGAGCACGATTTCCCGGATGGTCAAACCATGTCGAATTTATATCTGTCCGGGTATTCTGGGCCGTGTAATCATGAGATGGCGAATGTACATTCTTCCAGCTTTCGGGGTTCAAATCGAGACCTTGTCACGAGCTTTCCATGCCTTACAATAGTCGTAGCCCGAGCAGCTTCCAAAGAGACAACACGGCAATGCAACAGCACATGTTATATTGAGTATAGGTGAAATGATATAAAAAAAGGAGATACTTGATCAAACCCTAAGGTAGCTAGCTGGTGCACAGAAGTGACCCCCAACCCTTGCTCAATATATACACCCTTTAATGTCAAATCCGCATCTTCTGCAGACGCCTGAGATAGCAGCAACCTTCCCAATCAGGCAAACAGTAATAACCTCATTCTAGTCGAAATCACGCAATCGCGCCAAGACTGTCCGTGCATGGTTCTCGCGTGCTGGAATATAAGGACTCTGGATCCTCCTTCACTACCAGCGCCCTTGGGAGCTGTTCCTTTCCCATCATGAATGAAATTAATGTCCGTCTAACCTGCGACGGTCATATTTCGTGACAGTCATGAACTGCATGGGATCCCTCGTTGTCCCCTTGATGAAGGGCGACACCGAGCACTTCCCCTCGTGATATTCTCTCTTGCCCGATCCGACGGAAAGCGTCTCGGTCGGCGATTCACTCACAAACTCCAAGTGGGGCCTGGTGCATCAGTTGCGCAACCATCATAGTTTCAACCACTCAGCAGTCAGTTTCAGTCGCCGATTGCTCATCTATGCCCGGGCTTTCGACATCTTGAGTCTACGAGACAGGGAGTTGGGAATGGAGTATCCTAGTACCTTTAGGATTGTTATCACCGCATGATCCGTGGCTTTCCTTGCTCTCTATGGACGGTTGATTACGTCCGCACTATGTGTTCTATCGTCCGAGACGCCTGATTCGCGCTTTCAAGCCGTTTTTGTTACGCATCCCCATATCAATGGACTGGACAAGCGGTAAACAGTGAATCCTGCCAAGCGTGTGCGATGCGGTTTTACTGTTCGCTGTTGTCATCCTGCGTCCCTTTGCTCGCCGTTTCCCGATGTATATGATCGTCGGGCTCCCCTTCTTTCCTGAGGGGAAGGTGTCACGACGCTTGATAGCTGTTTTCACCGAGAAAAACGCCGGGCTCTGATTCTAACCATCTGGCAGAATCCCTACTACTTCGCACCCTCCCTATGATTCTTCAGTACCTCCCTCGAAATATCTTCATGTGGTAATTCCAGAGTTGTCCTATAAAAATTCATTTACGCAGCTCTCTGCATCTGTATCTCCAAATCGTTCAACAATGATGAATCCGCCTCAGAAATGTGCTGCTGTTGTCGTGGGAGCCGGTCCTGCCGGTCTGGCCGTGGTTGGAAATCTCCTGGAGAGGCAACTTGGTGGGAAAATTGCCTGGGTTGATCCGTACTTTCAAGCCGGACGTGTGGGCAGGAAATACCGGGAGGTTCCTAGGTGAGCACGACTATTGCCGGCTCTTTACGCGCTTGGCAGACCGAGCAAGCTTCGGGGGAGGAACTCTATGGCTGACTGTTCGGGTTCTGTCCAGCAACACCAAAGTCTCCTTCTTCCAAGCGTATGCCACAGGTGTCCAGCCATTCCGTGCAGTCATCAGTAGTACACGCATGCCCAATGCTTTCACGACGGTAGCGAAACTTGACCAAGATCAAACATGTCTGTTGCAGCATGGTGCAGACATGGTTCAGGCCTTAACAGAGGGCATTGTGAAATTGGATCGGGTTATACAATGCAAGGGTTACGTCGTTGCTGCCAATCTGGCGGAAAAGGTTAGTTTGAGATCCCGCATTTGGAGTCCCAAAGGAGGGCAACATGAGAGAGAAATTGGATAGATTGCTAATACTTTTCATTTCCCGGTTCCATAGACTTCTTCCTGGACAGTACGGATCAAAAGTCAAGGATCGTCCGACGAGTTTGAAGTTGAGACACCTAAACTCATCCTGTGTACGGGGTCATCACCGACAACTGCTCCGATCCCTGTTCCTGGGCACAACATTGAGAGGCTGGACCTTGACATTGTTTTGAAGCCCAGTGAACTCGCCTCGTACCTTCCACGAGACACGCCCTTGACCATCGCCGTTGTAGGGGCTTCTCATAGTGCCATTCTGGCTCTGCTCAACCTGGTAGATTTGGCCCGCAGTTCTCATCCCCAGCTCCGCATCAAGTGGTTTACCCGGCATCCTCTTCGGTATGCCGAGTACATGGACGGCTGGATCCTCCGAGATAACACCGGTCTTAAGGGTCTTGCTGCGGATTTTGCTCGCCAGCAGCTCGAAGATGAAGTTTTACCCACGTCCAAGGCAGGTCGTTTCATCACCAAGGTCGACTGCAGCAGTGGTAAAGAGATGGCACAGTTTAAGTTGCAGTTACCCTTCTGCACTCACATCGTTCAGGCCATTGGCTTCACTCGGGATCCCCTGCCAGAGCTCTCTGTGAATGGTTCGCCATTGGAGCCGGACTTTGATCATGAAACCGGCGGATTCTACGATCAACGTGGACGACTCGTTAAGGGCTTATATGGTGCTGGTATAGCCTTTCCAGAGCGAACAGTTGATCCTCACGGCAATGTCGAGTATGCCGTGGGGTTCTTCAAGTTCATGAAGTTCATCAAGCGAGTCTGTCCCCAATGGGTTGCCGCGTAGAACTGCCTTTTCTTTTTCTCTTCGGTCTGCATGACAGATGATGCTATGCTCCTTTCGGGCCCGCTTTTTCCAGTCATTTTATGTTCCCGTCTCAGATAGTTAAGAGATCACCTTGGGAGCTGTGCTCCTATAGTGTTGTGAGTGGCATTATTAGCATCTTTAATGTTAATCGGAAGTGATAGACAATAAGCTCAGAAGCCCCTATTCGCTCGATGAGTAAGTACAAAGCATGGCATGTCGCACGACACAAGGGTTCTGTCATCTTCACGTGCTGTTCGCAGCAGCCTGCAGCCTCGTAGGATGTATGTAGGTAACGTGCAAGCTACTAAGGTAGGTATCCAGTCACAATGCACGACAAGAAATTGCAGGCACAGATCTATTTCCCTCTAGCTCAGGCCAATCCATCCAGGCTTCTCGCATCATCAAACCGCCAGTCCTCAGTCATCGATGTCTGGGAGAAGCGTTCTGATATCGGTACCTTACTTTCAGTACAAACGGTACGGTAATATACAATTCAAGTAAAATACAATCATGTCAATACGAAAACCTCTGGAGATTGGAAGCAGCACCTAGGTTAGTCGCGCAAGCGCAAGTCTCACATGCTTATGCAGGCATGTACATCTATAGTAGCTACGTGGTTCCGTACTAATGCAGAATGACTGACACAGACGCTCACCAATACTCAAAATCCGCCAGCCTACCGACTAATCATGGCTTGAGCAAATATCGATGTTTTAAGCCCGTATAGCCCGTTGGCGTATGGAGTAGTGGGTAGGTAATGGCTGACAGAAGGTCAGCTCATCCCATAGGTAGGTAGCTTTGACTTGGATCCTAAGGTAGTTAGGGATCAGCTTCGCCAGAAACCAGAAGGGAATTCTCATAATTTAAGCCGGAGGCTGTAAATGCAATGCAATTGCCGAGTCATATTACTATGTCCACTCTGCTAGCGGTCCTTTCGGCTAGAGACCCACAGCCATCCGATGAGGCATCACTGTGACAAAAATAAGATGAAAATCCGACATCCAAACCATCAGTTCGGTTCTGAAATGTATTGGGCTTATGATTGCAACAGACTATCGACCGATTCCCCGCGTTATCTTCGACTCATACTACTAGTAGTTCCTGAAGATCGTCGGCTACAGCAGAGCCTCATTGTCTCTTGAACGGGCCAGAAGGTTTAGAATCTTAGAATATGCAGATGATTTTACAAAACTCCATTGTTTACTCGCATTCTCCTGCAGGCCAAAGCAAGTCATTCATTACAATGTAAACATATCTACATACCATACAAAAAGTGTGCCCGAACAGACGAGAGTCCTTGGTCCCAATAACGAATAATGACCACTAGGGTAACGCGACCGTATGAATCTCCAAGCATCGCCCGAAAGGAATAGAGAGAATCGGACACGAAAAAAAGATGTTACAACTTGTCCATCCGCAGGCCAGGAACGAACTGTAGATACCCAAGAACGGTAATCCAGCCATATTCGAGCCTAAGCAAGTGCAAAGGAAAAAGGAAATGGACACGCCAAAAGCTATATATTCGAATGTATCGAGCCCGATCGCAGTGATGTGACTCGCCGCCAGAATCTCGCAAGGTATGCTGCTTACATGAATGCAATCACACCCATGACGAGCGCCATCATGCCACCGGAGATCCGGTTGATGACACCGCCATTGGCGTTGGGGACCGAAGTAGGCGAGGCAGTGGCGGTCGTGCGAGAAGCCCGGGTGGTAGTAGTCGAAGTTTCAATTGTAGACGAGCTGCTGGTGGTCGAAGAGCTGCTGGAGGGGGAAGCAGTGGTCGACGTCACAGTGGTCATGGTAGGGGTTCCGCTAGTAGTAGTAGAGGTCTCAGTGGTAGAGGCGGTCTTAGTGGTAGAGGCGGTCTTAGTGGTAGTGGCAGCAGCCGTGCTCGACGCAACACCAGTAGCTCCTGCAATCGTGAAACGGCCCAAGTAGTTGGTTTCGGAAGTATCCTCATCGGAAATGATCTCAACGGTGTAATCAGGCTGAGAAGCGATGTTAGAAGGAACATTCCAGGTGTAGCTTCCGGAATTGGGAATGCTTGCTAGGGTACGTTAGCATATGCGCAGCGCTCCAGACTCGTTTCAATCCGAGACACTCACAGACGATGGTTGAGCCAGAGTCAGGAGTGAAAACGTCGCCCCATTGAAGCTTGAGAGTGACAGTTCCACTGGTGGTAGGGTCCCAGGTCAAAGTAGTAGGCTCACCAGCAGTGAACTCGTAACCGTTGGCAGGGATGTTGAAAGGATTCTCCTTGGTAGCTGCAACTGCGATGGCGGCGAGAGCGCTGAGAGACAGGAAGATGATGGAACGCATGTTGACCCAAGTATAGACTTTTGTTGACGCTATTATATATAAATTCCCGAAAAAGAGGTAGCAAAGCGGGGGCTAAGATAAAGTATTCCGGAAGATCGTAACGAAGGAATATACGTATTCAATGCAAGGAATGGACTCTGACTGGGTTTAAAGACAGACAGAAAGCTGAGTATGATGCAAAGATCGACTGGAGGGAGAGTAAGGAGAAAAAGGGAAGAAAGAGGAGAAGGGGAGATAGGACCGAGTAATAATAACCGGAAGAGCTAGGCTAGTAGAACTCTACCTAACCTTCCGCTACACCCAAGGAACCTGGTCAACTCATCTCATTTGGGGGGACCTGGATAAACTAATGGAAGGATTTACGTAGATTTCGCGCCAGTAGTTAGATGGTGAGGAAGCCACGAGCCAGTCATCCTCGAGGAAGAGCCAATAGAACGGCCTCGTCGACCGTATGTTCACAGCCCCCCGAATGGAAGAGGCAAAATCAGAATAAATGGGCATAACGCCATCGAGGAGGCTAATCCGAGCCAGACTTAGTCGCTCCCATTCTAGGGAAAGGCGTTTGTTCAGCTAGACCGAGTCAGTCGTAGTCATTCGCTTAGCCAAATAAGTAGGTCGAGAAGGATCCAGTAATTCCGACGAAAGCCCGGTCGGGGCCCCAGCTAGTTGACGCTAAGGTCGCAAAGGCCTAACGAAGGTATGTAACTAGATGCCTATCAATCCTCGATGTTGTGGTGGCAATGAACCATGGGATCGAACTATCCAAGGGTCTTGGAGAAGCGGAGGAACAGAGGATTTTGATATGTGTTGCTAAGAATAACCATACCTTACCTCGGATTCACAGTAGATGAGTGAGTTATGTTTGTTTAGCTCCGGTTATCCCGGAGCACCTAGCACCCGAAAACCCAAAATCTGAGCGATCTTCTACTCCTCAATTCCTGTGGTGACTTTAAACGTAGTATGGAAACATACAAAAGTATTTCTTCACGTCAACCAGATACATGTCTGTTACTCGTAGGTAACCTTGTGCGACCATGGTGTTTAACCAAATTGATCATCCCGCCATAAGTTGGGGTATCTAAATGTAAATACCAGGCTAAGGTACCTTACGGTACGGGTATGAAGCCTTTAGGTATTATGATTTTCAATACGACTTCCAAACAAGGACATCTGCGATATGGTAAGGATGCGTCCCTCTGAGAGGGAGTGTCCTAGGGACCACAAATAGTCGATGATAGACTTCACTTTGGTCAACTTTCAAGTCTGGCGTCCTTTGCTGCGACAGTCTCAATGCGCAGGCTGAAAGACTCAGGGCTCTATTTGGTTCTGAAGCTAATTCGTATACGGATTTTATGTACAAGGCGCCGATGGTATATAGAACATGTCTTTCCAACACCTAGACAGCAGCAACTGTGTCTTTCGTCTCCTGAGAGTCCCGGTTCTCATCTCTGTTCCCATCAGTATGAGAGTGTCCAGTCGCCCTTTCCTCGGCCTCTGGCGCATCGAGAAATCCATTCTCTCCCAGCCATACAATCACTTCCATGGCTCTCCGATCCTCGTCCTCTTTTTGGCGTTCGATCAGCTAGCAGATTGCGTGTTAGCGTTTGAATGGCCGAAAGAATGCCATTTTCCTTTTTTGCTAAAGACTAAGGATACTTACAGCTTGGAAGAGTCCCCTCCGTCCTTTTTTCTCCACCGGTTTTGTTTTGGCGCCTCTTTCCGGCAACTCGTGTAGAAAATGGCACTTCTCCCCGTGCAAGCAGCGCCCGTTGCGGGCGAAATGGCGACACACTTTCTTCTTATTGACTCGAGGCGGTGGTGCCACCCGCTCCGGGCCCTCACGGCGCGAAGACACTTCCTCGGGTGCCGAATCATCATCGCTCTCGCCGGCATCCGAAGAAATGTCAGATCCACTCGATGACGTCCAGTCAGTGCTGTCCGAATCATCGGAAGACGATGCGGCGGATCCCTCGTTTCGACTCGCTACCGTGTCACCGGGTTCCATCGTTGTTACCATTGTCCCAGTGGCCTTTGATGAGACAGAACTCTCGGCAGGGACAGCCACTGTCTCCGAGTCGTTGTCCTTAGAGCCGAATATCTGCGATTTCTGAGCAGACTCCGTGTCCACCTTTTCTGCAGCGACGGAAGGTTGAGATTCAGTTTTCTGCGTTGCAGACTCTGATCCTCTTCTCGCCTCCATGGCCACCTTCTGCAGCCTTTCAACTTCGAGCCGAGCCCGCTCGGCATCCGCCTCCGCTTTCGCTACCCGTTCCTGCTCCTTTAGCAACTTGCGTTGAAGCTTATCAGCCTTTCGTTTCGCCTTGGCCGCCGCATCCGCCGGATCAATGACGCTCTCTGGTTTATTATTGGCGGCCTTCTGGGCTCGTCTTTGCTCCTGCCTCTCAATCCTTTTGTTGTTCAGAGCTTCTTCACGGGCTTTCTTAGCCTCGTCCATGGCCTTTTTCTTCTCTTCAGACTTTGCTTGCGTCGGAAATCGTTTCTTCCGTTCCTCAATCCATGCGGCAATATCTGTAGGTGACTGGAGTGTGGACGTCCGCCCTTTATAGGTGAATCGCAACGGCGCTGTAGCACCGGCCGCCGCAGGCGCCAACTTGGATTCTTCATCCACGTCGTCCTCCTCACTCGATTCATGATCCTCGGTTTTGGGCGTAAGCCCTAACTGGTTGTGCTTTCTTTTCTTTTTTCTCGGATTTGCAGCATCAACTGCCGGAGGAGGCTTCACAGGAAGAGGGTTGCCGAAGCTTGGGACCGGAGGCGGTGCAGGAACGCGAGGTGCAACTGTTTGCGGTTTTCCTCCAAATGCCGACGCATGATCCCGCTTGCCGCCATATTTCATTGAGTTTCCACCAAAGGAAGATTGGTTCTGGTGTGTGCTAGATTGCCGCGGCGTCCATTGATTGCTACGCCGAGGACTAGCAAATGTTCCTGTAGGTGGTGACGCTTCAAACCCCCAACGCATTGGAGGACTCATCATCGGTGCTTGTACGGGTTGAGGGGTATGTTGAGTCGAATGCACGACAGAAGGGTACGGAGGACTCGATTGCGCATTTGGGGGGGCGTAAGCTGCATCATAGCTAGGTTGTGGCTGATATGGAGATCCGAGAATGACTGGCGGCTGTGAAAAGCGTTGCGGGGACGCGTATGAGGATGTATTGGACTGGTGTTGAAAACTTGGTGACCCCAAAGACGCAATCTGTGGCGATGGAATATTGCGAGAGACAGTAGGCTGAGATTGAGGCGTAAGCCCGGTATAGTTTATCGACCCATAACCGAAAGATGACGGCGTAGAGGAATAGGTCGGGGTATGGTTGGCATGGTGGGGAACAAAGGAGCCTCCCCGACCTCCTCGATTCCCAAACCCTCTGCCACGACCTCTGTTGTGCCCTCCGGCGCCTCGTCCACCTCGCTGACTATAAGAACCGTAACCGTATTGTGGAGGCCCAGACGGAAAAGCTGACTGAGGTTGCTGCTGTTGCTGAGAAGAAGGAGGGGGAGGAGGAGGGGGAGGAAATGAGAATCCCTGGGAGCTCATTGCGGGAAGATCTCTGCAGGCCCTCGAATGAGTGACAGCATCGATGCCATCCTCTCGCGCCGTCCCGGAGACCTGAGAAAACCTCCGACCACTTCTGATCGCTTCGTTAGGACCGAAGCTCCAAAGTTGTTGTTCCGTTCCGAGATCCGAACTGTCACTGCCTTACTGTAAAGCCCGAGTAAGGCACAGTGGAGAAGTCACGTGCTAGATTCTGGCTATCAAACGTAGCAAGGAAAATTTAAGAGCAACCAGGCCGGATCCGCAACATGCGATTGGTCGAGGTAATTCGCGATTGATCTTTTGAACTTCTCTTGTTGCAGATTCAAATACACTTCTATAATGTCATGAAGCTGTGATTACTGGAAACATAATTTAGAAGGGGCCTATTTCAGCGTCCTATATGGTTAGAATGCAGGTTTTGTCTTGCCGCTAATCCTCTCTGCGACTGTGTGGAAATAGAAACTACCTATCCTGATCACTGCTCATGCGATACCTCGTTCCCCTGTAACATATTCGAAAATGTTCATTCTTGTCAGTTGAGAGACGTCCTTGACCAAATTGAATTTATCTTGTCATGAATAGACAAGCTGACTGCAGTGAGGCAGACAACCGTCTCAGATCTCATCCAGATCTCTCCTGAAGACTTCTCCAAGTACAGCGCTGTCGCAATCGAGGACAATATCAACGAAAAGTATGCAAATAAAGTACGGTGAAGTCACCCTGATCGACGTGGCAGTCTCCTTGACTGACATGGTTCGCTTGTGCAGGTCATTCAAAAAATTGGCCTTTGCATTGGATTCTATGACTTGTTAGAATCATCGGATGGTTTAATAGGCCATGGCACTGGCCTGGTCAATGTAAACGGTATGTCTGGAAGGATTTCCTGACTGAAGATAACTGCTTACTTATTCTCTACAGTCAAATTCCGGCTCATCGTCTTCCGGCCGTTCAAAGGAGAAATCCTACTCGGCAAAATCTCAAGTGCTACTCAACAGGGGATCAAGAGTATGCAACTGCCTCAAGCTCGCGGTCACTAATCATGCTAATCAAAAACAGTTGGTGTTGAATTTTTCAATGACATTCTCATTCCCCCGGATCTTCTGTTGGACGGTGCTCGATTGTAAGTAACTGTCTTTCTTCAGACTGTCGCAAGTACGTATTGGCTCACCAGGAAACAGTGACATTGCCGATCAGGTATGGGTTTGGGAAAATGAAGATGGCTCAACATTCTACTTCGACATAGGAGAAATTGTCCGTTTCAGAGTTGAGATGGAGGAATGGCATGATCAGATTCCCAACGCCCCAGATCTAGGAGACGGCGCAACCATTGAACGAAAGCCTCCCTACTCCATCATAGTATGCGCCCTCGCGTTTGTATTTCTGGTGAACTCTAATTGGCTAATTATGAAACTCAGGGCTCGATGCAAATGGCTGGTTTGGGACCCGTGTCCTGGTGGTGATGAGAGAGTTGATTAGCGAGGGTACTCCCATGACTTTTTATGTTGTCTTTATGTACACGCCGGATGATACAATGGGCTGGAATTGGAGTTGATAAATGATTTCCATCATTGCGTTGCTAGAATAGAGGACAGGGCAGCACTGAACGTATTGCCTGTCGCATGATGACCATGAGATGATAGTCAAGAAATGATTACAAAAGTCCAGAAATGACGTGATTGCTGATTCAGATGAAAATGTACTACTCTGTAGAGGAGTATGTACTTAGTGTCACGTAAAGTTGTAGTACAAATCACCTCATCAGATAGTATAACAGTAGGTTCTAGCTTACCATATCCATGTCTATTTGTCATCAGAGGGATGTATACGAGTTAACCTAATTAACTTACTATTTGTAGATTGTGATGACGATTATTCGGTCTGAAGGATGGAGATACCTAATATCTGTAGGTGTGAAACATCCATGCATGCATCTGCCTGTCAGCAAGCAATACCTCTCTACACTACCCAATAATCTATCTAGCCTAGATGATATCTGCAAGATCCACGTTGTCCTGGATCTGATTATCAATTGAATCTACATGCTCGGTTAGTGCCGGGAACGTCTGGTTCAGATGGAGACAAGTTCCGCCCTGTAGCCTTGTAGTGCAACGTAAAAGAAATCCCAAGAGAGTTTGATGGGAAAGAAAAAATCGGAGTCCGAAGGGCAGGGAAAATAATACTTCTTGTAGTAATCGATAATCATTAATGTGTCTGTGTTTCTCCGTCGCACATTCCAGTCTAATATTTGTTGTCTGTTATTATTAATTGTCAATCGCTGACTTATAAACACGAGGACGCAGGTCCGGCGCCCTATTGGATTTTTTTTTTGGAGTGATCTCATACTACTGTCCCCTCTTGACTGTTTCTTTCAATATCTGATAACTAGATCGAATAAATCGGTTATCGATAAAATTTCATCCTTCTATATTCTTTCTCTCCCCCACTTTCTTTTCTCTCCCTGATTGTACAAACCCTCAAATCGTCTTCAACGTCGTCGACCGTTCACAATGACTGGAACTTCCAACGGCCACACTCAGAATGGCGAAGGTGCACAGGACCGCCGCTTTGGCACCTTAGCTGTCCACGCTGGATCGCCTCATGATCCCACTACTGGCGCCGTCATTGCCCCTGTGAGTTCAAATGGATTGCGCAGCATCCTTCGCTACTTATGGAGAAGGATAGGAACTAACCATTAACATAGATTTCGCTTTCCACAACATTTGCGCAAACCAGCGTCGGTAACCCCGTCGGTCTCTATGAGTACACCAGAAGCTCAAACCCAAACCGGTAGGTGACTGCCCGAGACACAATTGAGATGATCGCGCGAATGAATAGGCGCTAACCTTTCTTAGTGATAATTTCGAGCAAGCTGTTGCGGCCCTCGAACACGCAAAGTACGCACTGGCCTTCTCATCCGGTTCGGCGACCACAGCTACCATCCTCCAGTCCCTAGCGGCAGGCTCTCACGTCGTCTCTGTGTCCGATGTGTATGGCGGAACCCACAGATACTTCACAAAGGTCGCCTCGGCCCACGGTGTTCATGTAACATTCTCGCCTTGCATTGAAGTTGATGTGGAGGCATTGATCCGCCCCGACGAGACCAAGCTGGTTTGGATTGAGACTCCATCCAACCCCACACTTGGGTTGGTCGACATTCGCAACGTAGCAGCCGTTGCGCACCGGCATGGCATCATCGTGGTGGTTGACAACACCTTCATGAGCCCCTATGTCCAGAATCCCTTGGATCACGGAGCCGATATCGTCGTGCACTCAGTCACTAAGTATATCAACGGGCATTCAGTAAGTTGTGACGCATCGTCTACGGGTAAGACAGTTTACTAACCAGATATAGGATGTTCTCATGGGCGTCGCAGCCTTCAACTCTGACAGTCTGAAGGATCGTCTCACATTCCTGCAGAATGCCATTGGGGCCGTTCCATCTCCTTTCGATTGCTGGCTCGCTCACCGTGGCCTCAAGACCCTTCATCTGCGCGCCCGCGAGGCGACGACTAACGCTACAATCGTCGCCAAGGCTCTGGAAGCGTCCCCTCATGTTATCTCTGTCAACTACCCGGGGCTTGACTCACATCCCCATCGCGCCATTGCTATTAAGCAGCACCGCCAGGGAATGGGTGGTGGTATGCTGAGCTTCCGTATCAAGGGAGGCCAGAAGGCTGCTCATCTTTTCTGCCAATACACCAAGGTCTTTACTCTTGCTGAGAGTCTGGGCGGCGTGGAGAGTCTTTGCGAAGTCCCTTCAAGCATGACACACGCCGGCATTCCTAAGGATCAGCGTGAGGCCGCTGGTGTCTTTGATGATCTCGTCCGCATGAGTTGCGGTGTTGAGGATGCAGAGGATCTCAAGGCCGATACGCTCCAGGCTCTTGAGAAGGCTGTTCTCGCTAGCCAGCAGATGGAGAACGGATCTTCTTAATTTTTTTTCTGTTATTGCGAGTGAATCAAGGCATAGACGACATTATAACGCTGAAATGATAGATTTAGCCCAACACACGAAGACAACCGTCATGTTAATGGAATTTCGTTTTGGGGGCTGGGCCTAGACTCTCCGGCTTCCATGCGAGAATTTAGCACAAATATTGCATTTGGATAGAGAAGCTATAATAGACTACCATACTATATGTTTACGTGCGGGTTCAAGACTGTCATGAATCGCGATTGTTATCTAATAGTGAAAGTTTAAGATACTATAGTTAACTTAGTTAGTTATGTTAGGCGCGCTTAGTCATCAATATACTCAGCAAATTTTTGGATCATGCCTTCAAGAACTAGATGTGGGACGGTGTTACTCTTCAATATTCACGAATCAAAGGCAGACATTCCCGTTTTCATAATTGTCTGCTGAATACAAGTACACCTGCTATACTGAGAATTCATAAAACTCTCGTCATATTGTGCTCAGCTTCTCCCTGAGAAAAGTCGACTAAGTTGTTCAAGGTTAATCAAGCCTTTGCTTAGTAGCAAAGAGATAATTCTATAAGCGCGCAATGACATCGGCGTTCAGCTTCGGTTTCTCTGGGGATGACATTGACATTGACGAGAACGACCTGAATGGTGTTGATGAGAGAGATATGAATGCTGTGGAGCATGCCAGCAACCAACTCAATGGAAGATTAATGGAACCTCAGAAACATGATATGGGAGAATGGGTAAGTTATGTGTCACTCTGTTAGATTCCTTCCTAGAAAGTCGGGTAGCTACAGACGGGTCGCGCTCGAAGGCGACGGATGAGACGAAGAGGGAGAGAGGAATAGAGGACGGCGAAGGATAATTCATGACCGGCGATATATGCTCAATCTAACCTTGTTCTAGATCTCTACATTGCCATCACAAATATCATACAACAAGCTCGTAATAAATGCATCTCATGGAGACGATAGGACGTTCACCCTTGCCCGTCGAGAAGTCTTCGACATTCGGACTCAGCTCATGGCCGAAGACAGCGCTGACCATGAGAATGAGGAACTTATCTCTGGGCTCGAGAAGGGGGATATCAAGCCCAATTTCTACGAAGGTGGCTTCAAGACATGGGAATGTGCGGTGGATCTTGCCAAATTGGTTGCTAGTGAAGATTTGTCCCATCAGGATGCGGACCAGCACATTATTGAGGTCCGTAGTTCGTCAACTTCATCCTACTCCGCGCGAACGGACGCTGACAGGGAAAAGTAGCTCGGTGCTGGAACTGCGGTACCGTCACTGACTCTCTTCGCGCAAGCACTGTGTCGACCGGACTCAGCGACGAACAAGATCCATTTCACATTCGCAGATTACAATTCTGCTGTCCTCCGCCTAGTCACGCTTCCGAATCTGCTTTTGACTTGGAACTACATAGTCACGCATCGGGATCCCCCTTCGAGGGAGGCAGCTTCGTCCGGGGACCAGCCCGATGAAGAAGAACTAGACATCACGCCTGAGCTCCTGGAGAGCTTTCAGAAAGATCTCGCAAACTGGAAGATCACCTTCGAGTTCATCTCTGGTGCCTGGTCCACCGCCTTTGTTGACCTGGTATTCTCCAGTTACGGACAGGGCCAAGGGAAAACATTGATCCTAGCGAGTGAGACGATATACTCTCCGGCATCTCTGGAGCCCTTCTCTGCGACCTTGATTGCCTTGCTTCGCCGGTCTGAAACTGAACAAGAGCGGAGCAAAGCCCTCATAGCCGCGAAGAAGGTCTATTTTGGCGTGGGAGGTGGAGTAGACGAGTTTCTGATGGTGTTGAAAAATGTCAATGGTAATGACCTGGATGTGGAGGAACAGGTGAATATCAACTCGGAAGGTGTCGGTCGAGTGATATTGAAGATTGCGCTCAGGAGTACATAATCACTGCATTGGGATGAGGCATATATATCAGCATGAACATAAGAACTAGCAGGCATTATCGACCGGCTTTTTTTCATCATAACGGCGGTAAAACGAGACCTGTTGATAAACGGCAAAAAGAACCGTTGACGGGGCTACCATAGATGAATAAGTAATATGTACAACACGCCCCCCTTGTTATGCCTGCCACCTGACATTGCTCTAAAAAGATCTTGAAGAAAGAGTCAATTCTGTCTAGTCATATAGAGACACAACCTTGCCGTCCTTCATCCGAGCGACGCGGGCCTCTTCCATCTGCTTGTTCTGCTGCTCGTAATGAGCAACAACAGCACTCAGGTCCACGGACGAACCAGCAGGGACATTGTAAGGAGGAGAGGTATTGAAGCTCACTCTAGAAAATGCAAAAATCCATGCGTTAGCTCGTACATTGGGCGAGACATAGGGAGCTCATATAAACGTACTCGGGCTGCTTTAAGTCGAAAGTGGCTCTAGGGCCCTGAGACTGAAGCAGGTGGCGATCCTGAGCGGCCTTCTCCATAAGTGCCGTGTGAATGGCGTTCCTCTCCTCAAACAGCTTCTCCGAAGGAGTCCACTTTTGGATGAGGTTGGAGATCCACGATTGCGAGCCCGATTCCTCAGTGGACTTGCTCAGACGGTAAAGAACGTAGGCGGAGGCGAATGCACCAATGGTAACATAGAAACTGCGCTGTAGAGATAAAAGAGTTTCAGTCAGTGACGAGGACGATTTCTGTCGCGGGGGAGATCGAACGTACGCCGAAGCTCTCGTTCACAGGCTCGGCATGAGCGGCATGAGAGGCAAAGCGACGGGGCTGCTGATTGCGCAGCAGCTGGCGCGCCGAAGCGACTGATTGTCTGGCGAAAGACATGTTGCGGAGAAAGACAATTGGCAATGCCGATTAATGACGATGATGCCGTCGCCGGATGATTTGAGGTTGAAAGCCGCCGAGGGCGGTTCGCCGGACGTCACATGACTCTACCTTCTAAGCTTAGCGCAACCTACGAAGGTCTTCTGTACCTATAACTCGCTGATTCAAACTAGATCTCCAATGTCTACTAGGCAAATACTGGAGAAAGAGGAGTATGCGAATAATATTCGTTCGCTATAAGTTTTCTAGCAATTTTTCTCTCAATGGCTGAGGTTACCATGTTAACGCTGGATACCTACTCCGTGCCAATGACGGTTCGAGGAGGGTCCCTCCCGCTGAGCTGTTGGTCCTGAATTACCTCGAAAGAACCATAATAGTAGGCAATCTGTTAGAGTGGAGTCGAAATAGCCTACAGTGTCGCTATCAATGAAGAGACTGGTCACAACGGCGTCAGTGATGTACATCTTCGTCGCTATCTGGATGGATGTACCACCTGGAAACTGTCAAGTTCAACCATCGCACGAATTGTAGGCATGCAGGCGTGATTGGGAGAAGGCCAATACCTCAGGACATATCCATCGACCCCAACAGTTGGTGCATTGGCCTCTGTGACAAGATGTTTACAATATCCACGCCGCCTCAGACTCGCAGCAGCTCGGTCAGAATCGAGCACTCTTCTGGCCAAGGCTATTTTTTATAGTTTCTCGTCTTCCTCCTCTTGCAATAGCTTACATGGTATAAATGACTACCTTTGTACATCAACCTGGTCCTTTAGCTCAGTCGGTTAGAGCGTGGTGCTAATAACGCCAAGGTCGCGAGTTCGACCCTCGTAGGGACCATTTTTTGAATTTTTGCTGCATTTTATCCAGTCATCTGCGAGCAAGCGGAATGCATTCAAATATTCTCAATCAAGATCGCATAGCCAGTATTAACCGGGAAGTTTGGCCTCTTTACTTAGTACCGCTGATTGCTCCAGTCTCCTTCTGCTGTTGTTCCTCTCATGAAGCTGGAATCTGATGCCCTAATCTTGGGCCCTAGAACTAAACCTATCTGGCATGAAATGAATGTTATCAACAGACTAGATGATTGTCATCACCACTATCTCCAGAGTACTTGGGCATGAATAATCAGAGGACGCTAGTAACTAAAAGAGAGCAGCTACAACTCATAATTTGTCAAACCCGACTACTGATGAGCCAAGGCTCAAAACGTATTTCTGTCTTCTTCATCGTTCCAATCAACGGTCATGCAAGCCCAGCCACCTCGACCGCCTGGATGCTCACAGCTGTCCAGCCAAAAAAAAAAAAAAAAAAAAAAGGTTGCTATTTCACACGCACCAACACATGCTGAAGTGAACTACTTTATTCGGGCTATGCTTCGGGGTCGTTCTAGCTCCTACTCCATACACATCAAAAAGGCGGGTCTCTGCGTTGTCACATTCACAATGGCTGCTCTGCAATACACACCGCACTACAGGTGGTACTGCTAAACTAGACTGCTGGACTGTCACTGCTTTGCTTTGAAATGCTAACCGAGTAACTAACTGCCTCACATTTAACTGGCGCTCCCCACTGCTCCCATTGGGCCCATTGTTATTGGGCTCTTCCCTGTTGCCATTAAGAGAGGCTTCAAAACGTCTGGATATCAAAGGGGACATGTCATCGATCTCCATCCCACCAGTTGTCTCTAGCGTGGAAACCCCACATCCTTTTCCCTGCCTCTTGGTCTCTCGAGTACAGGCAGCTACTTGCAGGACACGCATGCCTGCAGTTTCACCATGGGAAAATGAAGCACCCAAGGACAGAATCCAACTTGATCGTGTGTCGCGTGTGGGCTTTGACAATTTGTTTTTTCCCCTCAATCGGTTCAAGTTGCAGCCTTCCGAGTTGCCATTCTAGCTCATGATTGATCCTGCCACCCCGGAAGATGCAGTCTCATCTTGATGCCCAACCCACTTCACTTCACCAAGATCGTTCGGCCGTGCAGGTCGGGAACCGACGGCTTCGGACCCATTCTTTACAATTACCGCTTTAGCACCCAAGACGGGGGTGTTAAGGTCGCCTAACTACCAGCACTATGGTGTGACTCGAAGGACTCATGGATACGGATTAGTATTGGACTAAGGTTCGGTCCGCTTTCTGCCTCAGAGAGGCTGGTGGAGATCCTTCTCGTGTGTAGCAGCGTGTTTTTGCGCTTGGTTCAAGACGAGGGTTATTATCTGGCTTGTTCTGCTCTCTGGATTCTCCCTCATGAATATTTTGTCCCACGCATTTCAGTTGCTCCAAACACAGCGTAGTAGGCGTCAGGCTCGGTTTCCAGAATAGTCTGCTTGCTTGCAGAGCAGACTCCTGACACCGTGTGATCCTGTCTTCGTGTGGCCCAACTATTTGTGCCCACCGCGCGCCTTTACTGCGCCTAGGAATTCATCACTCTTTTCCCCGAATGCATGCTTATTTTTACATCGCTTTCATCATCGCCTGATCGCTGATCACTCGCCTTCCTCCTTCTGATTGATCACTTCTGACCTATAGCTTTCTGTATCCATATCAAGTCAGTGTATATCTTAAGACCCCGTCGAGCGCGCTTGCAAATGTACAGTTCTGAAGCAGCAGCAAACCCAATCGAGTATCTGCTGACACAATTATCGCTACTACATCAGAAATCAACCTACTGGGGACACGTCTTCTTCTACAGTTAGCACTCGGCCACGCCTCACTCTACCACAATGGCAGGGTCGGGCAAGAAGAGCAAAGGCAAACCGGGGGGCAAGCAGAAGAATAAGAAGGGGAGAACCCAAGAAGCGTCTGACAACCCATCTGAGACCCCTTCCGCTGAGCAGCAAGACCAACAGCCGCAGCCGGAGGTCGACAGCGAACCTCCTTTTGATCAAGAAGATCAACAACTACAAGCAGAGGTTGGAGCCGAACCTCAACCTGCTGAAAGTCAAGGACTTGAATCAAACCTTCCTCTACAGTCTCTCCCGGAACCTGCCCCCGAACACGGACAGGCCCCGGAACAAGTTCCAGAACTGGCGCACCCTCAACCTGTTGCAGCGACAGCCTCGGCTGTGACTGAAAATTGGGAAGACCCTCAACCATCGACGAACCTGGGCCAAGAGGATATCTCGAGTCAGCCGCAGACATTGAACGATGTGAGGAACGTTTTTGAAGCGACTCACGAGTCCATTCTGGAGGAATTAGCGGTACCGGACCCTCCGACAGAGACAGAGACTGTTGAGACGAATCCTGAGCGTAACCATGGTCTGAGTGGTCAGAGTGATGCTGCCGACGCCCCAGAGCCGACCCCAGTCACGGCACCTCAGACTCCCATGTTTCCAGAAGCAGCAGCAGCTTGTCCGTTACCATCGCCGTCTCTGACAGAGACTGAGTACGTAGCGGCGTCTTCTCGCTCGAATGCTGCTTCCCCGGCACCCAATCCTTCCTCAGAAGCCGAAGCTGAAGTCGATCTCCCAAATTCTCAACAAGAGCTTACTCCACCTGCGGACCAAGCCATTTCGCGAGCATCGGACCCAGCTTCGTCCTCGCGGCCACTATCTCCTGCACCTGTAGCAGCATCTTCCGAACCGCCGGCGTTCTCGTCTGTTTTCCAGATTGCCTCTCCTGCCTCAGAGGCGGCATCCGCTGCGTTACATAGTGCATCTCCTGTAAATCAACCTGCCTCTCCTACGTTTCATACAGCATCGCCTGCATCAAAGCCATCTTCGCCCATTCCACAGTCTGCATCTTCTCACTATAGAGGCGCCTCGCCCGTCATGGCGAACCCAGCGTCTCCCGCGCAGAGACATGCCTCGAAACCCGCCTCTCCCCATGCAAAGGCCAGCAGTCCGCTTACTCGTCCCTACATGTCTCCAGCGGTTTCGCCACACGCTACGCCGTTCGGACCTCCGCCGCCAGTCCCCAGCGTGCCTCACTCAATCGCTCCTAGCTATGCCACTGCTTATCAATCACCTGCGATGAGTTCTGCTGGTTACATGCCTCATTATGCTCCTTACTATCACCACCCCTCTCCAAATATGCGTCCCACTCCTCGCGGCTCAATAGATCCTCATTATGCGTCGGCCTTTCAAGCCATCCGGGATATGGGGTTGCCAAATGGGCACGGTGTGAATGACAGGGGAACCATTTCACCCCCTCAGGAGCAGCACGACGAGCCTATTGAACTTCTCCAAAGAATTCAAGAGGCTATCCCGGACATCAACCGCCTGCTGGATGGGTACAAGAACACAAAAAGCAAGCTTGCATCTCGGGAGGCTGAATTTAAGCAGATGGAAAGTCAACATGAACAGGCATTGATGCACAAGGATTTCTACATCGAAGCACTGCAGAACCAGATGAGGAAGGCAGCGAACGAGAGTGCGGAGGAAGCAACGAAATTGAAGAACACCATAAACGAACTCAGAATGGAACTAGGCAACCTTGAGGAGAAGAGAAAGGACATTGAGGAAAACCTGGCCGCGGCGGAAAAGTCCAACCAGGAGCTCCTGCAAACGAAGTCTGAACTGGAAGGGCAGATCGCCACTCTGAACACGAACATCAAAGAAGCGCAGGAGGCGCACGAGCAAGAATTGGAACGTCAGAAGGATGAGAGAGTGGAAGCTCTTGCAAATCAGAAGCAAGAGTTGACTGAACTATTTGAGGAAATCAAGGCCGAAGACGAGAAAGCGGCAGCGGAAGCTTTGGCAGCTCGGGAGAAGGAATTACTCGACCAGCAAGAGACGATGAAGGCAGAATACGAGAAGGAGAAACAACAACTACAGCAAAAGCACGACACCCTGCAGGCCGAATTTGACTCTAACGTGACTGAATTGACATCGAGGGAAGCCGAATTGGCCTCCACAAAGGAGGAGCTTGACTCCAAAGTCACGGCATTGGAGTCGACCAAGACCGAGCTTGATGACAAGGTTGCGGAGTTGGAGTCGACTCAGACCGAATTAAACTCCGTAAAGAACGCACTCAATGAGAAGCAGAAGGAGCTGGATCAAAAGGAACAGCAGTGGACTGAAGAACGCACTGAGTTGGAGGCTCGGATTTCCGCCAAGTGTGAAGAGCTGGCCAACTGCGAGCGCGAGAACAAGAAGCTGGAGGAAGATAACTTGCTCAAGGAGCAACAGCTTGAACGTGCAGTTGAGGGGATGCGCACCACAATCGACAATTTGGGCAAGGATTGTGACAGGCTGAGGAAGACACTCCACAGTCTTGGAGAAGCAACTGACCTCAAGAGCACCAAGGGAGACTCATTCTTGTAAGTGACCTAGTGCGTTGAGACTCATCTCATCAGCGCCAGACTGTCTTTCCATCTATTGATTTTTCCTTTCTGTCTATATTCTCTCTTTTCAACTTCCTCTCACTCTTCTTCTTTCTCTTATGGCCAGACTGAAACTCTACGCTCTTTTATGTTTCTTCTTTTCTTCTTTCCTTTGTCGATTTCTTTTCAGCGCATATACTTGTCTCTTGACACTTCCTTTGTCTCTATTGTTTCGTCTATAGAATGATCACGATGAGATGTCGGTAACGCTATAAATGTACCTGTTCTGATAAGAATCTCAAATCTAGTTTGGACTGTTTCGACCAGCTCTCTCGTCTTATCGTTTCCTTGTCCAAGGAGCATTTCACGTACCTCCCGATTGATCCTCCCAAGGACATCTTGTCTAAGATTCCTCCGGAGCTCCCATCGTTCCTTGATAATACGCCAGCATCGCGGGAACTGCGTTCGGCATATGTACAGCATGTCATCTCGAAAACTTTGACGTACCGGATCTTCCAGCCGTTCTTGTTCACTCTGGGCAGGCGATACGACAAAGCGGACACTTTCTTCCAGATGCTTTCAATGGACATTCGCCGCAAGTCCGTCAGACGGGAAGCATTCTGGAGACAACAGACACTGAAGGCAGCGTATACCACATCGGATGCGAAACAGTCGATCAACGTCGTGGCTGCGGTGATTGTCGATGAAATCATCGATCTTATCAAACACTTCGCCGACCCACGACATCTCGATTCCCTGCTCATCGGCGTGCGCAAGATCGTCAAACTCGCGGCGGAGACCTGGAGACTCGCTCGTGTCGAACGAGAACTGATAATAGCTAGCCTTCCGGCTCCAGATGCCGAAGGTGTTTCTAATGATAGCTGGGACGAATATGGGGCCCCGAAAGAGGGCAGCGTCAGTTCCATGAACGACCCCAGCCGACATGTCATCCTGCGGACTTTCCCCCAGATTACCCGGGAGGCTGCACACGAGGATTTCGCCGAGGAAGAGGAAAAGGCCAGTCCTTGCACGTACTCAAGGGGAACTGTCTTGTACTCTGACTCGCCTGTTGTGATGGCACGTCTTCAGGAACTTGCTAAGAAGTCGACCGAAACACTGGCCAGCGGAGAGGACTCGCCGCGTCGTGGCTCAAGAGGATCACTCCGCTCGGTGGAAGTCACT
The DNA here is from genome assembly GCF_001445615.1 of Aspergillus lentulus. NCBI lineage: Eukaryota > Fungi > Ascomycota > Eurotiomycetes > Eurotiales > Aspergillaceae > Aspergillus > Aspergillus lentulus. The sequence goes on from NW_028322112.1 coordinate 900,896, forward strand.
GCTCACTGATAACTGCTCATCTCAAGATATTTGAGCTGATGCTACGGATAGAGAAATTTGTTTATGTGTCTTATGATCTTTTCTTTGGGTGACTCTACTTTCATTTCTTCTTTTTCTGTCTTTATTCTTCTCTTGACCACTATTTCCGTGGTTTACTGGAGCTTAATTCTCCTCGACCTTCCTTGGTTTTAATTCCCTTTGTTCTGACTATCATTCTGTTTCAGTCTCTTCTGACCTTCCTTGTCTCTTGGTTATGGAGAGGCTCTGTGCATTTCTATCCCGTCTTTATTCTTGTATTTTGTTTGTTCTTCTTCACTTTTTGACCATTTCGGGTATATCCACCCTCATGTCTTAACTCGACTTTGTAACTATGCTGGTTCCGGGGATTCAGACATGCCTGACGACCTGCGGAGCAGCAGATCCTTCCTTTCTTATAAAGATTTTTATGAGCTTGGTTATTCTTTGTTATGGGAAGATGTACACATGGCTTTTAACGGTGAAGGTTTATTTATACTATTGTCAGAAAAGCTGCCTTGTCTATCACGCTGTATAGGGTTTCAAAATGCATCCAAACTTGTAAATACATATCAGTGTCTCTTCCTTCTGCTCAGATTCCAGGGCTACTCTAAGCGTATCAGCCGAGTAAATCATACTATTGCCCGGGATATAGTAGGAGGTGGTCGTTGTTTCAGCGCTCAGCACCGCCACCCATTGTGATGTCAGAGGCTCAGAGCCGATTAATGGTGGGACATCCAGATAAGAAGGGTCTGATTACTTGTCTCAGAGCATAAAAAGCTTGTTTTGACTTCAAAGGTTGCTTGCGGCTACAGTTGTCTATGAGTAGCTCGATCAAGGGTCTGACTATGGGAGCATTGGCTCGATCAATTGAAAAGGTTCCCTGGATGACAATTGATCTCAGAGAACGCGAATTTGGGGCTTGGTCAGTGTCTACTGCATGATGAGAAACATTCTTCTTTGATGTTGGTGAAACGAGGCTTAGAGGGGAGGAAGTGATGGCGATGGAGAAATATGGAGGCACATTCTTGCACAGCCTCAGGCAGGGCTGACTGGCGATAGTATTCATAAGGTACCATAGTACGGAGTACCGGCTGTCTTGTCAAGATTTGTATTTGATTGGTGGGTAGACAACTGTGGCTGGGGAAGCTGACCGACTAGCTCTTCCTGAGTACTACTACCTACCTTTAGGTTATAAATAGGTAGGTCGGTAGATACTCCGTACTTTGTTAGGTAGAGTATCAAACCATGAAAAGTAGCTCATGCAGTAGCACTAGTAGTTTCATGGAGCAGCAATATGGGGTCCTGTTTCATGATTATCTTTGTAATTGATAAACTTTGTCTGCTGTAGGTCATCCTCAGCCGTGGAGGAAATAAGGATCTTGCTGACCCATGGGTAGTACGATAGACCCACGAGATTTCCCGCTTGATCCTTGATCGCAACGGAGAATCGTTCCATGGGTTTAGTGTAGTCTACATACTAGATACACTAGATACACAGAATGAAATATCGATCAGCAAGATGCAGTTCCAGCAGACGAACTGGTTATAGTAGTTAGAGCCTAAGATCACCGGTCACCTTCCTGTTCGTACCTTCCGGACCGTGCACATTATTTGGAAAGGAGATAGTTGTACCGGTGTGATACCCCTCCACCACATATATACTCTTGCAAGTATCTGCATACTATAAGCGTCTTGCAAATTATACAACGCAGAAGAATGAATAATCCAACCCTTCCATGATACTCAAAATTGCGCCCAAAATAAATATTCCTGCTCTTCTCTTATCCCGACACAGTATCAGAGGACCTAATCTAAGATATCCACCTATCTCGTAGCTAATAGCCAAACCCCGCTTTGCTCTTACTGGCTGACGACGCGCTGAACGTCTGACCCCGGCGCCATCTGTCTTCCAGCAATGGAGTAAACAGGTATAAAGACCGCCAGGATTAATATGGTTTCGGCTCCTTCGTCGTATCGTCCTAGTCGCTAAATTACGTGATGCGATACAAGTGCTAATTATAAATCTCTTATGTAGGGACCCCTCTACTTTGCCGCAAATACCGTGAGCCAGTCCAGCTGTGGCTCAGTCGTCCAGCAGTTCCCCCTTCTCAGCCGCAACTCGCAAGGCTTTCTTCCTCACCAGGGAAGTGTGGCTACAACAGTGAGTAATAATACCATGCACCAGGGTAATGACCAAGGTAGTTTATGTGATCCATCTAGCCTCTGTGCCGCTCTCTTCTTTCTTCCTTGCCTTATTATTCCCTTGTTTTACCTGTAATCCTCTATCTGCTCACCTTCCAACTGCCCCCTCCACCCCTCTGTTCCCCCCCGGCTGAGCTGAGCAGAGCCTCTTTCAGGCACAGAGTGTGACTTAAGTCTCTCTGCCCCCTCTAGCTTCATTCATCTTTCCCTTTCATGACTCCACTCACATCTTCTTCTTCGCCCGACTTTTATTCATTCTTCCCTTTCCCTGATTGTCATCTCTACTGATAGTCCGGTCCTGCTTTGGTTCGACCTCAGCACACTCGCAACTTATCTGACCTAGAGCACTACAATTTTATCTATTGAGGTGACTGTTTTGTAATACTCTTACTACTAAATAGAAAGAGCAACTCCTGATCCTCATTTCTTGTTGTATAAGGTACTCTTGACTCTATTACTTCCAGCGTCGTCCTTGCAATGACCATTGGAGTTGACTTTCAATAAACGCAGAGATATGCTTTCCGCAGAGCGTCATCTCTGATCTTGTTGGCTTTATGATCAGCCTCCAAGCGAGCAAGGTCTCTGCAAAGCACATTTTAGCACCGCAGTCATGTCGACGCTATCTCCCCAGCTGGTCCGCAGCGAATCCCCGACCGACATGGGGTTTCCAAACGCCAACTTCTCAGATCCCTATCTCTCCGCTCCGTTGGACCCCGAGCAAGATGTATTCAAATCCTCAGGTATCAGATTGACCCCAGAGCCTGGTCGGCACGACCTCTGTGAGGTCTCGACCTCTCCTTACAATCACAATGTGAACGGCGATTCTGCGCAAGGTGCTGAGACAGCTGGTTACCCGACGTCTTATTCTGATTTTTTGAGTCCCGTCGACGACTTTTCGAGTGACCTGAGTGCCCATGCTTCCCCAAGCGGCGATCAACCGCCGGGAAGCATAAATATGGATTTGCACTCATATCTCGATGCATGGCCACATGATGTGAGTTCATCCAACATGGCTGTGCCTGTTGAGTCACCATCCGTGGACTCAGGATCGGCAGCCCTCTCTCAGCCAACCCTGGTCACCTCACAGCTCCTAACTCCGGACCGGACTAACCACCCGAGTCCTGCGTCCGGCTCGACCAATCGACAAAACAATGAATCCCAATCGCAGTCGGGGCAGATGCTCACCATAGTCACGGCTCCCTTGGACAACAACCTCAACGTTCATCTCTCCTCTGATGCTGCCCGAGCAAGAAGCCCGATTGTTACGGTCGAAAGCTACTCGCGGGGAGATTCCCCAGTCAGGACCACCGTTTCCGTCCGACGGCAGCCGAGCCAGTCTACCACACACCTTTCGCCTGGCGGAGAATCAGAGGATGGGGATCACAATACCTCATGGCAGACGTCTGAACAAGCGATCGCACGTGCGCACGATGGTTCCTGGCTTTCCGATGGCGCCACTGGCCAGGCCGGCGTCGCCCCTACATCACGTGATGACACGTATATCCTCAGTCCCAATGAAGTAGAGTCACGGCGACGGCTTGAAGAGAAGAACGCGGATATTTGGTCCTGGTCCGCCACAGTAAGCGTCGCCGGTAGTGAAGATGGAGACGACAGCTCTCGTACCCGCGGCCGCAAAGTACCAGCAGGCACACGACGCAGGGCGAGGAGCGCCGGAGACCCTGCGCTACAGCAGGACTACTTCAACCTGCAATTTGGACCCTACGGGCCGGCCATCCCTGGACCCGGTGCGTTAATCCATGAGAGCAGCGACGAGGAGCTCAGTGACAATGATTCCGAGGTCGAAGCAAGCGATTCGGGATCGCCCGCCGCCAGCGTCAACGAAGCGAGGTGGGCTCAAGAAGATCTTGCAGATTCGCCCGTGCAGGACCAGCCCAACTCCGCGGACGGAGAGCCGGCACCACATCAATTTCTGGCAACTCACCCATGGAAGGACCCGGATCACGACTCTACTCCCAGATCAGTTCGGATGCAGCCATCAACCGCCAGCGCCGCTATGATGGAATACCAACGACGCGCTCGAGAAATAGATGCCATGTCCCGTTATGCAACTTGGGGTACGCGGCCCATGAGTGAAATGGAAGTGAATAGTATTATTGGTGCGGGAGGTTCATTTGCCAATCTGTCTATCAGCCAGGACGCGAGCAAGAAACACACAAGGCGGAGTAGCCTGATGAAGTTCTTGCCACGGAAACCATCGATCAGCGTATTAAAGAGGCCACTGTCAGACCTGTCCCTGGTTGAAAACCAAATCACGAACAATGAGGTCAAAAGTCCGCCCCCGAGAAAGGACAGTTTCCCTCACCGGAAACTCAGCCTTGTGCGAAGCCCAAAGACTCCCAGCCTTAGTACAGGTGGCGCCGTCATTGCAATTGCCGGCCAAATGGCGGCTATTGGAGGCAGAGACTCCCTGAGTACCGTTTCACCACACTCAACGGCTAATCCGTGGAACAAGTTTGGGCGGACACGCAGTCGGAGTGAGATACCGCGGTCTTCTGCACCGGGTCTATTCGACTTGATGACCAGTCACGGAGGTCCGCCTGTTCCCACCATTGGCCACTCACAAACTTTGACGACGGACGATCATGGTCTCCAGCAGGGGTCGTCAAGCCGGCCTGTTGAGACTGGAGATGATGAAGAGGAGAACGATGATACGGCCGAAAAAGGGCAGGTAATGGATTTTCCGGTTCTCACCCGTCTGCCCGTGCCTACAACAGAAGGGTTCAAGGCTCAGATCACACAGCTGAATCCTCGTCTGGAACCTGCACTGATCGACCGTCTCGCGAACGAGCAGGTTCGCAGATACAAGAAGTTGGTTGAGCAGAAAATGAACCATACGCATGCCGTCAGTAGGAAAACCTGCTCTGCGGGTAAATTCTGCTTCGCACAGGGTGGTGAAGCCGTGATACTGGCCGCGCGCGCTGGACCTCATGACTCCGAAGCTACACATACCCAGTTCCAGATCACCGGGCACAGCGGACTGGATGATGAACCTCCCGCGCTTGGAGAGAATGCTGTAACAGCGGCGCAATTTCCTCCAGGCGTCCCATTACCGCCTGTGAAGCGCCTTCCGGCCGAATTCGAGTGTCCCATATGTTTCAAGGTGAAAAGGTTCCAGAAGCCATCCGATTGGACGAAGCATGTCCATGAAGACGTGCAGCCGTTTACTTGCACATTTCCGCACTGCAACGAACCCAAGTCGTTCAAGCGAAAGGCGGACTGGGTTAGGCATGAGAGTGAACGACACAGGCAACTTGAATGGTGGACTTGCACCGTTCATGATTGCCATCACACATGTTACCGCAAGGACAATTTCGTACAGCATCTCGTCCGAGAACATAAGATGCCCGAGCCAAAGATCAAGAAGACGAAGACGAAAGGTGTGGGGCCCACATCTGAAACACAGGAAGAAAGCAGCCGCGAGCGAGAAGCTGAGCAGCTGTGGGAGTTCGTGGACCAGTGTCATCATGATACCTCCAAGGGACCGCGGGAGGAACCCTGCCGTTTCTGCGGTAACGTCTGCAACAGCTGGAAGAAACTTACCGTTCATCTGGCCAAGCACATGGAGCAGATTGCCATGCCTGTCCTGGCACTAGTGCAAGAGCGACATCTGTCTTCCAACGTAGATGCTGGCGTTGCCCCGAAAGCAGTCAGTTACCCTGGCTCGATCGCACAGGAGGCCACCAGCTTTTCACCCGATCTGAATAGCATCAAAGTCGAGCCGGAGCCGCCAATGAATTTCAAAGCCGGACAATCCGAGCCTCCTGCTGGATTTTTGAATCCAACCTACCCACCGACCTCCATAACCCTGCATCAAGGGTTTCTATCCGCTGGGCCAGAGGCGTACACTGCATACGGATCGCAGGCGGGCCTTGCGGGGCAGCATTTCGTACCTCTTCATCAGAACTCTGTCACCTACCCGCCACTGCTGAACGCTGGGCCGCGACCCAGAATAACGACTCAAGAGCTGAGCGTGTTGCAGAATCCGTACCAGCTTTGCACCTCACCTACAGAAATGCGCGCGACGTATGATCCTCAGGGCACACTGCATATGTCACCCCCTCCGGTAGAGAACGGCCAGGCCTATCATGACCAGATCACGCAAGCCACATCGTATCCATACGACGGCTCCGTGGGCTATTCCCGCCAATTTTAAGCCAACATCCGCTGTGCTGGATTTTGGCATTTCGTACCGAAATCCTTGACTTTCAGCCTGTGGTTCCTTTCTTCTTGTCTTTTCTTTTCTCCCTCTTCTTTTCCTTTTTTTGGTGCCTGATACCCCGACCGTACCATTGTTAGCATTCGACCATACTTAGGAAAGTGGTCTCATTTATGTTAGTGGGACTACGTTCTCTATCGGCTTTCGGTTGTTGATGAGATTCATGAGAATTGATGGAAACGGCCCTGGAACCGTACGGGCATTGTCTTCTCTTAAATGATCTGAACAGAATTTGTATTGATGAGGTTTTGGCGTTTGAAATGAGCGTGAGACATCTTCACGTGATCGATGTATATATACCACCAGCTTCTCTCCTTAATATCTTTCTAGCAGCTCTTATCTATTTTGTGGAATGTGGTGGAGAGAATCCGGAAGTTCCCATATCTCTTTGCTACATCAGGTTGTGGGCCGGTTGAAAGCCTGTTACTGTTAGGGATGAATGCAAGTCGAGAATTGAGATATGACGAGTCAAAAGAGGCCCCGAAAATCTGAGGCTGCATTTTAGATACACAAGACAACCCACCGCCCCATCGGTGAGTATCTAGATAGTCTCCCATCTGCGAGGGATGTTTTAAAATGTGTCCAGAATTGCAAGGGAAAAGGGAGAGACAGATAGATAGTATCCAAATGTTCCCACATGAGTATGGATCAATGGGAAGCATATCGTTATTATTATTACTACTTGTTTCTTGTATCTAGGTCTATCTACTGGACAACCTTGTGGATTCTCTCTATTTGTCCTCTGCATAAATAATGACGATGATCATGCCAACAGTAGAAAGTCTATGCAAGCCCTTACAGGCACTGCCACTATTAGGCCAAATGTTGTGGTCGACTTTTCAACTCATTTGTAGTTTTTCTTCTCTTTTCTTTTTCTTTCTGTAATATTCTTCAATCTTTTAAACATGTTGGGGAGTAGGCGTTGTTGATCTCTCGTTCCAACCAAAAGCCTTACATAGCTAGGGCACACGCGTTCTCTCTCAGCTGTAAGCAGCAGTCGATAACGATGTACTCTGATGAGTCTTGAACGGCGAGGAAAGGAATGCAGATGACGAAGTTTATGTGGAAGTTCTGATCCTGGAATGAATTGAATCTCAGTGGGATTATTGTTTTCTGCGAGAAAGGGCGCAAACATTCCATCATTCCTGGCCCAACGTCGTGCCTCTTTTGTAGCTGATAACATCTCGACCATGTGGGAAATGACAGGGAGGAGGTTGATCATATCAATTCATCATTCTTGAATCCCGACTGATCTTCTCTTTGTTCTGCAGATCGAGACGTGCTGTAGCCCAATTTTTCGTGAAGTCTCTGGCCTATACAGCATTATTCGGTGTGCTTGCTGTTACTGTTGCTGTTGCTGTTGTTCTCTACCTTTTTAGACACATCTTAAAAACACCGAATCTTGCAGCCTTCTTTAAAGCAGTAATGCTCTTCCATCTGGTTTTCTTCTGATCTTTTCTCTCCCTCACTCACTTTTCCTCTCTTGATAATCTAATCGCGTGGGGTCCTCTTTCACCCTCTCCTTGCCTTCCAATCCGTGCTGCTCAGTGACATTCGCCTGCATCGACTATCACATTTCTTTTTCCCGGACCGCATCGATCAATTCAGCCCAAGGCTGATTCACCTATCCTCCTGTCCTTCTCGATTTCTGACTTCTTGCGGTCCTTGGTCTTCCCTCTTTTCCCCTTGCTGCTTGTTCTTGCTAAGTAGCTTGACCTTAACGCTTTAACGGATATTACTCGTATTATCCATTCCGATCCACAGCGACAACGATACCTGATTACAGCATCCAGGCACTTCTATTTTCTTTTCATCTATTCCACTAGTCCATGCCAGTTCTTCCCCGTCGTTAGCTCAGATTATCATTTCGAGAAGGGCAAGAAATAGCGCAGTCTGGTTGATCCCCCTGCATTTGTATTTCCCAGCTCTCGGTCCCCATATGCTCCACTTTCTACTACCTATATGAACTCTCGCTAAGTCCCAGCGTGACACGGTTCTCCAGACTGTCAGCTTGAGTGGGTCGACTGTTCGAACCTCGTCGCTCGGCCCCGTATTGCCGACAGGGCGATTCTGTCCCTCCTTCGCAGCTATGAGTGTATGTAATCATTCAAATCCTGATTGTGAACGAGCCATTTCACCTCTCAATGCGAGGAGAACATATAGCGAAAAGGAAATAAAGAAGCACAAGCTGATTGTATATCAAATGACGCCCAGGATTCAAACTCTGGTAACCTCAAATGGGACAACTCCAGTGATGTCCTCCAGGGCATCATGGGGACTCGGGTAATGCCGAATGCTTCGCCTGGCGATCACCCGACAGACGGCTCGACAGCTTCCTCTCACGTCGCGTTAGGCGACCCGGCCTCTTTTCTTGGTATTCAATTCGGCTCCGACCCGGCTGTTCTCCCTCATGAACATTCATCCATCCTCCACCCCTGGCTTCCATGTGGCAGCAATCACCCGTCGCCCTCGTCGTTGTCCCCAGCTCCGAACTACTTGGAGTACTACCAGTACCATACGCCTCAGTTGCTCAATCACCAGGATGCTTGGAATCCGCTCCAGGTGACTGGAGTCCCTCTCAACAGGTCGGCTTTCCATCTGCAGCCCATAGGAAAGCCCTACCAGACCAACGACTATATTGAACGCCGGTGTTCCACCGGGCAATACAGCAACCCCTCGGAAAATGATAGCCAGTACAACGGGCTTGCGTCGGGTGATTCAGGATACGGGAGTCGAAGCTGTACCACGCGCTCGATAGCTGCATCTTCCTTCGCGGTAGACTCGGCTTGCAGTCCTCATTTGGGACCACACGAGTATGAACTGGACGATAGAACGTCAACATTCGATCTGGGGCCATCCGCCTATGGTGAGGTCGCGGAGAAGACCGAACAACGCAATGCGCCTTGCGATTACGAGATTAAATGTGATTATCCCGACTGCAACTGGAAAGGAAAATGTCCATCCGACAAAAGGTTTGTCTCCGACAATTACGGGCCGTGCAGACCATGCTGAGACTGACGGGCATAGGAAACACGAGGCACGACATCGGAAGCTGTACAAATGCGACCAGCCCAACTGTGGCCGCAAGCAAGGCTTCGGAACGATCAATGACCTAGCGCGGCACAAGAAATGCGTCCACAAACAAGAACCGGAACGTGGACCTAAGATCCTATACTTGTGTTTTGGGCGCAACTGCCCCCGGAGACATAAGAGATGGCCTCGACTGGATAATTTCCGTCAGCACCTCTTGCGAATGCACGGGGATGAAGACGCTGATGAGCTTCTGAAGAGGTAAGATAGCTCTCTCCAGTTGGCCCTCTAACACGGCGATATGATATTAAAGTGAATCTAGGTCGCACGAGTGGTACAATAGTATCACACAAGCGAGTGAATTGACGCTTGCTGCCGTTGACCCCGTGTTTGAGAAAGACCAATCTCCAGAGATGCAGCTGCCAACTGAAGAAGACTGCGTGATGGAGGATCTGAGTCAGCCTCCGTGTATTTCAGACGTCGCGGACGAGATGCTCACCGGAGCAAGATCGCCAGAGAACGAAGATCGCTTCTTGAACCCGATCAAAGACGCCAGGGAACAGGAACGAGATCAAGAACCAGTTGACGCCGCACTCATGGCTACTTCGGATACAGTTCATCTGCCGAGCTTCGATTCGCCCGATTTGGCTTCAGCACTTGACCAAAAGCCGCCAATCCACCAAAACAGCAAGAAGAGCGAGTACGTGGAAGAGTTTATAGCGGACGCTGCGACTAACATGATCAATGCACTGACGAAAATGATGAACTCCAACCACCGACGGCATTCCCAGCCGGGAAACGACGTAGACGACCTAACCAGCCATAGTACCGAGCTGTGCAGTCCAAAGAAGGAAATTCTCCAGCGGATTTTAACTGCGGCGTTGGACTGTCTATCTGAAAAACCCGAGCCATCTGGCGACAGTACGTCCAAAGTACCTGAGCGAGAGCCGGACAAGAAAGACTGGATCCAATGCGGAGTCTGTGCGAAACGAACCCGTTTGCGGTGCGAAATGAAGTTTGTATTGACCTTCCTGGCTGCCCTATATTATTCTAACACCCTGCGCTAGGAAGCACCAGAAACGCCACGAGCGACCCTACGGTTGCACATTCCCTAAGTGCAGCAAGACATTCGGTAGCAAGGCGGACTGGAAACGGCACGAGAACTCGCAGCATTATCACATCCAAAGCTGGTACTGTACCTTGTGCGATCCGACGAAGGGGAAACGATACGTGAGGTGGTATTATCGTCAAGAGGTCTTCGTGCAGCATTTAAAAACACATCATCAGGTCGATAATGAAGCGGTGAGAGTTGCGGTCGCGAGTAACCGCGTGGGCGAAAATGGACAGTCCCGATTTTGGTGCGGCTTCTGTCGAGAGATTATTCCTCTTCACAGCCAGGGCCGGGAAGCGTGGAATGAGCGCTTCGACCATATCGATTTTGAACACTTCCGTAGGGGGCAGCGGATCGGAGACTGGGTGCACTGTTGCCATTTGAACGAGGATCGAGAACACGAGGAATCAAAGGGAAGAAACATGGCCGGTGGAAACGAGAATGAGAGCCCGTTTGCCACAGATGACCATTCTGAGAATGAAAATGACTGCTGCAGTGATTGTTCATCGGACACTGTCCTTGAGGAAGATGGAGTAGCTCTCGCCCAGGAGACCTTGCAGCAGATGGTTTCTTGCGAGAAAAATTCTCCGTCGAAGAGGACGTTGAAACTGGAGGATGCTTCCAAGCCTGGGCAATCACGAAAACGAAAACTTGACGCGTTTGGGCCGAGGGTAGATCCATATCAGCCCCACGCAGACGGCGGATCCAAAGCAAAGAGAAAGACCAGGGCTGGTATACCGCTACCACACGCAGGGAGCTCGCAGGTGGCCCGTCATGCCAAGTTCGATAACTGACAGGACTTTCACGACAAGAGGCAGCGTTCTGGTTGTAGCATCAAGGACAGACCCTTCCCGTGATGTTCATCCCATATATGAAGCACAAGTTATACATGATTTCATGTTATATTATGGCATTTTCAAAGCAGAAATGAGCGAAATACCATTAGCGCAATCAAACATCCAACTGAGCATCGAAGATATTTCCATGGCACATGTGAGGTATATAGTACAGTGTAAAAAAAAAAAAAGAATAATGAAAAAAGGGAAATGAGACAGAACGAAAGGCCTTAGGAAAGACAGAGATATCATCACTTTTGCGCGTTCGTTAATTCCCTAGCCTTCTTCTCGAGAGCCGCGACCTCTTCTACTGGCCTTTAGGAGGTGCACCATAGCAGAGAGCAAAGCAAGCGAGCGCTACTTACGATTTTTCTCAAACTTGGATTCATCCATCTCAAGCTTCAACCAAGTCCAGTAAATAACCTGGTAGGTGAAAATGGCCCCTAAGAATACTTTGGCGAAGGGACTCGCAAAGGTCTTGTATTGAGCGAGCTGGATCTCAGTTAGCTTGCCGCCCGCAATGCATTTATGTAAAGGATTTCGTCCGTCCCAGGACGGTTGATGTACAAGCATGCAGACATAAAATCTGGCACCTAGAGAAATCACAAGTAGGGGGAAACACTGACCCCTTCTCTGTAAGCACTTGATCCTTTGGAAGCATCGAACCGGGGCCGTGTCGAAGTCAAGGTTCTCCGACCAGATGGGGCAGATCTGAGGAGAAAAGAGGAGGGAGCTGAGAAGCTCTGAGCCACCGAGCGAAAGAGCATTCTGATGTCTTTCCTGATTTATTTCCGCTTTGCTGAATTATATAGGAGAGTATGGAATATATCCTGAAGGCTTAAGAAGCATATCATTTGCCAATGAGGAACGAGAAACATCACTGACTCAGCCGTCACATGATATCAAGCGCTGGGTGGTCCCGAGCGGCTCTGCGCCGAATGACGCAAGGCATCAAGCGATAAGCGATGAGGAACATGCGGGGCGAAAATCCATAGACGATCAGCTTTGATGACATGAGGGTTATCATTGATTGTTCCTGACATCGCTATGTTGGTTCATTTGACCGACTTCCTACTGGCAGCCAACCATCGCAGAAAATGGGTTGAAAGCAAGTGAAACTGAACTCAGACATCCATTTTGACTTTAATGGCATTTTTGATGCGATTTACGGACAATTTACACGGTGTTTTGGGGTCTCAAAGGACAGGAGGATGAGAGCACAAACAGCATCCAAAAACTGACTGTTTCCCTAACCGCAAAGTGAGCGTGTGGTGCCGTGGAGCATTCAAGGCCCAGAACGGCACGTGCGTTGCCGAAATGGGCTGGTCAACGGCATGTCGCTAGTCTACAACAGGACTAGTTGTGGCGCATGAGCGCGGCTGTCTGTGTCTTGGCTATGTGTGGCTGGTGCCGGGAAGCAAAAAGGCGTCGCGAGTCTTTCCGCCCTTTCGGTGTATTATTGCTTATTCCACAGGGTCTAATATTGGAGCGGACATGCTGGCTGAGAGCATCGTTGCTGCTATTCCCAGGTGCTCCATTCGTCTGTCAGCAAGACTTTATTGACATTTGCTTCACCTCTTTGGCTGTGAAGAAGTGTTTTCAAGTGACGCGTCTGCAGTTGGTTAGGGAGATTTACCTCACTCGACCTGACCCGCGCGCATTGGCGCTTCGCCGTCGACCCCGTGCGAGAACTACCTCGCAACCCGTCGGCCAGGCCTAACATATCCGAGATTGATGTTTCAATGTCTGATTAATATTTACAAAATTACAGCTGTTTATGATATTGTCTCTTAGACTTTAGCTTGAGGGGAAGGGGGCTTGTTTGGGCTTCGTTACCTTTTGTTCCTCTCACTGGCCCATTAAGCACACTGTTTCTTGGTAAGTCACCGTTCACATCTTCGTCGGCTTTGTCTCAGGCACAGATAAAAGTAAATAATTGTTCCTCTTTTATACGTGGTCCCTATCTGCTGGCCCACATACGATGTTGAGTTTGCTGACATGGTGACCGTGAGAAGAAGTCATTCTTCACGACGCCCATCGCGACACATCATGCCCCGACCAAAGCGCACTATCGAGGAATTGGCGAACAAGTCGGACTCGGATGACGAGAATTACAGCGATCGTCCAGTTCGCTCTTCTCGCCACTCCGCTCGATCGAAGTCGAGGAAGAAGCCGAAGCCAACGAAGAAGAGAGCGCGTCGCCATTCTGACGACGACATCACATCCGACGACGATGATATTTTAGATGATGCGGACGAGCTTGACTTCGATGATGAGGATGAAGAAGACCCGAACGCCCCGAAGAACGCAAGGGGCCTCACCGCCCGGAGGGCTGCGACTAATCGACCGGTATATAACGAGGGCGATTCCAGCAGCGTCGACGATGATTTCGGAGAGGCGGATGACTCCGAGCCCAACCATTCGCCGAAAAAGCGCAAGAGCACCGTCGTGACATTGAAAGTGAATGCACTCAAGCGCCAGCCTCTCCCTGAAAGCGGCAGGCGGATGACTCGCCGTACTCGTGACCCCTCAGAGGATATCGTCGCCCTGACGAACTCCGGTCGACATATGGAGCTCGTGGAACGAGGTACACACAGTCCGGAGATGGAAGCGCGGAGAAGCCGGCGTGGGTCTCGCGCCTCGAAACGTCTCAATTTTGGGCCTGAAAAGGTCGAAATTGATGAGAAACCGGAAATATTCGAGCCTATAGAGGAGACTTCGATGGAGGTCAAGGCTTCACAACCAGAGATTATGGAAAGCGATCATCAAGGAGATTTTGAGGAAGGTGTTCCATCGGGCCAGGACAGCGGCGATGGTGCAGCAGAAGGCGACGAGGTTGGAGTCGTGCCCGAATCTGAGAACGGCGATGTGAAGCATCAAGAGGAGGACGATGAAGACGACGAGGGTCCAACAACGCGGAGGAGGAGGAGCAGGCGCAGTCGAAGTCTGCCCACTGAAGAGGCGCAGCCGGGCGAAGACGAGGAAGCACACCCACGTCGTTCCAGCCGCAAGAAACCCAGAAGCTCTCAGCGAAAGCGACAAGATGACGAGAGCGACTTTGAGCCTGAGGAGGACGAGTCGAATGACGACGATGATGAAGAGCTCTCTCAGTCCGGAAAATCACATGGATCACCGCGCAAAGCCAGTCAAGCTCGAGATGAGGAGGAGCAGGATAGCACCGCCGGTCGGCGTCCTGGTCTACGCAAGAGAGCTTCTCGCTCCCGTGGACAGTCCGAAGCACGAGGGGATATTGCCGAGGAGCTTGCTGAGGAGTTGGAAGATCTCAGAGGAGATCGACCCCGCAGAAGGCTTCAGACAGATATCGTTTACGAGAAACCCAGGCGCAGCCGGAAGGATGTCGACTACCGGATCATTCGACCGGATCTCATTCTGCCCATAGAGGAAGCCGAGAATGAGGTCAACGAGTCTCCTTCACGGCGAGGTCGGGGAGGTGGAGGCAGCAGTTGGCAGCGCACACTTTTCCCGACATATGGACCTTTTGGAGGCGGCGGGCCACCAGCGATTCTGGCTCCTCCTGGCGCACCTGCTGCAACAGGGGGTGTTGACAGCGATAGTAGCGACGATGAAGTAATGCAACACCCCAAGGGCGTTGCGACTGGCGGCTCTGTGTCCGGACCTCCAGGTGCAGGTCTTCTTGCTTCAGCGCAAACCCATGGAGCCGATCCTCTACAAGGTCCATCCGGAACACCTGCCAATCTAGGAAAAATCAAGGATAAGCAGGCGCTTGCTGATGCCGATCCCTTGGGTGTTGACGTTAATGTCAATTTCGACAGTGTCGGTGGCCTACAGGGGCATATCGACCAGTTGAAAGAGATGGTTTCCCTTCCGCTCCTTTACCCCGAGATCTTCCAACGTTTTCACATCGTGCCGCCAAGAGGTGTCCTTTTCCACGGACCCCCTGGGACAGGTAAAACGCTGTTGGCAAGGGCCTTGGCCAACAGTGTTAGCTCCGAGGGTCGCAAAGTTACATTCTACATGAGAAAGGGTGCGGATGCGCTGAGTAAATGGGTCGGTGAGGCTGAAAGGCAGCTCCGGCTGCTCTTTGAAGAGGCTCGAAAGACTCAACCCAGCATCATCTTTTTTGATGAAATAGACGGTAAGTGCTCGCGTCGAGTCCGTGGCTTTTATGTTGCTAACGCTCATCTGCTCTGCAGGACTGGCGCCCGTGAGATCAAGCAAGCAGGAACAGATCCATGCCTCCATCGTGTCGACCCTGTTGGCTTTAATGGACGGCATGGATGGCCGCGGCCAAGTGATTGTCATTGGAGCTACAAATCGACCGGACTCTATTGACCCTGCTTTGCGTCGTCCTGGCCGCTTCGATCGCGAGTTTTACTTCCCGTTGCCTAATACGGAAGGTCGGCGTGCAATCTTGGATATCCATACCAAAGGTTGGGATCCACCTCTCCCTGATCACATCAAGGACGAACTGGCCGAGATCACGAAGGGCTATGGTGGAGCCGATCTCCGTGCTCTTTGTACCGAGGCTGCTCTCAACGCAGTCCAGAGAAGATATCCGCAGATTTACAAGTCAGATCAGAAGCTTCTCATCGATCCCAAGAAGATCGATATCACTCCGAAGGATTTTATGCTGGCTATTAAGAAGATCGTCCCCTCGTCTGAGAGATCCGCCTCCTCCGGTGCTACTCCTCTACCCAAGACCGTTGAGCCTTTGCTTCGTCGACCATTATCCGATATCAAAACCATTCTGTCCGAAATACTCCCACAAAGAAAGAGGCTCACAGCTCTCGAGGAAGCTCAATTTGAGGAACCCGAAGGGCCAAAAGGCTTTCGCCGTGAGCAGATGCAGCAAGAATTTGATAACTCCAGAGTGTACCGTCCCAGAATGTTGGTGCGTGGGCCTTTCGGCATGGGCCAGCAACATCTTGCAGGCGCCATCCTCCACCATTTCGAGGGTCTGCACGTTCAGGCTTTCGACCTTCCGACCCTGCTCAGTGACTCAACCAGGTCTCCCGAAGCGGCCGTCATACAGCTCTTCCAAGAGGTCAAGAGGCACAAGCCCAGCGTAATATACATTCCAAACCTTCAGTCTTGGCTTGATACAGTTGGACCGACGGTCATATCTACTTTCCTGGGCCTTTTACGATCTGTTCCCCCTTCAGATCCTGTTCTCTTGTTCGGCGTCTTGGAGTCGACCGGTGAGGAGGTGGATAATGGGCTGCTCGGCAACATGTTTGGGTTCTCGAAGAAGAACTTTTACGACCTAAAGGCCCCGGATTATGACGCTCGACATAAGTTCTTCGGTAGGGTGATCGACTACGTCAAGACCTCGCCGTCCGAGTTTCCGGATCCCGAAAATCGTAAACGAAGAGAACTCGAGACACTGGAGGTTGCACCTCCTCCTCCACCGAAGCCCGCACCGCCTCCGACCAAGGAGCAGCTCAAGGCCCAGAAGAAGAAAGATCACCAGACCCTGAATTTGCTAAAGATCAGGATCCAGCCCATCATGGACCAGATCAAGAAATACAAGAGGTTCAGGACAGGCGTAATTGACGAGTCGCAAATCCGCTACCTGTGGGAAGAAGATGATCCGAACATTCTTACCAGCGACTTGCCCATTGAGCAGCGAACAACGTTCAGGCCCTTTGAAAAAGCCTTCGATAAGCATGGGGTCCCGGGTCTCCGGGAAACTGTTTCGGGGAAGTTCTTCTACAACATGGAAATTGTGACTATTGAAAAGAGACTTTCCAACGGTTACTATAAGCGACCTAAGGATTTCCTGGCTGATATCAAGCGCCTGGCAAAGGACGCGCGACAGCTAGGCGACCAAGAGAGGTTGTTGCGAGCCAATGAACTTCTTTCCAACGTCGAGGTGGACATTGCCACAATCGAGCAGGCGGAGCCGGCCCTAGTGGCGGAATGTGAGAATGTTTATCTGCGGGAGCTGGAGAGAGAGAAGCTTGCAGCAGAACAGGCCAAAAAAGCCGCGGGGGAGGAAGGCTATTCCCGTCTCCCAGCGCCCGGCAATGTTCCTCATGGTAATACGGACTCCGGCCCTTCAAGCGGACCTGTGGTGCTTGGTGAATCGTTCCCGGATGGGCAAGCTCGTCCGCAGACACCGACGCGGCGCTCGGCCGTGAGCTTTCTCACCAACGGTTATCATGAGGGTGGTGGCTCGGATCTGAATGATCTTAGTAACCATGCCACGATCAGTAATGGGTCTCACGAGTCTCGCGGCGATGGAGACGGAGATGTCTACATGACCAATTCTGAAGATCATTCTGGCGAGAGAGAGACGCAGGGAAGTTCTTTCGGTCCCTCCGCCCAACCCAGGCCGCCATACTCGCACACGGCGCCTTCGCAGCAAGTGAGGCGTGAATCGGGATTCTCAAGTCTATCTCAAAAAGGACCAATGACTCCGATGGCCCCGGGATCACAGCCGAATGACTATACAAACGAGGCATCTACCACGCAGACTACCTCGGACAAGAAGTCCTCCGAACAGTCCTCCGTGCCGCAAAATTTCACCCAGAGTCCTATGGCTGCGCATGGGCTGCGGCACGACTTCCCTGACCTCACTCAATACCCCGACCGTGTGTCGCAGGAGGAGCATCTCCCGGATACACAGCAGCCGGAAAGTAGCCAGCCCTCTCCGCATCCCCGTGAGTCCTTGCCAGGACACGCAGACTTTGCCGCCGTGGAGAGCCAATCCCAGCCCAAACATCAACCCCCTGTGCCCTTGTTTGAGGCGCCTGTCAAGCAGCCCTCTCATGTCCCCACGGCTCTCCAGTCATTGCTCAACAACGAAGATCTTTCTCCCAAAATGTCACTTGAACACGAACTTATCGACAACCTACACAACCAACTGACGCAACGAACCAGCGGGTGCTCGGTCGAGCAGCTGGAGCAGATCAATAGCAACTTGATGGACTACATCTGGCGGATGCGAGGGGAGTGGAACCGCAACAAGGTTGCGGCTGGTATCAGAGATACCTTCAATGAAGTTCTGGAGGACATGCAGGCGATGCAGGAGATCGGCCCCATCAGTCAAAGAACAAAGGAGCAGCTGGGGGCTGATATCTTCCATGCTTAGACATGGTACCTGAACTTTGTTTCTCTTTTCGCTTTCCGCAAGTCTCTAAAATTGTGTGCCTTGGTTCTTTGGATAGGGACAGCTTAAGGTCGCTTATTTCTGATGATTCTCTCTCCTTTCGCTCTTGACATTTCTTATACCTTTGCCTGTTCGTGAAGTCTCCAGCATCATCTGCGAGTACCCTTTTTACATGCATTCTACGAACATTCTCACTGACTGGATATTTTTTCCGGTGTTTTCTGCGATTATTAGGGCTAAGAGGGTTTTGCGTGGGAATGCATGCGTGCACTGTTTTTCGACATTTCCTCGAGCTACTTTTTACATTCTCTGCCTGCAAGACACTACATTGTAGATAAGATGATATAAAGAAGTCATTTTCCTTTTCAAACCGAGCTCATGGTCCGTCGTAGTACGTAGATCGTTGATGCAGGTAGACAATCGTGAAGAGTGGAGGCCATGTGATCTGCGCCTAAAACACCAGGCTGGCCTTATCCTCCCTCCGCAAGAATCACCATACTTAGGTTCCAGTCACGCTGCC
Organism: Aspergillus lentulus; assembly: GCF_001445615.1. Classification (NCBI taxonomy): domain Eukaryota; kingdom Fungi; phylum Ascomycota; class Eurotiomycetes; order Eurotiales; family Aspergillaceae; genus Aspergillus; species Aspergillus lentulus. The sequence continues at coordinate 919,943 of NW_028322112.1, forward strand.
TTTCATTTGTTATTCCTTTTTCCCTTTCATGGACTCACAGCAGCTTCAACACTGAATATTCTATCACTAAGGGCCGTCTAGCCCCACAATTTTAGTCTTCAGGCGCAGGGAACATCGCGATCCCCTACACAACCATTGTTGGCGATACTATGACCCAAGTCTAATCTGTACTACTAACCACACAACGCATTTCACCTGACTCCTTACCCCTTCCTATAAATCTTCGAAAACACCTAAATCAGTCACAACATGGTGGATTGGCTCAGTCTCGCCGTGCCGCTCGCCTACCTCGGCGTTCTGCTCGGCTCCCTAGCAACTTTCTCGTCACTATACCGCAAGCGCAAGGCCAGTGAGTTGACTCTATCGCCCCAAATGGAGCCTTGATTGCTGATCCAATTGTCGCGATTCGCAGGAAAGGCAACTTCGTTAGAACCATGGTTCCCCCCTCATCTCCAACGAGACATCTACTTCTCCCTTCTCCATCTTGACCCGCCGCCCTCATCCTCGTCGAAAGAGAAAAAGGCCCCAGCGGTGCCGGAGACGGTACTAAAGGCCGCGCTTCTCCGGCGCGCAACTGAGGATATCAAACGCGTTATGGCGCTCCGAAACCAGAAGCAGGCGCTGGCTATGCTTCTGCAACGGGGCAGTGTCGGGGACGATCTGTGGCAGCGATTCCAGCGGGCGGAGAAGGAGATGGAAGATGAAGTCCGGGATGTTGTTGCTGAGGTATGTTCTTGATCCTGTTTCATTTAGTCCCTGCCTGCGAGGGGAGGAGTTTTGCTGATTCCGGTGCTTTTTCTCCAGGCCAACGCGTACGTGCCGAACTGGGGCCAAACAATCTTCCAGTCCGCGAACGAGATGCTCAACAATGCGCTTTTCCGTGAGCGGTTGCAGTCTTACCAGAACAAGTTGGCCGAGGAGCGGGAGTGGTGGGACAAGAAGAAGGCGAGCATTCAAGAGGGGTTTATGAAGGAGCTGGATGCAGAGAGTTCCGCTGCCACAAAATCCGAGCAAGCTACATCTACCACCACGACTACCAGCTCCACACCCGGAACGAAGACTCCTGAGTCGTCCGCTGCGCCATCCACTGCAGCTCCAAGTGATGATGAGGCTGTATTGGTTGAAGCTGCCGACACTGCGGCGGGTGGATCGAGCAGTGCCAGTAAGAAGAAAAAGAAGGGGAAGAAATGAAGATCGGCCTTTTAGATGGGATTTTGTTCATTTCATGAGACAATTTGACCTCTGAAACCATTATTGCCACGGAAAACAGAGTCGTACTCAGAACGCCCGCTCTTGACGTTTAATCAAGAGAACGAACTTTAGGTGGGCTGGTCCAACTGCTCTCTCGCCATTCATGACTGTATTAGTAGCTACCTCTCTATGCATGGGACCCAGTGGAATTAGAACATTATGACAATCCTGCGTCCTTGAGACATTCTGAAATACTATCCCTGGATATTCGGTCAATGAAACTGTAGGAGAGACGAATGAGTATATATGGTCAAACTAATGTACAACAAAGCTAAGAAAATTTTCCGGATTGCACCCAAAACGCCATTCTATATGCCTGATGATCGTTCGCCGCCATAATAGTACAATTCCGATGACAAATGTTGGTAGCTCATGACCCTCACCAAGTCTAGAGAAGCAAACTATCGTCATCCAATGAAGACCCGAGATCAATGTCAGGGACGCCCATCTCGACAGCAACCTTCGCTATCTGATCCTCAATCTGGCCAGGTGCGGTAGCCGTCCGAGCTATGACGACGCGTAGCAGATCACTCATGATCTCCAGTTGGTACTGTTGCTTCTCCTGAGGCTCGAGCTGATCGGGATTTAGGCCTCGCGCTTGCAGACCCGCCGCTTTGCGCTCGCTCAGGATCTCGACGAGTCGGTTAACCTGGGCAATGTTCTCTTTGCTCCTTGGGGTGGTGGACAAACGCCGTAGACGACGCTTGGGCGTGTCCGCTGGAACACCGGCCATGCGCGCGACCTGCAGGATAATCAGACGCGCAGTCACCTCGTCGGGGGAATAACCAAAGGCTGCCCTGAGTGAATACAGCGCAATCAGAGTGCCGGGCAGATCCTTGGAGAGACAGAAGCAGCGAATGATCTGGTCGTAGAGCTCTTTAGAGAATTCCTCCTGCGCAGTCGACTTGCCGCGAGGAGTCAGCTGAGAATACCACTTCATCATCTCCGCAAACAAGCAGCGCGCGGATGGAAACCCTGCATCGAAGGCTGTCCGGCCTCGGTCATATTGAAGCTTGCCACAGTCCCATAGGCAGGCATATGTCTCCAGATCAGGTTTGATCGACACAGACATGGCTTTGAACTTGTCCCAAACGGACCGAATATCTTGTTTTCTGAGCTCAGCATATAGAAGGTGGTTCATGAAGTAACAATTCGGCCGGATTTGAGCATCACCAAGGCATTTGACTAGATACTTGACCATGTCATCATCGCCCCTTCGGGTATAATGGAGTAGAAGAATCGAAAAGGTCTCAATGTTTGCTGAAGGCACCTGTCTCTGCATGAACTTTGGAATGCGAGCGCCATCTGGCTCCTGACGTATTTGGAGCTGAGGAGATTTCTCAGGCGATGCGATCCGTGACCATACCAAGTCAATGCGCTGCTGGATCATGGCCCACCCCAATTGCTCAGCCTTGGCTCGCGCAATGGCATTCCCTTCGCGAAGCCATGCAGCAAGTATTCCATTCAAATGCTTAGAGTCTGGTCTGACACCCCGTTCGTACATCAGCTCAATCACCATCGCAGCGGAGTCGACCTCGCCCATTCCGATAAGCTTCTTCATCCAGCTTGCATAGAAAAATCGGTTCTGGAACCGCCGAGGTAAAACGGTTAGAGTCGAAAGCGATATCTTATTGACGTCCTGTTCACGAATGCTGGACATCTGCAGATTGCCTACTAGACCCAGAGCAGCCTTATAAAGAGCAGTAGAGTCGTTTGCGGGATCTTGAGCGGTCACCATCATGTCCTTGAAAACGGCTATGGCAAGGTTGAGTTTGCCCGCCTTGAGCAGTCCAATGCTAACGAAGTCATAGTCTTCCATCGTCATTTTGGACTCTAGCAATGCCTTGAGTTGCAAGTACAAAGCCCATGCCTTGACTTCGGCTTCTTTCCCCGGCTGTCTTCCCCAGGCTGTGATGACCGGAAGAAGGATGCGAGGCTCGCGCGATTTATCGTTGGCCAAGAACGCTAAGGCAATATCTTGAGCTCGCTGCGGGTCATCTGCAGCTGCGAAGAGTTGTACTCCAAGTTTCCAATATGCCTCAAGGTCTTCCTTATTCTGGGAAAGGGATGTCTGACACGCCTCCCACTGGTCAAGTGCCAAGTTTATTTTGCCACTTTCCTGAAGTGACTGTATATATAAAAGGGCACGGGGTGTAGGAAGAGATCTCCCGGCGGAAACTGTGTCTTCAGCCAGAGCTTGTAACCGAGTCGCGCGAGAAGCGCGCGTCAATTCCCCATTCGCCTGAGACTCCCACATCATGGTCAATGCCACTTCGGGAATTGATTGGAGGAAGTTGGGGATAACTTGTCGACAGCGACGATACCACTTCCACAGTTCTTGCTTAGCACGTTCATCAGAATGGTCATTTGCCAATCGTCTGAGGCACTCATTGAGCTTGTCGATGTAAGGATGAGTTTCTGCGTCGTTCAAGGTCACTTCGTAGGGCTGTCTCAGCGCCGGTGCTTCCATAGAGCCTTCCTCCTCCGCTTCCGACAGCCAATTTTCTTCCTCCATTGCCATGCCTTCAAACTCTTCCCTGAGCATATTGTCCAGCTCCTCATCGAAGACCTTATCGAGACCCAAGTCGTCATCAGCTTCACCTGTCTCCTCTGCATGTTTTTGAAGGGCCTCAAGCGCTATCTTCCTTTCATGTTCCGGCAACTCTCTCATGAAGGCGCTATTCGGACCATAAGGGCCTTCTCTCAGGTCTTCTAATTCCTTATCGAGCTGGGAAAGCTCACTCTCCACCTCTTCCTTCGCTGCGCGATCTTCAGCTTCCGGATCGATTTCCCTCCTGGTCTTACTCCCTCGCGTATCCTGCTCGTAGAAGCGAATCTTGTCATCTTTTCCGCCATAATGTAGAAGCTGTGGCGCTAGAACGGAGAAGGTTCGCAGTCGAGACAAGGGCGTAATCGACGGGCTTTTGTGGGCCACATATTGATACCACCGAGCTCCTCGAGCAGCTTGGCGGAGCATGAAGTATTGAGTTTAGATCATCGGACGAAACTGTCGAGATACTAAAGAGCAAGGACGTAAAGAAAGAAATTAGATAGATGAGGATCTTGAAGCTCCGCGGCGAAAGAGCCACTATTACCCGACTTGGCTTAGTGGCACACGCGAAGGTCCGCCGCGGCATTCGAGGTTCACCATTATTGTTTCTCAAGAGCTGTCTGGCCTACTTTTCCCAAGGAGGCTTCGCGCGCGATGGATCCAGACCATATAGAGACGGATGCGCTGGGTTCATTTAAAGATGGATCAAGTAGCCAGGTACGTGGAACATTGACCCTCAAGGCCGCACTGAACTAATGCTGTACACAACTAGGGTGTCTATATCTATAAACCTTCTAATCAAACCAAAAGTCATGGAGAAAGACCCTCGAAACGGCGAAAAGTACGATCGGAGAGGAAAGCCGAAGTAGATCATCTCTATCCCTTCGTGCCCTTATTGAACGGCGACGAGCCCGAACCCGCTGTCAAATTAAGATATGAAACCTACCAGCAGCTATGGTCCGAGCAGGAAGCAAAGATCCAAGTTAGTGCTATAGACAGTCCTGGCATGGCTTGACATCTTCTAACTTCGAGTCAGGAAATTTTGGTAGATATCGACTCCGATGTTTATGAAAGAGTCTCGACTTTTGTCAGATCGACCTCATTCGAGACGTACGGATATCGCACCCATGGCACCGATGAGTTACAGAATCTAATTGGAAATAGATATAAAGGGTGCATACCGGCGGCGTTAGTCACTGTTGGATCGAACGTTTCCTCTCTCGGTCGGCTACTTTCGCGTTTGAATGATCAATTGACCGCGACAGGAGAGGGTGGTGTAATTGTGCTGGAATCCGGGGATACACCCAACCTGAAGACGACGCTGAAAAACATCATACGTGCCGCGGTGACGAATACGGAAGGAAATGATGGGTACCAGAAGTTATTGACAGACAGAGAGGTTAGACTGCCGTCCTTTTATCCCAGCGTGACGAATTCGATGGCTTAGCGTGGTACAGGGACCAAGACTTCTAGCATATGATCTTGACTTGCTGAGCGACTATGTGGAAAGAAAGGGAGTCAAGAAGCTGGTGCTCGCATTTCGAGACAGCGAAGCTTTCGATCCCACCATCTTGACAGACCTATTGTTGCTACTAAAGTGAGCCCAGCGTCCTTGGCTTCGATTATCCAGAATCTGACATATTACTGCAGCTCATGGCTCGACAGAATACCTTTTACTCTATTATTTGGTATTTCAGCTTCTGTTGAGCTTTTCGAAGGGAGACTTCCACGATCGACTGTCGCCTTACTCCGAGGCAAATATTTTGAAATTCATGATGCAAGCAACTGTGTCGATCGCATATATGAGCGACTGCAGGCGGATCCGAGTGGCCGCTTCTGGCTGGGTCGCAACATCACTGCCGTTCTGTTCGAGAGATCGAACGATTACTTTCAGACGCCGGAGGCGTTCAGTCGAGTGATCAAGGTATCTTCCGGCACCTCCTACTCCTTTAAAGTTTCAATATCTCACAACAACTTGGCAGTATTCTTACATGACCCACTTTTTTGCGAACCCTTTGTCTGTACTTCTTGCAACCGACTTGCCTGGAGCCCTTCGAAACGGTCCTTTGTGCGAAGCAATCAAAAATCTTCCATCCTTTCGAGGGTGAGTGTCTTATTCCGCTGCGTTTACGTGCTTTCACTAAATGGAATGAAGCTACTGTGAGCACCTTCTTGAGGAGGGGTCATTCGACCAAGCGCGCAGGTTGCTGGAGGATGACGAATTTCTCTTCCAAGAAATGTTGCGGCATCTTAGATCCGGACAGCAGAAGATGCGTGATATCTTCCAGACTGTCAGGTGGATTCAATCATGTCGAAGAACCCTGAATCTCACCAAGAGAACGGATATTTCGGAACTTTCCATCCGTGCCCTGTCAGGAGAACTGCTGAACTCCTCCTCTGTGGAGGATATGATGAAGATCTTGAAGAGTCTGGATTCCACAAAACTGGGCGACATTCTTGCTAGTCTTCCGGATGGCTTGACGAAAGACCAGGAATTTCAACAAATCAGGAGAGGCTTAGATGCTATATTGCAAGATTATCAAGGTGCTGAACCCCTTCGAAGTGAGTATGACAGCCGACAGTCCATGGTGGCAACGACCGTTGTTCAACAGCGGGTCAAACTCAGTAAGGGGAAAAACAAGGTTTCCAAACACAGCGTCGACTACACGAGGATCATTGATCGCCTTTATCATTCATTAGAGGCATATCTTACAGAAACCCTGCTTAGGCCGCAGGACTTGTGCTTGCATGAGGTATTCTTCCTCGATATGAGGAACCCTCTGAAGGAGACATTCACACCGCGGCCCCGTTTCGCCATTGAACGGGCTTTGTCCAATCCATTTGATTATTTGATATCGACGTCAGAGTCTTCTGAAACGAAGCTCTCTACTAAACAGCCCGCCACAGCGATCTTGTATCAGCTATACCTCGAGTCTGGCTCTCTGGTTAACGTATACGATATTTGGCAGGCTTTCTATGCGGTCTTCGAAAGCGAACAAGGTGAAAGCTGTGATGAACGAATGATCATGACTATGTTCTACAGGGGTCTGTCCGAGCTCAAAGCTTTTGGCTTCGTCAAGAGCAGCCGGAAGAAGATTGACCATGTGACGAAGTCAGCCTGGATGGGGCTATGAACGCAGCACGCGAGGCTTGTCGCGAATATGCGAGTTTGTAATATATAGTGCTATCAACAATAAAGGGTATCATGAATGCATGAGGAAAGGAATGATCACACAAATATGCCGAAAGTCGTCAGGCAGGATATCACATAACCTCTCGAGAAGGATAGTCTTCGCCCTCGAATAAGAATATGCGAGCCTTCGCGGTCATTCTGCGATAGGTATTTGAAAGATATCGTCATTGTTCAAAGGATGAACTCCATCGCTCAACACCATGGCTTCCCTCCTGCGCCTCCTGACGGCTTGTTCTTCTGCGGTTCCCCCGCGAAGCCTCCTCCCTGAAAGGCGCCTCGACCCGGCTGTATCTTCGCCATCGATCATCCATACATCGCTATCTTCTTCATCATCATCATGGTCATTCTCCTCCATCATACTGCCCATTAGACCATACTTTCTTAATTGTTTTGTACCATCAGGGTGAGATGATAGCGTGCTGAATATTTCACTCATGATCGTGTCATCAGACCACCAAGTCTTCATGAGTATCACCACGTCCTGCCTCCGCGACGGGGTTGTCAAAGCACACGGGAATGGGTATTTAGAAAGCCAACGACTGACCACACCAGCTTCCAGTGCGGCAGGAATATTTTCTCGCAGAATCAAATTGAGAATGCTGAGTGCTTTTTTCTCGCCCAACGGTCTCGTTTTTGGCAGGATAGGCGAATCGGTGGTAGAGGTTTCTTCAACATGCTCCTTGAGGAAATTGCACAAACAATCGACGAGGGCAGTGTAGGTAGAGAGGTCTTTCAGGCGAGAACAGACAGCGGTTCGTGCAACTACAAATTGCCACTCAGTCAGTATGAGAGCAGTTTACAGTATATATCGATGGAAAACGTACGCGCTCTATTAGATAGCAGGAAGTATAGCGCAGTTAGCGCTCTACCTCTTCGCTCTTTATTTTTGCTTGCCAGGTCTTTTAGAAGCAAATCTCGCGTCGAGCCTTTTGTAGATCGCTCCGCAATGATGCGCAGTGCCCTAGACGGATCATTAGCCAATGTCAACGCTTCGTAATGGAGAGCAGAAGCAGCGTACGCAGCACGAAGGTCGTAACTTGTGCTATCGGACAGCTTTAAGAGTGTATCTAGCTTGAGAGCTGCGATGGAAGTCAGTCCCTGAAAAATGCCTCTTGTAGAATCGTTCAGCATACCATCCTCTGTGCCCTCACTGATTATCTTGTCTTCCTTTTCGACATGCTTGATTTCCGTCAAATCACTCACGCGGCGGAGATCCGCAGCAATTCCGCGGACGGCAAAGAAGAGAGACACGCCTGATAAGTTAGCATTCTAAACAAACATCGCGAAGCTGTATAAATAGAACATACCCAGACATAACCAGAGAAACCTATCACTCAAATGAGAAGCCATCTTGCTATGGCAATGCAGGTTCCCAAAGGACATCTGCGTGTGAGGAGAAAGCGGAGTAGTTCGATGATCTCAAAGCGGTGCGGCAGAATTTCCCCGACGAAAGCGGTGAGCCTACTTTTTTTGCGGGCAAATCGTTGAAAAATGCATCGTCCAAAAAATTTCGGAGGAGCAGCAGGACGCTTTTACTTCAACACCAACACATCACCATGCCGCCTTCGCAGTTGAAACAGTTGAAGGCGTCGCTTCGCGATAGTGGTGTTTTAGCGCCGCAGCAGTCCAAGAAGCAAAAGCGCCAGAATGCGAAGGCTGGCGTCAGCGCTCAGAATCGTGTGCAGCGGAATGCCGCTCTGCAAGCAATTCGAGATCGATTTAATCCGTTCGAGATCAAAGTGACGTCCCGGAACAAGTTCGATGTGACTACTAGAGATGGAGGCTCTAAGCCGGCCGCTGGTCTGTCAAGGCCCGGAGTGACGAAGTCACTTGGAGAAGAAAAGGTGGGTTGAATGTCGTTCAAAATGCAGATTGCCCGGCAACTAAGACTTTTTTTCCCTATATGACAGAGACGCCAAACGCTTCTTCGGGAAATGGAGAGGAAGAACAAGATTGGTGGTATCGTTGATCGCCGTTTCGGTGAAGACGATCCGACCATGACACCCGAGGAGAGAGCCGCCGCACGGTTTGCCAGAGAAAGTCAGAAGAAACTGCGCAAGGAGTCGATGTTCAATCTGGAAGATGACGATGAAGACGATTTTCAACTTACGCACAAAGGCCAGACGTTAACCCTCGGCGGTGACGTCCCTAAAGACGATTTTGAAGAGGATTTGGGTGGATTGGAGGAGGATCAATCCGACTCGGAAATGCCGCGGAAAAGGAAAAGAATGCTCGATGATGATGAAGAGCTAGAAGATTTTGTCTTTGATGATGAGGATGGAGAGGATCAGCCGGAAAGGAAAAAATCGAAACATGAAGTCATGAAGGAAGTCATCGCCAAGTCGAAGTTCTACAAGCTGGAACGGCAAAAGGCGAAAGAGGAAGACGACGATCTTCGCGAGGAGCTCGATAAAGGACTTCCCGATCTTTTTGACATGCTGCGCGGTGTGAAGCCGCCACCGAAACCGGAGCCTGCGAAGGACGACCTGGAGTCGATGAACCCAGAGCGTGCAGCTTTGCTGAAAGGGACCGCGGATAATGACCCTAATAGAGAATATGATCAGCGGTTGAAACAATTGACGTTCGACAAGCGTTCTCAGCCAACAGACCGTACCAAGACGGCTGAAGAGAAGGCCGAAGAGGAAGCGCAACGACTCAAGGCCCTTGAGGAAGAGCGTCTTAGAAGAATGCGTGGTGAACAGGAGAGCGACGAAGAGGAGGATGATGAAGGAGAAAGCGAAACGGGAGGCGAGGACTCTGACGATGAGTCCATTCCGGACGATGCGGAGGCATTTGGTCTGAAGCAGCCTTCTCCGACAAGTGAACGTCCCGATATGGGAGTCGAAGACGAGGACGACTTTATCATTGACGACGATCTTGTTGAGACGAGGTCCGATGTGAGTCTCTCATTCGACGAAAGCGACGGAGAAGAGGGATCGTCGGAAGAAGAATCGGAGGAGGAAGAACAAGAGGAAGAAGATGAGCTTATCAATGGGCTTACACTTCCTACCAGTAAATCTGGGGATTCCCCGGCAGCAGGCGATGGTGCCCAAAAGACAAGTGAAGGGCTGGCCTACACTTACCCATGTCCCGAAGATCATGAATCGCTCCTCGAAGTCATCAAGGATGTTCCCATGAATGACCTGCCTACTGTCATCCAGCGTATTCGAGCCCTGCACCACCCGCGTCTGCACGCCGACAACAAGACGAAATTAGGGCGCTTCGCTGCTGTCCTTGTCCGTCATGTTGCTTTTATGGCTGAGCAACCCGAACATCCTCCTTTCAACGTTCTCGAGGCCGTCCTACGTCACATTCACTCTCTGGCCAAGTCCCACCCGGAAATCGTATGCATGGCGTACAGAAGGTATCTCCGAGAGATTGCGACGGACCGTCCTCTCGGCCTGCGCGCTGGAGACCTGGTCATTTTAACAGGCATTGCAACCACCTTTCCAACTTCGGATCACTTCCACGCAATTGCTACGCCTGCCCATTTATGTCTTGCTCGGTATCTGGGTCAAGGATCTATCAATTCGCTAGAAGACTACGCCACTGGTGCCTACGCCGCCAGCCTCTGTCTCCAGTACCAGACCATTTCGAAGCGGTACATGCCCGAGTTCATCAACTACGTGCTCAATGCCCTCTGCAATCTCTGTCCGACAGGACCAACCAGCAGCCTTGGGTTCTTCCCAGCAAGGGGATCTCAAGAATCGCTGCGACTGACCCCCTCTAAACAGCTTAACCCTCGAAAGCTCCAATTCTGGGATATCGCCACCGCACAGTCCGATCAGAGGTCCCTGGACGAGCTTAAACTTTCTCTCATTCACACATTTATCACCCTTCTCAATTCCGCGTCCGACCTGTGGGCTGGCAAGTCGGCATTCTTCGAGATCTTCGAACCGGTGCAGCAAGTGCTCCGCCACGTGAACAAATCCACAAAGGGCAAGCTCTCGTCCACCGTCCAGGACAACCTGCAATCGACACTAGACAAACTTGACGCACATCTCTCCCGCGCGCGTGCGACCCGCCGGCCATTGCTGCTGCACAACCACCGCCCGCTGGCGATCAAGACCGCCATCCCCAAATTCGAGGAGACCTTCAACCCGGACAAACACTACGACCCCAACCGCGAGCGGGCGGAGCTCAACCGTCTCAAGGCGGAGTTCAAGCGCGAGCGCAAGGGTGCCATGCGCGAGCTGCGCAAGGATGCCAACTTCGTTGCCCGCGAGAAGTTGCGCGAGAAGAAGGAGCGCGATGCCGAGTACGAGAAGAAGTACAAGCGCCTCGTGGCGGAGATCCAGAACGAGGAGGGCCGAGAGGCGAATGCGTACGAGCGGGAGAAGAGGAAGCGTCAGGGGAAGTGGTAGGATCTTCCACTCCTCTCATGACATCTCTGATACTCAGGCCGTCTGTGGTTACGGGATTCTTGGTTTCTCTGGCATCATTATTGTCCAAGGCGTACCAGGCTTCAAGGCTTTATTTGTATATACACTTGTCAAACGACACAAAAAGAAATTCTTCCTTTTTCCCCACTGTCCTACCGTAAAACTGAGGTACGGAATTAGTCCACTCATTAGGTCTACTGGCCCAGCGCCGTCCCAATGCTGATCAGATATCCACACCTCTGCCTCTGATCGATCGGGACACTTTCCATTTTCGTTTCGTTCGTCTTGATGAAAATACGGCTGTACCCTCCCCCGTCACCCCAAGTCTTCCATTCGGGACTGCCGGGATAGCGATGAGTATTCGGGTTGAATGTCTTAATGAAGCTTGTCCAGTAACCCTGCATGACCGGGACTATTGGAGCGTTTGTGGTAGTGTAAGAGGGAGGGGCACCCCCGTTCGTGTACTCGGGCCCCCAAATGGCGTTGACCTCGACTGTATGGGACACACCAGTACCTGAAGCTTGAGCGGCTTCATCTTCCACGGCGTAGTGATAGTTCCAATTCTTGACCCCGGCAGCTTCGTAGACGGTCGACATGTCGATGCCAGGACAGATGTAGCGCATCTCTCCGTAAGCGTTGCTTGCAGGTCTCCACCAAATACTAGCACCAGGGAAAGACTGAGTCTGGTTTTCCTGCAGATACAACTCATTAATCTTGGCTAGGTTATGAAGCTCGATTTTTGGAAATTGGTTTTGAAGGAACTTGTCGGCTTCGGCGGCGCTGGCGACATCTTTCGGGACGAAGATGGTACCTTCGTTCGTGTCGTCGCCGAAGATGACTGGCACTTTGATGAACTTGCCTTGATGGAAAAGACGATACGTATAGTCGGGCACGAGGTCTGCGTCAACAGTCGGCCCGTACATGTACAGCGGCGCCTCTTGCGCTCCAGGGAACGGCGTGTTGAAATTCTGACGCTGAAGGCTTGCTGTATCAAGATTGCGTAGACACGCGAGTGTGTCGTTTTCGCTCGCACAGCCGGTGCGGATGACCAGGTTGTTGTAAGCAAACTGGCTCTCAGCCGATGTAAGCATGGTGGCAAAGCTTTGTGACTCTGCAGCTGCAGCGTGGAATAGACCGTCGTTTCTTCCCCCATAGGCCGAGAGCAACAGGGTGATGGAAGCAGCCCCTGCGCTATCACCGCCGAGGACAACATGATTGGGGTCGCCGCCAAACTTTGACGAAGAGTTAACACCGAAGCTGAGAAACAGATAGGGTAGAAGACGCCTCACTTTGCTGATATGTTTCTGGACCCATTTGAGAGCCTTGATCTGATCTTTGAGGCCGTTGTTCAAACTTCCGCCATTCTGGACCTCCCTGGCAGCCAAGAACCCATAAGGTCCAACTCGGTAGTTGAAGGTAACCACGATGATTTCCAAGCCAGAAGCTTCGATCAACCCAGTTCCATTGTAATTGGCATTCGAATTGGAGTTGAACCCACCACCTTGTATCCAGAAGAACACAGGGAGATTGGACGCATTCCTTGGGGCATACACATCGATGAATAGGCAATCTTCGGATTTACTAGAGCCCACAGGATATTCCCCAGTTGGGATACAGATAGGACCGTGCTAAGCCCAGATCGCTCGTCAGCATGGGAAGCTTACGACATTAGGTTTTGACTGAATGTCTACCTTATTTGCTTCTTGAACCCCCTTTATTGGCAGCGGATCCTGTGGGCCAGCAAATCGCAACTGTCCGACAGGAGGGGCAGCATAACGCATGCCCAGCCACTGTACAATGCCGTTGGAGAGCTCATGGCCTTGATATTGTGTGTACCCAAGATCTACAACAGCCTTCCGGGCAGATGCAGCAGGAAGTAGTAGCAGAACAAAGGCGTAAAGATTGTTCAGGTGCATTTTCTGGCGGCACGCCCGATCGCATGAAATGGACAGTAGACAATGGCTCGAAAGGATACTCAAAGAGTAGGCGATCAAACACTATTTAAGTGATACCCTATACCGAGGACAACTGTCGCAGGCCCAAGACTCTGGCCTCGGGTTCTGGGGTCTTCTCCGGAACAAGTCCAACAGACGATCCGGAAACAACATCTTTCCAAGTGATGTCAGCGATTGTTGGGGAGTAATCTTAAGTTGGTAAGCTAAGCCCCATGATAGCCATTATCGGCGTTATAGCCGAAGTACAAACACGGCAGGCTAGGAAGAGAAGCGGATCAGCATGTTAACCTATCATCGCTTCGGATATTCCGTCCTGGAGAGCTTAGAAGAAGTCCCGGCGAGCAAAACTGGATTCCGTTTTCCAATGGTTGGAACTTGCTTGGCTGTTTATCTGATGCTAATGCCATGTCAGCACTGAGTGCTGGAGGAAGTGAGATATGCAATTGTTGATACCGCGAGGCTGTCTCTCCTGTGCTGACGTCATAACAATCATCTGATTTGATTTTTTCATCCAAAGAAGGGATTGGGAGGACAATGAAGGATTTCTGCAAGCCCTCATCAACTCTTCTCAAGTGTGGGGGAAGTGACTCAAAGTGTGTCCTGCAGAAGTGCGAGAGGGGATGGAATAGTAATGAAGTTTAGCACGCGGGAAACTGTGGAGAGAGACAAAAAGTGCTTCATTTCGGTCGGCATTTTCTTCCCCGCAGTCACAATCAGGGAACCCCAGTCTCAGCAATTGGCAAATTAATTTCACACCATCTTTTGCAACTATTTCCTTGGCATACAAATCCCCATCTAGCCTTCGATCCCATCCGGTTATCACTTAAATCCCGGCTGCTCATCGGCTCTACTTCTGGTCTCCGACAGTCGGCAGGGCGCAATCATCACCATGCCCCCCGCGAACGGAGGAGAGGAAGAGGAGGATGACTACATGTCAATGGTGATCGAGGAGCCACAGCAGAAGGAAACATTTGCCCAGAAAAAGCTACGCAAGCAGCGAGAGGTCCGTTTCTTCGGGTTTCCCACTTGATAACATCTAGCAGCGCTCGGCCCCAAAGCTAACTTTCCACGCGTCCTAGGCAGAAGCTCGCGCCAAAGTCCCCTCGAAAGCCGAACTTGCCGCCCAAGAAGCCGCCCGTCGAGATGCCGCCCTGTCCAAAAGCACGCTGGACCCCTCCAACAAGGGGTTCCAGATGATGGCCAAACTCGGGTTCAAACCCGGTCAGACTCTAGGAAAGCCGCAGACACCACCCGGAGATAGTCAGCCCTCGCATGAGGATAAAGAGGAACGGCTACGATCAGAGCCACTGAATCTCGTGTTCAAAGAGGGCCGCGGAGGCATTGGGTTGGACAGCGAGAAGAAGCGCAAATTCCGGGAGGAGGCGGAAGAAGCTTTGAAGAAAGTTAAGCAAGAAGAAGGAGATTACAGAGACCGCGTTCGGCAGGAGCGCGAGACGCGACGGACAGAAGCGCAAGTGCACGCCGCGCAGAAGGTAGCGGAGCGATTGGATGCTGAGGCTGAGGCTGAGACTGCGGATGGGGTTGTGGAAACCGCAGAGACGGGCCAGACGGAGGAGGAGGATAAATCCCCGGATAGGGAGCAGTCTCCCGATGAGGGTCCAGTGGAAGATCCGACCGGTGAATCGCGCGCCGCACGCGCCAAAGTGAGAGTCAAGCCCACGTCCAAGATCAATGTCTTGTACAGAGGCTTGGTGCGCGAGCGTGAGGAGAAGGAGCAAGCTCTACAAATGCGCCATGCTCTTCAGACTTCGCTCCCATCGTCATTCTTCCCCCACCCCCAGTTACCGGGGTATGACGATCCTACGCTGGAGCCAGACGACAAAGAAGCACTTGGCTCCGGGAAAGATACGTCTACTATACTGGAACAAGAATTGGAGGAGGAAGACCCAGAACTTGATGAGTTCAACGCGCTGGATCCGAGTGAACGGCTGGCCCGGTTAGTCGTATATCTGCGCGAACGACATCGATACTGCTTTTGGTGCAAGTATCGCTACGAAACTGATGAGATGGAGGGGTGTCCTGGTCTCACTGAAGAAGATCATGATTGACATGCGTTCATATATTGGTGACTCTCCAGAGACGCCCGAATGCGGATTCTCAGAGATCTAAGCAACTTAGACAACTGTACAGCATACCCTTGAGAAATATCATAGCGAAGAACAGAAACCATCATCCACTCTAGCTCGGGACCAAAAAGGTATATAAACAGACTCAAAACTCCCGTCATAACGCATCCAGAGTACAGCATCGCATTAGGCAGGTCATTGACCAAAAGATGCATTGAAAAAATATATATATAATTCCGAAATCGTCGATCATACCGATGTCGACGATAGGATCACGATTCATCAACCAACACGTCGCATTAAGAATTTGCAGGCATCGTCTCCATCAATCGAGCCAGCGAGCGATTCGGCACCTTCTGCAAGCTCTGATAGCAGTCCGCGCAGATGCGCAAGCAACAGAAGACACACCTGTAGCGCATCTCCCGGTCGAATTTCTGGCAGGCCATGCACGGCAGCGAATACCAGACGTTATTGGCCGGCATCATGCTCCGATGCTCCTGGAAACAAGCATAATGCAGTCGGTTCAGTGGCACCGTGACCGGTTCGATCTCGGGAGGGGTGAAAGGCCCATTATTCTCGTCACTCGACACAGAGTCGAGGCGTCCACTGGCACCGTCCAGTTCCGGTTCGTGCTCGGGCTCGGGCTCGGGATCCGGGATGAAGTCCTCTAATGGGTCACCTGCATCTGGTGGTACTGAGTTTTCGCTGGAAGGGGTTTGTTGATTTGGGATATGGACTGGTTGTTCATCGCGGACTCTGGCAGGAGGCCCGTAGTTGTGGTTCCGCGCAGCTGAGGGTTCGTTTCTGAATGCTGGGTGGATATCCTCCCGCCCTAGGGGTGCCGATGTGGAAGGAAAAGCCGGCAGTGGATTCGGGGGCAGTTCCTTGTCATTCTGTGGCCGTGCAGGTCGAATGGGGGCAGAGTCGGTTCGGACGGGGTACTGAGGAGGAGCGACGGGAACTGGAGGCGTAGGAGCAGCAGCCGAAGGAGCAGTAGAAACAGGAGCGGGAGCTGGAGCTGGCTCGTGGTCGATGGGTTTCTTAGATTTGAAGGCGGAAAGCGACGGAACTCGCAGTCCACGAGGCCGATTCTCCTTCTGCAGAATGGCCATGGCTTATGAGATTGACGCTTTGCTTTCACCCAGAAATATTAGAATCAATATATTTTCGATACTGGAGACTGTGGATGATTTGAAGCAATTGAGCAGAAAATTTTTTTTTCTATCAATGCAACCAGACCGGTTCTGGAGGAAACAGACACTTCAGCAGTGCAGAGGCTGTGGAGAGGTTAGTTTTCTCTTAAGATACCAGAAAGAAGCAAAAAGGCGCCAATAAACAAGAGAACGAAGTATCATTCGTGATCATCTGAGTTGGACTACGTAGGTTCCTGGTATTTTGCAGTCATTCTTATGGTCCAACCAAGCAGGATTCCGCCGTGGGAAATCCGGGTATCTCGTCAGAGAACCATGGACTGGACGTATCCACTCTTAGGGTCTTTAGTTAGTGGTAGGGAACAGTCCTATAAACAGGGCCAGTTGTGACACGCCGGACGGAGATTAGGATGAGCTGAAAGTGCTCCAATTCTGAGAGTCCATTGGTGTGCTCAGCCGGCCGTTTTCGTTATCTATTGATTAGTTTCGGAGTGGAAGAGACGGAAACAAAGAACACTCGGCCGCTTTCAGAGCAAATGAAGATCCAAGGTAGTCGTTTCTTTTAGGTACAGACATCAAAGGTGATAGATCATATCTTTTTGATCCTCCCTACACAGTGACGGCCTGCTTCTCTGGCAGGATTCAATAGGTAGGCTGACTAGTTCATGATTATGCAGCGCTAAGGAGGAATCCTTCAAGGCAACCGAAAAAATCAGGCAGACCAGAAGGTCGGCTTTACAAGATGATAAACTACCTAAATCCTGCGTATGATTAAGAATGAGACAAGTCCCTCTCCAAATATTTGATGTGCTCCGCGCAATGAGACTAACAATGACCCCCATCAGGTTGTAGATAAACAGACGTAAAACTGTCAAACGTCCTGTTTTACGTCCAAGGGGAGCTGTGGGGACTGTGGATCTCACTGGGGATAATAATAACCGGGCACTAACAGTACCAGGAGGAATGCAGGTACCCTTCCATGTATCCTTCTAATCTACATCATTGCCAGTGATTATAATGTCAGACGGTGGTCTAACAATCTACAAGAACAAGAATGCTGCTGAAGTCACCACTTGAGTCTTTCTTTAATTATACAGAGCATACAATATATACACCCTCTAATGCCTACATTAACAGCATTGAGTGAAACGCCATCTGAAACAATCGATCCGTGAAACGATCAAGCCTCCTGATCTACCGAAATTAATTACGACTCACTAGCTAGTACTTACGAAGTTATGATACGCTTGTTGGCAAATGTTTCTATGATTGATCTGAGAGACTGAGCCTCATTCTGACTCGGGGCTATGGCAAACAGTTCCCGGCCTAATAGAGAACTGTTCTCCGCCCTCCGTATGGAAGATCTGTCAAATTACCAACTCTGATAGAATCCTTAACGATCGTGCTTCCATGGTCTATCCAAAGACAGTAGAAATATCTCATTTTGCCCTGTCGAAAGGAAGGGCTCGTCCCAAACCACATTGAAGCTCATTTAGCTCTCGGGACCCGTCAAAAACAAAGACAACCACGGCCATAAAAACTAGATGCAGTCTCGCTGCCCATCTGCGCTAGTACAGGAACACAATCACATAAAAGGGAAAAAAACAGATCTACTGCACTGTATATGTATATAAAAGAGGTCAGCCCGCCGAGAGAATATAATGAAATACGGAGAGAGGGATGAGGTAAAGAAGACAAAAAGTCAAGGAGTAGGTTGGCGATTGTCTCCAACCATAAGTGCTTCTGGCACTGCTCGCAACTAGCCGGGTCTCTCATCGTCATATATGAGACAACGCCGTGGAGGCTGGAATGCCCTCGGATGAACCTTTCTAGCACTTCCTCAAGTTGTTGCCTCGGCATTTCGCGTGGCGCTGGTAATCTCCACCGACCGAGTCTCGAGTTCCTTGGGCATCAAGCAGTCCCGGTCCTCTGCGACGGTTCCCACAGCTATCGGGTCAGCAGGCGCAGTGGAGTGGCCAGGCATCTCATCGGCCACAGGCGCAGCGCTGGAAGCAGACCCCTCGGCGCTCGGTTTTGATGAAGTATCTTCCACATGCTCTGCAGTTTCATCGCCTTTGTCTTCATCTCCGATAACAGCAGCTAAGCTGCGGAAGTTGAACAGCGGCTCGGTGGACGAAGCATTGCCATCGTAAGGCCCACTGTGATCTTCTCCCGTTGACTCAACAAGTGATGAGAATGATGAGGATGCACTGGATACCTGACGCAGATGCGATGGTTTTGGCGGCTCGCGCGGCGAGGGCTGAGCCATCGAAGACTGCGCGCTTGATCCATGTTCCACCACGTTTGGGTGCGGGTTGATGGTCATAGAATCAGAGGCGATTTCGGTACTTGACTGCGAGGAAGCAGCGGTAGCAGATGGCGATGCGCGATCCACTTCCTTACCCTTGCCTGGAGATGCATCCTCGCCAGTTATCGAGGAGGAGCTGCTCGTGACCCTTCCAAGTCGGGCATCGGAAGGAACGTCCAACGCGGAGCTGCTAGCATTGTTGCTGTAGAACCCATGCTTGCGCGCAGCCTTCTCTGCCTTTTTGCTTTCCTTCTCGCGCCGCTTTGCTTCTTTCCTGGCCTCTTTCTCGGCCTTTTTGCGCCTCTCTTCCTCGCTAGCCAAGCTCAGTCTGATCGCTTCCATCATCATCATCTCTTCGAGATCATCAATACGGTTCCGTCTCGAGCTGTTACGAGGCGGTGCTAGATTCCCTGCGCCTTCTTCTGCGGAGTCTGTTTCATGTCCCGGTGCACGTCTGTCGGTCAGAAAGGCAAGCGCCTGTAGAGCTGGGGAGCCTGAGCGGCTCGAGGCGCTCGGAGTCTCCGATTGACCAGTTCTCCGCATTACGCCTCTTCGTCCAAGACCGAAATTTCTGCTTTCATTCCCCGATGCGTTAGAATTCATTAAATATGCAGCGGTATGCAGAGCCGTGGCCGCGGCGGATCTTCGCGCAGCATGAGCCCGGGCATTCGCTAGTTTTTGAGCCCAATCAGGACGAACTCTGTCTGTCGTGATGACCGTTGGGTCATTGGCAGACAGCGAGGTAGCGCGCCGACGACCCGTCCCTGGAGGCGCATTGGCCGAAGCTAAAGACGACGTCGAGGACACTGGAGAAGCAAAGTTGGGGCGAAGTGTAGGATCTGTTGCGTAAACGAGCCCTCTGCGGAACGGTGGAGGACTGTATGTGACTCCGAATTCGGGTTGTACACAAAATGGACATGCAGCAGGCTCAGATACTAGTTGGCAGTCTTGATTGTCCTGACGATCGCCCTCCGTGGTGGTGGCATTGGGTTCCGCTTCTCCGTGTTCAGGCGGATGTGGATCGGGCCGCTTAATTTGAACGAAGCATTCCGAACAGATAGGCTGGTCGCAACATCTCGTGCGGTTAAGGTAAGGGGGATAGTATAAGAAGCATATCGGACATTCGGTTGCATCTTTATAAAGATATGCTTCTATTGGCTGCCCATTGACAAATGGGTCTTTAGGTAGATGTATCTCCTTAGGCGTCGAATCGATCTGAGAACCAAGCTTGGATGTGGTGAGTGAAGCCAAGGTTTTCGCCCGGCTTCGAAACAACGGTGAGGTCGACGTACCGGAAGCTATGGGAGAGACGGGCGTTGGCAGAGAATGCGCCGGGGGTGATGATTGCGAGGCTTCCGACCCGTAGGATTGCGACCTTGACGTAATTGGCACCATCAAGTGTTGAATGCTGGACTCCTTCCCATCTTCAGTCAATTTCGGCGGGTTCTTATATTCCAGCTCCGGAGGAATCTCGTCTGGTGGCGGTATTGGCAGGCCACGTGCTGCTGCCATCAGTTGATGCTCAGTCCACGACTCCGAGAAATCATTCAGTCCTCTCCAAAACGGCGCGAGTCTCCGCTCAATCTGAGCCACAAGATCAGTTTATGTCAGGAATGGGCTGTAGGGGGTTGTAGTTACCATCAGTTGCCGAGTTACTGCTTTATTGAAATCCTCAGTGCCCACGTATACGCCCTGCGTAACCAGATAACCGCCATCGACATGCTCTTCCCTCATGCTACGCTCTCGTTCTTTGACCCGAGCTGCCCGCTCCTTTTCTAGCCGACGAGCTTCTCGCTCCTGCTTTGTCTCTCTCCGATGCTCAAGAGTGGCCACATCTCTCTCGGAACTCCCACCGATTCCAAGGATAGATAGGTCTGGTCTACTACCTCGAGACCTGGAACTTTCCGCATGATGCCGGTCGCTGTACGGCGATCTCCCGTGACTGCTAGAGGAACCCCATTGATGACTTCGGCGATTGGAAGAACTGAGAGGAGGACGGGATTCTTTAGTTTGCGAATTACCCATCCTTGCCCTTAACGAGAGGGTGGGTTGTAATACAGAACGAGCTTGTCAGGATGGTTCGGGATGAACTGCGGCCAACTCGTACTTGAAAGGCTGTTTGACTTCGACGACGCCACGCCAGTTATAGGCGTATAGGAAATTTATCAGATGTATCGATGAGTAGTCCTAGCAAGATGAAGCACGGAAGAAGGGAGGTTTCAGTTCTTAGAGCGGGGATGTAAATGATGTGGTGATAATGAACCCGATGTGGCCATGTGAGCGACAGATGTGGCTACTCAGTGCGGCGATGAGATCAGAATGCGGGCTTTGAGTTAGCCGCGGGAATATGGAATACGCCGGATCAGGGAGAGAAATCGGAGATCTGGTATTAAACTTGGAAACCGAGAAAAGTATCGAAAACAAAAATAAGAGAGATACTCGATGGAACTGATAGCGTGAGCTTTCAAAGAGCAGGAGGGAACTGAGAAACAGACAAGATTCGGAGAGGGCGGATTGGGCTCCCAAGATAGTCGAAGTTACTAAAGGTGAGATCGATGACTTTTTGAGTTCAATAATGGCAAGGTAATAGCCCATACATACATGAATACCTTACCAACAATACTAGCGCAATAGGCGCATTCGGCCTGTAAATTTGGTAATATGACAGGTAAGGTAACATGCAGTCATCGATCATTTCCATTCCATCAAAAGAGGCTGTGGCTACTCCGTACACCGGCTAGACCCTTGTAAACGCCCTTTTTCCGTAGATCGGTGACAGTGGGGTTGCGATCAAATAATGTGGACTCATGTACTCCGTAGTCCGTACCTCTATACGGAAGTACTCCGTGCTGCCCATAATAGCACTTTTGGACACGGAGCAGGAAGCAAGGTACAAAGGTTTAATACTGCAGTTCAGTCTGTTGAGGACTTGAGGCTAGCGAAGTATGTACAGTATGCACTAGTCTCTCCAATTCTCTGTCTTGCTCTACGATAATGATGATAACACCTCTTCGGATCCGATGCCATGCATTCTCGTGTACCCCTCGGTACTGAGTATGGAATTACCTCTTCAAGTACTACCGCGCATCTACCTGGCCTTGGCAGGACATGTCATATGTGGCTAGTGAGCGGGCTTGCCGCGCCACACCTGCGCCTGGATCTGGCGGTCGAAAATCCCAATGCCAAGAACAATAATTTTTTGTCTGCTCAGCTACTTTGCGGCTTGCATTTGCATTCAATCTTTTAGGAGAGCCAGTTCAATGTTAGTGATTTTGTCTCTATCGTGTTGATTCCAGGGACCCTCGCTTGCATAATCCAATCAGATGCAGCTCTCTTAAATTCCCAGTATCTCTTCCAACTCATCAGTCACTACAAAAATATACAGGATCTCTCGATACAGCAAATGACTACCACAGCATCAGAGACCACGCGCCTACACATCACTCCTTTCACTCCGGATCTCTTGCCCTCTGTACTGCCATCTTCGGTCCGAGCATCCGCAAAAGATATCTCTTTTCATAGCATTCCAACGTTTCCCGAGAACAATTACGGCTACGTGACGCTGCCGACAATGGAAGCGGATAAGATCAAAAAGAAGCTGAATGGTTCAATTCTGAAAGGAAGAAAGTTTAGAGTCGAGACTGCACGGTCGCCGAAACGACAAGAAGTGGATGTTGAAGCCGACACTGTTACGTCGACCTCAAAGACTACGTCCGACAAAGTATCCAAAAAGCGCAAGGCCCATGACAACGTTCTCGATGGATACGAGCTTCCGTCCGGCCGTCAAGTGAAAAGAGGGTGGACAGAGTCGGCCAATGCCAAGAAAGAGAGACGTAAGGACGAAAAGATGAAGAAGGGAAAGGATGACAAAAAGGCGAAGACCCAAGCAAAATCGAAGTATACTGAGAAGTCAGAATGCCTCTTCCGAACCAAGATACCCAAGAACCGATCTGCGTCTCCCGATGAGAAGCAGGAAAAGCAGGCCAAGAAGAAAAAAAAATCTCCACAGGAATCCGTTGTCCATGAGTTCGCCACAACCATCACCCATCCGAGCTTCTTACGGTCGGAAGGAGATGGAGCAGCACCTACATCTGCGTTTGAGGAAGGCAAAGGTTGGATAGATTATGCAGGAAACCTCAAAGAGACGGTTGGTGACCGTTTGAGAAAAGACCAATATCGCCCGGGGCAAGTCGCTGGGGCTAAGGAGAAGCGAAAGTCGGCGAAAGCTCATCCGACGACGCAGGAAACGCATCTTGAGAAAACAAAGGATGACGGAATTGACTCGGCAGATGAGTCAGAGGATTGGACATCTTCTAGCGGGACGACATCATCTGATGACAGCAGCACAGACTCAGAAAGCGAAGACAGCATGTCGTCTGCATCTTCTGAATCAAGCGCGTCTTTCAACCAAGACGAACAGCAACAATCACATACGTTGCCGGGGAAGGAAAAGGTGCCGTCGCCTCCGAAGACTGACGAGCCTGAGCTAGTACCTGGTAATGCTACGCCCTCTGCGCAAACGACTCATGGAACAGATTCCAAAGATGTGCACCCCTTAGAAGCCCTTTTCAAGCGGCCTGCTGTCGAATCTTCAGATAGCAAACCCGCGCCAGAAACAAACACCCAATTCAGCTTCTTCGGACAGGATGACATCGAATCTGAAGAAGAGGAAGAGCAGAACAAGGAGCCGCAGACACCCTTCACAAAAAGGGATCTACTAATTCGGGGATTACGAAGTGCTGCTCCAACACCAGACACAGCCTTGATCAACCGAAACTTCGATTGGAACAACGATGATTCTGATGCCATGGAAGTGACTGAGGAATACGCAGACACTCCTATTGCTAGGTCTGAAACTAAGGCAGGGTTGAAAGAGGATTCCGAATTTACCAAATGGTTTTGGGAGAATCGTGGAGATAATAACCGTGCCTGGAAGAAGCGCCGGCGCGATGCTGCCAAGGAACAAAGACAACGGGAGAACCGCAGAAAGGGAATGAAGGGAAAATCCTGATCAGATAGTTCAAGGTTCTGTCGATGTCAGATCATATATTGTTGTGTATAGAATATTAGGGACCTCTACCCCTTCTGAGATTGCTGGAAATCTTAGCCTATCACATCAGATCATCCAATACTGGGTTGAAAAAGCTATAGATCCAGGCTACAATCCAGCTATTGATCCACATATTCACCTAGAATATATAGAATATGGCAAGCGTTCTAGCTGCCCAAAGGTGATCACGAAAGCTATTAAAGAAGGTATTCTTAATTCTCTTCACAAAGATCACAAAATGGGCGTCAGAAATCATCTGAAATTCTGACATATAGGCTAGTATCTCTTATTCTTCTATTTTACATATTCTGAAGCAGCAAGGCTTAAAAGCTGTTTAACAAATAACTAAACCAGGCCTTACTGATGACAGTGTCGTTGATATCCATCAACATGGAAGCATGAAGTGATAGCTTAACAGTAATAGTTATGATGCAGGGTTTACAGCATTTACCTTAGACAAGAGGTTGATGAGCAGGAGTTTACAAAGGTATATATGCCATGGCTATTCACTGCTTTATACTAATCTCTGAATAAGATGATTGGCACTTAGTTTCAGTTGACATATTGCAAGTCTGTTGAAGAGAATCAAGAATAGCCTATGCTTTGTCAATCTGTCCTTTTCTGGAGAAGCACGACTATATATGGAGTATCAACCCATTTTGAGAGATACATCGTTAAAGGGAAACGTACTATGAAGGAATTTGCTGGCTCCAGTTCGATATCCTTGGCTTTGAAGCTTGGTTTCATCTGACTCAAGGTGATACCTTACTGGTGGCAAGTCTTTATCTCAAATCCTTGATTTGCATGGATTGCAGGTCACACTGATCCTGCTGCGTTCCAGCCATAGAGTTGATCATTAAAGCTCTTTCATTGTCTAGTGACAGTGCATCTCTGTCAAGACAGATGGGATAGAATCTATATCTTTTCCTACAGCATCACCCCCTGTTCTATATTGCGCTGCTCTGAACTGTGGGATGCGCTTTTTACTAAAGCAGCTTCCTTTGCCTCTCTACCCAGGCCACCCTTTGCATTCAAATGATAACCACACAGAAAAGGATATGATGATGCAGAATGCTGTGAGCACCACAAAGTAAATACCCAGGAGAAGTCCCCTCCAAGATGTGTTTCTGTCTAAATACCAGCAAACCAGCCCGACAAGGAACTCCATTACAGAAAGATTAAGTAAAACCAGCGGCGCCCAGGCCAATACTAGCTCACCTTAAGTCGCCTTTTCCGCCCCTTAAATTCGAAAAAGCAACATAATGCATATAACGGCGGACGTAATGGCAGTAGTAATGGAGCTATAGGGTAGGCCTTCAGAAGTAGATGCAAGGCTGGAGCTTGTAGGGTGGAAGACTTCCAAAAGTGCAGTGGCGCCAGCAACGCTGATGAAGCCATTCAGAAGGGCAAATATCTTATAAAACCATTGAAGATGTTAGAACACAAGAAACCCTCATGTGTTGAGATCTTCGTTCCTGGAGTGGACGATCAATGACCAGCAAGACGGGACAACCTTTGGCAGATTTGGGAATCTGACCTCAGTACTGAATGTCATATGCTCACGCGATCATGGGTAGTAAGGGACCAACCAGTACACTATTAAACTTTGATTTAATAGATCAGTGCTCTACCTCTGAGAGGTAGTAGTCCAATAATTTTCACCATGCATATCATAGTGACGTCTGAACTGTATTAGATTCACTTTTCATAGCTTGGATCCTTACTGGGACCACAATGAAAGTCAGCCTTTTAAGTATATTCCCAGTCTCTCTCCTTTATGCCCCTATTTAGCTCTTTCAGAGTACATATAGGGAAGTCGGCCTTCTCAGACATCAAACTTAACTTTTATGCTAGGTTCTATTGTGTAAACTTAATAAAGTCGCCAGACTGGTGGGGATGATAATCTGTTCACTACAGAAATTCAAATGAAAGCCTCTCAGTTTGCTATATAAGATGGCTTGAGTAACTTAAACCTTACACCCTTCACATGCAGTAGCAAACATTCTGTCTCTTTCCCTCACAGCCACTTTTCAACTGTTTTCACCTTGACAAGCTTAGGCCACCGCACTATTAGATATAATTAAGTAATCCAAAGGACTTGCTTCATTTAGGTCCCATCTACAAGGTTTTGCCTGATGTCCTGGCCTTAAGCTTAAGAAGATATAATTCTCCTGGGTTGCGAAAAGGATAGTCATCAAAGCTTCAATGATATAGATGAGAGGAACTAGCACAGGACTTAAGAAATTATATAAGAATAACAAAATCATACACACATTGGGATCTAGGATTTTGTTTACATGAGGTGTGTGCTTTGAAGCCTGAGTTTTTAAAACTTTGCATGAGTAAGATGTTCTTGGATCCTCCTTCTATGACCTATAGCACAGTGGCTGCAAGAGACAGCAGCAGCGGCGCTAATGTATATCTTGAAGTCATCATTATCTTGATAAGTAATGATATCTGCATAGATGCCTTGGCTTTAATCACAAGTATCTTTGCCAATAGAAAGTAGTCTGGTTTGCTGTGACTATTTATTCTCTTTTATTGTACTTGGGAACTCACCTTGTGGTGAACTACTCTACTGACAGTATAACATCAAAGACTAAGGGACAAATAGCTTTGGCAATTATTGCCGCAATTAACTCTGCTAAACTTACCTTTATGTATGAACTGACAGGTGGTATTACTCACAACATCCGCAACAAGATGTACTGGTAAATTTTCTAATCAGCTATAATAGCAATTAGTATATCTCCTGCTCTTTTCTGTTAAAACCAGTTGCCTCCTCAGCTGGCTGGGGCTGCGAGATACAGGATGATGATTGGGATACAAGGCAACCCCATTTAGGCTCTGGAACAGTGAGGAACGCTCCATCTGACCAAATAACGCACTATGAGATATTTACCTCGCCCCCTTGTCTATAAGACGTGATTATATTCTTGGAAAGTAAGAAATGCAACATCTTGTCGGCCTGGCCGACCGCTGCGCCCATAGCTGACTGGATCCAGTGGCTTAAACTGGAACCTTTGTGGTTGCCCACAGCGCACCTCCCTGATATTAGGATGCCGAGCTGCCGGGAGTCGCTATTATACTTAGGTCTGGCAGTGTACGGAGTGTAGTGGTCAGTATATAAACATGCTGAGACATGTGGAGTCCATATTTGAGGCCAACAAATAATGGAATTGTAATATCGATGGGCACCGTCTCCTTTTGTCATTGGCGTAATAAAATAGCGTTTTATAGTCCCTCCTAGGCGAAGAACATTCACATGGATAAGGCTGCCTTTCCTTAAGCGATCCAGATGGCGGTTAACTCCGCACTCTTAATTAAGGTGGATGCTACGCCATTTGCCCCACCAGTTATTGTAACCCACCAATAGTTGCTCATGCCGAGCTTACTAGCGGCAAATAGTTCTGCGCCACACCTCCATATAAGATGTACATAGAATGGATCAACAAAGAACATTAAACATCCCAATACACTCATAATATAGTTACTTGATGCAGCATGATGTCAAAGCAGGGATTGTATAGATGAGCCAGCATGGTGATTGCCCACTGCACGCAATACAGGTGGTACATACATATCATACTGGAGTACCATATGATATATATGATTATATGTTACATCTTGTTTTAATCACCATCACCACCTCTACTCCCACCTTATGTCTATTTCTCTATCTTCTCATATTCAGTACATCCAATTACATGCTACATTGTCTATATCTGATATCATATCACATACACCACCAGTGATAAGTCTTGGCTATTTTGCCTCAGATACCCTACGGCGTACAATCAGAAGGCCCATTGGATACTACCTCAGCGCGACGGTCTATTCAGGTGGCCCCATTTGGCCTCTGTTATAACCTGATGCTACTGTCTCATTGCAGAGGGCCCAATGACCGGTCCAACCTGGTCCATCTTTCGAGTGTGGATTGTCACATTATTCAGATCACATGGTCTGACTTGTACGGTGAGATACTCAAGAGCTTCTAGGCATCCAACTGGTATATCTGATATACTATGTAATATGGACTTCGTTTCTAGAAGATAAAATATGAAAAAAACTGGCCAAACCACATCTATATACCTATAGCGTTCTGATAGATTGGGGGGGCTTTGCAATTATACTTTGGCCTACATGAGTTGGCGGTTCATTCGACGACAAATCTAGTACCAACATAATGAAGGACCCACGGGCGATGCAACCAAAATAAGCCTGGTTGTTGCCTCTTCCACCAAGACCTTATATCCAAAACTAACAACATTGGTCTCCAAACAGGAATTCTGTGGTCTCGCTTCAGCGAGTGGGGGCCAAAAGGCTCAACACTCCAGAACATATGTAAACTTCTATCTTGAGATGCTCCACAGTGGAAGCTATACCGAGCAAGAAAGTTATATAAACAGTCATGAAGCCGGGGAGATTGCGATCCAGGAATAACTCAACTTCTTTTGTTCATTCTCAGAAAGAGCCTACTCTCTAACTTAGAATACAAACACTCTTGAGAAATTCAGTATGCTTAGCAGCATCAAGTCCACTCTTCTCGCTTCGCTGGCTCTAGCTTTCACCGCGCAAGCGTGCCTCGAAGTTTCAGGTTATGCTTCCACCGGTCTCGGCGTCCGCGTGAATCTGGAATTCGTCGACAACGGATCAAAGGTCATCGATGGCGGCGTAGATGCCGCTAAGGGCACCATAAACGGTAACGAGGGTTACTCGGTGGACTTTGACTGGAATGAGACTGCGGGCCCCATTCATGTTACCTACAAGACACCCCACGGAGAATTTGTATTCGACGTCGATAACAATGGCTGCAGCTACTGGAACTGCTGCGGAGGTTAGTTTCTTGTCCTATTGGCGCATAAGAGGGAATTGCTAATGAAGACCTAGGTACCATCCCTTGCAGCTGTGCGTCTTGCGAGTTCCGTACTAGACAGTACTGCTGAGCCAATTGATCGAGACATAATGGAGCCTCAGCCAGCACTGTGGTAGGACTAGGGATTCAGAAGGCACAGAATGTACGGAGGTGTGGTGCATAACTATTTTGCTGCTTGTAAGCTTAGCACGAGCAACTATAGCAACCATACACAGGAGCACTAGCAAAATGACTAGACAAGCTATTAGTCTATCCATATCTTAGACTCTAGGTACTTCATCTTTGGTGAAAAAAGCAATTTGAAGCTATTCAAACCCCTTTTTATCATATCAATAAGGATTCAACGCAGCTCCCTCCTGCAAATCACCATACTGCCTGCCTGCCTGCCTGCCTCGTGTTCGAAATCGCTGAAACGCATGCCTAAGATGCCTCATTCGATAAGCGTACATGTTCAAGCTTTGACTATGGCCTCTCTTGGTATTGATATCAAGATAATCTCAAAACAGACAATGTAACTTGCAGCAAGTACAGCAAGTCACATGACTTCAAGGCTCCGGGGAAAGCTACCTTATCATCGCTGTCGCTGTGCACATCGTATCGTGCAGTATAAATGGTACATCAAAAATGAGTTCTGCACAGAAATACCGCTGTTGAATTCAATATTACATTCATCTTTCTTCCTAAAAGTTTTTATCGACGTCATGTCACTCCGGAGTAGCAGTCTCTATCTTCTTTTCATGGTTCTAGTGCTTCTGTCCTGTACATCCTTCACATTAGCTTCCAGTGAGTTCGACCCTTCCCATCGCTATCTGACACTCGTGGCTGTCGACTGACAATCCCTATTTGATAACTAGCACCAGCATCATTCTGCAAATGTACCTGCTTCACAAATAGCACGATTATACCCTTGGACTCTCCGAATCCCGAGTCGACTCCACCTCTTAATTCCTTTGACCTTCGCGATGACAACGCTACGTCTCACGAGAAAAGGGTCAACAAATATCGCGCTCTGAGCTGCAATGACTGCAATCGCAAGTTCTGCCTGGATTATAATCTACCGATGTGTAAAGGCGCAAAGGAAGATGATGTCTTCACAACCTGCTTCCGTATGGCATAGCCTCCACTGCCTGGTCGAAGGAATCTTGACACGGGTTATCCCATATTCTCTAGAGCTATAGCGGCTGACCTTGTGGCAATCAGAGCGAGATTCCAGGAAGGACGAGGCTATAGTCTTCATCTTCATCATCGCCACCAGCGGTCTCCTGACCTGGGCAGCTTGCAAGCCATGGGTAGAAAAGTGGCTCGAGGTATGGGGTGGTCAGGGACGAGCGTCTTCAGAACAGCGGACTAACTTGATGTGTTCAGGCAGCACGAGAAAGACGATCGTATATTCCAGTTTCTGAGAACGCTGAACGTTAGCAATCGATACCAGGATGATTGTCGGTTGATCGATACATCAGTTCTACTTCTTTATCACTTGGCTTGGTTCCGCGATATCCTCTATGAAAACTTCCTTCTGCCACGCTGTTACGGCATCCGCTCACGCAACTTGCGCATAGCGCTTCAATCACAGGGCATCAGAGTTGTTCATCGGCTCACTGACGGAATATAAGACCTACAAGACCTAGTGTTGATTTGGATCCGCTGACAAATAAAGAACAATCTATTAGTTGCATAGGTTGAGGATCATTAGGCATTAACCTCCCGAACACAGACCAAAGTGTTTCCGCTCGCAGCAGATTGATTGGCTTAAAAGCTCACAGTGGAGGCCAAATCGACTTATCGAGAAGACCCTAGTACATTAACGCCTACCTTAATGTGACGATGGCCTCAGAAATCTGAGTGCTCCTCCAACCATGTGCAAGCTCCCCGTTACAAGCACTTGCATTCCATCTTCACGGCCTCCCATTATTCTGGCAAGCGTCACTGCTCTCTCGATGGTTGGCGTACTTGTAACCGTAGCCTGGGGATCAAGTTCCTTCCACACCGAGGAGTACAAAGCGCATAAATCATGGATTCGAGCCTCAGAGGCTTCCGTGACTCGGTCTGATCACACAATGTTAGCTCATCAGTTATGATCTGCAAAAGCTTCGACTGTTCTATTTACCGATAGAGTCATCCTCTTTCTCTTGATAGGTAGTGAAAATGACATGGTCAGGTTTCACTTTGTTTTTGAATAGTGCATGCGCGAGAGATCGAACGAGCGTCACCCCATCTCTCGCTTCTGATAAATGACTGAAAATAAGGGTGCGGCACCTTTGTATTTTAGCTGACAGCCATTTGAAACTGAATTAGTCGACTTACTTTCGGTCATTACTGGCGTTCTTAGCAAACCATTCTGCAGCTTCTTCTAGACTCAGAACGTTGTGCGCCCCATCCACGAACCATTGTACTTGCCCTTCATCTATAACTTCGAATCTCCCAGTCAACGAGAAACTTTCAACACCATGATAGATGTCTTCGTCAATAATTGTATGGCCAGGCGCCTTCGCATGAATGAATGCTCTACTGAGCTCAAGTGCCAAGGAACAGTTCAATCGTTGCACTGGGACGCTGAGTACTCTACCATCAGTGGGAAGGCACTCATTCGTTGAAACGAACGTCAACGTCGTGCCTTTATCAAGAGCACGGTTGCGCATAACCTCCGCAGGGCCCGGTTTCTGGTTTACAGAGAATGCAGGGGCACCAGGTTTAAATATCCCTGCTTTATGCCAGGCGATTGTCTCGATGGTAGGTCCAAGCTGTGCAACATGATCCATTCCAAGGGACGTGATTCCTGTCGCAACAGGGCTCTGGATCACGTTTGTAGCATCGTACTCTCCGCCGTGGTGGACCTCAAAAATTGCAGCCTGTACTCCTTCTCTGATGAAAGTGTGGAAAGCCAACAGGACCAGAAACTGGAGGTATCGAGGCTGCCTAGCATTTCCTGAATCCTGCTCTATATCCCCAGGCATAATGCGATCCCACACTTCAAAGAAGTATTTGGTAAACAAATCTTCGGTGACTGGATGGTCGTCGAGCTGTATTCTTTCACGAATGCATTGCAGATGTGGACTGGTGTAGAGCCCAATGCGCTTGGGAAATCCTGTCCTCATACCATGTGCACGAAGGATGGCGCGTGTAAAAGCGCAGGTGCTACCTTTCCCCTTCGTACCGCTGACATGAATTACATTCAAGCTGTTGACCGCATTATCCTAGAACAAGTCAGATTGTTGGTGTACCACAGCTCATAAATCACTCGTACCGAGTGTCCTAGGAGCTGCAGCCATTCCTTCATTCCAACCAAGCTGGGCAGACCTTTCAGAGAATTCCCTTTCATTGTCGTTGTACCTTGGACGGTGGAAACCGAAGTTATCAGACTCGTTGGTCGGGCTTTACGCCTTCTAGTTTCGAGGAGTTTGAGCGCATTCTTCCCGTCGTTAGTCCTGGTATCACAGCTCTGTAGAAGGAAATACCTCGTAAGTGCGCTTCATTATGCCTTCTGTGATGATTTAATTCGGATGTGACAATTCCACCACCACTTTTGAGGTTGCCCTCCGATTTCCTTCCTGGGTCTGTCAGGGTGTCTTAAGCTGGCATGTGTGCACACTACACTAAATACACTAAGTCCGTTACCCCGCAACAGCTAAGGTACTTAGTACGAGTCGCAGCCGGCCTGTCTGACAAACAGTTGCCGGGGTTGCGCCAAAAGCTTTAACCTCATTTTTCTAGCGCTTGCTACTGAAAGAAGGTTTCGGTTATCGACTATAAATTAACGCCTAAAGTAAACCTCCGTACGTGCCATCAAAAGAAATCACCGAATCGTTTCTGTGCCTTCATAGAGACAGATGCGTGGCTTTGGTGATATAGTCATGCCAATGCGAATTGAAAAGGGGAATCCAATATACCCGAGCCTCCGATGCCATGTTTGTTCTCGCCTCTTGCAGAATATGCTTGCTATCTGTCTCACACCCCATCATTAAAAGTGTATGTGCGACGGAACAACGCACAAGACCAGCATTGAAACTCTTGTCCTGGCCCAGGCGCCCCAAGGCCGATAAAGCGTTTCTCCAGCGCAAAATCGCTTGCTCCCACTCTGACTGCTTATGAGAAATCCTCGCCAGTGAAATCCAGAGGCGGAAAATGTTGAATTGAGCATTATAGTCCGGTTCATCAGAAGACGAAAATGCGCGATGAAGCTCAAGCAGAAGCTCCTCCGCCTGCGCAAACATGTTCCGTTCCAGGTATGTCTCCGCGAGCGACATTCTTAGCCGTCGGCCCGTGGCAATGTCTTGCGTGCCCTTCTCTCTCATTGGGGTCAACTCCTGAATCAAGAGCTTTTCTGCCTCAAGAGGCTGTCCCAATTCGCACCGTAGGTCGGCGACTTCCGAAAGGAGGACCCGATACCAGCCAGTTCCCTCGAAGTATTCGTCTAGAAGGCAGTCTTGAAGGACACCGTTGAGTTGAGCCAGGGCTTCATGGAAGAGGCCCTGGAGTCGAAGGGTCTTACCCAGAGTTATATCCCGGGCTCTTGAAGTTATTTTTTCAAGAGAGGAAGGGGCAATGTCCAGCGGCGACCACTCTGTCAACTCCGCTTTCGCTTCGACGAGCTTCCCTTCGCGAATTAGGTTCTCCGCGAATGAAATGACGAGCTCGCCACGTTGGGCGTTATATCTCCTACTCAATTCCAACTCTTTCTCTTTGGGCGTAGCCGCGTCGTGCAAGAATTTATACAGGGCGCTCTCCGACTCTCTTAACTTCCCTGACATTCTCATTACCGAGCTCTCTCTAAATGCTAGCCAGGCGTTAAGGAAACGATCATTGTCACCTTCGAGGAGCTTTTTGGTACGGTCGATTGCTTCAACTTTCCATTTTGCATTCGAAAACCGTGAAGCAGCGAGAAGAGTCGATGCGAGTTCGTGCCGAAAGGAGGCAGGGTCTCCGTGCTCGAGACACATTGCATCATATTCAGAAAGGACTCGACTCAGATGGGGTAGCAACGTCCTTCCAACCTCTCCATTCCTGTGCCACACATTAGCGACTGATTTTCGGAGAAAAATGAAGGAACTTACAGCGGCTCGAGGAAGCGATTCCTCGGAAACGCGTGACAAACGAGTAAAAGAGCTTGCCATCGCCATTTTCTCACATCAACTGGTGATAACCGTTTTATAGCACAGTATTGGACAAGCGGATGAATGGAAAAGCTTCTAAGGCCTTCGGATTCTTTGTTGCAGGAAATCAGCGAGAAGGAAAGTAGCTTCTCCACGGCCATGTCAAACTCAAAGTCTCCTTGGATGACCTGGACCAAGTGTTTCTCCACCCCTTCCGTTTCCGCAGTTACCTCGATCATTTCCCCATCCTCACTCCATCTTCTTTGGGGAGTGGTGCCTCGATGTAGAAGCATTTCCGGAATCGAAGACTGTTCCAGAAATGAGACCAGAAGAAGCAAAGAGGCAGCTCCCGGGGACTCCCGCTCCACTTGTTTAAAGTTGATTTCCCAGGTCGTTAAGACTGCCTTTTCAGAGTCTCCAAGACGGGAAGCGAAGCCAAGCAGATCGTCTCGCCGAGTCCTGTACAGCCTACAATATTGCTGAAGACTTCGATGCCTTGAGCGAACGAATGCTCCAGCTTGTACCAAGGCGAGAGGGAGAGACCCGAGAAGTCCTGTAACGGTCCTTGCGTCTTCAATGTCACCTTCAGTAGGGTGCTGGATCCCTGACTTTTCGAGTAGTAGTTGCACTGCATCGCCTTCCCTCAGGGGACTCAAAATATGGCCGTTCTCGGCTATGCTGCCAATCACCGCCTGGTCACGACTGGTGATAATAATGTGGCCCCAGTTCACGGCCGGGTAAAACTTATGAAGTGGTACTGTGTCCAGATCATCAGCGTTATCGAACACCAGAAGCCATTTACTGTTTTCAGGCCGAGATAGCCAGCTTTTAACGGCTCTGATCTTGTCCTTGGAGTCTCCAAGTCGAAGAAGGTCATGTAAGCGGTCAAAGTCTGCCGTAAGCGAGGCCATTGATGTTGCGTTTACAAAGGCAATCCCCGACTTGTACTTTGCCAAATTTTGGACGGCATAGTGCAAAGCTGTCTGCGTTTTCCCCGTCCCTCCTGCGCAAGATTAGCAAGAGTGTATGTGTACCAAAATCCAGGAACCTACCGAGACCACATATCGCAAATGTCCGTCTGGTTTGTGGCTGGTTCTGGTCTTCATTGAAGCACGTCTTCAGCATATCAAATACATCATCTCTTCCGCGGAAGAACGAACATGGCTGTGTCTGTAGGTCGAATGGAATGCAAGACTCTACTTAGGAGTCAGTATGCACGACAAGAATGTCCCTAGAATCTCACCATTGTTTTGATCCGTGAAAGACCGCGTTCCACCCGGATGGCCACTGCGTAGGGTCTGAGCAAACTCTTTCAGCCGAGAAAGCACGGGTCGAAAGGACCGATCCTGCGAAGACCTGAATCTGGCAATATTCCTGTGGTCGGCGAATTGGGGAACGGTGATCTCATGAGGAACGTTTAGAACCGCGGAGCGTTGGTCAACAATCTAGAGGCGGGGTTAGCCAGGTGGAACAATCAAAGCTGTCTCGAGATGGGATTACTAGTTTTCTTAAAAAAGGGCCGATGGAGGTGAACTCGAGCTCGTAGAAGGATACAAGACGGATTTTCTTTCTCCTCTTGAGGAAGTCTTCAGTAATTTCTAACAGGGCCTCTGAGTCCTTCTGCAGTGTCCTTATAAGCGCACGAGGAGTTCTTATTGGTGAGAATGTTGCGACAATATTCGCCAGGACCTTTCCCGTGGCTGCGAGGCTGCTACCATTGTGAGGCGTGCCTAAAGCCTTGTCAGAAGATGATGTATATCCGAATCCTTGGGATTACCTTACCAAGAAATAAAATTCCATATACACTCTGTTGGACGCGCTCTTGCTCCTCGGTACAACCTATCAACAGCGCCTTTACATAGGCTAAGCAAAGCTCCGAAATTTAATCAAATGAGGGCAGTCACCTTCTTCGCTACGATTCCCCCCAGGCTGTGGCAAACAAACACGATAGGCCGGGATTTCTCCTTGATGTCGAGTTAGCGAAAAAATGCTAAAGGACGGGGGGCCATCACTGACATCTTCCGTTGTCCGGAGATCTACAAGCTCAGCGAGCAACTTCAATGATATACTTCGTAAATCTTGCTGCGCGGTAAAATTCTTGAAGCGGGCATTATATCCAAAGGTCATGATACGGATGTCTGGAATTGCTGCAGGTAGAAGATCTCTTAGCCACATCACTCTAGTTTCCGTGTGAGTCCATGTGTTGATAGGGTCCCCGTTCAGGCCATGAATCGCGACCAAACTGTATCCTGATCAGCCTTCCGTCCAACTTTCATTATAACGAGGTATCTGATTGATAAGGAACCTTACTCAAAGACAGTCTTATTAACCCGGTTTTCGTCTTCAGAAGCAGACGTGTTCTCTGGGTCATGAACAACGATAATCCCATATTCACTGTCTTTAGTCATTGTGTGGTAACCGGGTTAGACTAGTTACAGAAAAACATTTTGAGTTGCAAGGGGACGAAGAATTGCATTGTGCTTGGACTGGCAGTTTAAAAGTCAAGCAATCCGTCGAGCTTGTGATGGTAGTGGGATGACTAGGTACTTAGTGAATGCAAGTCACCGTATACCGCCAATACAATCGCCTGAGGAGCCGCCAAATCCATCAAACGGCTAAATATGTGCGATCATCATGTGTCAATACAGAAACCTGGACCTCTGGCATCCAATTATCTTATGATTCTAATGTAAAACACCGCAAATGGTACAAGGACGAGAGATGCGCTAGAATCACTATCCTATGGCAGGAATATGGACGTGTGAGACTAGGTGGGATTTAGATAATTGGCATCCCTTCTCTGTACCCTGCTTGCCGTTTCTGAATAAATTTGTCAGATAGTTTGTCTGGGGCAGGCCCGGTAGAGTTCAAAAGTACAATTTATTAGCGTATAAGCTTTCCCATCCTCGGCCCCTCACTGGTGAATACTTAATTTCAACTCTCTCACATCTTTTGCTCTGTAGGTAGAGATCTCTGCCACTGAAAACCGCACATGGCTTCTGCAAAAACCTCACCTGAAAGCCTCCAAGCCATCCCAACTACAGCTACAGTTTCACAACACAGACACCAAAATGTGGCCAAGGAAGGACATGAGGGTGTGGACGCCTGGCTGCAGGCGTTAGGTGCCTTTCTCATTTACACAGCAACATGGTGAGTCGGTGCGTAGTCTCTTATCCTGTTCAACCCATGGTGCTCATCGTTTCTTTATTGTAGGGGTCTGTTAAGTGCCTATGGCTCGTACGAAAGCTTCTATGAAACAACCCTGTTGTCTTCCACGCCCTCGACCACAATTTCTTGGGTCGGCACGCTACAGGGTGTCATTCTCATCTGTAAGTCACCACACTTCTAAGAGTCAAAAGACACTACCAGGTCGAAGTGAAGAAGATTCGCGAGATTAACCGGGGACCTTGATTTACAGTGGGGGGCGTCATATCGGGGCCGATCTTCGATCGTGGATATATCAGGGAGCTCTTAATCATAGGTACAGTAACAACAGTATTGGGCGTCATGATGTTGAGCTTAGCCCGCGAATACTACCAGATTCTTCTGGCACAGGGTGTTTGTGTCGGTATCGGAAGTGCAATCCTATATGTGCCCAGCATTAGTCTCGTTGCATCGAGGTTTCAACAACGTCGCCCATTGGCCATGTTCATAGCCACCACCGGCACCGCATTTGGTTTGTCCTCCATGACTTCCCCCCTTCTTCCCGTCGATATCCTCACTGACTAGGCACACATGCAGGTGGGATAATCTACCCCATCATATTCTCGAGACTTCAGCCCAAGCTCGGCTTCCCGTGGGCAACTCGAGTTCTCGGCTTCGTGACGCTGGGTGAACTAATTATAGCGATGGCAATCATATTACCCAACACCAAGAGCAAGGCCCCCCATAATGTCCGCTCCCTTCTGGATCCCACCGCATTCCGCGACCCAGCCTTTATGGCCTTCTGCGTAGCTCTATTCCTCATGTGGATCGCCTACTGGGTCCCCTTCTTTCTACTGCCCACCTTTGCCCAATTCAAAGCCGGCGCAAGCTCAAATCTAGCCTTCTATGTCCTAGTCATCTGTAACGCATCGACCATTCCTGGTCGGTACCTGGCGGTGCCACTTGCAAACCGATTGGGGCCCGCGCTCACCATGGGCGGCTTCGCGCTGGCATCCAGTGTCCTCCTCTTCGGCTGGATTGGTGTTAAATCAGTGGGTTCCACTGTCGTCTGGGCGGTGCTCATTGCTTTGTTCATGGGGCCACTAGCAGTTCTATATCCGATTATTGTGCCTCATCTTTCGCCAGAAAAAGACCTCGTCGGTACAAGGATGGGTATATCATCGGCTGCGGCGGCGCTGGGGACTTTACTCGGCTTTCCAGTTACATCTGCCTTGAATGACATTGAAATGGAGGTATTCTGGAAGAGCCAGTGTTTGAATGGTTGTTGCATGTTTGGTGGGGCTGTTCTGATGATATACGTCTATTATAAGATGCCCAGAACTTGACCACTGTGGCACACCGGTCTTTCGGCACGGTCTCTCGCTTATTTTCTCAGACTGGTCATGTGACGGTTGGGCCATAGCGTCATGATTGATTGTCCACATTGAATTCCCTAGCCACTTAGGAGATCTTCAATCTCTCTGCTTACTTTCGACGGAGGTGGTAAGGTGAAGTACTAGTGAAGTACTATATACATACTCCGGTGGTTATAATAGAGTATCAAAGGTACCATGGAGTGAGCATTCTGAAAGTTCAGCTTGATTGGCTATTGAAGGAGAAACATCTAGAAAAGCAGGCGCTAACAAAATACCGGGCTGCTGTAAGCCGTAGACTAATGCACAATGGTACTAGTGTAACGTTAGTGCTGGGAAGTGACATTTGCATCGACGAGCTAGAGAGGTAGAGTTGCATAAGATTTTCATCCAAAGAGGTGGACTTCTATAGAGTCAAGTTTTTAAACTTTGTCAGATTGCCGTATGATATTCAATCTTTGCCACTATAGAGAGGTATAGTATATATGCTGAACTCCACATATCATGGGTTAAAAATCTGCTGTCTGCCGATTGCCACCTCCATCCCATGGTATACTTTGTACGTCAGAAGACAGTTAAGCAGTCGTCATTTTGTGCCAGGCCAGGCTGATTTTTAGGAGGCAGATGTGCTTGACTGGCTCCCATAATAGAAAAGTTTTTTAGCTGAACAAGAAGGATGGCAAATCCGTTTTCCACCGTCATATTCCCATCAAGGGGTGATGTGATTGTAGATGTCCTACGAGCCCGTGCACATGTTCTAGATAGCCCGTGGTGAAATAGAGCGCTATCCTTGTCATTGTAAGGCTGTATTTATGGGTGAAAGAGATTTTTTATCTGCTATGGATCAAATGCCTGGAAGCAGGAATAAAATCCACGCACTAGGCGCAAGAAACCTGATTGTGGTTCCAGTATTTTCCTCCGACCGGGGGTTTCCCCCTTCATATCAGCAGGTGGCTGTCATTCCCCGCTTTCAACTTTTTCTCTTCCTCTTCCTCTCCCGACCATCCTCCTAAATCCAAGTTCAATTAAGGATTTTCATTTCACATACTTCCTCATCCCGCAATCTTGACGCCTTACTAGATCCGGCTTTACAAGAAAAAGAATAGAAAGCGAAAACGAGGGAATCAACCCGATAACAACTGCAAAGCCGTAGGGCATACCATAATACTGCGGCTGGGATCTTTGGATTCCGACTTTAAAAAAGAGCAAGATCACCTGGGAGACTCGCCATAGTGTTGGGGGGCTTGCCGTAAGAATTTAAGAATTTTCTGGAGATATGGTATTAACACGCCAGACAAGACAAATCACCTCGGACGATGCATTTCCTACTACTCAGCTATTCCTGCTCGGTATGTGATTCACCTGTCATCTATCGCACCCTACATACTTACGTTCTTGGGGCAACAGCAATATGCCGTGTCGCAGAGCCCATCGCTTTGACCTCCATATTCCCATACTCATGGGTTATGGTCAAGGATTTTCGAGTAGCAGATCGCACAGATGCTTCCTTCTTTGCCGGGATCCTCGTGTCCGCTTTTTCTCTTGCCGAAGCCCTTACCGGTATGTTCTGGGGAGGGCTTTCGGATCGGATCGGTCGTAAGCCGGTCCTTCTGTCCGGTTGCTTCGGTACCATCCTATCCCTTCTCCTTGTGGGATTCGCGCCAAATTTCTGGGTAGCGCTCTTAGGTCGCGCTCTTGGTGGTCTACTGAACGGGAATATCGGAGTCATTCAGACAATGGTTGGGGAACTAGTCAAGCGACCAGAACATGAACGTAAGTGAAATGTTCGAAGATGCCCTTCAATTGGAGCAGGAGCATTAGCTCATCGTGACTGTTATAGCTCGAGCCTACGCCGTGAT
Source organism: Aspergillus lentulus (assembly GCF_001445615.1). Classification (NCBI taxonomy): domain Eukaryota; kingdom Fungi; phylum Ascomycota; class Eurotiomycetes; order Eurotiales; family Aspergillaceae; genus Aspergillus; species Aspergillus lentulus. The sequence goes on from NW_028322112.1 coordinate 960,213, forward strand.
GCCGTTTGTCTGGTCAATAGGAACTATTATCGGTCCCGCGATTGGAGGTTTGCTTGCGAAGCCCGCCGACAGCTATCCATCTCTGTTCTCCGCCAACGGTCTTTTCGGCAAATTTCCCTACCTGTTGCCGAATCTGGTCTGCTCCCTCTTGCTCCTTCTCAGCATAGTTGGCAGCTGGTTATTCTTGCAAGAGACCCATCCTGGTCTGCAGCATCAGAATGGTTCCGAAGACCACGATCATACGTCTGCCGAAAGTCCTCTTTTGGCCACCGCAGGAGCGACAGCCAATGCAGGTGTAGATCTACGCGCGGAATCATATGGTACCTTCAACCAAGTTCGCTTGCAGGCAGATGAAGATTGGTTTGTGAATGCCGACGGTTCAAAATTCAAGACGCAAAAACAACCCGTTTTCACGTACCGAGTTGTCTCGCTCATCATCGCGTTATCCATCTTTACTTATCACTCCATGACGTACGATCATCTCTTGCCTATTTTCTTGCAGGACAAGAATGGCAGGAATGTTTCCGGCCTCAGTAACGCGCCGCTTAGCTTCCCTGGCGGACTCGGCCTTTCTACACGGACAGTCGGCCTGATTATGTCTTCGGATGGCATCATTGCGCTCGTTATTCAGAGTTGCATTTTTCCCATTCTGGCTCAGTTACTGGGGGTCTGGAAACTATTTGTGGTGGTGACTGTGTTGCACCCTATCGCCTACTTCATCGTTCCATTCCTCATGTTTCTACCCCAAAGCTCCGTCATCTTCGGCATTTACATATGCCTTATCGTTCGCAACATCCTTTCGATAATCGATTATCCTGTGCTGCTGATTCTCATTAAGCAAGCAAGCCCTTCGGAATCGGTCATGGGAAAGATCAATGGGCTAGCTGCTTCTGCCGGTGCCGTCGCTAGGACTATTGCTCCTCCTATTGCTGGTTTCCTGTACAGCACTGGTGCCGATATGAATTTCACTGCTATCGCATGGTGGGGAAGCTCTTTGGTTGCTGCCCTGGGTGCTGTGCAGCTGTGTTTCATGAAGCACAAGAAGCATACCTCCGCTACAATTCGGCCGGCTATGCCTTGCCATTATCATTACGTTCCAGATGAGTCCCAACCTCAAAAGGAGACCATCCATATCATAGTGACGGACACCGATGCTAATGCAGACGGTGCGGGTACGTCCCAATCCCGCCGTTATTCGTTTTTGACATAGATTGAAGATACCATGTATGAGTGATATTAGTGCTAGAGGGCTTTCGCCTTTTCATGATTAGCTACAAAATGGCGTTTTGGTGTACAGTATCAGTGGTCACGGATCACTAGATTAAGATTTCAGTTTTTATCGGTAGCCTCAAATATCAGAGTAAAAATTGCACATTCTAGAGAGGTACCACAGTTCACATTCGCTACTTTCGCACTCCTTGGCAGGCTTGTCGTTAATTATACACTACAAAAGGCGGTAAGAGCAGATCACAGAATTGCCACGTTCCACCGCCACTGTAGACACTAAATCCCATCGGGAATAGCTTTGTTTACAGCATCATCCTGGCAACGAGCCGAAAATAATAAACCACATCACTAACTGTCCTTGCACTGCTCGAGTCAGACGTTATCCGTTGCTGTGCATACCATCATCACTCACCTTGGGTTGATGATTCTAGAGCCTACAAACGTTGTTTGAACACATACAATTCATATGTCAATCCTCTTGCCCTTCACTTAACCAGAACCCATTCATGATTGTCATGTCCAAACCTCTGTCTCCGTTGACGACCTCGCGCCAAAATTCGCGAGCCTTTTCGCCGGGATTTAATGGATTGGAAGCTGAGATGGATGAATCCTTGGTGAATGAGAGCGGCTCTGAGAATGTCTTTGCTAGTCCGAAGAAAACGATTGACGGCGGCGCCGATACAACTACCCCCCAAAGTGAGCGCTATTCAGCTACGTATCGCACGCAGGATTCCATTCTGGATGTCGGAGATCTTGAGTCTGTCAAAGAACAGCCCAGCTCGCCGTTTCAGTACGATGGTCGAGACCCTACAGTTGACTTTCGGATGCTCGGTAACCGACAGGTCTCGGGTGGGGTGAGCGATCGTTCGATGACTCCCAGAAAGCGCTCCTACAGTCATTGTCCAGAAGATGAGGATATGACGGAAAGTTCAAGTGATAGAAGCAAGAAGGGAATGAGCCGACGGGACATACCCGACATTCAAGTCTACGTCGACGAGGAGCCCCAAATGCATGAAAGAGAAATCGCTGGAGGCACTGGATACGAAATCGCCACTAGCATGGTAGAGGAAAAACGCAATGAGGGAATGAGCACTGTCCTTGACGAACATAATGACTACGATGATTCTTTTTCCGAAAAGGAGAACTTGGAAATGAAGGCTGCAGATGATGTTATGAATGACGACTCTCATGATCCCATGGATGACACATGTTTCAGTACTTTCTCCGCCGTTCCTAACGCAGACATGACATCGTTCGCGAAACTGCGAGGAGACTCACCATTCAAGGCAGCTCGACTATTACCCAGCCCGGGAAGAATGGATGAAAATCAATCCAGAAGCCCCGTACCAGCTACCCCTGATACTTCCAGGAGATCACAAAGGCAATCCGCACTCATCGACATCGGCACACCCATCGCTTCTCCCACTCCCAAGAGGCGAGAATGCAGGGATATGGGGAACGCAAGCGAAACGCCAAACTTGCTTGACCTGACAGATCAGCCAAACTTCTTTCCACGTCAACGCTATAGTATCCAGAAGGAGCGATATTCGCCCTCGCGACGTTCGCCGCTGAGGACTCTCCGAGAATCCATTCGGTCTCCTTCAAAGGTCTCGCTGCTCGACTTTGACATTCCTGCGATTCCGACGCCTAGGTCTATACCAACCGTCACACCCCGAGAGTTGGAATCTTTGAAATCCGGGTTCCTCTCTGAGATATCCTCACTCAAGGCGACGCTGAGCGGGAAAGAGGCGGAAGTCTCCAGCCTGAAGAATGCTGTTGCGGATGCTGAACGGCGGGTTGGAGAAGCTCTTGAGGAAGTCCGTAATGAAGCTGCGCGGAAAGAGGCTCTCGAAATTGAGCAAGCCGAATGGCAGCGGCGGGGTCAAGAGATGGAAGACGTCTTGCGAACTGTCAGGGCAGATATTGTTGAGGGTGAGCGGGAGAAGGAGCGGCTTATTAGGAAGGTCGAAGAGGCGGAGAAAGGCCGGGAACATCTGGAAAGGCGCATGGTCGAGTTGGAGAGCCAGCTATCGGCTGCGCGTAAGTCAGCTCCCAATGAGCCTGGCGACGACGGAAGTGCGCACCGCACGAACACTGCCGAGGAGACCGCAAGGGAAGTACAAGATGCCGTCGAAAAGGTTGCACGTGAGCTCCACACCTTGTACAAGAGCAAACATGAAACCAAGGTTGCTGCTTTGAAGAAGAGTTACGAAGCCCGGTGGGAAAAGCGCGTGCGGGAAGCCGAGAACAAATTCAAAGCCGTCAGCGAGGAGAATGAGCGGTTGAAAAACGAGCGCGATGCTGCTTTGTCGGAGGCTTCCCGCCCTGATGCTAGCATCATGGCCCACCAGAATAACGGGCACGAGACAGAGAAACACGTTTTGGAGGCCCAAATCAAGGGTCTGCAGCAAGAGATGGCAACCCTCAAGCAGGACAACGAACGGTTGCATGCCGAGTTGAAGCTAGAGAGAGCAGAAAAGGGAGAGCTCGTCGCCGCCGTGGATGAATGGCTGGCAATGCAGCAGAACGTGCCACAGCCGTCTGGCGCCTCCGAGTCTCCCATTGTGAGTGCGGAGTATGAAACACCCGAGCCGGAGCCTGCCACGGCACAGTCAACAGAAGAGTTCAGAAGAAGTATCGACCGCAGTGGCTCCAGTGGTAACCAGCCTGCTAGCACAGGATCTGGCAACGGGGAGAAGAGGATTCCTAAGATTGGCGCACCAGCGGGTCGGCATATCAGAGGCAATAGCGGAGGCAAGTCGGGCATTGCCGTCTTTACTCCAGGTCGCGGTGTAGGCGGTATTATGGGTTCCATAGAACGCATGGGACGTGGCGGTGTCTAGGAGTCGTGTTTTCTGCCTTATCATTAGTTTATTTTCCCCTCTTTCCTTGCTAGTGTTGCCCTTTCTTGTTTGTTCTCTGATATTCCCCATGAGCACAGTACGGTCCCGAAGCTTTCCTTTGCTTTCTTCAAGTTATGAAAGTTGCCTGTCAGAGATATCCTGTTGGACGTTGTATGGGTCTGAGTTTGACTTGCGTTATGAATGAATGAATATCATGATTCCTTTTAACGTTTCCAAGTCTGTCCGAGTTCTGGGCTTTGCTGGAATTCACTGACTACTCCGAGGCAGAGTAGGAGCTAAAATAGATTATATTCGTGGCAGGCATAGCGGAGTTGTGCAATTGTATCATTGATTGCTTTGGAATAACTAGGACTAGCCATATCGCATCCGTGCTGCTGGCGCATATCATCAATGGAGAAGTAATTAGGGTTGGTTTGGTGGCATTGTCGCGTCATATGATGATATAGCATGTAATTAGACACATATATTCCAAACTGGACATTGTTATATTCTCCTTTGGTCTGAATTGCGGCTATGCTGTTTTCCTACCATGCATTCAAGCTTCTCTAAGAGATCAGCTGTCTGTTACTGTAGAACGTTCCTCCAAGCAGATACGTTAGCTCGCCTTACTTCCCCATAGCACCGAGCTTCAAGTGATTCCCGTGTGGAATACCATATTGATAGTGCTTGGATTTTAGACATTGTCATCAGTTCAAAAAAATGCCATCCTTGATGTCACTGCTCTGTATGTCGATCCAGCACTAGTCCACCTAAATCGACCTGACAGCTGGGCATCGGGTTACCGCCGACGTCAACACAGGAAAACGTGGGGTAGGCCGAAGCCAAGTTTCCTATTGAGTACTCCGTAATTATTGTTGATCACTCGTGGATTTATACGACTTCGGATGGCCGCGTCTGGGTTCGGGAAGATGTCCGATGGTGCTTTGGCGGGGTTATTGTTATCAGATAGAGGAGGCGCACTACGTGGACGAGATAGTAGACGTAGGCCAGAGGCCAGAGCTCGGATAGCTTGCTACGGGATCATTACCTTTCCTTGTGGGGAAGTGAGAATTGTGTGAGATAGTCTCTACCGTCCGGGGGAAAGACAATACGAGCACCTATAATCATCCTCCGACATCTCGACCGAGAGACTGCGAATCGAATATCTGTGCGTCAGACATGCAATTGACTCAACTGAGGGGGTCAATGCACAGAGGTAGTAAGACACTCTCTGACAGGTTGTATCCTGGGTTATATACAGCTACACAGAGCGAGTGATCAGGGATTCTCCGAGGAATGAAAGAAGAACGCCGTCAACCTTAGACCTTCAGCGGACGGGACGCTGTGGCTGTGTAAGTGTATCCTGTTGCTGCGGGATTCGATGTTAGTACACCAAGTTGACCATGCAGACCGACTCTGGCAGTGGTCAGTGGTCACCCCGGATCTCCATTCCCCAGTCACGAAGGTTCTGAACTCTGATGGAGACCGAAAAGAGTCTGCGGGATGCTTCTGAAAGTTGACCCGCCGGACCGCCTTTTGCCGCCTTTGCCGTGTGACGGTTGGGGGCGGAGGAGCGAGTTTCGGCACTGGGAAACGGTCCAGGTAATAGTACTACGTAGTACCTAAATGATGAGTTGGAATTGGAATCCTATTCACCCCCTTGCGGAATATATACTGATCATTTTCATTGGACATAACTTTGCTCAAGATCCAAAAAGATCCATGGACTAGGTGGTTATGCGGCACGCGAGCATTGTACATACCTGGAAGTATCCTCCGGGACAGTCTGAAACTGAGTGCTCCAATCTACAGGCTTGAGAGCATACGCGTCTAGTAGAGAAGGATTTACCATACGATCCCCTTTCCATACCGTCACTGATCGTGATCGAAATGACCTTTTTCTTGCCTTGACTTTGAGCTATGGGAGTTTTATTGTTTGAACCTACTTCGTATGTTGGTGATTGAGACTTAGGATCATGTCTGATTGGCTCACCGTCCCAACGCTAGTCCCACTCAAGTATCCGCCAGCTCAGTTTTGATTGGTTTCGATCTCATGCCCTCGTGGAGTGACGGCCACCTACGGAGTAAGGGACCTACCCAGGTAGGTAAGGTAGAGATCGTCCAAGGGTGGGCCCCATCGGGCCATGCCACAAATGTCGGTGTTTTCCGTTTGCCTCAGGCTTCTCCCCGAGTCTACAGAGTACTTTGGCTCGTGATTGTTGTAGCATACCGATTTTACTGCCTGGCGTTGAATTTCCTTGTTTTCTAAATTCTTAACTTATTAATCATATCACCGTTCACTGACTCTTGACTCCTGATACAAATGTGACTGCTCTCTACTCCGTAGTGTTTCGAAGGTTTCCCCCAGGTTTTTTCCTTTTCTTCTTTTTATTTTGAGTTCCTCAGTTTAATACTAGTACCCCCGTGGAGCTTGGCTTGGTTTGATGGTAGATCGCAGTGGAGAGAAAAATATTGATCAAGAAGAACTGTTGTACTACATGCGAGGATATTCCCAATGTCTGTTAATTTACCATCGAGGCATTTACAGCCTTCTCTCTAGATGCGCATGTCAATCAATATATTGTTGCTCTTCAGAGTTGAACGACAGGGATCGTCAGGAATAATGACACTGTACACAAGCTAACCCAACCCACACTGAATCAAAACTCCGAATTTCGGCAGTTATTGCTAATGCTAAATGGTCGACAATTGCACAGATGATCTGTACCATTGAAGAGAATAACGAGTCAGGTCTTTGATGTTTGAACTGAGCAGGACGATCTTCATCTGAGGATTATCACCCCACAGAACTCCCGATTCATTTTGCCGTTCCAGATAGTGCATTGTCGCGTCCTTCAACAAGTCTCAAATCTCCGTTTATCGGATCCCGAGTTTGTGTCTCGGGCCTAGAGTCTCGACCGTGGCTGGCCCTATGCACACCCCTGGTGCATTGCGCTTCCTATTCACCATCCAATGTCTGGAGCTTCCAGAATGTATGCCACAAACATTTCTCGTTGAGTTCCTGTAGTCGCAAAAACGAATAATGTCCCATGACATTGTTTTATTAACGCCTTATTTAGTATTCTATTGCATATTGAGCACATGGATAAATCATCAATAGTTCAATGATAGGGCAGAGATTGTTTCTTGATACTATGGGTAGAGGGAATCCTGATAGCACTTGGAACATCGGGAAAATGCCAGTCTCATCCACCAAGTATCCCCCTTTTCGCATGTTCGAGGCAATTGAAGTAGATTGATACCAGCTAGCTGAGCTGGGATGAAGATTTGCTCGTGATGCACTTGGCGGGGACCCGGGGGCAGGGGCCCTAGTGCTCTGGAGACAATCTCTAGTCCTCGTGGGGCTGATCATTTTGTATTAACCAGATTGCTCGTTATTAGGTAGTTCAGAATCATCCATCGGGTTCATGATCGGCTTGGATCCCAATTTGGGCAAATTGGGTGGATGATGCCCCATGGGCCGGGAGTCTGGAGACGGTGAGACGGAGACAGCTTCCAGCCTTCAAGTCTTTAGATAGGCCCTGACTAGTCGAACGGCTTCTGAAGAGTACACTGAGCTACAGAGAACGAAGTATCTCGAGCGATCTATTGAAGCGCGCCTTGAATTGAGCTGACATGCAATGTTCACGAAGCTTCGATGCTACCATGTTATAAGATTTTACTCGGAATCCCTCATGGGCTTTAGGTAGTTCCACCTCCTCGTAATGCGATTATGGTCATGAAATTCAAGCTCCTTGCAATAGCTATTTATGAAGCCAGTTGTGTGCGGATTCTAGGTATAATGTGACTACTAGGATCGTCTCGATCGTCGTCCTAAGGCAGAAACGTATACCTACCTCGGTACGGAGTACGGATCTCCTGTGTGCTATGTACGACCATTGGACATACCAATGAGTATTGATAATGAATATGCCTCATACTAAATAACATTTATACATCCTTATGGCTGTTAACGTATCCTAGACTTTAGAGTGATCAGTCGAAGTTTTCAACGCTGGTTCAAACAATGTCCAGACTTTCTCGAAGCGGCATCCTCTCCAAAGCAGTAAAACGGTCCGCAATAGATGGAGGAAAAGGCTGCCCATTGGTCAAAGAATAATAGATTACCCAGGTAATAAAAGTAAAAGAAAAGGAGAGAAAGTGAAAAACGGAAAAAATTCCGAGAGAGTGACGCAGCTGCCCACCCCACTACGGTGGGATCCACTTCGACAGCCAGTCCTTACCCGAACTGGCCTCTGAATGACCAATGACAACTGCATTGATTCGCTCAGATATCTCTCTGACTCTAGAAATCCCCGTGACTGCCTGTGGCGGCCAGCCAAGTAACGTGACCGGGCCGAGGACACGACTCCGACGTGGGATACAGCAATGCTGGTTGGATGCCGCGGTGTGGCTCAGGGAAAGCATGCAAGTGGAGTAGGAAGAAACCGGGTATGGAAACGGCTTCTTTCTTCTCCATTTTCCCCCTGGTCGCTTCCCCATGACCTTGGGGTTTTGGACAGTCTTCATTCTCAACTTCGATCTCTGACTCCAGGTTATTAGTGAAAGGTATACTGTACGACGGTAATCCCGGATGGATGTCATCTGAAGTCCTCGATTGTCGGTATACTTCACATCTGCCATTTCGTAGGCAATGCAGCAATGACTTGCTGGATATCCGATCCCATGCCACAGTATCTGTGCTGTGCCCCGGTCCGCTTGACCCCCCGAACTTGACCCATGCTAATCCCGTTTGGTACTGAGAAAATACTCTCAACTCCAGTTTCAAAGTCTACTCCGTACCTTGGGCTCTTAGCGCAACTGAATTATGGTTCAGCTTATCCAATTGTTAATCCGTAAAACTAGATTCCAATGGTGCTCGTACGTAGTTAGTCCGAATTAGATAATAATTAAAATTCTTCCAGATTGACATCCTGCGGTTCTTGTCTGGGGGAGGCAACTCTGACGGCGAGTGGATCTGGGGGTTCATCATCCCAACACTCATGGGGCCTCCTGACTCTACACATTATTAAGATTTTATTATTTGGGGTATTTTAACAGTAGGGAGTAAATCGATGTGAGCTATTGGATACCCACAGATCGATCACTTGTTGTCACCTCGCTATTTAAACAATCTCTTCCCCCGGGCCCCAGCGATCCGTGACTTTTCGTCCTTTGGACGAAATGATGGATTATGATAATGTTCCTCTTTTGAGAGTATAATACTCAAATAAATAATCTAAAAAGAAAGGCACTCTCCACTCTCCACTCTTCTTCATTAAACATCTACTTTGTTCTTCCTCTTTCTCGTCCCTCTGGTTTGACGACAACATCCATCCATACCTCCACCCTTTCGACCATATATCTTCCCTCTACAGCAAATCAGAGAGAAAGACTCTTATGGTTCATACCGCCACTACTAGTCGATATCCTATCATATTGGGTCGCAAACTTCATCGGTTCGCCTGTTTTTCGCAATGACTAATCTCGCTGTATCCTCCTCGACGCCTGCATCCGCAAATACCATGGAGACTGAATCCCAGAGTAAACGTAAAGCCTCGACGGCTGGCCTCTCTGCTAATTCTCGCCCGGTTAAGCGGCGGGCTTCGAAAGCATGCTGTTGCTGCCGGGCAAGGAAAGTCCGCTGTGATGTGGTGGAGAACGGTTCGCCATGTACGAATTGCCGGTTGGATCAGGTAGAATGCGTTGTCACAGAGAGCAAGAGGAGAAAGTTCGTTTTACATATGTCGACGCGCTGCAGTATTCGTGGCTAACATCGAGTGTCGTCACTCTTCAGGAAATCACGTGTCGAGGTTGAAAATGGCATCCGTCAGCCTTCTCAGTCGCCTGTAGATGGCCTCGATGATGCAGCAAGCTTTCTCAGAAGACTCAGTGAGTCTCACGGGTTAAATGCGGACATTGCTCCTGAATCACCATCTCAGCAGTCCATCGACTTGGACCAAGGGCATCATATGCCGCACCTTCTGTGTTCGTATTTTCGCCATCGTTGTTGCAGCCAGTAATTCCTGTACTGATACTTCGCATTGCCCACAGACCAGAGTCAGGCCAACAGAATTGGGGGAGGGAACCAGTTTCGCAGGCGAATGGCCCCTAATCCTGCGGTTCCGGCCACTCTTCCTCTTCACCATGTCACGTCACAGATCCAGCAGCTGTTGGATCCTTCATTCTCCAACGCGCGATCCGGTGGTGTACTTCTGCCGGACTACATCAGAGGCTTACCATCCCGATTGCAGAGAGAAGATATCGAATACCTGTCCATGAAGGGAGCACTAACAGTACCCGACGTTGGATTGAGGAACGAACTGCTCAAGGCTTACATCCACTATGTGCACACTTACATGCCTCTATTGGATTTAGAGGAGTTCTTGCAGACTATTGTGCAGAACGATGGTATTCATCGGATGAGCCTTCTGCTGTTCCAAGCTGTAATGTTTGCTGGCACCGCTTTTATCGACCTCAAGCACCTTCAGGCTGCCGGTTATCCCTCGAGAAAGGCGGCCCGCAAGGTCTTCTTTCAACGAGCCCGACTTCTGTATGACTTCGATTATGAAGTCGATCGAATTTCTCTCGTTCAATCCCTGCTGCTGATGACTTACTGGTATGAGACTCCTGACGACCAGAAAGACACCTGGCACTGGATGGGCGTCAGCTTGTCACTGGCGCATACCATTGGCCTGCATCGGGACCCCGGCAATTCTCGGATGGACGCACGGCGCCAGCGAATGTGGAAACGTATCTGGTGGAGCACCTATACTCGCGATCGCTTGATTGCCCTAGGCATGAGGCGCCCTATGCGTGTCAAAGACGACGATTGTGATGTTCCAATGTTGACGCTCGACGACTTCGAATTCCATTCATTTTCGCCGGAAATCGTGAGTATGGTGGGGAACTCGGAAATCCTGCAAAATGTTGAACACCAGAAAAAGCTGGCCCTTATGTTCATCGAGAAGGCGAAACTTTGCCTGTGCGTCAGCCATGTCCTGTCGGCTCAATATTCCGTCCTCAGTCACAAGTTTGGCGGGACGATGGAAACGACCATGATGTTGGTTCCCAAGAAATCGGCAGCAGAAACGTTCGAGGTTCGGCGTTGCGACCAGGAGTTGGAAGATTGGCTAGCCAATCTTCCTGCTGAAATTCAGTACACTCCGGCGGCACCCGCAAAGTTAACAGAAGCCCAGGAAGTCTTGCACTCTCATCGCGCTCTCCTTAAAATGGTCTATCTGACTACATCAAGCGCGTTGCACCGACCCCAGGTCCTTCCTGCGAACCCCTTTCCGTCAATGGATGCAGAGCTGCAGGAGATCTCGAGGAACAAGGTCCGATTCGCCGCAATTGAAATCACGAGTATTGCGCAGGACTTGCACAGCTTGGATTTGACGAGATATTTCCCTACCACCGGCGTCACTGTACTTCTGCCCGCCGTCATCATCCACCTGCTCGATATCAAATCGAGCGACCCCAGCGTGCGGATGACCAGCCTCCAGCGATTCTACCAGTGCATGCGCATTCTACAACGTTTGCGAGAGATTTATGCGTCAGCTGACTTCGCGACATCCTTCTTGGAAGCTGCAATCCGAAAGGCTGGTATTCAGCTCACAGTGGCTCCCCAGGACGTGCAAGCTCGTTCCAGCAGCTCTTTCGATGCTGGCGCACGGGTCGATACACTAACCCCCCCTCCGGATTCTCTTGCCCAGAAGATCCCCGATCTGACTTACCCGAAGCCGGCGGTGGTTGGAACTGCTCGCCAATCGGTCGAAGAAGGCGAAACATTGTTCGCCTCTACTCCTCCCCCCTCGGATGGCAGTGAAAACGGCAGTACCGCCAACCTCAACCGGAACTATCACCGAGATGCCTTCAGCATTCCCAATTTGGACTCGGAACTGAGCATTAGCGAGCTGATGGACTTGGCTAATGACGCCGAGGTGACGCAGAACGATTTTGACGCTCTGATCAATTTTGATGATGCCGGTGCCGACTTCTTCACGGCCGACGATCATATGAGTCTTAACGGATCCGGTCCCAACAGCAAGGGCTTCGGGTTCACCATGGATCCGATTAATGGCATGTCTGACTTAATGGGCTTTGACACCGGAAACAAAGCTGACATTGCCAGCCTGGGTGACAGTCAGCTTCACTGCGACCGCATAGTCACGACAACGGGGCACAGCAACACCGAGACAGCGGCCTCCGAGTCTAACGGTCTCACAGCTAATGTCGATGCCGACCTTGGTATCTGCCTAAGTGGTTGATGAACGCTCTACAATTGAGAGAACCATGACCTTTTCTTCTGTTCCTTTCATTTTTTTGTATGCCTCGAGAGATGATTTTCCTTCATGGAGTTTATGTATAATGGGTCTTTGGGACATGGAACAGTTTTGGATGACTATATTCACAGTCTTGCGTTGTGTTGCGCATTGCGACTGTTTGACTACATAGAGGGTATTAAAAGCAGGGCGAGGAAAAAAGCAATGAACTTGTATTATGACGCACTCTGTTCGTCTCTGACCCTTTCCGTCTTTCGACGATAAACTTGCCGGTCGAATAGCATGATTTACTTAGTGTCGGACAGCATCAAACAGCAGACTCTGTCTCGGGTTCCTGCCTTCCTGATGCTTTAGAGGCAGTCAAATTGAGGATTACACTACCTGACAGCTCTCTTGATGTCTGCTTTGCTTCCGAACTAGATCATCATCTAGACCATGGCCAAGCAGCGGTGAGGCGAACACAAGACAGGCCAAGACTCTACGCCGTAGTGCTTTGTTGTGATTGTCATTGCTTGGGTTTGTCGGCCCTGCTTACCTCCATCGGGTTTCACTCCGTGTCAATATCTGGGCGTAAAAAGGAGCTGTCTGGGTCAAGGCGGAGCGAACCACAGAATCTGGTATGTACATATAGCATTGCGGACCAGATATTTGACCGCTTCAATTGAGTTACCGAAAAATGAATCTGTCTTTCACGGTGGGAAATAGAATGAGGCAGCATAGCATATTTGCTCGCCTTGAGACTAAACATGATCAATCGATCAATCAAGAAAGATTATCAACGCTGATCCGTCGGGTCCCCGTTTTTCCTTCTACGCCATTCCTCTTTTGGCAGGTCGTATGGGGAGTTGTTGATCCTCCACTTGCTGGAGCCTAACGCATCTGTCTTGTTGCTACACCACCTACACCAGTCTCTGGAGTCTGCTATCGTCTCTCGTGGAATCTTATCGAGAATCCAGAATGTTACTTCGTCCACTTGAGCCGCCGCTCCTCGGCTACTTTCTCTCAAGCTCCCATTTCTGAAGCTGGAACTGTGCTTCAAGGTCTTCATAGCCATGAGAGTTTTCTCATCACGCTCGTGGACGGCTGTCGATCTTCATTAATAATATGTCCGAAGGATGATACTTGTTGACTGATCCACACTACCATTGGTGGAGACACTAAAATCGCGCCATAAGTGATGCTCAGCTTGTGTTCTTGGAAGTGCTTCGTTCCTATCAAGACCTATCAGCACCTAGAATACGAGACATTGCCGATAAGACGCTTGCTCTGTCTATTTGCTTCGTCGCTGGTTGGATCTTCCAGAAGTTCCAGCCTTCCAAGTATCGTCGATGCAACCTCATTATCGAACTAATTTACAGGATCCAAGACTTCCCCGCAATGCAGATAGTTTCCCCTCACGCTCTGAGCTGTAAGCTAATTCGCAAGCTCAAGCTCTCTCGTATTAAAGCCAGCGGGTACCCTGGTCTTACCATGGTCTCCATGAGCTGTGCTGCGAGTGCAAGGCCTAGGGATTGAGGTTGGCGCAGTGCTTGCAAATTTTTCTCTCGCAGCTTCTACCCTCAAAGCCCTGAGAATGCGTGGTTACGGCTTGATTTCCTTGTTGCCAGTGGTTGCGGCCATTTGGACACCAGCGACACATCAGCCGGTGATTGTTGATAAACGACAGTTGCCCAAAGACCCTACCGGAGTGAAGACTATCCATACTGCCAACAATGTTACGATTCGCTACAAGGAACCTGGAAAGGAGGGCGTTTGCGAGACCACGCCTGGTGTCAAGTCATACTCTGGCTACGTTGACATTTCGCCAGAGTCTCATACCTTCTTCTGGTTCTTCGAAGCACGCCACGACCCCAAAAATGCCCCTATTACTCTCTGGCTGAACGGTGGTCCTGGAAGTGATTCTTTGATTGGCTTGTTTGAAGGTTTGTGGACCGGTTTCCTGGCCTAGATCATGGCTTGATATCTGATTACCGATCAATTAGAACTGGGTCCTTGCAGGATCAATTCCACATTTGACTCCATTATCAATCCTTACTCGTGGAATGAAGTTTCGAATATGCTGTTCCTGTCTCAGCCTCTGGGCGTTGGTATGCATGACCACAAGCGCTCTTGAATATCCAGGCTCAGGACTCACGATACTGCAATACAGGATTTTCCTACAGCGAGGCAGAACCCGACTCGCTGAACCCTTTCACTGGTGTGTTTGAAAATGCATCTGTCGCCGGCACTCAAGGCCGATACCCGGTCATTGACGCTACCCTAATTGGTAATTTCTCACCCCGGATCCCGTTTCACATACTACTCAGCCAGGCCTCTTAACAATATGTTCTCACAGACACTACTGATCTCGCCGCTCACGCCGCTTGGGAGATTCTTCAAGGCTTCATGGGTGGTCTACCGCAGTTGGACCACAGAATCAAGTCGAAGGATTTCAGTCTGTGGACCGAAAGTTATGGAGGGTAGGTCATGTCCTCCACCAGTCACTATGTAAGAGACAGTTTCTGACTTAGGTTCGCCCGTCTCAAAGCCACTATGGCCCGGCTGTGAGTTTCCTATTCCTCGTTCCTCGTCTTGAGCACATGGCCTAATGCTTGCAGTTCTTCAATTACTTCCATGAGCAAAATGAGAAAATCGCCAATGGTACCGTGGACGGAATTCACCTTAACTTTAACTCCCTCGGTATCATTAACGGCATCATCGACGAGGGCATTCAGGTATGCTCGCATTCTCGATGGCGGGTGCTGGCGTTGGGAGTTGCTAATTTCTTTTTCAGGCAACCTACTACCCGGAGTTTGCAGTGAACAATACCTATGGTATCAAACTCGTGAGTTGACCCTACGAGGCAGTGTCACGGAACAAGCCTACTTACATCGTTCAATTCCATAGGTCAATGATACCGTGTACAACTACATGAAATTCGCAAACAAGATGCCAAATGGCTGTCAGGACCAAATTGGATATTGCAAGCAGACAAACCGTACTTCTTTGGCGGATTACGCTATCTGCACCGAGGCCACGAACATGTGCCGAGACAATGTCGGTACGTTCAGAAATCGTCCTGGGGTTCATCTTAATTGAGAAGGTAAACTTCTTACTGACCATATAACTAGAGGGACCATACTATGCATTTGGTAACCGTGGCGTATATGACATCCGGCACCCGTCCAAGGTAAGTGGGAGCAGAGCGCTCTATGAATGGAAACCACCTTGTAATCAATCATCCGAGGAGCACGATAGCCCTGACTGAAGCGTGATTCACCGCGCAGGACCCTACCCCGGAATCGTACTACGTCGACTACCTCAAGAAAGACTCGGTGATGAACGCCATCGGGGTGAACGTCAATTACACTCAGTCGAACAACGATGTATACTACGCCTTCCAGCAGACCGGCGACTTCGTCTGGCCCAATTTCCTCGAAGATCTGGAGGAGATCCTCAAGCTGCCCGTCCGCGTGTCCCTCATCTACGGTGACGCCGACTACATCTGCAACTGGTTCGGTGGCGAGGCCGTTTCCCTCGCGGTGAACTACACACATACTGAGCAGTTCCGTGCCGCCGGTTACACTCCAATGGTGGTCGACGGCGTCGAGTATGGCGAGACCCGCGAGTATGGTAACTTTTCCTTCACTCGCGTGTACCAGGCCGGCCACGAGGTCCCCTATTATCAACCTGTCGCGTCGCTGCAGCTCTTCAACCGCACTCTTTTCGGTTGGGACATTGCCAAGGGCACTACCCAGATTGGTCCCGATTACAGCACCAACGGCACGGCCAAGGCGACGCACACGGAATCCTCCGTCCCCTTGCCTACCGCCACACCTAGCACCAGTGCCCACTGATCTTGTGCTGTGGCATATGTCTCTGTAGATCTGTACATATTAGGATCAGGGCTGCCCCGCAGTCTGATATGGACATATGTAAAGCAATACATTCATATGGGAGTCCGCCGCAGTCACGCAACGGCTATGCTATGCGATATTATCCCAACGCGTAGAATCAACATCTCAACGTAGAACGGTATTGATTAATCAGTAGATATATATGCATGTGCAGATGCACATCCGACGAGGCATCCAACCTCGACACACCAGCGCTCAATGCCTTCACAACCGAAGACAGACAGCAAGACAAGGCGACAGGAGAATCGACTAGGGCCTCCCTCGTCGGTCAATTAAAGAGAACATTAGTGGTCGTCCATCATAGATACATGCCCAGAAGCCTCATTCAAATATCCAAAACGCTCTGAAGGAGTCGGAACATGACCAAAAAGCAGTGATGCAATAATAACCAAAAGTCCTGTCAAATACAAACATGAAGAAGGATCATGTTGTCATACTGTGCGCCAACACAACACGTCAATATGTGCGGGTGAAGCGGATTGAAGGAAGTTTTCAAGAGCGACTTAGGACGAGGACACATGTTTTGCGACTGGCTCTTCCTTCGTCGAGTCTCTGCGGTCTTCGATGGCAATACCATTCACATCTTCGGCTGTTTCATCGGAAAACTTGAGGTCCTCCTCGACATCCACGTGCTCCTTGATCTTGAAGAAGATGATGGGAGAAGCAATCAACAGGCTGCCAACAAGCAATCCCCAGCAGGAGGCGAACTCGGTCATAAAGGGGGTATTCTCTGCATCCATGCTGCAAAGATGGGGATGTCAGCGAGGATGCTCTTACAAGTCCATATACGGGGAATTGAAACTTACCGCCACATTCCTGCAGCACCAGCCGATTGAATTCCCTTGTAGAAACCTGCAAAGTTTGCTAGTTTACGACCATTGTTGGAGAGGGATCCCATAAACCTAGGAGTTGTCAGAGTTTCCGAACAAACTCGGTGGAGGTAACAAAGATCCCAAAGAAACCACTGTGGGGACTCACCAGTATGCGCACGTCTGGAAAGCAGCGTCGTAGAAGCCATAGAACATGTAGAGGAACATGGGGCCAACGTAGCCATGGGACGTAAAGTCGGCGTCTTTCTTGGCGGTGTCACGGGTATACTGCTTCTGGAAAGCATAACCACCACCCCAGACACCCATGGTGACGACAAGGAGAATGAGCCAGTTGAGTTTGGCTCGCGTGGGCCGAGAAAGAAATTTCAGATCCAGAAGCTGACCAAAGACAAAAGCGCCAACCATCTGCATGAGCCAATAGAGCAAACTGTTGAGAGACCGGGTACGAATGTTGAAGTAGGCGCCATTGACACTGTTGAAGTGGTATCCATAGAACCAGTTACTCGCCAAAAACATGGGAAAGAACAGGACGATGTAGTAGTCGGTGCGAAGAGTCTCATAGAGACCGAGGAGTTCCGATTTCCAGGTAGGGTTCTTCATCGAGATGACGCGGGAACCGTCCTTGCGCACGACGTACTTGGAGTCCGAAAGAAACCAGGCGAGGACGAATCCCAGAGCCATGAGAACCATGAAGGCGATGTAAGTCCCGTCATTGACCGTTCCGGCGCTCGAGTGCATATTCTGGCCCAAGGGAATCTGTGTGCTAGAAATCAGTGAACTGCGTCCCTGGAGACAAACTTAATGACGATCACTTACCAAACTTCCAATCACTCCACCGAGATTGAAGATGACCCAGAAGATTGCGATGAACTTTCCTTTCTCGTTCTCACGCGGATAGCTCATCATGACTGCACCCTGCGCGCACCACAATAGACCGGCACAAACACCCAGCAGGGCACCAGCGAAAATGAGGAAGCCGGAATTTTTGTTGTGATTGTAGGAGAGAAGTGATGCCACATAGAGGAAATAGCCAAAACCACCAAAGGAGAGGGTCAGCTGAAGACCGATTCGGTTCGCGATGGAACCTGCGAAGAAGCCGACAACAGCGAAGGTACTGTACAGGGCTGTGTTGGCATTGCTGATGTCCGTTTGATCGACCTGTCCACCACCTCCGAGACCACTGACGGCATTGAACATACCGGGGCATAGGAAGCAAACAAACGAGACCAAAACCAACTGGACCTCAGGCGAAGCAAACCATGGCAAGGTCAAGGGGCCAATCTTCAACGGCTTGTACATCCACGGCTTACCGGCGATGGTGCTATGACGGCCGGGCTCGGGGTCCGCGGTGATGGCGGGACCTTCCTTCTCGGGCTGGTGACCGTCTTCGGGCTTTTCGGATGCCATGTTTGTATACTGTATGTCAAGAAGAACGAAAAGACGCGATGGTGTTGATAGTCAATGGCCCCGCAGGAGACAGCGGGTAGATCAGACTTGATGAGCAGCAATGGGAATGTTTGTTGATCAGCAAACGTGCCCTAATACACCAGGATAGGTAATCAAGGACTGCAAGCAAACAAGAGAGGATGAAAGAGGTGGGAGGTGTATACGGGTACAGGTAGGTATATACGGATATGCAAAGTATGTTTATGGGAAAACAAACACAAGCCCCTAATAGGTATATAGACGTATACAAGAGAGGCAGGATAAACAGGCAAGGGGAGAAGATCGACGAAGACCCTTTGCGCCGGAAACAGAAGAAGGGGACGAGGAATGCGGGATGACGGGGGTCGGTATGTGTGTAACAGGAACAGGGACCTATATATAACACAAATAAATATGTACGACTTGAATTACTCCCAAGAGGGAAAAGCCGATGTTTGTTTGTGTCAGACGAATCCGGGGTAAAGAGAAAAGGAGAAAGAAGAATGATGATGAGAAAGAAGAATAATACGAGAGGGAGAGCGGCCGAACAAATAGTCGATTGCTATGAGGATGCGACGAGCTGAGCTGGATCCCCAACCACAAAAACATTCAAGTTCAATGAATCTGATTGATTCGAAAAAGGAGAAAATAAAATAATACTCTGAAACTGTGTCTGGAAGGGATATTTTCAAAATACGGAAAAGGATCAGAGGGAGGAGAAGCTAAAGAGAAGTGGATAAGGGAAAAAAGTTTCAAATGGCACTAAGAGGTAACACCAAATAGTCTAATGATAGTCAGATAAAGATGGATTATCAGATAGATAAGTCTTCGATAAGCGAAGTCACACTCGAGGGACAAGGAGAAAAGAGGCAGACAATGGTAGACAGAATTGTATAGTAACACTCATGTAGTGGATACAACAGAAGATAGAGAGAACGAGAGAGAACGAGGCGTACCTTATCCTTGGGAAAGAGTGCAAGGGTTGCGTCGAGACAAAGAGTGGCCAGAGCTCCCAATCAATCATGTCCACAGTCCATCATATGATACCAAGGCCTGTGTCTGGTGTCTTTTTTCTTTGGCACGAGTTGGTAGTAGTATACTCGGTAGTAGTTGATATGGCAGTGATACCTACAAGGATGAGGAGATAGCGTGCAGATTAGGGGAGAACTGAGAACCCTTGGATCTTGGATCTTGGGAGTGCAACGGACTCCACAGCAACTCCAGGATTATGGGGAATGCGGAGAGAACCACACAAATCACACGGACAACTTAGTAATGAAAACGAACAAGAAGATGGCCAAGATGAGGATGATGATGAATTATGGATAAGGGATGTCTTGGGTCGTACTCTCAGTAACTGAGATTAGTGTAGGGAACAGGAACGGCCTCCACAATCAATACCTTATGATCGATCATATGCCATGAACAGCAACAGACAATAGCCAAAGTTTCAAAAGACCAGGTCGAGGTGACAGCCACGCGACAGACGGCAATTGAAACAGTGACAGGTGAGATGGAGTCGCGTGCTTAGCGCAAAGAATGCCTCTCTTGCAGTTGTATCCGATTAGTCTCGCTTAGACTGATGCTTAACGACAATATTGGTACTACTTGATATTAATTAATACTATGTAGTATGGTGGCTTCCCTGCCATAATCTTATTTTTGATCACTGTCACCATCAAAAATAGTTTTAAAAAGTTTGCTCCTCTCAATAAAGAACATGCGAGCGAGACTGAGGCAAACCACAGTATATGGGTCTAGAGGACAAAGATAAGCTGACAACCTGACAAGACGACCGACCAAGTAAGAGCGTAGGAACCTATCTGCGTATCTCTGTTGTGTGGATAACTGCCTGTCGAATGAGCAGTGGAACTTTTGAAGCTCTGGAAATTACCTCCTAATGGTTGGATTTTTAGATATCTCCAGACTAGACCCAGAAGAACCAACAAAAACCAAGGTGACGGTAACATCGGCCGTTTGCATCTGTGCAACTGTACGGATGCGGGAGGCCAGTCGGAGTCTCTCGTTGGCTCAAGTCCAACATTCGAGGTAGTACCGGGCACCGGTCACGGGCTTGGGTGCTCCTCGGGTCAAAGTAGTATCGGTCAGCTAATCAATTCCACTACTCCCGACCGAGGATGTGGTGAAATAATAACCAAATCTATTGATGAAGATGAGATGACTTGGAATCCATAGATGCCCCATGTAATAGAATCTATGTTGAGAATGAATTGGTCAGGCAGTCAGATAATTGTCTTGTCACTTACTACTTTGCTCAAACTATCTCACTCTCAGTTTGGGAAGTAAAGAGGGTACCTACCTAAACTACAGGTACCTTCATGCCATGGTATGGTATGTATGGTGTTATATTACATAGGTGCGGTCATTGCATGTAATGTGTATGTTTTATTATTGTATTCGTACAGAATCTGTATGTAACCAAGCGAAATCAGTTTCGACAGTATCATCTTTCTGGCTTACATAACCTACTTGATATCAATCTCATGATGATCATCACCTCAGACAGAAGAGGCAAGCCTGTTATCATCCATGGATCAGCACTCCCAAATCAACTTGTTAACGTTCGAGTTTGCCCGATAAGTCCTCTTTATTAGCTAAAGGATAGCCATGCCTCAAATGACCATGTATGTCGCATGCACGTGGAGTTTGAATTGGCTTAGTAGAGGTCGTACGAGGATTTCCATCCACTACCTTTTTCGACGTCACATCCCATAACGGTTTTCTTTATCCTTCTGCCCCTCCATCGTGGAGCAACAGCGTATGTTCCTTTGATGTCACCATCATGTAGCCAGGCATTGTCATTATTGTCCCTTGCTTCGCTTGTTGCCTCCAAACTCTGTTCATATACATCCATGTAGATTTCATCTAAGATTTTTATCTCCCTCGAAATATATCCACATACTCTCTATACTTTTTTCCCGGCGATTAACTTCATCCTCACTGTTTGCGCTTCTTATGTTATAAGCTGAATACCGCCCAGTGGTACATCATAAGTGTAGGAAACGAAACAGTCGGAGCCATCATGCCAGGCAAAACGACAACTACTCCGCGCATCACCAAATTCACCAACTGTCGCATCGTCAAGGGTTCCGAGCTTGTTGAACAGGATGTCTGGATCGATTCTCTGTCGGGCAAGATTCTCAAAGATCAGGAGGCTTTCTACGGATTACATCTTTCGCCGGATGAGGTCATCGACCTCGGCGGGCGTATTCTCGCTCCGGGATTGATTGATGTCCAGCTAAACGGCGCTCAGGGATTTGACTTCTCTGTGCCTCAAGCCTCCAAGCAGGAGTATGATGAGGGTTTGCGCTTGGTGAACAAGGGCCTTGCCAGGACCGGTGTGACTTCATACTTGCCTACTGTTGTCAGCTCAACCCCAGAGGTATACTGGAAAGTATGACGGCCCCTGCACCGCCGAAAATCACCAGATCTGACTTAATGCCCTTCTAGGTATTGCCCTCTTTGGGCCCTTCAGGCAGCACTCATCGTCCTGAAGATGGCGCGGAGTCGTTAGGAGCCCATATCGAAGGACCCTTCATCAACCCAAACCGCAATGGCATTCACAAGACCGAGGTGCTTCGTGCTGCCCAGAATTTCGAAGATCTAGAGGAGTGTTATGGGAAGGAGAATCTCACCGGAAGCTCCAAGTCAGTCAAGATGATCACAGTCGCCCCCGAGGTGGGAAACATGGTATCGACCATCCCCTCATTGACCTCTGCCGGCATCGTCTGCTCCATCGGTCACTCAGATGCGACATTCGAACAAGCGCTCTCAGCGACCACAGCGGGCGCTACAATGGTCACGCATCTGTTCAATGCGATGCGGCCCTTCTACCACCGAAATCCGGGCATTTTCGGACTGCTGGGCCAGAGCGAACATTGCAGGCCCTTCTACGGCATCATCGCCGACGGTATCCACCTGCACCCGACCTCGATCAAGATCGCATACAACGCCCATCCGGACGGGCTCGTCCTCGTGACCGACGCAATGAAGCTCTGCGGCCTTCCCGACGGTGTCTATGACTGGACAAACGGCGAGCGCATCGTTAAGACGGGAGCCCGGTTGACCCTGGAGGGATCCGACAAGATCGCAGGTAGTTCGGCCACGCTGATCGAGTGCATCAACAACTTCCGGCGCTGGTCTGGCGCCTCTATAGCTGATGCCATTAACGCTGCCACGGCGACTCCGGCGCGCTTACTGGGGTTAAAAGGCGTCAAGGGTTCCCTGGACAGCGGCGCCGATGCTGACCTTGTCGTGCTGAGCGAGGAAGACGACCCTGACTCACCCACGCTAAGTGTCTGCCAGGTGTGGAAACGGGGAGTCAAGATCCATGACACTGATAAAGGAGTAACGTCTACGACTACAGTATGAAGCAGACAGACCGACATATTTGTTCGTCTTTTTTTCTTTTCTCACCTCTGGTTATTTCTCCGAACATTGTGCACTTCCTTCCAACCTCAACTAGCATACTTTGGCTCTGCTGTGGATTTTACTGCTCCTGAGCCTTTATCTTTCTGTTTTCCGGTGTTATGCCCTGTATCCGATCCAGAGATTCCGAAGATTTCTCTTGCGCTACGAGCCCTTTGCCTAAAGGGCCCTCTGTCCTTTTTAGCCATCTGCAGCAAGTACTATAGATATGAGGATAAAGATATTGCTCAGACTACAACTAGATGTAAAGACAATACATCATTAGACTTTTTGTTGGTTCCTCTAAAATGTATCAGTGCTCGTATTTCGTGGTATTTCTAGTCTATTTCTCTTTTGTCACCTTCTGGTATATACAGCATATCTTTGTGTGAATTGCTGTCTAGACAATATCCAAAAAGGAGCCAGCATCTGTATACAAAAAGCCCTCATGCAATCCAGGCCAACACCACGCTAAAAAGCATCCATCATATTTGAACTTCTTTTTTTGCGCGCTTTTTTACCCCAGTGATCCCAGTACCAGCACACAACCCAACTTTGCACCACTCATGATCCCGCATGAAGTCAGTCGCTTTATGGAATATTATTGATGGGCGAAGACAGGCATCTCAACAAAAATATGCTTTGCCAACTAGGAGCCATTTTGCATGGCTCCGCGCACCCCATGTACCAGGAATGCAAAGCAAACCCGCAACCTTGAAAAACAAGGCCTTCTACAGCTTGGGCTGTTCCCGAGTCCAGCCTGCCTCTTCGGCGATCAGCTCGGCAGCGCGTTCTCCGATAGCCAACACAGTCAACATCGGGTTGATGGTGGTCATCTCAGGGAAAACTCCAGCGTCCGCAATACGGACATTCTTCAGGCCACGGATCTTGAGCTGGTGGTCGACAACAGCCATCGGATCGCGGGAGACATCTCCCATCTTGGTGGTACCAGCAGGGTGGTACACGGTGTGAGCCACACGGCGACCGTACTCTGACAATTCCTCATCAGTCTGGACCTTAGGTCCCGGTGCCACCTCACGTTTAATCCAATCCTTGAACGGAGCCTGCTGGGCAATCTGGCGCGCCGCCTTGAGACCGGCGACGATGGTTGCGGCGTCGTAGCCTTCGGGGTCAGTGAAGTAGCGGAAATCCAAAGCCGGCTTCACGGAGGGGTCTGCCGAGGTCAGGTAGAGACGACCACGAGAGCGGGGGCGAGGAATGTTGGGTGTCATGCAAAAGGCATCAACAGGGGTTTCATAGCCCAGACGGGTCGTGTTGAGGCAGAAGGGAATCTGGTAGCAATGCATCATGATATCGGCGGCACGGCCATCGGAGCCAGCCGCATTGGGAGCTTCGCGCCGCAGGAAGATGCCCGCATCCGAATCCATGGTAGTCTGATTGGGGGGAACAGGACGGTTGAGCTCCCAAATGATAATACTCTCTGGGTGATCGAGGAGGTTTTCACCAACACCAGGCAAATCCTTGACGACCGGAATCCCGAGAGAACTCAGCTGCTCACGGGGTCCCAGACCGGAGAGGAGCATCAATCTCGGTGTATCGACAGCACCGGCACAAAGAATAGTTTCCTTCTTGGCTCGCAAGGTGTGTTTGACACCGGACTGCAGAGTCACGTCAACACCGCTGACAGTGTCTCCTTCGACATTCACGCGAGACACCCACGCGTTGGTAAGGATTGTCAAGTTGGGGCGCTTCTCCTCACCGCGCAGAATAGGGTGGATGTATGCCACACTAGCACTGCTGCGACGGCCATCATCCGGATTGTACGAGACGGAGAAGAAACCAACACCCTCCGTCAGTTCACCCTTGGAACGGATTTCCTTGTTGAAATCGTGGATGATGGGGATGTTCATGGCCGTCGAGCAAGCCTGTACCCAGTCCTTGCACAGCTGGTTTCTGTGACGGCTGTGAACGGGCTGGACAGTGTTCCGCAGGTTGTCGAGGACGCGAGTAAAGGTCTCAAAGGACCAGCCCTTGCAACCCTGCTCCTCCCATCTTCTGCAGTCATACTCGAAAGGGCGGAAGGAAATGAGAGTGTTGTGGCTGGAGCAACCACCCAAGACCTTAGCGCGAGAGTGACGGATATGGCTGTTGCCTAGAGAATGAAAAGACAGTCAGTAACTGACAGAAATGCTAAGTAGTCCGCAAGGATGCGCGGATAGAACAGAGAATGTGCGAAGGATACGTACCCATGGGCTGCTCTGTGGTGGGATAGTCATAGTCCAGCTCGCCTCCCAGGAGGTTGAGCCATTCCCGCAGATTAAGGACTCGGTCATCCATGAAGTCGCTGGGACCACCCTCAATGACTAGAATTCGCTTATTGGGCAAGTACTGAGCCAGCCGACTAGCAATGACACAGCCGGCCGTGCCACCGCCGACAATAACATAGTCGTAGCTATTGACGTCGGATGCAGGGAAATCGTTGGTGGTGGCCATGTCGAATGATAATGATGGAATCAATGATTGAAGGGCGCTTCTACTGGTGCGGAGAACAAACCCGGGATGATTTGGTAGGAAACAAGAAGATTCCAGCTCCTCTGGAGATCGACAAGAGAGGAGAGTCTAGGTAAAGAGGGCGGAAGAGGCAATGAGACTGTTCAAAAAGGAAAAAAGTAAAAAGGTGTAGGATCATAACGGAATTCTGATAGATTTTAAATTGAAGGACGGAATTAAGTTAGAGAGACATGGGCCTCAGGTGTCCAGGCGGCCATCCATTCGTTCGCCGCCAATCATTTTCCTCTTTTTCCCCTTCCTTAACTATTCCCCACCACCAGAAAAGGTGCCGAAAGGAGGATCAGCCAATCGAAGACAAAAATCATCTTACCCCGAGAAGAACACAGGCCGTATTAGATAATGGAAACGCGGTTTAATATGGCCTGATACCGGGTTCGGATTGGACGATAATCTTCATCTTCCGCTTCGATTGTTGATCGACCGCACCTAGAGGTAATGTAACTACCTTACTACATTGATCTGCATGCTGAGTGAAGACTATGCAGGTACTTAGAAGGGTCCCCTCCGTACTGGAGTAGGCACCTCATCGTCGGCCGCGTTTGTTTTTATATTTCAAGTACGACTGTACCCGCGGGTGGTGATCCCTGGTCAAACGAAAAGGTCACTGGACGTCATCGAACGACTCCGCGGCCCACACGACTCACGAGGGCTTTGAGACTAAGACGACGCCACGATCCACGAACTCACACTAAGACAGTCGCACTAATTCATTAACGGTTTGAACATCCTTCATAGGCTCGTCACTGTGCTAGATCCTGGATTCTATTGCCCGCTTGGTATATGATAAGAGTAAGACAGCACGGTTGTGCATGAGTTTTTTTCCCCTAAAAGATTATTATTTACCTGAGAACTCTGCTAATCGTGTCCAGATGGAGTAGTAAAATGCAAGAAAGTTCACTTCATAAGACGACGCTATGGATATCGGTCTTGTCCCGTGTCTCCTATTGGAGGCCATTCCTTAATTTCCCCATCCATCCCAGCCTCTCTTTAGCTTTTGACGCTGTTTGACCATCGCGTGGCTAGTCCTACACTATCAAAACTTGGTTTCATTGTTTGGTTGAGCAGTATCTACGGAGGAAGCCCTACTGCACCAGCACCCAGGAATAGTTGTGGATTTTCTCCTCAGATATTACATTGCAGTCCAGTATCTCTCGAGTAGTAGACTAGACTGCCTATAATGTTGGCTGTTGATTCTGCTACTAGTACGGAGGAGCACTGGGACCTTTTCGGATGCTCGGAACGAAAAATCAACCACGATCTCACAGACCTTCTATTGACCAATAGGTCTGTTGTGGGGTTGGTTTAGTGGTCGTAGCCACAGCGGGGCCTCTCCTCGTCAAATGAAGAGGGGGCGGAATTATGAGGCGGTGTGATTCAAATATGAATACATCACCAGTCAATAATGAGGCTAACTATCTGCACCTATCTGCGGAGTACTATCAATAGCTCTCTAGTACTCTGAGCAACCTGCCAGTTACACACAGGGCAAAATATCTATCCTTCATATATCCTATTTCGATATCTACGTCGTGATCGCCCTCTACAAATTTCCAGCGGCCCCTCTGGAGCAAAAACAAAATGGCGGACCTACCTTTCCCTCCTCGTCACCCATATTACGACGGCAAAATCCAGTCGGCGTCTTCCGGTCGGACTTTTCGCACAATAAACCCTGCCGATAATACTCCCCTAGCTGAAATCCATGTGGCTTCAGATTCTGATACAGATGCGGCCATTGCAGCTGCTGACCGCGCGTTCCCCTCATGGTCGCAAACCCCTCATATCGCTCGTGCGCGCATTCTACAAAAGGCCGCGGCATTGCTGCGGGAGAGAAATGACGAACTCGCGCGTCTCGAAACTCTAGATTCCGGCAAGGCCTATTCGGAGACAAGCACAGTCGACATCGTGACTGGTGCAGATGTACTGGAATACTATGCCAACCTGGTAGGAGGAGGGGGTCTCAATGGCGAGACAACACAGTTAAGAGAAGACGCATGGGTTTTCACCAAGAAGGCTCCGCTGGGTGTCTGCGTTGGCATTGGCGCATGGAATTATCCTCTCCAGATGTAAGTACTCCGTTGTTCTTGATCAGACGGAGCGCGCAAAAAATTTCACATCTGCTTGTCTCTTTTCTCGACCGGGCTTAGTAATTGACAAATGTGACACAGTGCTCTCTGGAAATCAGCACCATGTCTTGCCGCTGGAAATACGATGGTCTACAAGCCTAGTGAATACACACCCCTTCATGCGCAGATGCTGGCTGAGACCTACCGGGAAGCTGGACTTCCCCCTGGGGTCTTCAATGTTGTCTATGGCGCTGGGGATGTGGGTGCTTATTTGACCGCTCACCCCCTCATCGCCAAGGTCAGCTTCACGGGCCAGGTAGCAACAGGAATGAAGGTGGCCGGCTCGGCCGCCGGACAAATGAAGTACGTCACGATGGAGCTAGGAGGCAAGAGCCCATTACTCATCCTCCCTGATGCGGACCTTGAAAATGCAGTAAATGGAGCCATGATGGCCAATTTCTTTAGTACAGGCCAGGTTTGTACTAATGGGACTCGGGTGTTCGTTCCACGAAGCATGAAGTCGGCCTTTGAGAAGGCTCTTCTAGGCAAGATGCAATATATCCGTCCCGGGCCTTTGTTTGACAACGCAACGAACTTCGGACCCTTGAGTTCCGCTCTTCACCTCGAAAAGGTAACCTCGTACATTCGTCATGGCATTGAGACGGACAAGGCAACGCTCCTCTATGGCGGGCTGGGAAAGCCCTCCCTTCCAAAGGAATTGGAGAATGGGTTCTGGGTGAGGCCAACTGTCTTCACGGATTGCACCGACTCCATGCGGATTGTGCAGGAAGAGATTTTTGGGCCGGTCATGTCAATCCTTTCTTACGATACAGTCGAGGAAGCTGTCAGACGCGCGAACAACACTGAGCTTGGCCTTGCGGCTGGCGTCTTTACGCGAGACCTGAATATGGCGCATCGTATCATCGACCAGCTCCAAGCAGGCATTACATGGATCAACTCCTGGGGTGAAAGCCCGGCCGAGATGGCTGTGGGTGGCTGGAAGAAGAGTGGTGTCGGCGTCGAGAACGGCCGCAGAGGTATCGAAGCCTGGGTGAGGAACAAGAGTACGCTGGTGGATATGAATGGACAGGTTGCTACTGTCTTTGCGAAATTGTAGTCCAAAAATGAACGAAAGTGTACACATTATCCGCTAAAGGAGTGATTGTATCAAGTATCTTGGTCAAGGAGAACTGTATCATTCTCATCGCAGACATCGAAACCAGATTCTGGAGCAGAACTCAAACCAAATTTACTTCAAATCCCAACTCCTCGGTGTTTGTCGTTTTGCCTTCTATGTATAAGATGTCTCAATACAGGTAACTTATTTTCGTACTTGAAACTAGCCATTGCAACAATAATAAATTGACGGGATATGTAAAAGCTCGCAGACAGCAAGAACGCCAACTGAGACGATCATTAGAAGCCAACTCTATACGCAGTAACTAGTTGCTATGCAAAGCGAACAAATATATCTATGAAGAAAGCAAGATCGGCCTATACAACACAACACAACCTTAAATATGACAAACAGTCGTCAGCAACGGCGCGCGAACAAGTCTGCTGCATGTTCACCCTAAGTCCTTGAACCTTCAGACAAATAGTAAATACTCCGGCGGAGTTGTCCAGCATTTTTTTTTCCCAATAGACTGTAGCAACCTGAGTCACGAAACTTGCGACTCCCTTCAATGGGATACGACTCTCGCGCCCATCCGGTCGAACATCATGTCGGCTTTGAGTGTCGAGTCCAACCCGCTAATAGCGGAGTCCACCAATCGAGAAGACATGCTATCAGGTGTCAATTCATCTTCCTCTATAGAGCTTTGAAACTCTGTGTTGATTCTCAGGTCCTTTGAAGCTTTAGGAGGTGTTGACGCGGGGGTAAGCTGCTGCGGCAATTTGCCCGCCCCCAATGGAGCAGGTACATAGGTCCTTGGTCGATAGACAAGTGGCGGGCCTTGCGTGCGAGCATCTGTTCCAGACTGCTCGATTGACTCGAAATAGCGGACTGTCTTGACCTTCAACTCCAAGGTAGCATCGCGGTCGCAGACAACTAGCGGGTGTTGATGCAACTGCAGTGCTGACAATGTCCACATGTGGTTAACGCCACCCTCGAGGCCATTCTTCAACGCAAGAGCTTTGTGAGCGCCCGTTGCCACGATGACCACTTCCCTGGCCTCCATTATAGTCTGAATGCCAACCGTCAAAGCCATGCGGGGGACTTTGTCAACATCATCGTCGAAAAATCGCGAGTTCGCAAGGATTGTATCGTAAGCCAACGTCTTTACCCGGGTTCGACTGCTCAACGAGGATCCCGGCTCATTGAAGGCAATATGGCCATCAGCTCCAACGCCGCCCAGGAAAAGCTCGATGCCGCCATAGCCGGCAATGCGGGCTTCGTAGGAAGCACATTCGGCAGCCAGATCTGGGGCGTTGCCATCTAAGATGTTGATATTCTGCGGTGGAATGTCGACGTGCGAGAAAAAGTGCTTGTACATGAAGCTGTGATAGGATTCCGGGTGGTCACGAGGTAAACCCACATACTCATCCTGGGTCGATCAGCAAATGGCGGCCTACAAAGAGTCACGATAATATAGATGAGGGAAAATACCATATTGAACGTTACCACATTTTTGAAGGATATTTCACCAGCCCGGTGGCGCTGCACAAGTGTTCTGTATATAATCTCGGGGCTGCTGCCAGTGGGAAGACCCAGTACGAAAGGACGATCCTGAGTGGGTTTGAAAGCCTTGATACGACCTATTGAGTAGCAGAGCAATAAATGTTAGAGAAATAACCAAGTAAGGCCTCATCGACAAGATAAAGATTGAGCGTACTGATGATATAGTCGGCGATATATTCCGAGGCTTGTTGAGCGTTCTCCCTGATGATAACTCTCCTACAAACGAGTCAGAAAGCAGCGAAAAAAGATTCTTTTTCTTTATCTCCCATCTTGAAAACGCCTTTTGACGTCTCGATGACAGTGGCAGCAGGCAGAAGTAGAAGGCATACTTACATGGTGATTTGATCTGTAGTCGTACGTCACTCCACCAAAAAGCTTAGCCGATAAGGGCTGATAAGATGGCAGGGCTGAGACACCGTAATATCAGAGCTGGTTATGGCAAGAAGGCTTCGTTCGCGGTCAGGGGAGTAGAATGGATCTATCGCGCCGTGTGTGTGAAAATTAGATATAAAGGTATGTCCAACTTGGACAAAGGAGGGTGCTGATAAAGTAGCCGTCTGCTACGAAGGATTTCAATGTTCGCCCCGTCGTCCATGGATCTGTTGCAACTCAGCCTGTCAATCTGGATCGTCTTGTGGAGTATGACAGGATGATACCTCCCACTCCAAAGGATCCGATATATTGTATTGTATAGATTACTACTACTGGGTACTTCCTCTTCTTCCGTGCAACTCGTACCTCATTCTTCCGAGCAACTCGTACTACTACAAGGTATGATTGTTTTTATTCCTCGCCCTGAATTCATGATACTTGCCTACTAA
Organism: Aspergillus lentulus; assembly: GCF_001445615.1. Lineage (NCBI taxonomy): Eukaryota > Fungi > Ascomycota > Eurotiomycetes > Eurotiales > Aspergillaceae > Aspergillus > Aspergillus lentulus. The sequence continues at coordinate 991,243 of NW_028322112.1, forward strand.
CCATTGCCATGGTAGCAAACTCCATTATTGCTAAACTTCCATTTAAATATTCTGCGCCCGTTTGCCCCGTACTGTACGAGAAAGCGTCCGTGGTTCAACTGCTGCAGATGACGCACCACCATCCATCGAGGGTGATGTCAAACGCCTCAAGAGGCGCAACCAATCGGGGAGGCGAATGGGAAAATGTGAATACTGTTTGGTTATCAATAAGAGGCAAGCTATTATGAAGTAGGTTGGACGAAAAGGTTCCATCTGGCTGGCAATCGACCTGACGTTACAGAAGGAGGTGGCAGACGAAACAGGTGACCTTGATGGGCGTCATAGTAGACTCGATCCGAAAGGAATATTCTGATAGGAAAGTGGCAGAAACCCGGCCGTGTCGAGTTACTCCTGATATGTATTAGGTGCTCTTCGCTTTTAATGAACGACTCCACTGTTGCATTCGGCATCGGATGGAAACCCGGGGAAGAGTGCAACCCTTATGTAGCCTGGCTGTGGCGTTGCATACAGTTTCATTCACGAATGTCGGGGCTTGTCTGTAACAGACTGAAATCGCACATACATCTCTCTGTTATGTATTGTAAAGTAAAAGTAATGTATGTTACAGCATGGAATTACAGAATCTGATGACTGTACAGTACAGATTGTGGAGAAGAAGGGAGAGCTTCAATTCTCACGTGATAAGCCCTCTTAGTCATAGAACCTCGCTGACACGAGTGATTGAGGGAAAACAATGGGCCGTCAATGCTTTCTCTCCTCCCCGACGGTTTTCTACTAGGAGACCGCAGACAGTTCTTTGCCGATGCCCCTGTCAGGCAAGGCTGTACTAAATATTATGCAGTTCACCGGTAACCATTAGAGAAACTCACACCGAGTGCCCCATCCCCATCCCCATCCCCGTCTTCTCTGCTAGGCCATCTCCATTATCTGGCCCGCATTGAGCCGACGGAGTACCGAGCACGCTAATCATAATCAATAATCGTCGTTTTACCTTATCGACCGTCCTAGCCTCCTAAGTGAGGTAGCTAAAGTGCCTCGAAGCTGGGAATATGAGCTACTAGCAAGATAGCTTACCTGACATTACTACCGGCTCGCACGCGCTCCTTGGGGCCCAGCCAGTTAGATTTCAACATCAGGAGCTTAATTCAATTGCCGTATCTGGTTAATCTCAGTCGGCTTACGACGACGTTTGCGGCTATCGTGCCACAACACCACGCTCATTCCCTTCATCAACAACACTCCAGAATCCTTTGACAGGTCACCTTACTCTCCACTTCCTTCAATTTTGCACTTGCATTCCTCAACCCAGGGCCCTGATGGCCCCGAAAGAGGATATGCTGCCCCCTGGCTGGGAGGATCTGGACAGGTAGGAAATTTAATATCTTAGCCACTTGTTTATTGTTTTCCTTCCCCTTTAATTGTTCGCCTTCACTGTATTCCATGGTCTACAGTCGGTCCATCAAGCATAATTTATTACGTTTTCTCTGGGCCTTCGGCTTTACTTCTCTGTCCGTACAGCTTGCTTGACGACTGAATAATGGCTGACTCTTTGGTCTTCCCCTTTGCGTCCTGTTTACAGGCAGATGGGGCAGCTCTTCATGATGGGCTTCGATGGGACGTCAGTCAATCCTCAAATTCGCTCTCTTATCGAGAATTATCATCTGGGCTCAGTTCTGTTGACAGCCAAGAACTTAAAATGTATTGTCACATCTATCATTTTCCTCTTCCCTTCGAGCACTTCTTTATTGACCACTTATCAAAGAGATTCAACCTTCCCTTTGCTAACAAAAACGAATGGCGAGCAGCTGCAGAAGAGGCAACGCGACTGGTCCTTGAGCTACAAACAATCGCCCGAGATGCTGGCCATCCCGTGCCTTTACTTATCGCCTTGGATCAGGAAAACGGCGGCGTGAATAGCCTGTACGATGAAATCTACATTCGACAGTTCCCCAGCGCAATGGGAATCGCAGCAACTGGTTCAAAGTCACTGGCTCATGATGTCGCTTACGCTACAGCCCAAGAGCTTAAAGCCGTAGGGGTCAACTGGATCCTTGGCCCTGTACTAGACGTGTTGACTAACGTACGAACCCAGCCGCTGGGGGTTCGCACTACCGGCGATGATCCCCAGGAGGTGTCGCAATATGGCGTTGAGTTCATGAAAGGCTACAAAAAAGCAGGATTGGTGACATGTGGCAAACACTTTCCGTCCTATGGTAACCTTGAATTCCTCGGGTCTCAAACAGACGTTCCCATCATCACCGAGTCGCTGGAGCAGCTCAGCTTGACAGCGCTGGTCCCATTCCGCAATGCCATAGTCCACGGTATAGATTCGATGATGGTGGGAGGTGTCTCTATGTCGTCCGCCGGCGTAAACGTCATGCATGCTTGTTTAAGTGAGCAGGTTGTTGATGACTTGCTGCGGAAAGATCTGAAATTCAATGGTGTGGTGGTTTCTGAGTGCTTAGAGATGGAGGCTCTCACTCACAATATCGGTGTCGGCGGCGGAACAGTGATGGCGAAGAATGCGGGCTGTGATATCATCCTCTTGTGCAGATCCTTTCCCGTGCAACAGGAGGCGATCAACGGTTTGAAGCTCGGGGTGGAGAACGGCATCATTGGTCGGGCTCGCATAGAGCAATCTTTGCGCAGGGTGTTGAAGATGAAGGCGAAATGCACCTCTTGGGACCAAGCCCTGAACCCGCCGGGACTGCCATCTCTAATGCAGATGCAACCATCTCATACCAGCCTCTCCAAAAGGGCATATAACAACTCTATTTCAGTTGTACGTGATAAGCAGAATCTGCTTCCGCTGTCCAACATCATTGAGCCTAATGAGGAATTGCTACTCTTGACTCCGTTAGTCAAGCCATTGCCCGCATCTGCAGTCTCTCGTTCGGTGACGGAGCACATGAATCTCTCTATCGACCCGATTGCTTCAGATAGAACCGCCTCTGTGCTGAGCGGTGAGAGTGTCTTCAAGGAACTGGGTCGTTCTCTCTCACGTCAAAGGAGTGGTCGCGTTCTACATACCTCTTACACGGCCAATGGCGTCCGACCAATCCACGAGAATTTAATAGATCGGGCTAGTGCCGTCATTGTCGTCACTGCAGATGCAAACAGAAACCTATACCAGCATGGCTTTACGAAACATGTCTCTCTAATCTGTAGGTCTCAGTTTACTCCATCGGGCGAGCCGCGAGAGAAGCCTATGATCGTCATCGCCGCTAGTTCCCCATATGATTTTGCCATGGATACATCCATTGGTACCTATGTCTGCACTTACGATTTCACAGAGACCGCTTTGGAGGCGTTGGTCAAAGTTCTCTATGGAGAATTGACACCGAAAGGCTCATTGCCGGGTTCTATCAGCCGCAGCCAGAAGCTCCATCAAGCGCGGCAGCACTGGCTTGTAGAAAACTGGAATGAAGAGAGAGATGCTCAGTCCTTGGATACTTTACTGGATGCAGTCAGAGCGGATTGCGCGCAGGGTCAGCGTTCTGAGCTGCTAGGTGTGACATCCAGCAGCTTCTTATTACGAAGAGAAGAAATTGACGAGGCGCATTTTGTTGTACGAAACAGCAGTACGCAGGCTTTGTACGGATTTTGCTCGACTTATTTCTTTAGGTCGACGGGCACAGGCGTTATTGGATCTTTGATTGTTGATCCTGCAAGACGGAAATTGTCGATTGGGAACTCACTGCACAACCGCGCAATCCGAACACTTCTTCAGCGAAAGGGAATGAGGAGGTTTCAGCTGGGTTCTCGACTCCCAGGCATATACCTAGGCATTCCGTCTTCCAATCCAGTGGAGCGTAAGAGGTTACGCCAGTGGTTTGCCAACCTGGGCTGGAACACTGCCCTTTCGCGGCCGGTTTGCAGTGTGGTGCTGCGGAATCTTTCAACATGGACGCCGCCTGATGGCCTCGTACAGGGGTTGAAAAATGCTGACGTCTCTTACGACCTTGTTCATGGATGGGATTACGCGGAGCCTATCCTTGATCACATCAAGACGAATTCTCGACAAGGTCTGATTGATATATACAAGATCGCTTTGGGAGGAGCACCAAACTGTGGCATAATACGGGCCACGCGGCCGAGCGATGGAGCAATTTTGGGTACTGTTGTGATATACAACGGACGGTCGCCATTGGCAGAGCACATGCCTGTGCTGAAAGCCACACAACCGTCCAGCGGAGGCATATCGTCCCCAGTGATCTCTCCGTCTGTTGGCGAGTACGCTACGGTGATGCAGGGGCTCATATTACTGGCCATCAAGCAAATTCGGAGACAAGGTGCAGAGGCCGTTGTCATTGACTGCGTAAGTTCAAATTCTTTTTATCCAGCGTTTCAAGTGATCCGTTCGCTCTCCCGGCTCACGGGTTAAGTTTGCATCCCGATCTGCAGTATGTTAACACATTATCTTCACAGGTTGATGGCGACAGCAATTTCGATTGCCTGTCTGGAATGGGCTTCAGCATGCTGCATAGCTTCGAGGAAGTGAACTGCGATGCAGCAACCTGGACCATGATGCCAACGACGTGAACGAAGTCAAACTTTTTTTGTCTCTCGACTGCCATCGTTCTCTTTGCTATGACTTTGATGATATCCCTTTACTTTATCTTCCTTTCTCTTTCACTATTGAACATGTTCTTGTCTGATTGACCTCGATTGTATGGTCTATACGTGTCAGAAGTTGTTCTCTTTCCGCAAGAATTAAGGCGGCCGTCTGGCTGTTCTCGTACACGACTCGCGGGGGACTCTTTTCGTCTTCTTCCATGTCTATATGTACATATTTTCACTTCTTCTGTCACTTCCCACTATGTTTGCCGTTCTATCGCATGCCCCGTGGTCCGACAGATTGACCTTGACTTGATGCCAAGGAACTTGATCAGCAGCGGGAAGCATGAATGTATATATCAGCAGGGCCTGTCGAAGAGGTTGCGGAAGCAACTTCTGAGGAGAAATAGGGAAATGTGTAAGATGGTCATCTAGAGGGCCAAGAAAAGCCACTTTGGAGCACTAGTACGTTTCTTACACCTTGGAAGGATCAACATGAAGCGACTAAAATGGACGAATTTCTACCCGTTCTAGCTTTAGAATGTTCATGGTGCTAAGGTCAAAGCCATCAAGTGAGATCTCGAAGCCACGTTTGTGGGAAGGAGAAGGCGGACACCGTGAATTGGAACGTTTCTTCCATTCAGATGGCAGGAGATTGATTCAGAGAATGTCCCTGTTAAGGCCGTATGCTCTTCTCGCTGCCTCGCAAACGAGTTTAAGACACCCAGAAAAAGCTTCTCCTGAATCAAGTCTAGCACAGGACTCTGCGATTGATTTGTGTTTACGAGATAGAATAATTTATTTTTTGAGCCTTCAGGAGGAATGGAATTCCCAACCCAAGGGCCTACTTATTCCCTACTTCTTTTCGTCCATTCAATGGTTTGAAAAGAGACATCCGTTGTCCTCGGAGCCGAGGAACAGATCCTGGCGAACGAAAATCGAGGCCTTCATGAAGTCGAAGTCCGGAGGACCGAAGTCCTAGCCGAATCCGGCGCGCGCTCTCGACGATTTGAGACCTCCCGTTTGAGAGCAGGCGTTCAAAGCGGGACTTTATGTTCGCTAGATCAAGGACAGGAAATAATCAGGGTCTGTAGACGTTTCGGGGGTGTACAATGATAAACCGGACGAGTAGAATGATGATTAAATCACGAAGCAAATGGAAAATGTTGTTTGCGGAGAATCAGGCTCGGTCATGATTTGAGATGTGGCCGCTTGCGGCCATGCCGAAGCGACTTGTTTGATGTTTGCGGGGCCCTTGATATCATCGACAGCAATCCGCTGTCACACAGGGGCAATGAGGACTAGGCAGTGAGTCTTGACCAAGATCATAGCATGCCTGGACCGGCTCTTGAAACACAGGGGAGAGGCAGCATCTTAGTGGACCATTCCTACGACTGCCGCCATCGTTGACGGGAGATGACAACCGAGCCGCGTTGAATTCCTTAGCATGAGACTAAAGAAAATCATGCAGATCCTCGGAAAGTTTCACAGTTTCACCTCAGTTCCACTAAGCTAAGAAATCGGCTAGTACATAGGCCAGATGGACATCATGATACTAGTACTCCGTACCGAGCCTCGTGTAGACGAAACACCCGCCATACAGAGGGAGTACCGTGACTTCCATCTCCCTTTGGTAAATCAATCATGTCCGAAGGTTCCTTAGTAAGAGGGGATACAGTATCTCTACCTAGGCCAAGACTGCATGATTTTAGAATACTTGGATTCTATCTATGATTGGTTCAATAAGCAAGTTGTGCAACCATACTCTGGCAAGAGGTTAGCCCGAATCTGGATAATGCAGACAATAATGGCTGCAGCTAACGTTATGAAGGGGGCAATAGGTCAAAGTTTAAATGCCCCTCTTCAGCAATGGTTTCTAGGCCCACTGAAGTTACTGAACAGATTTGCTTGTGATAGTACCACTGGGTATCTAGGCCATATCCACTCTACGGAGGAATTGGAGACTTGAGACTTGAGAGAGGTGCAGCAGAGAATGGATGATACTCTCAGACAAGGCTTATTCTGTTAAGCGACTTGATTTCCCTTGGCAGACAACCACAATTGTTACGTAAACTGCATGATATCGAATCACACAGATCAGATACAACGAGGTAGATAAGAAGACAGCGGATTGCAGCCTAGCAGCGTGCTCGGTAGACTGCAGATTGCAGAAAGGCTGCGCGAAGGAGGGGTAGGAAGATGAGCAGGCATAATTCTAGAAATTTACTACAACAGGCAATCAACCGGTGATCGAGTCCCCATGGCGATGTCTATCTTGCTTCTATGTACACATCAATGAGGAGTAATCCATTCACCATGCCATGCATCCATGTATGTAAGCTCAGTACTGTGCTCCATCGTGACGTTATGACCATGATTATTTTACGGCAGCCTTCGCATCTTACCGACCCCTTTTAATTTTCTCAAAACTTTGAGGACGGGAATGGCCGACAGAGTTGAATGAAGGCCCTTGGGTTGTGGGCTTGTGGCTAATCCGGCAACGCCGCCTGGTCTGATCTGAGACACACAGCTGAACCCAGCCAATTAAAATGGTAGCTGGTTGGAGTCTGATTTTGGCCCCCATGGATCATTTTCGACCTCAATATCTTGAATAATACCTAAATAATGTACTCTGTACTGTAATTAGGTACCGCTCATCAGCGTATGAGTTGATGATAGATAATGGTACAAAAACGGTAGTGAAAGGAGAGGTACAGCACTTCCTGATATTCCGTAAAGGGTTAGAGAAAAAGCCTCAGAGGCTAAAGCTTTCTTGGACCCAAGTGTTAACTGCATTCGTCGTAGATGAAGATGGAGCCTGGATGACTGACTGTAAGAGAGTTAGAAAGTAGTCTGGACAGGTACTCTACCACAGGGTGATGAATTAGGACTCTAGCGAGGCAGGCTGCAATCCTGACTAAGTGCCTAATTTCTGATTTGTCGAATCATAGTGTTAAGCTATCTGTTATGGAGTACTATCTTATCACCTGCACTGGCCACTCAGATCTCTGAAGGCAACCTTATGGATCCTTAATGGATAACAAATAGGCACACAGCTTCTTCAGTCAAATACCTTCAGGAGATTATCAGCCCTTGAACATCGTACCTCAGGCACTAAAATTAGGCTTAGTCGTAATGATCAAGCTTGGACAACAGGTCGAGAGAAAAGGCCTGAGTAGTCTCCCAGATTCCTTGAAAACAATTCCTCACTAGGTGTGAATTCGAACAGCATCCGGTCGGCCTTTGCGTCTTATTGACTCGCTCTCGTTCCCCCGGGTTTGAGAGCAGGCCATTCCTGTTCAGGTATAGTGTTGTTAGACCCAAGACCGCGTCTCCAAAAGTGGCAGGTCCTTAAAGTGCCAAGCTGGGGTAATTTTGCGCTAATTTCATAGATAACAGCCATGGTACGAAGCGAAGTAAGACTGTCAATACAAGTCATGCATACGTTAGGTGGTTGGTATTAAACGACATTATTCAGCTAAAAGAAGGTGAGGACTGAGTAATCATGTCTGTTTGCAGGGGGATAATCATGGCTGAACCTTCAGATCCGTTATTTGGATTTTTTTGCTCTTCTTGTGTCATTTGCCTTTCCTATACGGGGTAGGACCTTAGGTATCGTCATCATATTATGTCCATGTCGGTGTTATATTATTTTCCGACATCTGCTCCATACTTTCCGTACTCTTAGGTACGATGTATGAAATGTATGATAATGTAGAACTTTTAGTATGAGAAATGTTGCTACTTTACTGCTGCCCATCTATCATCGTACCAAAAAATTCACTGATCAGTCGGTACCTAGTTACCCCGGGTACCTTACGATGGAGTGTGTGGACTATGGAACTACCTCACCTATGTTTGATGACTTGGGGGCTGGGGCCCATTTTGGAAGGGTGGGGTTGGAGGGGACTGCTAGCAGGCAGAACTTTGGAACGGATCGGTTGCGGACGCTAAGGAAGCCTGGAAGGAGCTAAAGACGCATCTTGCCTCATGATCTGGTATCTAAATTTCCTCCCTGCAGCGCCCCCTGTTCTAGAAGAAAATGCTAAGAGTGAGGTACCAACTCGCTCTGACCCTACGGCGTAGATAAGATGATAGAGCATCGGCAATCTGAAGCAGAAAGGAAGGTAATGAAAGAAGAGGCGAGAGAGATAATCCACCCGAAAATGATCTATGATAAGAATACTTCTCTCTATTCTTCAAATAATTTCAGATAGCGAAAGCAAGAAAGGCCCTCCATACCTACTTCATCCCCAAGAGCCCAGTCAACCAGATGACCTAGATAGAATCCTTAATTAATACCCGCAAATCCGCGATCATACAGCCAATAATCGAATCACAAGTGCAGGAGTCTTCCCTTCCCAAATACCCTTCCTCGAGTCTCCACAGTTAAATCCGAATTCAGTCAAGTCAATAGGCCGTCTCCGGTCGGGGTCCTGCTCTTCTGTATTGACTAAGGTAGGTACTAGACTAGGGTGGCTACTGGCTAGATGCGTTAGTATTTAGTACCTAGTTTAGTACTCTGTATACTCTGTACAAGTAGTACTGGCTACTCTTCTGGCTACCTCTGCAGCAGATCCAGTTTCCATCATATCAACTTCTACACCACAAGAACAATTATACCATGTATGTCCCGTGGGCATTCTGATTCCACTGTAGAAACTGGGGGCTATACCTTGATACGAACTAGGTATGCAGTAGCTTACCTACTGTAGGTATCTCAGCTGGCTCCGTAACTTTTATTATTACGGTAAGTACGAGCCGAGTACAGACTAGGTACCCAAGGTATCTGGGTCTGATCCACTCACGCTGAATTCGGCAACTTGAGCAATGCTTTGTTTCTCAGAGTCCATCCACTCTGATGAATAAACCTTTGTCAACTTACGAGCCTGTGGTACGGCCTACAGACTATCTTACTCCGTCGAGACTGCAGTAATCTGTACTACTCCGTAGAATAAGTACTAGTCAGGTAGTGTAGCTCGACCTAGGTGAATCGGAAGAGGGAATTGTATCAGAACCACTTCATACTATCTACTGGTTCGGGAGAAGGATTGGGTTTCCGCTCCTCGTTCCCCACGCCAGTTCGGTTCGTTTTTCTTGCCTGCTGCACATCATCCCATTATTCTTCCTGGTCCTTTTCTTGTTCGGGCTGCTTTCAACAAATCCCGTTCAATCCAGATCTCTTAACGTCTTTTTCGACCTTCTCTCTACCTGCTCTCTTGCGCTTCCGGATCGCTCTTCTCGCTGTCTTTTGTGGACTTGCCGTTTTAAGTCTTCGATCGCCTCCACCAACCAAGGCACTAAACTAACCACACCACCACTACTATTACTACTGACTGCATTTATCTACTACATATCTACGACCATTTGCAGTAATCTTGCATACTTTACATTGTTATTAACATCACCATCATCATTATCATTATTACTCGTTACTTGTATCAGACTTCCTACTGTTCTATTCTAACTACACCAAAAATCAGCTTGGAGCCGGAAGCCAAAATACCTCACCTAGCTTAGTCCGGACCTCTCCCATCTTCTTACTCCTGCTTTCCTCTCTTACTGTTGACCTCATTCTTGTCTCCTGCTCTCTTTCCTACCCTCCAGGCGTCTACTTCTGGTCTTACGGACTGCTCGATCCACAACACTATTCCCTTTCCATCATCTTTGTCCTCTCCATGTTCGTTTCGCATTAGGTCTTTCTTACGTCCTCCGGGCTGGTCACGATCGCCTTTCCTCCTTCTTCCTCCATCCTCTTTCCGTTCTACTTCTTTCCTCTGCCCGCAACTGCCTTGGTCTTTCTCCCGTTGTCTTGCGTCCTCGATTCTGTTGTCTCTTTCGTCGGCGCTGTTCTATCCACTCATACATTGCCGTCACCATGGAGGGTTTCGATACTATGGCCATGCCGTATCTGGCCAGTCCCTTGTCACTGGGCAATATGCAGGGCGCCGACTACCTTAATGCCATGCCTGGTATTGATATACCCGACCAACGCTCGAATTTCGACTCCGACACGTTCGTTAGGTAAGTCCAATCGTCGCCTTGCGCTTGCAAATGATCATTCTGACCAAAAGCACTGGAACAGCGGCGAGGATATTCCCTTCACTCAGCACAGTTTGCCGAACACGTTGAAACGTTTCTCTTCGGGGTACGACGATCCCTTCACGGAAATGGTGACCCCATTCGACCCCGCACCCTCCGAACAACCCCCAGACTCGTCTATTGACCACAATAACAAGTTGCTGAGTTTCTCAATGCCCGCCTATAATTTCACTCTACTTGATTATTCGTTGCGGCGGACATCGTTATCGCTGTCGGCCCAGTTACATGGCATGTTCTTCCTCGCAGAATCGCCTTGGACCACATCCCCGACGGAAAACGCACCGCCTCAACAAGGGGCGGAGTTGACTTGCTACCGGCGCAACCTGTTCCAGATCACAGGCTCTGTGACCCTGCCACGGAGTCTACGGTACATCATGACCGAGCAGGGCGATCGTATACCTATCCTTGCGCAAGAACTCTGCGTTTCCGCCACTGAGTCTGTGGAGGGTAATTCGGTCAAAATCATTTCAGTGCCCTGGAAAACGCCCGCTGCGAACGGCAATCAACCGACTGATGACAATGGTGCTAGTAACAGCAATGCGAAGGTTGAGAAAGAACCACCACCAATTCCATTGGACATCATGGCGGGCCAAGACCTGGACACCGACTATGCGACGTTCCCAATTGCTTGGAAGCGGTTACAATTCCGTGTTGCGACGGCCAACAACGGGCGGAGGAAAGAGCTGCAACAGCATTTTGTCGTCCGACTGAAGGTTGTTGCGACTCTGTCCACTGGCGCCAAAATCCCAATCTGCGAGGTACACTCGGGACCTGTGATTGTACGAGGTCGTAGTCCGCGCAATTTCCAATCGCGTAAGGACTTACCGCTAAGCGGCAGCGCTGCAGCATCAAGAAAGAGCGCCCAGGCTGCCACTCTCAACCGCACACCTACCAGTGATACCGACCATCGGCCCAGTCTGACGCCAGGCAAGGCGAAGTCCGCAGCTAAAAGCACCTCGCCGGACACTTCGCTTCCTCAGTCGGCCATTGCAGCGCAGCGACAGTCATCCCCTGACTGGACTCAAATACCTCACTCCTCGGGAGGCGCGCTTTCTTCTACACCCCTCCCTCAACCGTCAATATATCCTCAGTCCAATCCTGAATTTTCACGCATGTCGGACAGCCAAAGACGGTCGAGCGCCATGGCGGCACCAATCAACCTTTCCCTACTAGATGACGATACTAGTGGCGGTGGTGTCAACTTGGTCGATTCAGCCAGGCCTGGCTCTTCGTATACCAACGACGTCTCGCACAAGAGTCGCGATGTGGGCAGCTCGGCGCCACCCACCAAAATGCGCAAGCTGTCCCACAGCGTGTCGCAGGCGCCGTCACGAAGCACATCAACGTCGCTACCCCTGCTAAACACCGCTGGCCTGCAGCAACCCTTCGCATCGTCTCTTCCGTTTCCGAACGAGAGTGCTGATCTGTTGTATGAGTATTTCCCTCTGGGCTTGGACGATTGGCAAGCTCCTGTGGATGCAGTCTACCGTCCACATGTGGTACATCACACCAATATGCCAGAAATGAAATTTGTCGCTGGAAGAGGGAGAAGCAAGCGGTATTTTGCTGCGGAAGATGTCTTTTAAGAGTTCCCTTTTATGGAAATTCGGCAGGGTCTCATTCCTCGATTCCGCAGAGGCTCTTTGAGAAATTAGCAGCAATCTATGAGTCCTATCTCGATTAATCTGTCATTCACTATCTCCTTCAAAGACTCTGCATCCGCCACCCCCGCCCTTCCCCCAATACCCCTGATCCCTTATCCTTTTTTACCCCCGGCATTCCTCTTTCTCCATCGATTTTCTCTTTTTCTTCTGGCGTTATCTATACTGGCACATCTTTCGGACAGAATACGCACTAACAGGGTGCGCATTGACTAGTCTAATGTATGGGTATGGGCTACACTGCAATTGAAGGTGCAGTTCTGGCGTGAAGGAGTTTACAATGACGGCGGAGTTCTTGTTTTTGTCTGCTGTCCCTTTGACCTTTTCTTCCCCTTCTTGATTTCCGTACTTATGCTCTTTAAGAGTTCATGTGGTTTGGTATGCACATATCTCACTGTGTCATGATGTCATGCTACGACCCTGTCAGCATACGGCAGAATTGTTGGGATCATATACATGCTCCAAGAAGACTCTGAAATCCAGCTTTGACCCGGTCTTGTGTGCGTCACTACCCGAAGCTGATGTCTGGTCCTGAAAATTAGCCCTGAAAAGATGAAGAAGAAATGCTAGTAATGGCTCGTGGCAGCTAATAAACAGCGTCCACCTCACGTCCAATGAATTCTTCTTTTGGTTTTCTTCGCACTCAATTCATGGCGGTACTACTTGCCAGCGGTTCCTTAGCTTCTAGTGGCATATCAGATCCGCGAATGGGTAATGAATGAATGCTATATCTTTCAGGGGCTGTTATTTCTCTTCTGGTTCTTGGTCAGTGTCATGGACCTTGTATGGCTGTCTAAAGGGGATTCACAGTATAGGTGAGATGAACTCTTAGCTCTTCAAAGTATAATGCCCTCCAATACTAGGAGACTCATGCGCGCACCTCTACACACACAAACGCACACACGCATATATATATATATGGCTGACATGGTTCTTTATGACATGACGGACAATAGATATGCGTTGTACGAGTATCATCAAGCGAGCCCTGATTGACTCACGCAAACAGAGCTTTTCAAAGATGGTATTATTATAGATATCCCAGTCCCTCACCACCAATAGCTTCGAGGTCAGCCTTGATCTCCCACTCATGTGCCCCAACCCGGGCAGCAATTTCCATCTTGCGGTGTTGTCCCATATCCAGCCATTGATACAGCAGATTCCCATCAAGCATGCCTCTCCCTGCGGTTCCGTCACTTTCAACAGCTCGGTAAGCTCGAGGGTTTAGACCGCAAGGGTGCTCCAGCGAATTCGTCAATTGGGACTGCAAGGCTGACAGCCGGCGATATGACTCTTCAGGAACAGACGTCACAATGCCAACCGAACCGCTCTGAGAGGTAATGAGTACTTGCTGGGATATGTTTTGGGAATCTATTTCCATCGAATTTGGGTCGGCCATTGCTTTCTCTGAGGAGACCATGGTACGTGGCAACAGAGTCATTGTTGTGGCAAAGTGACCCATATGAAACTTGCTGCGGGCCAGCAATCTATCACCGTTAGATGATTTCGGATCTATTTGAAATCAGCGTTTACTTTTCCTCCGTAGGCTCTATCGAAGTTACAAGATCTCACCTTCCGGGTCATACTGCAAGACATGGAAGTTGCAATCACTGTCAGCAACCAGAATGAACAGCTTGTCGCCATCAGGAAGAAAATCGGCAGCAACCACTTCAAGGTACCCTTGGTCTTTGCCAAAGAGGCTCATCTTGTATGGTTCCTCCTAAACCACCCGTTAGCTTGACTGATCCGCCTGTATGTGTGGATGTAGGGGATGATACCGAGTAGCCTGCGAACCAAAGCCCTTTGACAGCATCCCCCATTAGACACATTCCAGTACCTTTGAGCTCTTTCACCACGCTGACATAACACTGCATATCCATGAAGGCAACAGGGAGCAGACTGCCATCCTCCTTCAGCCCTCTGACCATGCATTTTTGCCCTTGCGCAGCAATTAGAAATCCTTGACCGCCAATCTGTGATAGCGCAGTCACGGCGCCTTTGACCAACTCCTTGCCTATAAGTTTTAGTTTGCGGTCTGTCTCTGGTTTCTCCGGGTCCGGAACCACTTTGATCACTTCGAACACGTAAATACAGCCACGAGACGGGATGTCTTCACCCCGAGCAAATGCTGTTCCGACAACAATCATATTCCTGCGCTCGTGGGTATTTTCGGAAACTTCAAGATCCATATTCTTTACCGCCATTACATATTCAGCGGGACCTAGTGAGTAGCTTCACGAAGAAGAAAAGCGTAAGTACTGGAAAACTAATTTGCAAGTTGGTTTAGGTCCACACCTATCGATAACCGTCCATGTTCTCGGACTTACGACTTTGAGCGAGCATTGGCGAAGCTCGGGGAGGAATGAAATTACTAGACCTGTTAACATGCGCATATATGTGAAGACAAAAGTCATACCTTCGTTTCGCCAGTCCGGGTGCAATTCATCATCATCAGGCAACTTGAAATCTGCGCTATGACTGGTAGCCAGTACGTACGTTTCAGAGGAAGTAGCATAGGCCAAATGATCCACTTGCTCCCCGATACCGATTTTTCTCAAGGCCCATGTATAATCGAATAGGGTCTCTGATGGGAACCGACAGATGCGAAGCACGTCCTAGGAATTGATTCAGCATGTGCCACATGAAGGTGGGGAAGTGGGAAAACCTTCGAGTCCACATATACAAAGCCTTTGTCAAGCGAAGGGCTGGCTAAGTCGAAAATGCTCAGGTCCCGCACGGATTCTCCTCTCAAACGAAGAACGTGGGGGCAGCTTTTGGCCGTTTTGAGAATGAAGCTTGCAGAGGGTCCAGGCATAAAAACGGCACTAGAATCTGAAATATTGGGTAAAATACGCAGTGACCTAGGCCTTGATAGCTCCTCGTTGGACTGCATTTCCTTCTCTGAAGTAGTAACCCTCGGCAATGTGTGATTAGATTCTTTGACGAAGCTTAAGCGAGTATCATTTTCGCCCTTGATAGACGACGCAAATGCCTTATATATCACAATGTCATCACTTTCAGTGCGTAACTGCCTAGAACATCAGTACACGGCCCTAACTCGGGGTCCAAGGGAGGTGAAGTGAAAGGACCTGGCGACGTACAATCAGGTGAGGTGAAGGATTCCAGGATTCGCCGAGATCTGCAATAACCGCCTCGGATAAGACCTCCCGCGTAGTAGAGCGCTTGGGGAGCTCAGTTGATAGTATCGGTGGTAAGCAGTCAATACCCTCGATAACCGACATCAGTTGCTGATCAGGCAATCGATAAATCTAACGTTTGTCAGCATTGGCATACGTGAGAGATGCTGGTGTGACTGAAGTCAAAATGACTTACGTAAAGTCTGCAATCTATGCTAAGTAGGAAGAGGAACAATTCGCAATGAGTATCCTGCTTCGAAGTAGGCCGCGTAGACGAGAAAATCTCAGCTTTGTCCCAATATAAGCAACAAGAGAGCCATTTGCCCGCCCTCGCAGAGTCGTTCAATTCCACCTCATCAAGGTCTCCACTATCATCTGCTTGAAGAAGCATCAACGTTG
This sequence comes from Aspergillus lentulus, assembly GCF_001445615.1. Taxonomy (NCBI): domain Eukaryota; kingdom Fungi; phylum Ascomycota; class Eurotiomycetes; order Eurotiales; family Aspergillaceae; genus Aspergillus; species Aspergillus lentulus. Next base: position 1,007,099 of record NW_028322112.1, read on the forward strand.
AATCATCTCGGAGGATTGCTATGTATGGGTCAGCCAGGCTGGCGCTAACAGCCATACGCTCATCGCTGGTGTCTTCGTCCCAGACCGGATAGATTTGCGCCAGGTCCAAGTCTGTCATTGTTAGTTTCCTTATATACTCCTTACTCTTCAGGGCTAAAGCCTCACCAATATCGTAACTTCGGACCTCGTTCCTCAGGACCTGAACAACTCGCCTTTTGCACGACAGCGTCCCAATCTCTATGGTCACATCGTTGTTCGGATTAAACTCAGGAGCTTTGAAAGGTTTCAAGTCTTGTGTCCCCGCAATGAAAACTTGTGACTGTTCCTTGTCGGGAGCTTCAGGCTTCGACAGTATAACATATTGGCGGTATTCTTGATTGATTTGCTGCTCATCAGGGACCAATGGTGCACCGCTTCCAAGAGCTACAACTGCTGTCCAAACCCCTTGAACAGATTGAGCGTCAAAAGAAGCTGTGACATCCGGTTCGATTTCGCGCTTCATCAGTACCAACCCACCATTTCTGCCAGAGCCTTGAGCAGCTACTAATTCAAGCTCGGAGCAAGCATTCTCAATGAGACGACTTGTGTTTTCGACAGTCGAAGCAGGCTTTCCTAGCGTTATATCTCTCAAGGGGCCGATATTAGGCAGTCTGTCGAGTACCTGAAATTTATACACCTCGACTCCGGACATCTCTGCGGATGGACGACGACCAAGAGCTGGCGTTTCAGGCTCTGCAGTATAGAGGTCGTCTTCATAGACATCCTCTTCACTTTGACTATCGTCTGAGGCTTCTTCACGATCTTCTGCCACATTGCTCATTCTTGGCCGAGGCTTTTTTGAATTTGAGGACATGGAGGACCAGCTGAGAAGGACAGAATCTGCATCCTCGCTGCCAAAAAAAACTCTGTCGGTTCCAAGAAAAGCTGAGGATGATGCACCAGCTTTCATAATAGCCCCCCCAGCCTGTGCAGGTAGAGGGCGGAGTGAGATGCCTGACACTGACCTTCCGTCCAGTTGGAAATGGACAAGCACCATATTCCCCGACGAAAGAACAAGAACCAGATCCCCGCTGCTGTCAGAAAGATGCTCCACAACGCATCCTTCCAGTCGGAGTGCGAGGTCTGACTGATCAACCATGGAGAATGCCGAGACTTGTCTGGCGAACTCATTAACCCCAACCGCATTGGTTTTGCCTGCCTGATCGACGTGCACTAATTCATTGGACCCGATAAGTAACGCGCCTCCAACTGGTGGTGGAAGGGCAACCACTTTGAACAAGTCGCTAGGCAATTTTGGTACCGAAAGTAAAGTCGTGGAAGCTCGCTGTTCCAAATCTAGTGTAAACACAGTGTAAAAGACAGAATCTTTTCTTTCGGGGAGCAAAGCATGTGAAGTAGCAATCTGCGAGTAGAGGATGCCGAACGTCGGCTCCCTATATTCATATAGGAACGCAAGACTGACAGGGTGAAGTATAGACGGATCCAATGCAGTTAAGGGAAGCACAAAGGACGAGGCATATGGGGTCTGATACACGGTGCGGTCTTTGCTCTTCACATCATTGCCAACGTGATCCGATACTTGATTGAGATCGTCTTGACGAAGATCGAATTCGTACTCGTCCATGGCTAGGTCATCTCCTGGTTGATGAAAGGGTAAAATTGCAAGATTCCGAATCCCAAAGTTGAAGACTGCGCATCTACTGCTTGGATCCACACTCAGGATACTGCCACAACTGCTCAGATCGGGTACCCATGGACTACGGGTTAGATCATCCCTCTCATAGTAATGGATTGAAATGGTTGAGATCCCATGACGTTCTGGGTCCCATTCCACCAAGCTAAGTTTGGCATTGCGGAAAGCAAGTAAAAGAGCTTCACCACCGCTCTTAGGATTCAGAATTTTGACCCGAGAGATGTCGACTACTGTTCCAGAAAGCGGATATTCTCGCTCCAGGACGAGCTTCGTTGTCTCTACCTGGTCTGGCCGCGCAGACTTACCCTCAATGGTTCCACCTCTCGGGTGATGTTGAACGTTGAGTAAAGTGAAGACCTGGAGAACAGAGGTCTTCACCACGACCAGATTCTCCGCTGTTGCTGAGATAAATGGAATGGCCAGGGCATGAGTTACCCCGGAAGGGGGTAACAATTCTGTATAGCACTGCATTTTTTGTGTGGCCGATTGCTATGGTTTTCCCTGCTAGAAACCTTTATCAACATAAAACAGTCCAGGAATAACCAAGAAGACTATACATTGCAAAGTCAAGGGCAAGAATTGGGATTTAGAGAATGAATGAAGGGTGGCCATAGGCTGATGATCTATACAACTAAGTCTGCTGTGTTTTGAGTATTTTGCCAATCCTGCGTGATCTGTCACGTGATTCATCGGGCTTGTTATGTTGATGATGTAATTGATAATATCCATACCCCTGCAGTGCACCCAGCACACCATGATCGCTCATTGTTCTCATTGTCGTTACCACCTTTATCACAAGTGCCGATCAGAGAACCCCTGAAATATAGTAGTGTGTCCTGCTCCGCAAAGCCTGTGGACTATCTATTTCGCCAAAGCTAACATATATGGCAGCATCGTCACCCTTTAGTTTTTGCTTAGTTGGATTTCTTGAAAGCTTTGCAAATATGCCACAATGCCTCTCCCATGGATCTCCCTGATTTGGTTTGCGTATCTAATAGTGATAACTGTTTTGATTGTTGTTGCCTCGGTCTTTATACATGTATATCAGACACCTCGGGATCGATCCTCATTTGTGACCTTTATGTGCGTCTTTTCCATTGCCGCTCTTCTTGCGACAGTAATGTTACTACCAGTTGATGTCGCTTTGGTTTCCTCAACGACATCATCCGCTCTGGGTCAGCGAAAAGAGTGGGCCACCCAAGAAGAGGTCGACAAAATTACCTACTCCTTAACAGTTGTCTATTACTCGCTATACTCCCTGGATGCTCTGCTCTGCCTTGTTGGAATCCCTTTTGCCTACTTCTGGCACGAGGATTATGATGAAGTAGCCGTCGAGACGGGCGATCAGACAGCCTGCAAGCGGTTTTGGGCTGCTACCAAATACACTCTGGCTTTCATTGCAGTAGTCATTGCGTTGGTTCTTGTCGGCTTCTTCGCTCCTATGTTGGAGAGTCAACCTGGCCACGATCTGGGGTATTGGCGAAGATTTTTGATCGAGAACCGTGAGTTTGATTCCTTTTCGGATGACGACTTTCTCCTCAAAACGCTCATGATGTCCTACAGGAGGTGAACATGCTTTTACATTTCTCCTTGGGTTCGTAACAACCATTGGCTCTTGTCTATATGTCTTCTATACACCTTCAGGGCTAGCATTGCTTCCGGCGCTTCTTCTCAGAAAACCCTATTCTTTCGCAAACCAAACATTGGTAGGTTCTACAGCCATGCAACTGGATTTCAATCGTGAACGGCAACGCCAATTGGAAGGTCGCTGCGGGGGTAATTCGGCGCTTCTATCTCCAAAAGACAGAAGAGAATTGGACACTTTGGTGCGGGAAGAGAGGACTCTCATCCGCCGGCAGCGCTTGATCGAAGGACGCCAAGAAGAAGACCAAAGCTGGCCAGTCACCGTTTACTCCAAACTGAAGACTATCCTCCGTCCATTCAGGCTTCTGGGCGGCTTCTGTCTATTTCTCGTTGGGTTTTCGACGTGGATTTCATTGCTCATGACCGTTATTGATAAATTGATAAATTCGTCTTGCAAGCATCACTGTGGTTATGTACTCAGCCGTACCAACTTCAACCCTATGAGTTGGCTTCTTATTCAGTCTTCCAGGGCTTTTCCAACCGACTATATCATTTTTGCGCTTATTGTCTTCTTATTCTTTTGGGGCTCGGTCGTCGGTGTTGTCGCAGTGGGCATTCGATTTCTTTGGATACGAATTTTCCAAATTAGGAAAGGTCACACGTCGCCCCAGGCCATGTTGCTGGCGACAGCCATGCTGACGCTGATAACCCTGGGCTTGAATTACTCGATTGTTATGATGCTTGCACCCCAGTACGCAACATTTGGACCGCAAACTTTCTGCGACTTAGCCCCGAGGTCTTCAGAAGAACAGCCGGATTGCTCAAACCACAGGCATTTGGTCAAGCCATGTTCAGAGAAGGCAGATAGCACAGCTGCAGATAAGACCTGCACGCCCAGCGTCGCAAGCACCATTTTAAATCGGGTGGCGCTGAATTTTCCACTTTTTGGTGCCTTGCTGTTTTGGGCACACTTTCTTTTCCTTGGTATTTGGCAGACCTGTCACAAGGAACTTTGTTTCTTATGCTGCAAACTTGGAAGCTAACGATTGTGCAAAAATAGGTATCTACTTAGTCATCCTTGTGGCATCTCTCGTCCGCTCGCCGAGACTCGACGAACGCCAGCTGGATGAGGACGTCGAAGAAGCCGAGGAAGAAAGTCTGTTAGCAAGCACCGGAAGAAGTGGCAATCCTACATGAGGGGACGTCCCAACGCTTCCAGAGAGCCCGCTACTTCGATTAATGAACGATTATTCTGAAAATGTTTTCTTGATTCAAGAGGTGATAAAAAGGGAAAGACAGCGGATATGGTGATTTCCGCCAAGGGATTATAGTCTTGTATCACGTGTTTATAGTGTTACATCTCGGGTTCCCTCATCATGCTCCCCTTCGTGAGAGTCGGAGTTTGCGAGATGCCGTGGTCGAGCCTCCGTATGGTAACTTTCAAGTGGGCAGGTCTGAATTTCAAGGGAGCCTCTCTGGAAGTATCCTTCAACTTGATATACCTAAGACTTTGGGGCATTATTCAGGAGAGCGAGAGCACTTTCGAAAGCCTTCACAACGTCGGCATCTGCATGGATATGTTAGCACGGCTTGGCTGGCGGCAATTGTTGTACTCTCGCACAATGTTTTCTCCTATTTTCTAAATCCTCTTCGGATGTCTGCACATGCTGCGACTGGGTTTTGAATCTAGACATAAGTCAGCTGAACTGTCGGCTTGTGTAAGGGTACAGGCCGAGACCTTTTCAGCGCTCTGCTTTCATCACGAAGAACAGCAGACTGTGACCAGGCCGTAAAAATCTAGACCAGCAATGTCAGAGAGATGGGTTATGGCTTAGAAAAGTACAAGGTACCTCAAGAAGCCTCAAAGATCGAGCCCGCAACTCTTCCTCAGCATCCCCATGTTGTTTCATAATATCTGAGTATATTTGTTGAAGTTTTGTCCAGTTGCATTGTGACAAGTCTTCTACCAACTGCCGTCTGACTTGTGGAACATTATGATGCTCATTCAAGCTTTTCTGCTGATCCGGTCTGGATCCATGATCGCCGTAGTCAATAGAAGCTTTGGCGTGGGTTCCACCCAGTGAATCCATCTTTACCTGCAGTGCCTTATCACGGCACTTCTTCTCAAACGTTGTATAACTAGAGGGAAAGATAAAAGGTCAAAGGCGAATGGATGATTGTTTGCTCGCAGGATCTAAATTTCGAACAGCTCGTTTTACCATGCTGTCACTCCTGCCTCGCTAATAACGTGCTTCAGCATTGAGCAGTTCGTGGAAATCGCCAGTTCTGCCAGATAGCGAAGCAGAGTGCGTGGCTGCCTGAGGCATAAAGTGTAGTAGAAGTATCATGTGACGTCAACGTTCGAGGACATACCGCACCTCCAACTTAGCCTGCTACAAGAAAGATTTGACTGCTGGGAGCAATGAACCATTATTTTTCGATTCCATACACTTTCTTGATGTCTATGAGTTGCCTAGCAGGCAGACCGAGATTCATAGACTAACAGGAGGGCGCAAGATTGTGAGCTATCTGCTGACGGTACGATAGCACAATAAACAGTACATTTGAGATGAATTGTCCTATTTGCTCTCGAGTCTCAAACTCGCGCCTACGCTTTTATTGTCCCACCTGTGCCTGTAACAAACTATACACACTACGTATCGATAATGCCAGGGTTCTCCTGGAGAAGGAAGCCTTAGGACGGCAGCTCGAGAAAGCGCTTCTGCATCAGACATCTACTCTCTCCCATCGTCGCTCTGAAGAATGCTCAACGCAGTCGCCGAACAAGGTGCCCAGTCCTCAAGATGTCTTGCAAATTATAAATGCAAAAGCCGAGTCTTCCATCAGGAGGAAAGAGCTTGCGCTTCAGATCCAGCAACTGAAATCCGAGATTAAAGACAGGCAACTTGGCATTTCTCAGCGGAGGTTGACCTTAGCCCGACGACGTTCAGATGCTGAGTCTTCAAAGTTTCAGCTGGAAAGTCGCGAGATAGCTCTGCTATGTGGTGTCCAGAATACCATCAAAAGGACGGAGCATCTCTGGCATTCCTTGCACAGCAAGACAGCTGAGGCTCGAATTTTTCTTTGCCGCGAGGTTGCGAATCTATACAGCCTAAGACAGTGGATAAAGCAGGATGGCGGTGAAATGAAGGAGACATACGTAGTTGGTGGTGTTCCTATCATTGATCTCCGAGACCTGAACGGGAAGTCGCAACCTGCCCTCCTCCTGGATATGCCAACATGAAGTATTAATGCCCAAATAGGCGCCACTGCAGTCCAAATATCAACATCATTCTCTAATATTGCTCATCTTCTAGTCCTCGTGTCACATTACTTATCTTTGAGGCTTCCGGCGGAGATTACCCTTCCTCATAGAGACCATCCCGTTCCCACGATTCATGCACCTATTGGGTCGTATACCTCACGGGAGTCGATCTTGACAGCTACCTCAACGCAGCTGCATAACCCCGCTTCATCTACGACACACCCATTAGGCTTTCAGTCTAATCATTACCAACCTCGACCTCTCACTATCGATAGAAGTTTACCCAAGCTCGCTAGGGAAGACCCAGGGTCATACGTCCTTTTCCTAGAAGGAGTTACATTGTTGGCCTGGAACGTTTCCTGGCTATGTCGTACGCAAGGACTCGATATCGCGTCGGACTCTTGGGAAGAGATCTGCGATATTGGGAAGAACATGTGGCAGCTACTTGTTGCTCCTCCGCTGGAAGCGGCAACTCTGATGAGAGCATTTGCTGGTCGAGAAACGCAACCTATAAAGCTCTTAAGAGACCCTCCTAGAACTTCTATCCAAAGGACCATATCGTTCCCCATGATGGGGCATTACTCACATGGCACTGTGCATTCATTCCTGGGTGCTTCGGAAGGTACGGAGTTCGTTAGGACGTGGAGACTGCAGATGCCGCTCAAGGTTGTCGACAAATTGAAATCAATGCTCCTGGGAGAGATGGCGAGCGCGGAATGGGAAGTTCTCGAGGAGAAAGAGTGGAATGATAGTGAACAGACCTCGACGAGAGCGCCTGTCCAAGGGTCGAGGTCGCAGCCTGGAGACGACGTAATGCCGGACAAGAATTATGTCAGTCATATGGCATCAGCTAGTGGTGTCCCTAATGAATTAGATAGCACCAGCCGCCCACGGGGAAGTAGTGGTTGGACTAAATTGAGAAATCGATAACCTGATCGTTACTATATTCGTGATCCTAAACACTACCCACCTAACGAATTGCCCTTAATGGGGATACTTGAATAGAAAAAAAGCTTGGGTGAAAGCAATTATTGTTGTTGAGGTATGATCTACAGCTTGCAATATTGTTTAGCAACGTAGCTCTAAACGCAGACAGACAGAAGCACCATCGAATGAATGGCCTTCTCAACCCCAAAGAGAAGAAACAAAACCAATGTTAACCTGGAGCATTGAATGATACGTGAGTTTGCAGCAGACTGGAAGATCTAATGATTGATAAGATAACAAGCATCCACGCCCGGATTATCCTTTCACCTCTCACTACCTCTCTTCCGAGCCGCATAATTGCTACCTATTTACGCCATACAAAGCCAGGTAAACTTCGATCTTCATTTCTGGCTCGCAACTACTGTCTTATTTATTGGTTTGACAATGGTCCCTGTTTCTTAGCACACTCTCCTGCTCTCTAGTGTTACCACTCAAGCTTGGCAATCAAAATACAGAGGCCTGCTGTCCAAATACTGTGTCAACCTCACTCTGTTCGGGTCATGGCATTGATCAAATCCTAAGAAAGGCTTGAATCAAGATGGGCCAGCTTACGCAATGGCTACAGTCAGAGATGGCAGCTTCTGGTAAGTATTTTCTAACTAACATAGTTCATACTCATATCACTTAAAAAAAGCTCATTTGCATTGATACCGATCCTCTGGTCGCTGCAACTTGGGTGTGGTAATGATTATATCGACTAATACTCCATCTCTGTTGCAGCCCTCAATCGAAGTATCCCTCTAGTCTCAGACTTACCTGATTCCCTTCTCCGGGCAGAGCTTATTCGGAGGAGCGAAATTCGGGGATCGACCAGCGACCGAGTAGCTTGTGGTTCGAAGGAGAAAGGCGCTTACAACACCCAAATACATGTGCTGGCATTGTTCCTTATTCTGGTTTTGAGCACATTAGGTATTGTTTACATCTGGAAAGGTTTGATATTATCTCAAATATACTGATCATATATTAGCATGTTCATTTCCAGTTCTCGCACGTCGATTTCCACGGCTACCGATACCGCGCCACTTTCTTTTTATCTCCAGGCATTTTGGAACGGGGGTTTTGATTGCCACAGCTTTCGTTCACTTGTTACCCACGGCATTTGTCTCTCTTACGGATCCTTGCCTTCCTCGTTTTTGGTCGGAGACCTATCGCGCAATGGCTGGATTTGTAGCCATGATATCGGTTTTCCTGGTTGTCGTCGTAGAAATGTTCTTCGCTACGAAAGGTGCTGGTCATGTTCATGGGAGCGAGTATGATCATCTAATTGGCAGTGTTGGGCGGGGGTCTAGCGAGTCTGTTCGTGATGACGCAAATTATCTGGGGCTGGGCCGTCATCACTCGACAGAGAACCTACGCCTTAATCTCATTCAAGCGAATAGTTACGCGGATGGAGCGCAGGAGCACTCCAGTTCATTGTCCCCGATGTCAACAGATGGTGTCGAACAAGGACGGTCTAAGAAAATGGACCCTTACAGTGAAACCGGCGACACTGAATTTGGAGACATCGATTCTCTGGACAATCACAGTGATTCTCAGGTCTCTGACTCGCATCCTCGCCACCTGCAGTCCCACCGACGTGATTTGCATCCAAAACCGAGTCCTGGATTACCAATGCAAAGCCCGCAGCGTCAGTTGCTGCAATGTCTTCTCCTCGAGGCTGGTATCCTCTTCCACAGTATCTTTATCGGCATGGCCCTCAGTGTCGCCACTGGGACGTCTTTTATTGTCCTTCTTGTGGCTATCTGCTTTCACCAAACTTTCGAAGGTTTCGCCCTTGGATCGCGTATTGCATCCTTGATACCAGACCTTTTTTCGCCGTCGTCGCCGAAGCCCTGGCTTATGTCGCTTGCCTACGGAACTACAACACCCGTTGGACAAGCTATCGGCCTAGTTTTGCATAATCTCTACGACCCTGCAAGCACCACGGGCCTGCTCATGGTTGGCATCACCAATGCAATCAGCAGCGGGTTATTACTTTTTGCTGGACTTGTGGAACTCTTAGCGGAGGACTTTCTAAGTGAGTCTAGCTACGCGACACTCAGGGGTCGGCGGCGTATTGAGGCCTGTATATCCGTCGCGAGCGGGGCTCTGCTGATGGCATTCGTTGGCGCCTTTGCCTAGATCTTAGTCAGAATCTGTCTTGCATCTTTTTGTAGATATTGATTGATATAGACTGCTTACAGCTGCTAGCCGTCATGTGCGATACGTTACGCAGACTTGGTTTTACATTTTCGTATAACTGTCTGTAGCTTTATTGTAAATGTCGGAGGCTTGGGTCGAACGCTCTCTAAACATAGGTGCAGGCGTCAGAACCGAGGGCTTCGTGTGAATAGTGTAAAATCTCCATCATGCTACTTTCCTTTCCGTCAAAAGGAGCTCATATTGGGTAAAGTATGCCTGCCTTGACACTATCGATTAACATAAAAGGATCACACTTCACACAAAGATGGGGTGAACTACATCACTCTAAGCTCAGATATTGGTAGTGACCAAAGTTGATCATTCATGAGCTAGGGGATATCGACACTTTCACGCAACCAGTCCTAGGACCACAGATCATGTGCACGCTATGATATATTCAGTCGACACATATGGACAAGGACAAAAATCCATCTAAAGTAGCTCGACCACCAGAGCACTAGCTCCACCGCCGCCGTTACAGATGCCAGCACAGCCAAATTTTCCTTTCTTGGCCTTCAAAACACCGAGCAATGTGGTTGTAATACGCGCACCACTAGCGCCGATAGGGTGACCGATAGCGACGGCTCCACCATGAAGGTTAACCTTTTCCTCAGGAATGCCAAGTAACTTCATATTGGCGAGAGCAACAACGCTGAAAGCCTCATTGATCTCAAAAGCATCAATGGCATCCTGGCTCACACCTGCGTGTTTGAGCGCTTTCGGAATTGCAAGAGCTGGAGCAGTCGTGAATTTGCTGGGTTGCTGAGCAGCGTCTCCCCATCCGAGGATCTTCGCAACCGGCTTCAAATTGAGCTCCTTCAACTTAGCCTCTGAAACAAGGACAACAGCAGCAGCGCCGTCGTTGAGAGGAGAAGAGTTAGGCGCCGTCACTGTCCCAGAACCAGGTATAAACGCAGGCTTGATGGCTCGAAGTTTCTCCGGGTTGAGCTAAGGACTCCATGATCAGTCTGACATGAACACAACGCGTCGGATGGAGATGCTCACATTCTTCGGTTCTTCATCTTGCGTCACAGTCACACCTGGTTTTCCCCTAAATCCAGGAAGCTGGATAGGGGCAATCTCTTCGTCGAAAAGCCCAGCCTTCTGGGCCGCCTGAGCTTTTTCATAGGTGCGGATAGCATAATCATCCTGTTGTTCCCTGCTAAAACCATGATCTTGGGCGCACTCCTCCGCTTGTAATCCCATGAGTTCCTGCTTGCCCGCGTCAGTCAAGCCATCCTTCATGATGCCATCCACCAGACTTTGATGGCCGTATTTAGCACCAGTACGCAGATTTGGGAGATAGTGCGGTGCGTTCGACATCGATTCCGTACCGCCAGCCACAACGACGTCAGCATTTCCGGTCATGATAGTCTGGGCACCGAGTATGATCGCCTTCAACCCGGACGCGCAAACCTTGTTGACGGTGGTACAAACGGTCGACTCTTCAAGCCCAGCACCAAGCGCACATTGTCTAGCAGGATTCTGTCCGACACTACAAAATGTCATCAGTACCCGCTTTTGATAGATTCAGAACGCTCTCACAAGGCCCAGCTCACTTTGCAGAAATGACATTACCGAAGAAGACCTCCTGCACGTCCGAAGGCTTAAGTCCGTCAACTTTGGCAAGAGCAGCTGTTTCCTACCATTAGAAAGATTGAACCCATTAGGAGAACTTTTTTAGAAAACGCGCTATGACCTTATAACATACCCTTGATGGCATGGGAACCAAGCTGCGGGGCAGTCAAGCTTGAGAGCGAACTATGCAGATGAGACAACGGTCAACCTCATTCTTCAAGTGAAACAAACCACGAATTATGAAGTCCTACCCCAAGAAAGATCCCACCGGTGTTCGGGCGGAAGAAACAATATAGACAGCTGGAAGCGAAGACATAGTAGTCATTTGTTGTGTTCCGACTTTCTAAGTATCAAAAGAGTTTGATCCAAGCCTTGAAGAGGGCACCGCGACAATAACAATGGGGCGTCAGCCTTGAGGTCTTTTTTCTGAAATCTAGACCAATTTATAGAGAATGTCTCCAACCGATGCCGATGAAGAATCGGGCGAATCCAGGGTGGGGGTTGTAGGAAAATATAAGCACAGAGGTCAACCTCCCTTTTAGAGCAAAGCGGGGGGCGGACATTCGCGTGTGGTAACTCAGAAAGGGTTGGCCAAGCCCGGGCCACTCGGCGAGTACCCAATTTGGACCTTCCGAAGTTGAGACAGCCTTTTTTGGTTTGAGCAAAGAAGGCATCCGCTCCAACGTCTGGAGCCAGGTCTGTCCAGATTCAGAATTTATTCGCGCAATGGAGGATCTTTATGATGAGTATGCTATATGGAAATAAAGTTTCATACAAATAGAACTTAACTAATCTGGCTCTAGGTTCGGCAATTATGTTGGAGAGCCTGCGGACTCTGACGAGGAAAACCAAGATGAAGGGCTCAAGCCGCAGGCATTTGCTTTCGACGAAGCATTCGGAGAGGAAGAAGATGAAAACCAGAATGCAGATCAATTGATGGAGGTTGACGGTATTTCATATCTTTCGAAACATTACTACCTCACACTCGTTCTGACTTCGTATGCAGAAGGCCCTTCGAATGCGGTCGTCCTACATGAAGACAAACAATATTATCCTAGTGCAAAGCAAGTCTACGGTGACGATGTTGAGACCTTGGTCCAAGAGGAGGACTCGCAGCCACTTTCGCAACCCATAATCGCTCCCGTTCAGCAGAAGAAGTTTTCGATCGAGGAGGCCGAGCTGCCACCCGTTCATTTCTCGCGCGAATTTATGACGGACTTGCTCAGTTTTCCTAGTCAAATAAGGAACATCGCGCTTGTTGGCCATCTCCACCATGGGAAAACAGCGTTTATGGACATGCTTGTGACGCAGACACATGATTTGACAGAGCGTCTGGAGAAGCGAGTAGGCAAGCGGAAGGAGGAACAGCTCCGCTATACCGATATTCACTTCTTAGAGCGAGAGCGGGGTGTCTCTATAAAGTCGGCACCTATGACTTTAGTACTCCAAAACACCAAAGGAAAATCTCATCTTTTCAATATCATTGACACTCCCGGCCATGTGAATTTCGTGGACGAGGTGGCCACATCGTCTCGGCTCGTCGACGGAATAGTGCTGGTCGTGGATGTCGTCGAAGGCGTGCAAGCGAACACGGAACAGATCATTAAGCACGCCGTGTTGGAAGGTCTTCCCATAACGATGGTCGTGAACAAGATGGACCGACTGATTTTGGAGTTGAAGATTCCGCCGAATGATGCTTACTTCAAGTTAAAGCACGTGGTCGAAGAGGTAAACACTATTATCGAGAGGATTCTGCCCGGGCAAGGGGAAAGGTATCGGCTGAGCCCTGAAAAGGGTAATGTTGCCTTTGCTTGTGCCTCTATGGAGTGGTGTTTTACCCTACAATCTTTTGCCAAAATGTATGCCGAAACTTATCCCCAAGTCGAAACGTCTGACTTTGCCTTACGTCTTTGGGGGGATATTTTCTTCAACCCAGGAAGTCGAAAGTTCACTCGAAAAGGAGTGGAAGAGAATTCCAAACGGACATTCGTTCAATTCGTCCTGGAGCCTATTTATAAACTCTACTCTCACACTATAAGTGAAAGCCCAGATGACCTGAAAGAAACGCTTGCAGGTGTGGGTATCAACTTGAAGCCGTCGCAACTCAAGTCGGATGCAAGGGTGCTACTCAACATGGTTTGCCATGAGTTTTTTGGTCCTGCCACTGGCTTTGTGGACATGATCGTACAGCATATTCCCTCCCCAGTAGAAGGAGCCCAAAGAACACTCGACAGGTACTACACCGGCCCCCTTGATACGAGAGTTGCAGCCGCCATGGCAGCCTGTGACCCGGACGGGCCGCTTGTCGTCCATGTCACAAAGCTCTTTACCAGCACGGATGCTACCAAGTTCCATGCGTTTGGAAGAGTCATGAGCGGGACGGCGCGCCCTGGTCAACCGGTCAGAGTGTTGGGCGAGGGCTATACACCTGAGGATGAGGAAGACATGGTCACAGCGACTATATCGGATACATGGATTGCAGAAACCTGCTATAGCATCCCAACCAGTGGTGTTCCTGCGGGAAACTTCGTTCTGTTAGGTGGTGTGGACAATTCCATCGTCAAGACTGCCACAATTGTCCCCTTGAGGCTGGAAGATGACGAGGAAGCATACATCTTCAGACCTATTCGACACATGACGGAGTCTGTCTTCAAGGTTGCTGTTGAGCCGGTTAACCCATCAGAACTTCCCAAAATGCTTGACGGGCTGCGGAAGATTAATAAAAGCTACCCTCTCATCTCAACGAAAGTAGAAGAGTCCGGTGAGCATGTGGTCTTGGGAACCGGAGAACTTTACATGGATTGTGTGCTCCACGATCTTCGAAGACTTTATTCGGAGATGGAGATCAAGGTGTCCGACCCTGTCACCCGTTTCTGCGAAACTGTCGTTGAGACTTCGGCTATCATGTGCTATTCTATCACGCCAAATAAGAAGAATAAGATTACCATGATTGCGGAGCCCTTGGATGATGGGATTGCCGAAGACATTGAGAGTGGCAGAGTCAGTATCAAAGATCCAATCCGCAAAGTAGCGAGGTTCTTTGAAGACAAATACGATTGGGACAAGCTCGCAGCTAGAAGTATCTGGGCTTTCGGCCCTGACGAGATGGGTCCCAATATTCTACAAGACGACACGCTACCGTCGCAAGTGGACAAGAAGCTACTTGGGAATGTCAGGGATTCCATCACACAAGGTTTCAACTGGGGCACGCGGGAAGGCCCTCTTTGCGAGGAACGTAAGTTTTGTGGTTATTTTTTGTTTGCTCGGTCTTTTTTTCTTTCTTCCCCAACAATCTCCCCCATCTTTTGTCCTCCCCTCTCGAACCCGTAATTTTTCTTCCTGTCGAGGCACTTCCTATATTTTCAAACTATGACCATACGCCGAGACTAATTTTGGGACAGCAATACGGAACGCGAAGTTCAGGCTCACAGATGTATCTCTTGCTGACCAGGCCATTTACAGGGGGGGTGGTCAGATAATCCCTACGGCCCGACGTGCCGTTTACTCCTCCTTCCTCATGGCAACACCTCGCTTGATGGAACCCATATATTCTTGCACCATGACAGGGCCTGCGGATGCTGTGGCTTCGGTATATACAGTGCTCTCACGCAGAAGGGGTCATGTTCTGTCAGACGGGCCAATTGCTGGGACACCGCTGTATACGGTGCAAGGCTTGATTCCCGTTATTGACTCTTTCGGGTTCGAAACGGATCTCAGAATTCATACTCAAGGTCAAGCTGCGGTCAGTCTTGTGTTCGATCGATGGAGCGTCGTTCCAGGCGATCCGCTGGATCGCGAAGTCAAGACAAAACCACTCGAGATGGCGCCCGCGATGGCCACAGCGAGGGACTTTGTATTGAAAACAAGGAGACGGAAAGGTTTGGCAGAAGATGTGACAGTGAGCAAATTTCTGGAACCGGAGCTCTGGAAAGGCCTGAAGGAAAGTGGCGTTTTGGATTCTTGACGGGCTCGTTCCCAGCTCAAACCGAATGAGAAGGACATACCACAAGTATCGATCTATCATGTAGACGTAATGTCGAAAATTTGAAGCAACGTATTGTCGAGTCAAAGAAAGGCCTGCGAACGCCACAGTCTGGCGACACTGTGTTTGAAACCTGAGCTGGTCACGCAGCTAACTTCTGGTTACTGGCATGTTTCCAGCATCTTGGCGATAACGCCCATCAATGTTCCGTTTTCGAGTGCAGCTGCCACTCTTTCCTTATCACCCAGTTGCTTGTTAACCTCATCGGCGGTACTATGTGTTCCCTCCTTGATTCGCACGTCCACACGGAACCTGGGCGGAAGTGACTGTTCAAGCCGCACACGTACACCAAGGCCAATAACGGTAGCCAGGCTACAGTGTGTGATTGTCGGGGTTATGAGAACTGTGACAGTGCGAAGAGGGGATCCGGGTACATGGGGAAGAGATGGCTTGATCATAATATCTGCAAGCGAGACAACAGCTAGTGATCCCAGCGAAATTGGATGTTCTGGGTCAGATATGGTTGAGACGAGGTCTAAGAAATGATTAGACATACATTCATGACTTAGTTCTTCTTCCAAGTGCAGCCACCACAGGACCAATCAAAGAGAAACCATTCACTTTCTTACCAAAAATCTCTTGTTCGTCTATGGGCTCATCTGACATGTCATTATCCTCTTCAGAGTCCGGGTGTGAAATCAGAGTGAAGGAATCGCCCGACTGCCCAAGCGACTGAAGTGTGGAACTGAAGACATCAGTTCCATAAGCATAGGGCTTCTGCGGCGCCTTGGGTAGCCGAGTTGGCAGATCAGCGGCATTCAAGATTATCGGATTCGAGTTCTGCATTTCAGAGGCCATTTTGTATTGGCAAGCCTGAGAGTCAGCGGTTTCGTAGCGTTGAGAGAATATGGTGAACCGTCTGCATTTATCACAGGAGAGTGGGGGGAGGCACTATTTTATGTAGTCTAGGCATGCTTCCACCAAAAGCTAGCTAGATGCCAAGTTCCACCCCGCCAAGTACTTGGATACATAAAGTCTACCAGCGACACAGGGACCCTGGCACAAATCAGAACCGTGAGACCGATGACTTGGTAGACACTGCGCAAGGATATACTGTATTAGTTACACTGAACCTTGGTGGTAGTGTGCAAAAAGATAGTTCAATACATATACCTTACCGACGACTGTTCATCAGGTTATGTCCCAGAGGATGCTGAACCCATTAAAGAGCATATTGTGGATGCTTCTCCTATATAATCATATTACTGTTGGTCCCTTTTTTCACATATTCGAATAGTTGTTATCTAACCGATAGGATGGCTACATATCCTTTGCTGCGAGAGGATAATCTCGATGTATGTTTAGATAGATCCTCCCGATCACCTGTTGGAGCAAAACCTGAGCACGGCCCGGGGATGCCTCGACTAGCTTAGCTTTAGAAACAGGAGTAGAAAGCGATGCGCAGTACTCGACCTTATCAAAGCAGAGCGGATTTCAGAGCGCCTAGTATTTACTTTAGGTATTGTTACTATCTACTTAGGTGATGAGTGAGTGGTCTTGAAAGAATGGGTATGAGGTTTCTGGTACAGAGTACCAAATCTACGATTACCTAATATTGTTATTTTTCACGACTTATCGGAATAATCAGCATTACCATTACCCCCTCCAATACCTTAATTTCTCGGGTGGACTTGAATCACTCAATAGGCTCTTTTCCGCCCGCCCACATCCATCTCTGCTGCACCCGCCACTCTCAAATCACGGATGATCATTTGACCAATTTCTACTAGACTAAGTAAGGTACCTGTAGGGTATCTACCTTAGCATCTGCCTAACTCCTGAGTTCTGCCTCTGGATGCAGCACCCCGCAGAACATTGATATAACCCCAGAAATATCTAGTGTGCGTGGCCAAGAGTTAATAGCTGGAGTTCAAGCGCAGGCAAGTAGCGGAGTTGCCCTTTCATCATCTACATAATACTCAGAGTACCCTACCAATCTCTCCATGTGGAAATTCGCATTGTCGCCGATCCCCTAGTCTAATCCTCTGATCCGTATCTCACTGCCCCTCGTTGCCTGAATTCTCCTTTTGGCTTATGTATTTCTTGGCCGCCTGACTGTATTGATTAGCGTTGATCTCGACCTCGATCTTTGTGCTTTGAAACCTGTCCGCTCCGGGAGACCATCTTCAATTGGGTGCGTGTCTTAAATCAGGCTCGTGCACCCCCTTTGTCATCTATTATCAAGGAACCCTCGATGATACGCTGATCGTGTGGGACAACAATGGGAGCTGAGTAGGCCCATGCCATCCTCTGCCTTTCATTGAACGGCCTGACTTCCTATATCTCTCTCCTGTTCTTCAAGGAGCAATCTCAGCATCAGCTATCTGGTCAGTCGCCACAAGATCCCTCCTGCCCAGTGCATCGGCGTATCCTGGCATATGCCTGCGCCATTGAAGTCCTACGAGCCTCAAATTATTTCTTTACCCTTTTCTTTTGGTACAAGAAGGCAATGATTTTGTTTCGTCAGTTGAATTCAAAATTGTAACTGCGATCTTGCATCTTTATCCTTTCGCCTTTCTCAAATTCCCTCCAGTTGGACAATGACTAATGGCCAAATGAAGGCACCTGCAGTGCAAATCTCAGCAACTGTTATACCATTCCCTACCACGTCACGCCTTAATGTCCGCAATTATTCTCTCGAGCTCTGATGGTATCCTGTACCAGATAAGGAGAAAGAAGTTTTATCATTTCTTCACACCTTGCAACGCGTCCCGCAGTCCCGAGAATAGCGGATCAATCGCCTGGCATAATTGTTGAGAAACCGTCGCCTCGTGACACTCAGGGCAACACATTGGCCACTGTTTATCCATAATTGTTGGCGAATTTGCGGCGTCCACTATATCGATACAGGCTTCGGAGAGACCAAAAAGAGATCATCCTACGGTTCTCGGCCAGATGGTCACTCGTTCCGATCGTGAGTCTGTTTCACACGGGCCGACTCCTTCAAATTATGCTTTTGCTGACGTGCTCTCGTAGTGCGCTAGTCGGTTCCTGGCTATATTAATTCCCTCGTTCTACATACGATACACATGGTCCAAGCGCTTCTACATCGAATGTGATTGTGGAACTTCATCAAACTAGTCATAGTCTTCCATTAGCTACAGTCTCACCTGGCGAAGTGGCGGCCTTTGGTGATTTCGTTATCTGTTGCTGATTGATCCAAGCAAGGCGGGTCTTTGCAGATAAATACTCACACAAAGTTTTACAACTTGGTCACGACCGTAGACCCTGCGACTGCTGGCCTGAGCCGCCTCCACCTTTACGGCCTCGTTGATCCACATAAAACAAGCATCACAATGCAAGGCTACGCTTTCTCGCCTTCGAATGGTCCCCCCAGAGAGGGCCACAAGAGTAAGTCACCCTTTTGGATGATCTTTCCGTCAATTCAGGTTAATAACTTGCTCACAATGTAGACTACGTATTTGTTGATGAGCATAATAGGCACAAGAGGCTGAAAGGTTTGTCCTTCTTCTCTTCATGTTATGTGCCCTCTTTTTCCCTCCGGTGCCTACTTCAGTTCCGAACTATTGAGGCCGAGGGTCGTTTGTTCGGTGGTTAACTTATGCGTTGCTAGTAATGCGAGCCTGCAATGGTTGCAGAAAACGGAAAATAAAATGTGACGCTGCCACAACGAATACCTGGCCCTGCTCAGCTTGCACTCGCTTGAAGCTCGTATGCGTTCCTCCTACCATTGGGCAGGATAGCGACTTCCAGTCGGAGCATGGTCTTGAGGCAACTTCAATGGGCGCCTTAGGAGCTTCTCACGCGACTTCAGCCTCGCATTATTCCTATACAATGCCTCAGAGCTTCGGCGCTGGAATCCAGCCTACTGCTGGAAATAGTCAATCCTATAGCGACGGTGCCGGAATCATGTCTCAATATGCCCCGAATGGTCCCACCCAACACAATATCTATGAAGTACGGTCATCGCATTTACCCGTAACAAGCCATGCCTACCAGCACGCCCAAGTATTTCCTACCACTCCAAATCACGGTCTTGATAACTCGAATACTGGCATTTTCCCGGACGACGATCAATCTACTGCCGAGAACCTTAGCGAAGTTCTGGGCGAATTGAAAATCGATGAAACTGGTATCGGTAAGATCGATAGCGTCAGTCCTTTGGCGTTAAGAGAAGAATGCTGATATTGCAAATCAAGCACCCTACATTCGACAACAGCGAAAAGAGCGATTGGAAGCGGAAGCTCCAGTTCAGGATGAAATTGAGGAAAGACTGCCACCTCTAAGCACCGGGGCGGGCTCCACCATCCGTATCCCCCCGGAGCTAATGCCCTCCGATGACGAAGTGATGAATTACTTCAAGATTTACTTTAACGATATACATCCTTACATTCCCGTGGTTCATCGATCTCACCTTTACTACCAATGGCAGAATGAACGGAGTTCCATATCTCCTCTACTCCTCGAAGCACTTTTCGCTTGCGCCGGAAGGCTATCAGACGATCCGGCTCAGGGCGCACAGTGGCTCGCATTGGCAAACAGTAAGTTAGTCGCTTTGTATGCGTTGCATGGAGCACGAACAGTCAATAACGAATGCTCATACAATGATAGGACATGAGTCCAGTTTCATGGATGTACCACGCTTAAGCACGATTCAAGCTTTGCTTTTGCTATTGAAAGCTCGAGAGTCTCTGCCAAAGAAGGGTTATTATTATCGTTCATGGCAAACTGTGAAGACAATTGTGTCGATGTCGAAGGATTTAGACATCCATGAACATTACAATACCCACGCACAGGGCAGGTCTTGTGAGCTGGATTCAGTGGAATGTCTTGTGCAGACAAGAGTATGGCAAGCCCTCTTGGTTGTCGAAGTGATGATTGGTGCACCACAAGGTATGTCTATATCAGCTAACGTGACTTCGTTGGCTTTGACTGCTTTGACTGATCTCGTTTTCTCGTTAGGTCGATCGGATTACGGGGTAGACCCAGAGACCGTAGATATGCGGCCCACTCTAGATATCGATGGCCTTGACCAGTTCGAAATCGACCGCTCGAGGCAATATGCATACTTTGTCAGAAACGCCTATCATATCCGTTTGATCACCGATATATATCACAAAATCAAGAAGCAGAAAGACTGGGGAGCCAATCCAAGATTTGTTGAAAAGAACCCCCTTTTTACCGATTGGCTCCAAAGTCTCCCTCAAGACTTACAGATTAATTATCCTAGCGATGGTTCACCGCCATGGATACCCTCACATTTCGTGGGAAATATGCACTCGCATTGCCATCTCGGCATCATCTTACTACATCGACCACAATTGTTAGCATCCAAGTCCTTTGCGGCCGGCGGAGGATGGAAGATCCACATGGCGTTGTGCTATTCCTCCGCGAAAAGCCTATGTAGGCTTCAGGAAGGTATATTAGACCGTTTCGGCCTGCGCGGTCTTCTATTCATGCAAAGAGGTATCAATTTCGCAATATACTGCATTCTGACATGCACTATGCTGCATCTGGTAAGTGTAACGTGACTGTGCTATCTGGTACTGGACTAACTCTTTTTAAGATTGCTATCACATCCCCTGATCCTCATTTTCATATGGATGCGAGGGACTACTTCACCCGACACATGCGTATCCTTGAGAAATGTTCTTCGGCTTGGCCTATGCCCGAAATACAGGCACAGATTGACTCCCTGCGGCTCGCGTTCTCCGCTGACATCAGTCGCCCTTTTGAACTCAAATCTACATTCCCTTACGGAAGTCCCTCAGAACCGTACCATCCCAGCCCACCACTTGGGTCAAATTACCATGCTCAAATGGACCAGGGCCCAAGTAACGTGCAGAATAGAGTGTGTTATGCTTACCCAATGACCCCTCCAATATCGGCTAGTACTGAGGACTCCAAGTCTGACTCATGTCAGCTTCAACCTATGGGCATGCTTGCACCGCACCCACATCACAGTCATTCGGTAGATGCTCCGTTAGTTGACGAAAATAACTGGGATCCCACTCGAATCATAAAGTATGTACTTCCCTGGCTGTTCCATTGTGTGAGAGTTGCTTGCTGACGTCCTCATCAGCCAGTGGGACCTGGCATTCCCTGTCGGCCCGTCAAATGTGAGTACAAACTCACCGCCGATGGGCATAGACCATTCTACACAAGGAACCACTGGTGTATCGAACCAGTTTCCTGTTCACTATGAGACACATACGAAAGTCTCTCCGATCGCAGCTACCCAACCTCTTCCTCAAACTCAGTTCAATGGACACCCAGTCCTATTCACAGCACGTGACTGGCAACAGAGCGTTGCTAGTGTATATGATCCTAATGGCTTGAAGCGGAGGTGGGCACACTCAATCGATACTAGCGAGCAGAGTAACACCAAACGCCAGCGGTAGAAAATTATTGTGCTCATGTTTACTATGCTTCGCTCCACCTCATTGGCTCATTATCTGCAAACCTTTCATTTGAGCCTAAATATCATAGAGAATCATGGCTTGTTGGTCTCGTTCTCTCTCTACTGGAATAATCTCTCTTCCACCTCTAGGCCCTGCAAATTGTAGGGGCACGGCTCTATCATACGAGCTCGAGAGGATCAGATCTCCAGAGATTAACGGGTCGACTTGCCAGCCTTATAGTCAACACTGTAGTTTATGTCTAACCACAAGATATTTCATGTAATACAATAGGTACATGGATGGCATGGTGGCAACTGGCATACGCGTCTACAAACTGCTTGATAACATATCAAAAAGCCTATCGCGATCGAATTCTGTGTAGACCACTATTCTTAGGAGAAAAAACTCAATGCATAAGCTTAAAAATATCGCCGTCCATCGAGAAAGTCGCCAGATTGAGCTACAGAAAATGCCTGCGTATATGGGGACCAGTCAGAAACAGATCATCAACAACCCTTCATGCTCTTGTCATAAGGGACTAAACGGAACACACAACAGAAGCAAAAGCCGTGACAAGAGATAATAACCAACTGGCATCCAACTCGGTTAAGTGAGGAAAAAGTGTCAGTATATCGAATAGGGCCGCCAAAATGAAGCTAGCTTACTAAGTTATGTGTACTTAGTTACGCCTGCCGATGCCAATACGTTCCTCCCGAGAGCGGACAATTCTTGCTTTGTCTCCAGGTAAAGG
This sequence comes from Aspergillus lentulus, assembly GCF_001445615.1. Classification (NCBI taxonomy): domain Eukaryota; kingdom Fungi; phylum Ascomycota; class Eurotiomycetes; order Eurotiales; family Aspergillaceae; genus Aspergillus; species Aspergillus lentulus. The sequence goes on from NW_028322112.1 coordinate 1,029,542, forward strand.
TTTCAATTCATCGTTCGGGTCGATGGTAGTATGACTCAAGGTACTTTTGACGGATTCATGCGCGTGGGCTTGAGTCTCTTCACAGCGCTTGCGAAGTCGCATGTCTTCAAGCTTTGCGATATCTTCCGAAGTGATTGCGATAGCTGTAGGCTTCCGACGTAGCATTTTGGAATATACACTCAAGCAAATTTAAAGAGAGAGAAACTCGGATCTACCTTTCAGAACAGGAGTGGAATGGATGGCACGTGACTAGCACGTGATAAGCTTTCAATTCCCCGGGGCTACCCGTTTGTAATTAAGGACAATACTCAAATTTCTCATCATCTCCGCCAGACACAGCAAAGAAAATGATCCAAACGAAATTGAGGTTTCTGGCGAGCTGCCGTAACCGTAGGACGCCGGTTGATGGACTCATTACCTCCGTACGATTCTTTACGCTCTCCCATCAGCGGGCAGATAATCACTCAAGTCAACAAAGTACGTGAGGAATATAGCATTATGCAGTGTTTCCCAGTACGGTATCGTTTATGTACCTTTACTAATTTCGTATCATTGACTGTACAGATCCTCGCAATGCAGCAACCCAATCTGTTTCTCAGGTTTCTTTATCCTCTTCCGCTGCCTCTGGGAGAGTCAGTAATTCAAACGTGAATGTCACTTCTCGTCGGAATCCACCCCGGCGCGTGGTTGACGCAAGATCGCTCGCTGTTCCTAAAGCCGGCGGTCTACCGTCCAATATCATTCGGAGCCCTCGTTTCCAGAGATCTAGGGCTGGAGCGCAAACTCACGGTCGTAGATCCGGGACTATACATCGGACTCAGACTGCCGTACCCAAGGGGCGGAAGCAGCGTAACGGGAGGACACAGCGAAAGCGCACAGACGTTGAGGAGGTGGACGAAATCTCGCAGGCTGAAGTTGACGAAGCATATGTCCAACTGTCCAAGGCATCCGTGCCTGTTCCTGTTCGCTATACACCGCAACCCCCTGACTCTAATTTGACGGAGACTTGGCCATCTTTACCGACAGGCGTCGCAGCCAGGACTGCAGGAGTTGTTGAAAAGCTTTCTTGGCTGAGCGACCGCTTCCCGAATGGCTATGTGCCCCCTCATGAACTGGGCAAGCGACTTTTCGAAGGACGAAGCGTCCAGTTTTTCAATCAGGATGAAAAGGACAATGCTGTGTCGGAGGCGCAAAAGCTTGCACGAAAACGTGCCGATACCCTCTCACAGAGAAAAGGAGATCTTGTGGAACCTGAAGATGTGGGTTTTAAGCAGATGAGTGCACTGGACAAGAGAGCCTTGGTCGAAAAGCTTGTTCAAGGAAACTACCCAAAGCTGGAGACAGTATTGGCCGATAAGCCAACTGTCCTTACTGGGGTTGTGATGAACCTCAATAATAATGAGACGTACCGCACTGCCGGAAAGAGTTCACAATTTATCTCAAAAGTTGAATCACTTCTTGCTTCAGGTCGCCATGCACCCGCGAAAAGAGTCTGAAAGTGTGCCGGTGAAGGAAGGCTCCGAACTGAACTGATTTCTCTTGCTTTAACTCCCATCAATTACCAGTGTCTATCTTTTTTTTTCTTCGCTTGTAGCTATCTTTTGTATTTTAGGGGAAACTATTGGCTAAATATGCGACACTGATGATAGTCATTGGGAAATAGTATAGCTGGAATATTCGACAAAATGATAATCTGACTATGCTCGTTCTAATGCCCTTTTTGCAGCATCAAACAATTCTTTCACCTCTTTCTGTCCCTTCTCTGTCAGCCGTTCCATTTGGTCCTGAGCTTTGCGAACATCATCTGGCCTGGCTAGCTTCTTCTTCTGCATATCTTGAAGGCGCTTATGACTAACACTCCTCGATTCGCGAACTGCACCAGCTGCCTTCTCCATGGCCGTTCTAGCAGCAACCACCGTCTGTTCACGTAATTCTTTCGTGGGCGGCGGGATCGATATATTCAGTTGAAGAATATTATGAGGGTCAGGTTGTGGTGTTAGAGACAAATCGGAAGAAAGAATCGCTGAGGTGATCGGCTTCAAGTGCTAGGACGAAAATACCATTAGCAACCCTGAGTATACGACTTGCTGCATGCAACTGCGTTGAGAACACTCCGTTTGGATCTGAACGAAGTCCTACCTCTTCCTCTGAAGCCAATATAGTAACCATCCGCCCTCCCTTGGGGACAACCTGCGCCAGCTCACCCAGTCTTACTGTTTCCTTGCCTCCTTTGCTCAAGGATACTCTCAAATCGTCAAGTGATTCCGTGTTGAAACGTCCGCCCATGCGCAATTTGGAAAGCTCATCTTTGAGTCGGGCCACCGCAGCCACGATGCCATTTTCTAGCGAAGAAAGATCATAGGGGTCCTCCGACGAAATGCTCAACTCTGTGTTTGCGCCAGTGAGATTTCGAGACTTTTCTTTTTTCTTGCGCAGAGAGGGAGAATTAGAGAAGCTTCGAGTCGTGAGATTGAATCGCTTAGAGGGAGTCAGGAACCGCCAGGGTTGACCTGCGTCAAGCACAATTGAGCTGAAATTCGCAGAATAAAAAGACCGAGGAATGTCAGAAAGAATTGAGAGTCGTTGTATCCGCTGCATTTCCTAGAATTTGCACAGATGATCAGCTAGCTATTGGCAGTATTATTTGTACCGAAAAAGTTGGGGTTATCAGGGATCAAAAACACCGCTGCGTAGCGCAAGACCAATCAGAATACGATACCTTCTAAGCACATAACAATTTTTCCGAGGAATAGACTTAACAGGCCTTTAACAGGTGAAGATGGAGCATTATTTCGGTTTACTGATTAATAGTCTGCAGAGCATATATATAGTTTGTATAACGGAGAGTAAATGTCCCTGCCTCGACATCGCACACGTCGCGAGTCAGAGAGCTTTTTAAATCAACTATGACGTCTACCATAGGCCTGAGCCAAAAAGTAAAAGATAGAATGTACGAGGCTCATCAAATCATTAATTTCTTCCCCCGACGGATTTCATCTAATCTAGAATGAACTTTTAGATAATGTGAACCAAATCAAGGTACACAAGACATGAAAAGGGACAAAGAGAAACCGGAGGAGAAAATAGAGCACATTTCCGACATGTCCGTACATGGATCGTTGGGAATGGTTGTAACAAGCCCTAGAGACAAATTTCAATCTCTCCAAATAGCAAGCAAATACACATCCGCAGGGAACGGTAATACTGAGGTAGAGAATGAGACGAGGAGTGACTGAGTGATAACAACTCAAGAAAGTTCGTAGCATTCATTTACCGGGTGGCCATAGCTTTGGTGATGAGTCTCTTGAGCGCGAGTTCCTTCTTCTTGAAATCCTCAGGGGCAGAGTCTTCAATCTCAAGTTGAGCCATAGCGTCACTCAGGGCAGACTCGATCTTTTCCTTGTTGCCGCGCTTGAGCTTCAGAGACATAGTAGGGTCTGAGATGATCTCTTCAACGCGAGAAATATAAGACTCGAGCTGCTGACGAGACTCGAATTTCTTGGTAAATGCCTCGTCGCTCGACTTGAACTTGGCGGCGTCTATAACAGCGTTAGGTTTGTTTCCTTTTGAAAGAGCACAGTGAGACAACGCAGTAGACGTACCATCAATCATCTGCTCAATTTCCGTGGTGGAGAGCTTTCCGACAGCGTTAGAGATAGTAATGTTGGCGGTACGGCCAGAAGACTTCTCCGTAGCGGTGACCTTAAGGATACCATTGACATCAACCTCGAAAACAACTTCAAGAGCGGCCTCGCCAGCCTTCATGGGAGGGATAGGAGCGAGAGTAAACTCGCCCAGGGAAGTGTTGTCTGCACAGTTTGTGCGCTCACCCTGATAAACAGGGAACTGAACGGTCGTCTGGTTGTCTACAACAGTCGTAAAGGTGCGCTTCTTGATGGTGGGAACAGTTTGACCGCGGGCAACAACCGGGGCGAAAATATTGCCTTCCATGGCAACACCAAGGGAAAGGGGAACGACATCCAAAAGGAGCAAGTCCTGAGTTTCAGCCGAGGTGGCCTTTCCAGAAAGAATGCCGGCTTGAACGGCGGCACCATAAGCTACAGCCTCATCTGGGTTAATGCTCTACGCCAACGTTAGCTTGAGGACGCGACCGCGACGTTGAAGGATTAATGCCAACTGACCTTCTCAAGCTTCTTGCCGTCGAAAAAGTCACTGAGCAGCTTCTGGATCCGAGGGATACGAGTGGAGCCACCGACGAGCACAATTTCATCGACCTGGCTCTTCTCAAGGCCAGAGTCCTTGAGAACTTGCTGTACTGGCTCGAGAGTGCCAGAGAAAGATTTAGCGTTGAGATCCTCAAAGCGGGCACGAGTGACAGACGAGTTGAAATCCTCTCCATCGAACAAAGAGTCAATCTCAACAGTCGTCTGTGTAGCGTTAGACAGTGTACGCTTGGCACGCTCGCAGGCCGTTCTCAAACGGCGAAGAGCTCTGGCATCGCCTGAGAGATCCTTTCCAGTCTTCTTCTGGAATTCCTTCTTGAAGTGTTCAAGGAGGTTGGTGTCAAAATCTTGTCCACCGAGATGAGTATCACCGGCTGTGGCCTTAACAGTGAAAACACCCCCTTGGATGTTAAGAAGAGACACATCGAAAGTACCTCCGCCAAGATCATAGATCAGGACATTACGCTCCTTTTCGGACTTCCCGGAGCCAAGTCCATAGGCGATAGCGGCGGCAGTGGGCTCATTGATGATGCGGAGAACATTCAAACCGGCAATGGCACCAGCATCCTTCGTCGCCTGACGTTGATTATCGTTGAAATAAGCTGGCACGGTGATGACAGCCTTCTCAACCTTCTTTCCAAGCTTGGTCTCTGCGACTTCTTTCATCTATCGAATCGAAACAAGTCAACCATGCACGATAATAATATACCTGGTAGGTCGGTGATATACCTTCATCAAGACCATAGAAGAGATTTCCTGGGGAGAAAATGTCTTGGTTTCACCAAGATATTCAACCTCGACAACAGGGTTTCCGCCCTGGTCAACGACCTTGAAAGGCCACGACTCGATATCCTTCTTCACGATGGGATCTTCGTAACGCCGACCAATGAGACGCCTAGGCTTGTAAATAAGAGAGCTTAAATGGGAGACGTAGACATGGCAAGAGACTTGCTTGGTCCTCACTCACTTGATGTCGAAAATCGTGTTCTTTGGATTCATTGCTGCCTGGTTCTTGGCCGCCTCACCAATCAAGCGCTCTTTCTCGGTGAAAGAAACGAATGACGGGGTTGTGTAACTACCCTGCTCGTTGGCAACTGTAGGATGAGTCCAAGTCAGGGCCTATTCCTGCCGAATCTGGTGCCTTCGAAAAAACATACTGATCTCAACGTTGGTGCCTTCATAGTTGGCGACGCAGGAGTAGGTTGTGCCTGGATGGATGTCTTAGCAAAGCTCAATTTCCTCGTGAAGAGCGTGTTATGGTATATGTGATGGCTTTTTTTTTTTTGTTTCGAAAGAAAAAATCAGATTCCTTACCAAGGTCAATGCCGATGGCGCCTTCGTAGACTTCGTCCGACATATTGCTTTCAATTCGCACTGAATATCAACAAAGAAAAATTGAAGAAAAGTGTAGAATATAAAGTGAGAGCACCAGAAAGGAGGTGGGAAGAGTTGGGGGAGAAAGAAGGACAAGAAAATATGAACGAAGGGTCAGTGTGGGAGCGGTTGATCTTTTAAGTCCGAACCCACTTCGCCTTTTTTTTCACTTTTTTTTTCCCAATTTTCTTTTTACTTTCGCCTCCCGTTGACTTTTCTTTCCACCAATTCAGCCCCATGGTTAGAGAAGATTCCAATGTCAACGGCCATGGTTATGGTAATCTCAGCCGTTACTGACACTTATAAAAATTCTTCAGGCCTTTTTCCCAGTAGCATGGCAAATACTTATTGAGATCTGAGCTATTGCTCTAATGCATACTCCTGTAGTACGTGAATAGGTTCAATCTTCTTCTTAAAAGATTCAACTGGTCTCGAACATGGTCTAAGTTCTTTTTATCGATGTCCTCTTCAACTTGTGGCCATTCAAGTTACTACCCAACCTCTCTTACCTCTTCCAAAACCTCTTGCTCGAAGATTGGAGTATAAGACTCTGTGCAAGTGTAATGGAAAGACATTCTTATATTATGTAATCAAGATCATTATAGATAGGGCGGTGCCTTAAAAGACACGGATACAAATATAATTTAGGCTGTGTGAGGATACTTAGGTACCTTATACGAAGAAAAGGAGATATCTGCAGTGTATGGACGTCTTTCCTGGTGAGAGAGAGAGATAATTGATAGGACTCAACTTAGGTATCATACTTTGGATGCACGATATTGACGCTGCACCTAAAAGTCATACTATAAAGTCTTGGCTGTTAGCTACCTACATAAGTAATATCTCAATCACTACTTTTATGTCGTGTACATTGTACCATAGTAGTAGTTAGCACCTCTAGAGCACGATACCATTATACCGTGTATCCCTCCGAGGTTACCAGGGCATGACCAAGTCCTACACTCTACGATGAGAGTATAGGCTCGATTGGAATAATAAAAGCTGATGATAGAAAATCTTCCGTCTCTTTTATTATTATTATTACTTTTCTTTTTTTTCGGGGATCTAAAATAGAGCTAAATCTTTCAGACAGTGACATGGTTTTTCAAGATGTTAATAATTATCTACGATCTGGGCCTCCACAGCTACTAGCCTTCGATGCATACTACTCGAAGGAAGACACAAGAATCCTTAGAGAGGATGTAAATAATTTGCAGTTCCGTAGTCTTCTTAAGTCACGTCCCACACTTCAATGCTAACGCACAATAGCAAGTGCTTACTGTCAGAAGAGTACCTCTCAGAGCTGAGTACCTAAGGTACCTAAAGTACGTACCTGGACAAGTTGCGAAGTGGTACCCACATCAAGCAACCAACTTATTGTCCTCCGTTAACTGGAATTTTCTTTAACCTGGTCAGTAATAATAATATATTAACTATAAACACGTTTGCCAGATCCATACCACCTGTGGTTCTGAAACCCGAATAGCAGCCTCTTGACCACAGTCACTACTGGAAATTCAGAGTCAACTCTCGCTACAATTATTATCAGCGCACGAGCTCTATCAAGCTCGCTCAAATCAAAGTTTAAACTCCAAATTTGTACGTGTCCCCTGCGCACTTCATCAGAATCTTGACTCAGTAACTCTATGGCATATAAAACAAAGACAGATCCCGAGCAAGGTGCTAAATGACGGCCAGGCAGATATTCTGAAATCCCATCGAAACGATCCAAACCCCGCACTTCTCCAGATGGATATCGATTTAAGCAGGAGGAACAAAAAGCCCCGCCTTCTGTTGGAATCTGAAAGAGAGAGGCTTGAGGAATTCATTGACTCTATACACTACTCAGCGAGGTACGAGCATCTGACTAATCTACACAAGGGCTGAATTGACGGGCGCAGATATTCTGACGACCAGTTTGAGTACCGACATGTTCAGCTTCCCAAAAACATGCTGAAGAAGATTCCCGCCGACTACTTCGATAGCTCAAAAGGAACGCTGAAATTGCTATGGGAGGAAGAATGGAGGGCACTCGGTATCACTCAGGTACTACGAAGTGGACTGCGAAACTCGCGTTCTGCCAGCCTGCGGCTAATCTTGTTTGTTTCTCTAGAGTCTGGGGTGGGAACATTACGAGGTCCATGAGCCAGAGCCACATATCCTCCTTTTCAAGTAAGCACTTAATGATGTATGAAGTATTCTACGATGAACTGATGGCTTTTTAGGCGGCCCCTGAATTATCAACCTCCGGTTTCCCAGTAACTATGGTAATCGATAGATACATATTGCGGAGTCCAATTGATTTCACTTTAAGCACTGACGGGCGCACAGTCCCATTTAAGTTATGGGTATTACAACATGGGAGAATTTTCCAGGGCAGGGCAACAATGATTATACACCGTTCGAGCCATGGAAATGAAGAATCGATCTGGCTGTGGCACATGAGTGAGATTATTGATACCAACGTACGCTGAAACCTTTTGCTTTTCTTGTTCTCTTTCTCCTTGTCCTTTTGCGTCGCCGGTACGATGCCTGTGACGCGCCACTTGACTTCGTGTGATTGCAAGAAATTTCAGCTACGTTTCTGGGCGATCACAGCTCCCAGCTGGGTAGTACCGAATTTGCTGCTGATTCTGGGCTTGCCAATCACCTAGATCATGATGTCAGACTCTTTCGAGCTTATGGAATATAGCTGGAGTTTTCTTACCTTTCATCTACGGTTGGAGCAATGGATATCAATCGCACGATCAGTCCATATGTTGCCGCATTAGACCTTTGCAGATGGCTCTGGCATAATGAATAACCCTTGCCCCATGAGCAACTTCATACTACCAGCGACCTATTCGACTTTCGATTGCCCAAAATGACTTGTTTTTTCACTCACACACACACACTGCTCATTCAAGTGAAGAATGGCAGGTATGCTCCCTACTCTTTTGCAGGTGCTCTCGTGTGCGCTCGCGTATTCGATTCGCATATAATCTAAATTGCGGTAATTAAGACCCCCTATGTCTCGTACTCGATCCTCAAAGCTATGGCGGCGGGTCCGTAGGTTTTTAGAAACGATGCTGCCAGGTATAGCGCTTAAACTTGGCGAAGGGCTGATTTCTGAACATTACACCTCCTCGAAGCAAGGAGAACTGTGAATAATTAACACCGTGGTTGTGTCCGCACGCACGTAACTGACAGCCTGAGAATGCGCAAGATGTCGTGAGAATTTGTTGCTGGAATACCTTATCTATACGCAGCGCTATCAGGACCTTTGCAAGCCCTACGGAACCAGCTGCTTGCACTAGTCTGTATCTATCTAACAGCTGTGCTCCCAAGTTCTCCTATGATACTTATGCTCAAGCTGTGTGCTTGACACCAATCCTCGAAGGCCTTTGTTGTCCTTATATTATGCTTCCCCCCGCTTCCAAGAAAGAGGACCCTTAATCATCTGGAAGGTTAGGTATAGATCATAAACACCTTGGGTCTCAAGAGTCATTTTCTGCACGTCTGAAAGTGATTGGCCGGCGTGACCACTCTCAGTCCATGCTTAACAGCTCAAGTAATTTTATGAGCGTCTTGGCTAGAGTGACAAGTTTTCAGACGCTGTTCATCGGCTACCAAGAGCTCTCTGCTTGAATATATTCAAGTCTTTGAGTTGCATAGAGACATGCGTCCATCGAGAAGTCAACGGATCGTATTCGCCCCGAACGTCAACCCTACAGAATCCTTTGGGGCCTTTGAGACCAACTGGACCGACGATGAAGAAGGTGCCGCGGCGGGGAGTGCGCAACTCGCGAGCCCAGCAATCATTTAACCGCCATTTAAAAGCTACTGCAGCCGCACGCAAATCCGACTCGGGACCTAAGTTCGGCAGTGGTAACCATTGAAGGGATGATAGTACTGACGAGGGATTCAACCATGGGTGGTTTTGCTGTGTTACTCTCCCGTGGGGTTCATCCGCAAAAGATAGTTGAGACCCTGTTTTGTGATGACCAGCGGACCCATCAATGAGCCCTGTAAACACGGTTCCGGATGGTGGCATGACCAGTGAATCAGTACCGGATTGGATTTTATCAGACACCTGAAAACCCATGCGTGAGAGTTGTCTTTTCATTAAGACAAGATATGCGTCTCTTGCAGCAAGGGCCACAAAGAGAGGCTTCATGCATTTTCGGATGCAATCACCGGTATCTGAGGACACCGGTCTCACAGCCCACGAAATTTCAGTATCAGCTATTTCTAGCCTGACAATAATGAGCAGATTAGTATATGGCAAAACGCTGTCATTGATATGACGTACCCTGGCAATGCATATTCAGGTGGGGCACGAGACGGGAAGTGGTGAACAAGCCAGAAACCAGTTATGGTCAGCGGTCCACCAAGAAGTTGAAGAAGTATGTTTGATGCGGAGGCATTGCGCAGAGCTATGGTTGCTAGGTCATCTGGGCGAGTAAGCATTACTTCGGAAAGGTTATTATGCTAGCTGGAGGATACCTTTCAGCGACTCGAGCTTCCTGCCATCCCGAGAGATACGAACGAACTCTCTCCACTCCGGGTCCGACGAGGAATAGAACTTGCCTTCGCGCAGGTGCGGCCAACCCAGAGGAATGAAAAAAGGATCTGAGGCCGCAGCCTCCTCCGGACGGCGCACAGTTCGTTCAGTGGCCGTAACCTTCTTTTCTAGAAAGTCTTTCTCAGGAAGAGCCTCATCCGATGCGCTTTCAAGCATCTTATCGTATTCTCCGAGGACAAAAGAACCCCATATATGAAATGCGGTCCCATATAGCAGACATGTAGTAACAAACTTTCTGGCGACTCGGGTCAATTTGAGCAAATGGCAAGTTGTATGCCGTGCAAGGCAGCGCAAAGGGGTGGCGGACTACACACTTAAACCAAGGTCGTTTCAATCTCACATGGCGAACATTTACGTTGTTGGCATCGCTCTGGGAAAAAGAATGGCTGGCACGAAAGGGGATTCGAAAAAGAAAGAGCCGGTGCCTCATTCGGAACATCTGGTATGACTTTGCGGTGGTCTCTCTAAGCCGAAGATCATACTCAAGGATAGGGATGGCAACTGATCGTGGTCTTCGATTTTGATAGAAACGTCATGAAGCTTTGCCAAATATATGTCCCTCAAGAAAGAAATAGCAGAGGGAGGTGGGGTTAAGAGGTGAAGGATAAGATAAAGGAAAGTAAAAGGATAGATACTGAGGGTTTACACAGACTGCTAGGTCAATTAAAGCGAGAAACTGTCAAATGTCAGCCGCGGGAGCTCTGGTCGGGAATCGGAGATAATTTCATTGTTCAAAGTTCCAGGAGTCTGATGCACGTGATTACTCGTCACATAGATTACCTAAGTCGTAGTAGCTACTGGATGTACCTGCCCAAATACGGAGTACACCGATATAGGTAGCGGACTGGAGGAATCAGCCCATGATATTTTGTCCAAGTTTATCTACCAACATGCACAAATATCTTGCTTTTTTAACTCTGTCAGCGACGTTCACGTCGGCTATCAGCAATCCAGATGCATCCATCTTCGCACTAGATTCAAGCGCCAATGCAGGAGGCTCAGAGATTCCGTTTCTATCAAATGACACCGCCCAACGACTCCTGAATTATCGAATGGGGTCCTCGACCACAACGGACCTCATGACAGTTGATCGAGATGTTGTTGAGATTTTGGATAGATATGGAGGAATGCAGCCATCGTTGTTCGGCATTTCAAGTGACGACCAAGACTTGAGATCCAGTTTGATCATTTTGCGTGGGCTAGACCCTGTCATTGGTACGTCTTTCCAGGTATACTTATATTGTGAAGCAGCCACTCATTTTTTAATGATTATGTCGGTAGAATCTTCCATTCAAAAGGAGTACAAGCAAGGCCTAGTCCATTGTGACTCTCGAGCTACGTTTTTGCATAAAAGTCCCCACAGCTGGAACATCGATGGCGAATCGGGAGATGATGCTGGAACAGCCGATGGTCATTGCCTGAAGTACCTTGACAGCGAGCAAAGGAAACGGGAGAATGTTCAGGTAGTCGAAACCGGACGATTGCTAGTGCGGACTGTATTAAAAAACATTCGGACTGACTTGCGATTAACCCTAGACACTCTTATCTTGCCTACCTGACGCATCGGCTTTCAAGCCAGTGGCGCACGCACTTGGTCAGCAATTACCTGAGTACGTCAATATCATGGAATCATGGGTTAGCGATCAAGAGCCCTTGATCTTGAGGTTATCATTCAAGGTACTCCTTCGTCTATATCTATCAGTTCTCTGTATTTGACAGACATTGCAGTCTTTCTCCGGATCAGTACATGACACAGTACTGCTTAGCTTGCTGAAATCTCTTATGAGTGATCTTCATTCGCTGTCTTTGAATGGTACAGCAGTGACTGTTATATTCATGCCGGACTCCCAAGATTCCCGAATGCCGCAAAGCCCGAGCCGTCGTGGTAACCATGAAGCCAAAACCTTACGAGTGGACATGGCATCTCCGTCATTATTGAGAAGGCAGTCGCCCGGTTCAACGTCTCCGAATCCAACCTGCCATGCCACCAATTCATCTTGTAACGAAGCAACCAGCGGTTGTTCAGGACATGGGTCTTGTTACAGGAAATCGGAGTCAAAGAGCGGACTTACCAACAATGACTGTTTTGTATGCAAATGCCAAGTAACAACCATCAGAAAAGACGATGGTACGACCCAGATTATCCGATGGGGCGGCGCCGCTTGTGAAAAGCAAGATATCAGCTCTCCCTTCTTCCTTTTAGCAACGGCTAGCATCATGGTAATAGTAGCGCTGGGCGGTGCTATTGGAATGTTGTTCAGGGTTGGGCAAGATGACCTGCCGGGCGTCATCAGCGCTGGGGTTGGGCCCACGAAAGCACAGGGATAAGAACCTGAAGTTGACCCTATGAGGGTTGCTGCGAGGTATTCGGTCGAAGGCGATGCTGTGCCAGTTCACTACACAAAGCTGAACGCGCAGGGTGGTGCTGTCATGTTTTGATATGATGTGCTCTGAAATTGCTATTGTGGCGTTCCTTTCTTTTCCTTTTTCTGAAACTAAACGGTCAGATACTCCGAGATCCTCAGGCTCTGACCTGCTTATACCTACATTGAAGACTACCAACATTATTTGGTAAGAACGAAGGCGTAAAGGAGAAATCATTCCTCGCACGTGAGCAATTGTCTCGCTGACGCAAATCTCAGCGGCCCTTGAAACGGGCCAATTGTCTTGAGACGAGAAGTTCATCGACGCCATCCAGGGCGGACAGAATGAATATGGGGTCCTGCAAGAGAAGGCAGAAAGAATATCTGAGTGACTCTTGAGTCCGCTCACGGAATAAACCATACCGGGTGCAATTGACCACTTGGGCGAAAATTGGGACTCGCCATAATTCAAGCAAAGACATTCATCAATCAAGTAGGGTCGAGAAGCCATTAGACCGGCACGCGAGATGACTAGCTACGATTTAAGAACGTAAGCCTGCTTCGACATCTGCAGTACTCCGACTGTCACTCTGCTGAGAAGCACCTATGGCCGAACCCGCATTCCTCGATGCACGATGCCAACTTGAGGACGGAAGTCGGAGAGAGTTGCGAAGACGAGGGAGCAGCCGCATTGATCCCCAGGGCTGAGGTCTGGAGTTTTCTGACCTCGTGTCAGATGCATTGTGCACCATGGACGAATCGACATTGGCTGCACTCGACAGCTGCGATGGCGGGATTCCATCGCGTTGCATGACTCGCTGGGGCAATATCGTTGTTTGACGAAATGGGTTTGATCGCCATCCTATAAAGACAGGCCGCGGTCGGCTAGGAGCATACATTCCCACCATACTATGGCGATCCGTGCTCGCGCGCTCCGCCACCGGATCAGAGCGAGGTTTAGGAGTGAAGTAATCTGCTTTGCAGAGTGGACAGCAGGCCCTCCGGCTTGTCAACCATGGGTCAACGCAGGATGCATGGAAAGCATGACCGCATGTCAGCCCACGTATGTCATCGTCATCCTCGATCGCATCAAGGCATATTGCACAGGAGTCTCCGGGAGTGGGAAGAAGCTCGGCCGGTGTTGCAGTCCGGATGGGATGATCGGCGTCTCCAATGCCTTCCAACCCATGGCATTCACAACTGTCCTGATTATGTACGTGTTTCATCTCACGGTCGGTGTACCTTGATACGTCTCGAGCGTGAGTGCAATCAGCAGAAACTGGACGACCATCGGACTTTTCGTCTAATTGAGCAAATTGTGTTCCAGCATCTGGTGCCAGTGTTGAAGTTTGTGCGATGGTGGGCCCAATCTGCCGTTGACTATCCGTCGATGCAGGTTTCACTAAGGATGGCGATACACTGGTATCTACAACCAAAGTGCCGTTCTTTATGTTTGGACTGTGTAGACTGCTGTCGGCTGCGGATATCACCTTTGCGGTCGGAATGTTGGCGTTTGCCCGCGTCGACCTCCATGCCTTGTACTTTGTGAGTGGAAACCGCAAATTAACTTCGTCCATAGTCATCAACTTCTTTTCCCTTCTTCGTCTATGCGTACGGGGCATAGTAACCAGGTCTATCGGTTCTCCCGTTTCTTCGTTTCGTAGCTGGCGATTCCGTTGATTGTATCGAAAGCAATACTTGACACCAACGATGATCCTAGCATCAAACCTCAGATATGAATCGATGCGTACGAAGTGCAGACAATGCCTCTCTGAACATACCATAGATTTGTGAAGACGACCCCGAAACCAAGGGCAACAAAGAACAATAACGGTGAGCTCGTAGGGCTCGAACTGGAATCTGCAGCTCGATCGCTGTTTGTGGAGCCCGAGGGAGGAACAGGGCTTGTGGAGGACATCTTCAGGGTAAGAGGCCACAATTGCAGGACTGATGTTGGCAATGTAGTCTCGGTCACTCAATAAAAGAAAATGAACCTATTAAAAGGTGGAAGGTACCACTCCGATTGTTTGTTCATTGACCGGGCAAGTAGAGGTAGATCACTGGCGAGTAGGATTTCAATTCTTTCAAGACACTTGGAGTGTATATAGAGACCTTGAAGGGGAGTGATGCTTTTGTAGATGACGATTGTGTATATCCACTCATCTGTGAGGAAGCGTATGACTCCAGTTACACTTAGAGCTGTGCACCTGGGGAGTCATCACTAAACATGCTGTGTGTTTAGGTCAACGTGCTGAAGGGTTCTCTATCTTCCTTCTTGCCCTTCTCTGTTTGGCACAGGATCCCTCTGTATATTCTCATACTCTTCCAAGGTTGTCCCGGAATTCCGTGTTGGGCTATTATTGAAGGGTACCATGTTTCGCAGAAACAGAACTAACGGAGATGCTAATCAAATATAGTTTGGGTCACGAGGTCTCTGATGCATATATATAAGCCTAAGGAAATGAGAAGGATGGAAACATTCCTTTCAGGCTGGAAATTATCAAAAAGAATAATACTCAGTATGGCCTCTTTATTTATATACATCCATTAAGTCATATTCTGCATCTCATCATTACTACTGTAAAGGTCCAAGTTGGTAATAAACCTTTGTAGCTATTAGACTTCATAGAGTGGATCATGCCGTTATCACCTACTCCGTACATTTCTAGAAGTGCCTCAACATGGAGGCGGAAAGAGAGATATTTAGGCGGGGAGACTGCTGACCTGTGCATAAATGGAAGTGTCTTAAGTGTACACGACAGATGGATGCTTCAGGCACCTCAGCTACAGAGTGATAATACAGTTAGATATATATAACCACTGGCACTCTACAGTGATATGGAGAGTATCAGAATTTACCTTTCCCTGGTCAAGAGGGCGAAGTCTTATCCTTCCTCTTCTCTTTGTTTCTGTCCCTTTTTTTCTTCTTTTCTCACTTTTCCTCTTTTGGTGAGTAGTCTGTAGGAATACCAGATGCAGGTTACTTCTGTCATACCTAATCCATACTACTAAGTCACCAACACAAAAGTATGTAGAAGTGTTAACCACTAAACTGAAATATCTGTAATTCTATTAATCCACAAGTCACATCTTCGTCACATCAAAATGGAAGATATCAACTCAGGCCCAGGGACGAATGCCAATCCGATCGTTTTTTTTGACATAGCCCTAGGAGGTGAGCTTCCAGTACCTGCCTGATCTTTTATCTCAGCCCCTACCAGAATGTGGAGGTGTCATTACTTGCACCCAGCCATTGTGTTCCCCTTGACATGTCTGCTAGCATATTTAGATTATCTCGGTCGATCACGTTCAAAATCTCTATCTACCATGATCCCGTTACTGACATTCAGTCGCAATAGGCGAACCGCTAGGTCGCCTAAAAATGGAGTTATTCGCAGATGTCACTCCTCGGACAGCCGAAAATTTCCGCAGATTCTGCACAGGTGAAAGCAAAAACTCCCAAGGAAAGCCACAAGGATACAAGAACAGCAAGTTTCACCGAGTAGTACGTCTACAGTCCTTCGTGTCGGCGAAAAAAGCTGATCCGAAACCGCTTTCAAGATCAAAGATTTTATGATACAAGGAGGCGATTTTGTCAATGGAGATGGAACAGGATCTTGTACCATTTATGGCACTTCAAATTTTCCAGATGAGAACTTTGTTCTGAAGCACGACCGCGCAGGTCTCTTAAGCATGGCTGTAAGTTGACCCGGGTACCGTTGAGTTGCGGATGGTGCTGAGTGCTACACAGAACTCTGGGCCAAATACAAATGGTTGCCAGTTCTTCATAACAACTACAGAGACCCCATTCTTGAATGGGAAGCATGTCGTGTTTGGGCAGGTAGTGGATGGCATGGATATCGTGCGGATGATCGAGAATACACGCACAATTAGGGACAAACCAAGCCAAGATGTGATCATTACACAATGCGGAGAGATGTGAGGGTGTTCTGGTCTAAGTCCGTGCTTTTTCCGATCCTAAAATAGGATGATAACCATAAAGATGATTAGCTCGTACTCAACCTGTTTTCAAATACAGTTTGTTTCAAGCTCGAGGGTAAGGGCATCTAAACCTGAAGGTTCAGGTTCACCGTTAATCGCAGGGGCAAAACCAGCCAGCGAATCTCAGTCACACAGAACCCTCAAAGCTTGAACTTTGCCAAGTAATCAGAAGCCAATGCGATTGCATCCTCGATCTTGTCCGGATGCACGCCATTGCCGATAGACGTCGAACCCTTCCCTCCAGCTTTCCCTCCGACAGCGCTAGAAACAACCGCAGCCAAGTCGTTGGCCGAGGCCCCTTGGTCAAGCAATGCCTACAATAGAAGATCTCATGAGACTTGACTTCCGGACTGGATGTGAAACACGGGGAGGCTCACCTTTGAAACGTAGCAACCATGGGCAACGCGACCCTGTTCCGAATCGGCGGCTAGAACATAGACGGTCTTATCTTGTAACTTAGACTTAACATAGTTTAGCGACTCGCTCACGGCTTTCGCGTTCGCAGAAATAGGAAGCCTGGTTACCAAACAGGTCTTCCCTCCGTTCGTCGGGGATTCGAAGTATGAAATGATCGCCTCAAGCGCCTTCTTTGTCTCGAGTTTTTGTTGCGCCTTTTGTCCGTCAATGACTTGCTTGTTAATAGACGCAAAACGCTCTCGAAAACGAGATTTCTGGACAGCAGAGATGGAGAGTTGGTTTAGTTCAACCTGTATCTGCTTGGCTTCCTGTTCTTTCTGCGGCCCCAAAGCCATTGCATCCAGGCGATCTAGCCGCTTCTCGAATTCTTTGGCAACTCGCTGTACTTCATGGGCGTCCTCCCCAGTCACAGCGATGATCCGACGAATCCCCTTAGCAATGCCGTTCTCTTCTAGGATGATTAAGTCCTTAATGTCTCCAGTCTTCTGGACGTGAGTTCCGCCACAAAATTCTATGCTGACTTCAAGCCAGCGAGGGTCTTCCACATTCTTCAATATCTCCTCCACCTCCACCCCAACAGAAACGACTCGGACAGGATCAGGGTACGTCTCGCCAAAGACAGCTCTAACACCTGAGATCTGGCGAGCAGTTGCAAGAGGAACTTCTTGGGAGTAGACATCACAGTTTTGGCGGATATACTCGGTTGATATTTCCTCGATTTTCTCTAATTCTTTCTCTGTGACTGCAGACTTGTGAGAGAAGTCAAACCTGAGTTTTTCAGCAGCAACAAGGGAGCCCTTTTGCTCGACAGAATCTCCAAGAACTCTTCTGAGCGCAAAGTTGAGGATGTGTGTGCCCGTATGATTATTTCGGATGGGCCAGCGACGAAGCTCATCGTATTCACACAGAACGGCGTCACCGATTGAGAAGGAACCGTACTTCATGAAGCCAGTATGGAGGACATAGCCAGCATAAAGCTGAACATCACCGACTTCTAGCTCAGCCCGTCCGTCGATGATGATTCTGCCGGTATCGTTCTCTTGTCCACCTTGTTCAGCGTAAAAGTTCGTGCGGTCCAGAATGATGCCTATCTGTTCCCCATCTGGTATCTGCGCCGTCGATGAATGGAAGTTCTTGCCGTGGTAAATCGCTTTGATTTCAGCGGTAATGTTACCCTTCCCAAATTTGGCGCTGTCGTCTGTTTTGGGAACGTCGTTCATTTTCTCCAGCTTCCCCAGATCGTGGACGTCCAGTTTGACGGTTCCTGTTGCCGACTTCTTCTGTCCTTTACTAGCCTCCTTGGCTCTCAAACGCGCTTCTTCGAATTCGAGGTCATCAATATTCAACCCACGCTCTTCCGCCATGAGACGGGTTAAGTCAACCGGGAAACCGAATGTGTCATACAGACGCCAAACGTCAGCACCATGAAGCTTGTCATCGCCTTTGATCTTTGCTTGCTGAGCATAGTTCTCGAACTGTCGCTCACCGCGATCTAAGGTTTTGGCGAACGAGATCTCTTCCTCATCCAATATTTCCATGACATCGTGCTGCTTTTTCTTCAACTCGGGAAACATGTCTCCGAGCTGTTCCACGAGAGTTGGGACGATTTTCGAAAAGAAATTTCCAATCTCAACCTGGAAGTATTTTCGAGCATAGCGAGCACCTCGGCGCAAAACACGTCGAACAACATATCCACGACCATCGCTGTTTGGTGTCACGCCATCTGAGATGGCGAAAGTCAATGTTCGAACGTGGTCCGCAACAACACGATAAGCCGTGTCGATGCCATCAGAATCATCGGTACCAAACATTCCTCGATATTCCCGGGCTCCGGTGATGTTCTTAATAGCATTGAACAGCGGAGAGAACACGTCCGTATCATAATTGGACGATCTGTCCTGGAGCACTGAGACTAACCTCTCGAATCCCATTCCAGTGTCGACGTGCTTATTTGGCAGAGGCCTCAAAGACCGATCAGACTCGCGATTATACTGAATGAACACGTTGTTCCATATTTCAAGAACGTTGGGATCATCTTGATTGACAAGATGAGCAGCATTGCGGCCGCCAATCCGATCATAATGAATCTCACTACAGGGCCCACAAGGGCCCTGGTCGCCCATTTCCCAAAAATTGTCCTTCATGTTTCCCGGAAGGATATGATCCTCTGGAACACCCGCAGCTCTCCATAGAGCTTTTGCCTCTAGGTCAGGTTCGAGTCCACCCTCTTCGTGACCCTCAAAGTACGTGACATAGAGGCGTTGGGGGTCCAAGCCGTAAACCTTCGTCAAAAGCTCCCAAGAGTACCGGATTGCATCTTCCTTGAAATAGTCGCCAAAGCTCCAGTTTCCAAGCATCTCGAAGAAAGTCTACTCATTCATTAGAATCACTCGTTAGCGTCCGGGTGCTTGACTTGACCATGGAGAACTTGACTCACATGATGGTAGCTGTCCTTTCCCACGTCGTCCAAATCCTGTATTCACCTCCGTCAGACTCTGTTATCGTGCCTCTAGAATCACATGTTTAACTTACATTGTGTTTCCCGCCAGCACGAATGCACTGCCATTTATTTTTAGTGACCAGTTTGACATCAAAGAGGGTTAGAGAGTGACCTTCTGAGAATTTACTGCGCTTTTCAGTTTTGCAAAATCAGATTGCGGATCCACAGTGCCCAGGAAGATGGACTTGAATTGATTCATTCCAGCATTTGTGAAAAGCAATGTTGGATCCGAGAGTGGTACGACAGGAGAAGATGGAACTTAACATTGTCAGTTGATTGATAAAGAGCCGTCAAAAGCCCCAAAAACATACCGAATGTATGGCCATTTTGTCTGAAATAATCAAGGAATGTGTCGCGAACGCGTTTGGCAGTCCATTCTGGACTGCCTTCGGAGTCTGAAGTCATTCTGAAGTGTCGATAGTTCGTATGGAGTTGATTTTGTTCTGGGGTATGTGTAGTGTGAAAGTGGTAGAATCTTCTGGGGTTTGACCTAAACGGTAACGGCGGATGACTCAAGGCCATATCCCCATTTCTCATAATTCTGGAAATTCGCATCAAGTGAAGGTCGATGATTCCTTGATCCTTTTCAGACTAAAGACAGTGGATACTGATGACTGTTCTTAATCTCCAAAAGAATACTTGACTGATCATATTCTTTTGCGCATGTCGTATCTTGGTGGTGGTGGGTGGTGTGAGTTCCTGATGAGTGAGGCACCCCAGCACGGGAAAAAGCGACCCGCAGAAAATGATCCTGATGGTGACCAACCTCTGGCAAAGAAGTTCGGGCGGCTGCAAATAGGTATGTTTGTCCAGTAACACTTTGAGTCTCATCCATCAACATCGGCGTTCAAATTTTGATGTATAGTCATGGACTAAGACTCATCCCATCTAGAACCGCGTTTGTTTGGGATACCTCAGTTATGTGGTGGGGGTACATCTCCAATTCAGTCAAATCCATTTGATACGACTGAGCGGATGATGCTGGATGACACTAAGCATACAATATACATTCATGACCTTGATTCTGAGCTAGCAGATTCTGATGCTCAGGAGTACTCAATCACCTTTTTGCCCGAAATCGGAGCCAAGTTGGGGACTTTGCCGAAGTTATTGACTGTTGATACACAACCTCAGAACAACGAATTGGTCCTCTACAGGGATCCCAAATCTCTGACCGTTCCAGAGGAGGATGATTATGTGCGAAGAGCCATCCTTGAGTCCAGGAGACGAGCGAGAGCAGCTCAAACTCAGCGCAGATCTGCAGAAAAAATAGTGAAAGAAGTTAAGTCGAATCTTGTGTGTAATGTTGAAGAAGATGTAATGGAGATAGATCCTACCATTCAATAAGTTCTATGTTTTATTATATGTCTTTTTTCCAGAGATGTATACTTTTATGGCAGTGGTTGATACCTCCTTGACTTTGTATATTAGTGTATGATTCATTAGTACATAGTAGAGGGTATTGCTGTGGCCATACAAAAAATAAATAATGTCATCTAGAGCAGCCACCTATAGTATCAGGGCATACTACACTCATCTAATTTAATTTAAGCTCTATAATAATCACAATAATAGATACTCTTAGAGGCACAGTATTAAGGGTCCAAATATGGACAGTCACACCATACTCCAGTTGACCCTGGTGATTTTATTTTTGTACAGTGGGCCTTTGTACTGAATGAATCATATTGATTCTGCTGCTATCTAGTAATTATCTAATATTTTAAAAAACCTCCTTCTGCATTGATTACTCTATCTTTTTTAAATCTTTACTAAAGTACTTAAACTATATTAAAAGATCTCTAATCTTAAGCCTATTCCTATATATAATAATAAGTATAGTAAGAATACTATTAGGATAACATGCATTGCAATGGGGGTTGAGCCTTTGAATCATGTAAGGGTAGAGGGTAGGCCTGTGGCTGCCCTGTATATGTCATAGCTATATTAAAGGGTTCTATGTCACAGCCTACTCACAGGCTAGAAGCCTTATAAATCTATAACCTAGATTTGGACAGTAAGAAATTGCTACCCAAAGGGTTCTAACTAGGGCTATGATAGCTAAATATAAAAAGAAGTATATAGATGGTAGATGAGATTATATAACTACTAGTATCCTCTCTAGATAAGAGTTTATTAGCACCTAAGGCAGATTATTAGTACCTAGTAGGCTTAAGCACTTAGTAGGCCTTGCCTACTATACTACCCCCCCTTTAAATTAAGGCTATTATACCTCCTATATAGTAAGTACTACTATATTAGTAAGATTAATAGCTAGCTCCTATATAGGCTATTTATAGCTTATCTACTTAATAAGGTATTCTATTTAATAGCCTTATCTAATATATTTCTCTTACTCCTATAAGATCTCCTTAATAATATATTCTACTTTATTATTCACTAGTATTACTAGTAGCTAGTAGTTATTATTTAATTAGTTTAGGAATAGATTATTTATAGCTAGGTATAAGAGGCTAGTATAGAGTTGCATTATTGCATAACTGAACTGCTAAAATCGAATCCAACCCTCACCGAACTCACAGCGGTGAGGGTTCAGTTCTAAGCCTATAGAATCACACCAGTTTTGGTTTCCCTAGGTTAGAACTAATTTGAGTTCGGTTAAAACTGTCAGTTCTGATTTTTGAGGTTTTATTAGATTTAACTAACCAACCCTCACTGTTTTAGATAGAAATCACTAAATACTTAGATATCTCTTATAATTTTGATATCACTGGATAGCCCTAGATCTAGGCTATCTAATGATATAAATATCAATTCAAAATACCTAGTGGTTACTAAGATATAAGAGAATAATCATTTCTATCACAGGTTGGTATAAAAGTAGTGGTAGTTTACATATATATATACATCAACCTTTAATAATCACTATAATCTAAGGATAATTTTAACCACTACCTATTCAGCCCTATAGATATTGAATTGATATTTTACTTATAGATTATTATAATAATAATTACTATATATTTTATATAAAAATATTAATTTCTATAGGTATGGTAGTAGTATAATAGATAGTATAATCATTTAAAATGTTAAAACAGCAAAAATTCACTAAATAATAGCAGTTTAACTCACCTGAAATCAAACTAAATCTAACTATGGTTAGTTAGTATAGGCCTAGTGGCAGATTTTGCAGTAAAACTTAAACTAAATTAGAACAGATCAGGTTTGGTTCTGATTTCTGAGATTTGGACTTGAAATCACAGCAGTTTAGTTCTAACTGGTTTTGAACTCACCCAAACTCAGACTGAATGCAACTCTAGGCTAGTATAAAATATATTAATATATATCTAGTAGTATATCTAATTAATAAGTATATAATCTAATAGCTTTAAGTACTATAACTTTTATACTATATTTTAAGCTTTTAGCTTAGATAATCTATTTAAATATTCTATAGATCTAACTATATTTTTAATTTAATAGTATATTATAGGGCTACTAAATAAGAGTAGTTTAAATATTTGTTCTAGTACTACTAGGCTATAGCTAGTTCTAATTATACTATATTAGTAGCTTCCCTTATCTATAATTACCTTAGCTTTAGCCTTTAATAAATAGATTATATAGGTAGTGACTATCTTATAGTCTAGCTCTTTAATCTCTAATAATTTAATATTATATCTATAATCTAGGAAGAATAGGCTAACTCCTATACTTATAGTATCTTAGATATTAATTACTAGCTAGACTATTAGTAGTAATAATTTCTAATTAATTTAAGTATAATTATAAAAGTTCCTAAGATAGGCCTTTAATATTATATTTATTTATTTAATCTATTTATTTATTTATAGGTAGAAGGCTAGTAAGAGATATTATTAGATATCTAATTATTTACAAAAGTACTCCTAGAATTAGCTAATAAATTATAAATTATAGTCTAAAGTAATTATACTAGGAATATCATAATATATAATAAATTAATTAATTAGTAGCTATATACTATCTTAGAGTCTATCTATTTATAAAGTATTAAGAATATACCCTTCCTAAGCCTATTACTAATTATTATTATATTCTTATATTTATTAAATATAGGTAGTTTAGTAATAAAATTAATAATTATCTCTTACTATTTATAATCTAAATTAATAAGGGTTTTAAATAGTCTCTAGTACTTATACTATATATAATTAGTACTATACTTATTATAGTTCTTTTATAAATTATTAAATATCTATAAAAAGCTCTAGTTAGTAGAAATTCTAGATAATTATTATATATAGTATATTCTTTATAGGATAGCCTATTAGTACTAAGTTATAGATCTCTTATAAAAGCCTTATTTATAAAGATTTAGAATTAGAGATCTATTTATAGCCTTAATATAGTAGATAATTATTTAGTAATATTAAATACTTAGTAATTAATATTTAGATATATAAATATTAGTATAAAACTTTTAATTAAAGATAGAGTATATTAATTATTAATCTATTAATTAATTATACTATATTAATAAAGGTATTAAAATACTATATCTTAAAATTCTCTTTTAAGTAGACTTTATATTCTAGCTATATAACTAGTTTAGCTATCTAGCTTATTCTATCTTACTTAGAGTTATTTATATCTATATCTAGTAGCTAATAATTTAAAGAGATAATTAAGATATTATTAGGAGCTATCTAAACTACTAGATTATAAAGACTTTAAGACTAAATCTTAAATATAAAGCTATATAATACTTAGTAAAGAAAGGTGTTTAATTATTTAAATCTTATTAGATATTTACCAATAATCCAAAGTAATAATTAGAGATTATTACTATAGTTAATTATATAACTAGTTAGCTAATAGTAAAAGTAATATCTAATATAAAAGATAAAATATTAGCTTATTTTCTCTATAAAGAGATCTTTATTAACTATAAAGTATCTAAAGAACTACTCTTAGATAATAGTATAAACCTCCTATCCTAAGTTATAGAAGTATATATTAAGATTCTTAAAGTAAAATATTATATAATAACTCTAAATCACCCTAGAACTAATAGTAAAAATAAGAATATAAATAGCTTACTTAGAAAGATATTATTAAAATATCTTATAGGTAAACTAATATATCTCTAGGATAAATACCTATAGTATATATTTATATCTACATAAAACTATTACTATTCTAGCTTCTCTATAATATATATATTATTATCTAGTTATCTATAGACTAATTAACTGACTATTAAATAAATTAAAATTTAATTATAATATATTAACTATATATAGTTACTAGCTAATAAGAAGTTATTAATATATATAATTAAATAGAAGTTAATTTAGGATAGTAATATATAAGAATTATAATTTAGATATAACTAATAGATTATTATTTATAATAAATCCCCTTAAAAGTTCTAGAGTAAATAATTTAGACTATATTAAATTATTTAATTATATCTACTTGGTACTTATACTATTACTAAACCTAATAAATATATAGTAGAGAATCTTATAAATAGCTAATAATTAGTAGAAGCTAATATTAGGGAGAACCTAAAGAAACTATAGATATTAGCTATATTAATATAATAACTATAGAAGATAAGATTATTAATCTATATATATATTAAAGTATATAAAGTACTTAAGGAGATTAATAACCCCTTATTCTTATATAATAAACTTTTAAAAATAACTTAAAAGGATTAAAAATTTACTAAATATCTAGAAGTATATTTAAAGTAGATAGAGGAGAATATCTTAATAAAATAATATACTTAAGAAGATCTTAAGAATATATTACTAATATACTAATAGGAACTAGCTAATCTATATATTATTAAAAGGAGTTAACTCTAGGAGATAACTAGAGTAAAATTAACTTAACTTTTTTAAATAGTAGGCTAAATAGGGGAATATTATATAATTTATTAAAGGATAATTAAACTTAATAGGATACTAGTAAGAAAGATATAAACTTTAATAGACTATTTATAGTAGTAATTCTAGCTTATTAGGAGTAATTAGAGAAGGATAAGTTATCTAGTATTATAAGAATATTAAGATAAAAGAGATTATTATCTATTTAATTAAAAGTTAGGTATTTAAGAATAGCTAGTTATAAAAAAGAAAACTATAAGTAAGTCTTAACTAAAAGAAGTCCTTATTATAACTATAAATCTACTAAATATCTATTAAGGCTAACTAAGGCTTTCTTAGCTTTATTAGCCTTCTTAATAGGAGCTATACTTAATTATCTTAGCCTCTATCTCTATCTTACTAGGAAGGATTATTATTATTAGTAATAGTTAAAGTAATAGTTAAGGTAATCTTATTCTAGAATAATAATATTTATTTAGATTATTAGAGGACTCTTCTTTAGCCTTTTTAAGAGCTTTAAGGTCTAAAATCTACTTACCTATAATTATAGTAAACTTTATTAGATTATACTATATCTAATATAACTTATTAAGGATATCCTAATTATTTTAAGTAATAGGCTAAGGTAACTTTATACTATTAAGAGTATTTATCTTCTTCTTCTTTAAAATAACTAAGTTATTAATAATATTATTATAATAATATTTTCCTTTTAAATCTAAAGATATAATAGAAGATAAACTAGTTATATTAAAGATATATAGGATAGTACTAGGATAGGTATAAACTATCCTAAATTTATTAGCTTTAAAATACCTAAAGTAGATAAGATTAAAAATATTATAGCTACTCTTAGAAGTAGTAATTATAGTTAAGGTAAATAAGAGAGGTATAAAAACTAATAAGCCTTTTCTAATCTTTAACTAAGTTATAGTAGCTAAACTTAATCTACTAGGTAAGGACTCTATAGTATTCTTATAAGATTATTTTAAAGGAGTAGGCTTAAATTTAATTAATTTATTCTTAGTAAGAGGCTAGTTAAGAATAGAATTATTATTTTTAAGAGTAGTAAATAAACCTCCTTTCTCTAGAATAGTATCTATCTTAGTTAGTAATATATAAATAGAAAAAGAAAGGAAAGTTCTTATATATTAAAGTAAGTATTCTAACTATAGTTCTTATTAATATAGTAAGAATAAGATACTATCTTATTATTCTAGATATAATTAGTATAAGTACTAGAAAAGAAAGTATAGAATTATTAGTTAACTTTAATATTAGAAATAGCTATATAATATTAAAAGATACCTATATTATTGTTATAAGACTTATATTCTTCTTTATATTTAACTCTATAGTAATAAAACAGAATTATATTCTAATAAGCTTTAGATATAACTTTCTTAGTTATATTAATATTATTATAAGATACCTATTTTAGTATTAAGTAACTTAATAAGACTTTATTAAATCGTATTTAGTCTAAAAAAAACTTTATATTAAGTAGCTATAAGGGTACCTTTATAACTTAGAATTATAATAATTATTATAGGAAATAAAGATATTTAAGGTAGTCCTAAAGAAGCTAAAGAAGATAGAAATAATAAGAAAAAGAAAGTAGCTCTAAAAGCCTAAGAATCTAAACTAATAATAGATAATTTATTTAATATTATATTAAAGGTTATTTATAAACTATATATATAATAA
Organism: Aspergillus lentulus; assembly: GCF_001445615.1. NCBI lineage: Eukaryota > Fungi > Ascomycota > Eurotiomycetes > Eurotiales > Aspergillaceae > Aspergillus > Aspergillus lentulus. The sequence goes on from NW_028322112.1 coordinate 1,056,496, forward strand.
GGAAGAAAAGTTAAGAGTATTTATACTTAAATAACCTATACTAGTAATAAATACTTATTTATTTATAATTATTAACTAATTCTATCTTTATTAATTTTATTTATTTATTACTATATATATAAGGTAATATTTACTATAGTTCTTTATTTAAAATCTAGGTTATTAATTACTTAGGTAACTTACTTATTACTACTACTTAAGTAAAGTAATCTAATTATATCTCTTACTTTATATAAAGAATATACTAAGCTGTTACTAAGATTATTCTAAAGTAGGAATATAAAGAAATAATTAGTTAATTTTATAGATATTAATAAAGTAATAAAGATATTTAAATACTATATCTAGTAATTAATATCTCTTAGTAATAGTTAAACTCTATAATATAACCCTATAACTACAATAGTAGGTACTAACTTAGATTTATAACTTCTATTAATAATTAAGAACTTTATAGACTAAGTTTAGTCTAAGTAGGGGAGGATATAATATTAATTACTATATTAGAGGTTTAGTATAATCTATAAGTATATAATAATATCTAATAATAATTATTATTATATATATAGTTATTTAGATTATTATATTCCTTAATAGCTTAGGTAGAATTATAAAAGGGGGCTAGAGTCCTTTAATATTAATAAGATATATACAGGGCAGCTGCAGGCCTATCCCCTACCCTTATATAATTTAAAGGCTCTACTCCCATTGCAATAAATGTTATCCTAATAGCTTAGGGTGCTATCTAGATAGATTTTCTTTACTTTATTAGACTAAGAATAGCACCTAGCTTTTATTAGTAGCTAGTTAGGATTTATTAGTAGCTTATTAAATAGATAGTTACTCTAGTATAGGGTTTATAATTTTTTAGAGCCTTCTTACTCTAGCCTTAGTTAAGAAATATTAAGTTAAGCTAGTTATATAAGCTATTTAATATTACTTATATTATATTTAATTTATTCTTATAATAATCTATCTAGGGAGCTAGGGCTATAGTAGTATTCCCTTTAAGTCTACTAAATATATACTATAGAATTCTATAGTAGGAGCTAATTATAGCTTAATTAAGTAATATTTTCATTTATAGCTTAGAGTAGAAGGTCTAGTATATAGCCTTATTAATACTATTATATATCTCTATATTTGATAGAATAGGTTTTAGTCTCTTTATTAGGTCTTCTATCAAAGTAGTAGTTAGGGTAGGTATAAAGGGAGTTATCTAGGGAGTAAGTATTACTACTATAGTAGTAGTAGTTACTTATTATTCTTTAAGATAGGCTAATTAACTAGTAATATTCTATAACTACTAGGCTATAAGATTTTCTATATATTATTCTGCTATAATAGTTATTCTTTACTAGGTCCTTCTAGGAATATTAATATCCTTAATAATATATTATTATAGTTTATACTATCTATACTATCTATCTTAGCTAATTTATCTGGTTCTATAGTTTAGCTGGTTTGTCTACTTTATCTAATTTATCTTGTTTGTCTGGTTCGTCTGGTTCAGCTGATTTAGCTGATTCATCTGGTTTATCTGGTTGATCTGGTTATCTCTTGCTAGCTCTACCTGACTATCTAGTAGTATATAATTTCTAATATCATAGGCTAGAAGCCTTATAAATCTATAACCTAGATGTAGATAGTAAGAAATTACTAAAGGGTTCTAACTAGGGCTGTGATAGCTAAATATAAAAAGGAGTAGTGGTATGCACTATAGGTGCATGGGCTTGTATATTAAGGAAGATAGTTATTATTCTCTATAACTAATAACTAATTAATAAGATAAAGATAATTTTATTATATAACTATAGACTATAAGTTAATAGACTAATAATATATAATAGTATTCTACTATAGTAAAGTAAAAAGAGAAAAAGAAAAGATATTAGTATAAAATTAATAACTAGATTAACTTAAAAAATATAGAGTAAGTAATAGTATTTATCTTAAGATCCTTTAGTATTTTAAGAATAAGATTATATATCTTTATAGGTATTACTTAGTTTTTAATAGTTATTAAATTAAGGGTATTTACTATAGACTTTAAGAGATTAAAATACTATTTTTCTAGATATCTTAGAGTAATATTAGCTTATAATATAAAGAAAGAATCCTTAGTATAGATAGATACTTTAATAAGTATTACTTAGAGTATATATATAGGCTATAGATATTTACTAAAATCCTTATTATTTATTATAAGATTATTTTATAATAAGAAGACTAGCTATAGAGGCTATTTTATAATATTAGCTAGAATATCTAATAATATCCTATAGACTAAAAGAATATTCTCTATTCTTTTTAGCTTATTTTTAGCCTAGTTTATATACTAGTATATAATCTAGTTATTATATAATATAAGATTATTAGATAGGTACTATTTTTATATATCTTTCTTATTATCTAACTCTATAAAGTTAAGAGATATTTTTTAGCCTATAGTTAGCTTAATCTTCTCTATAATAATATTATTAATATTTACTAATACTACTTTATATTTATCTTCCTATTTTTTAATCTAGTCTAGAATTATACTCTTTTATTTTATCTATTATTATAGATAAATAGGATAGTTATTTAGTAGTGAAAGATTATTAATATTAAATATCTTAAATTAACTATTTTTATCTATTTTATTTTCCTTCTTTAGCTACTTATTAATAGCTTTAATTATTTTTATATTCTTCTCTTATAATAATATATTACTATCTTTATATTATAGATATATAATACTTTAATAAATAAATATTTAAGCTTAGGAAAATACTCTTTTATAGCCTTAAGCTAGTAAATCTTATCTTATTAATTAGAGAGTAAGTAATAATATATAGTATTAATTATTTATTTTATTAAGTTATAATATTATTTATACTAATAGAGCTAGATTAATTTTCTATTATATAAAGATTTATTAGGGAAATATAGTAGGAGATAATTTAATAATTTTATCTAGTAAGGACTTAGATAGTTTAATATAAGTCAGTAATAGAAGATAGATTTACTATAATATGTTAGATATAATAATAAGTTAAAAAGTTATAAGATAAGTAGGTAAGTAAAGAAGAATTAGAGGGGTTTAAGAAGGGGAGAAATAGAAAATAGTAATAGATATAAATATTTATATTTCTATTAAGTAAATATATTAAATAGTTATTAGTAGATAGTAGAATAGTTAAATAATAAAGAAATTAATAGAATTAATAACTCTTAATAGGAACTTATTAAGAGGTTATTAGTAACTATAATTAATAATATAGTATATAGAAATTAGATAATATAGTAATAATAATAAAACAAAGAGTAAAATCTTAATAATTATAAAGATAGAACTATATTATTAGATACTTACTTTAAATTCTTTAATAGACTCTTAAGTATTACCTAACTAGTCTATTAATATTTATTAATTTTATTTATTACTATAGCCTTTTTATTTAATAAGATACTATATTATTTTTATTTTCTTTTATCTTTAGCTAGTAGTTTATATTTAGTAATTATTTTCTCTATTTTATAGGATTAGTATTTATTAATATCTTCTTTAATATTAATAAGACCTAGCTCTTCTAGTTTATAGTAGAATATGTTATTATAATTATATTTCTTAAGATATATAATAAAGATAATAGGATATAACCTCTAGGCCTTAGGAAAATCTAATTTATATATAAGTAGACTAATATAGTCTAAAACTTTAAAGGGATCTATATACTAATTTCCTAACTTATAGCCTAGGGTTAATTATATAATATAGCTAGTATAAAGTTTTAATAATACTTTATTATCTTTACTAAAGATAAGTAGTATATAATACTTATTATACTATTCTTTTATTATAAGTACTATAAAGTATATGGCCTCTATAGCTATTATATAATATATAAATAACCTATCTATAAAAATAAGATCTTAAAATCTAGTATTTAGTATTATAAGAAGGTAAAAGCTATATATAAGTTAAAATAGAGTAGCTTTAGTTAATATATTTTTTATAGAGTTAAATATTCTTTATATAATAGCTAAGACTATTAATTAGTCTATAATTCTATTAAGTAAAGTAATTATATAATAGAAATAGCTTTTAATTATTTAGTTTATTTATTTACTCTATCTATCTATTTAGATATAATAAGCTATAAAATACCTCTATTTAATCTTTAGTACTTTAAGGAACTACTACTAAACTTTAGATATAAATTTTAGATCCTTATCTAAAATAATAATCTTAGGGATTCCCTAGTCCTTATTATTAAGTTTAGATAATAAAGTCACTATCTATTTTTAAGTAGTTTATATTATATATCCTAGTAGAGTTATTATCTATTTTATAAACTTATTAGTAACTAATATTATTATATTAAAGATTCTAGTATCTAGTAATCTAATAATAATATTAATTATAATTATATAGAAAGGGATTACTAGTATTAAAATTAGTCATAAAACTCTATAAAATTAATACTATTATATCTACTTCTTTTAATATTTAGGGTAGTAATAGATATACTTCTTAACCTAGTATTTTATTTAGTTAAATACTAGACTATAGAGTAATTCTAGTACTCTATTAATACTAGAATAATTATTACTATTATATACTATTTATAATATCTTATAAAGTAAGGTATATAATATATATAGATAGCTATTACTTAAATATAAGAGATTATTATTATAGAGCTTATATAGCAGGATAACTAATATCTAAGAGGTTATATTCTTTTAGAGTATATATAATACCTAAAACTATCTTTAGTCTTTTAGATATCTATTAATAATACTTTTCTTAAATTCCTCTAATAGTACTAAGCTAATAACTATTATTAATTATAACTCTTTATTATAGAGGTATAACTAAATAGGATATCTAAAAGATCTATATTAAGTAAAGTTAGGTTAGAATTATCTTTTATAAAAGAAGGTAACTAATAATATATTTAGGATAATATATTTTTTACCTAGTTTATAAAATAGTATTATAGTTAGAAATAATTAGTAGTATTATAAAGCTTATACTAGTTATAGGTTTAACTTATCTATTAATAATATTATTAAATTTATCTATTTAATAATATCTACTATAGCTATATAGTTTGTATAAATATAGAAGCTAGCTTTACTAGACTCTATTATATATTAGATTTTGGGTAGTGATACAGCAACACCCCCTAAGGATAATAGGACACTATCTTAGATACAGAGGACCCCCCCTTACCTAATTAGGTTAGCATCCTTATATAATTACTATAGAATTAGATTCTCCTTATATATAATCTATACTTTAGGCTTAGCACTAGGGCTAAGGGCTAGGGCTTAGTACTAGGATATTATAATTTAATTAGGGATATTATCTTACTATTGTATTAATAATCCTATATAAGGCTATAAAGGCTTATAATTACTTATTATAGTAACTCTTAATACCTATCTTTAAGATTATAAGAGCTCAGAGAGTAGTAAATCTAATAATACTAATATTAAAGCCTCTAACCCCTAGGAAGATAATTAGATACCTCCTCTACCTATTAAAGGAAAGACCTTTATAACTACTAAAGAAGCTATTAAATTCTATAATATCTTTATATATTAGTATAGCTATTTAGTCTATAAATAATATTTAAAGCTAATAAAGAAGGGAGATATATAGAAGTTCTAGATAAAGTATAGTTATAGAGGTAAGTATAAAGATTCTATCCTTCTAGAGAACTATAAGCAGAAATATTATATAAAGAAGATAGACTATCCCTTTAAGATTAGCTTAAAGCTTAAAGATAATAATTAATTCTATATTAAAATAATAAAGCCTTATTATAACTATAAGCTAGCACTAATCTTAATATAATTAATCTATTACTATTATCTTATCTAGTAGAATACTATCTAAATTAAATTATAGTTAAGACTTAGTATTCTATTATATTAGGTTATTATATTACTAGAGTAGGAGGGGGTGGAAGGTATTAAAGATTATAATTATCTATAATTTCTATTAAGATTTATAGAAGAAATTTATAAATAGTAAGATACCTATCTAGATCTTACTATCTAGATCTTACTATCTAGTCTCCTAGATTTAGGGGACTAGATAGTAAACTATTAAAGAGATAAGGAAGATATTATTATAGTAGTCTTTATAGTATATAAAACCTCCCTAGAGCTACTATAAATAAATCCCTTTATTCTCTTTATAGATAGTATATATAAGACTAATAAGTATAAGATGCTGCTTCTTAATATTATTAGATATACTAAGTCTAATATAATATTCTATATTAGATTTAGTTTTATTAGTAATAAGAAGTAAGAGATATATATATTTATTCTTAGTAGCTTATATACTATTATAGAATATCTAGAGGTCTATCTATATAGTATCTTAATTAATAAGGATACTATATTAATTAATATTATTAAATCTATATTCCTAATATTAGATTATATACTCTATATATAGTATATCTTTTAGAATATTCTTATTAAATATAGACTAATCTTATAAGCTTAAATTATCTAAGCTAAGTATCTTAATACTATAGAAGTAACCTAAGATCTAGAATTTAGAGTTAAGGTATAAAAAAAGATAGGGAGCTCTAAAGAAGGTATTTAGTAGGGTTATCTATATATATATAGAAGAGGAGAAAGATATAGTATAGTATTTACTTTATAGTAAGTATAGTAGTAAAGTCTAGATACTAGTTCTTAATTATATTAAGAATAAATAACTTAATAATAATACTTCTTAAGCCTTCCTATAATACTATATAAAAGATTATACCTATTTTAAATAGATAGCTATATTATAGAATAAATTCTTACTAGATTCTTAAATATAACCTTAGAACTTTAATAAATAATCTTCTAATAACTATATAATTATTTAAATAGACTATCTAGGCCCAGTATTATAGGGTGATTTAAACCTATAAAGATAATAAGGTAAACTATCTAATAGAGATAAGATTAAGTCTATTCTAGTAGGTATTAGGCCTGGTATCTTACTATACTATTAAATAGGTATAGAAGGAGTATAATAAGTATCTCTTAGTTAGTAGCTATAGAAGGAAGCCAATTATTAGTATCTTTAAATATATAACTAGTCTTCTATATATCTATATTATTAAGAAATATATTAATACTAATTAACTACTAGGACTCTAGTTCTTTTACTCTTACTAGTATCTATATCTAGATATAGAGCTACTACTATTAGACCCTTATCTCTTACTACTAGAACTATATATTATTTATACTAGGGGTAGGCCTATAGGGTCTACTAATTACTCTACACTAGTAAGTATATAAGATATATCTACCTAGTAAGATCTAATTTAGAGTTGCATTTGGTGTGAGTTCGGGCGAGTTCAACCTTAGTTGGAACCAAACTAATGTAATTTTGAGTTGAAATTTTAGAAATTAAATCCAAATCAAATCTGATGTGATTTGGTTGCAGTTTCACTGCAAAAACCTGCCACTAGGCCTAGCTAGGTATAGCTAGGCACCTACTAACCTATCTAGGCCAGGAGTATGCCTAGGTAATAATAAAAATTTTAATGGTTTTTAGAATTTAATTTCTTCTACCTTAGGCCTATGCTTTAAGCCTATTAGATAGGCTTATATAATATTATAGTTTTTATATAAAATATATAGTAATTATAGCTATTTTAATCTACATTAGAAATATTAATTCAATATCTATAGGTTTGAATGGGTGGTGGTTAAAAACTTATTCTAACTATAGTGAGTATCAGACCTTAGTACCCTTATATATATATATCTACACCACTTTCATACCAACCCATGACAAAAATAATTATTCCCCTATATCTCACCAACCACTAGATCTTTTGAATTAATATTTTATACTTAGATAGACTAGATACTAGGCTATCTAGTGATATTAATATTTCTATGGAAATCCTAGAAATGAGTGATTACTAAGCAAAATGGTTTTTTGCGGTTTAACCAAAGACCCCCTGGATCCGACCTGGAACCACCCCTTAACCCAGTGTGGGTTTGTAATCTAGGAACCGAATTGAACCGCTGCGAGTTCGGTGAGGGTTGGGTTCGATTTTTGCGGGTCGGTTATGCCACTCTAAGATCTATTAGTATTTAAATATATATTAGCCTAGGAGGGGGGAATTATATATAAAAGAGGGAGAGGGAGAGGTCAGGGGTATAGCTATAGCTATAAATATAGATATAGAGGTATATCTAGTAGTTAGGTAGGTAGTTAGTAATTATAGCCTTAAGATATATAGTAGTAAATAAATATAGAGAGCTATTAAGATATATAGTAGAGAGGTTACAGGGGCTATAGAGGAGGCTATGGCTAATATAGAGGTGACTAGGGGGGATATACTAGCATACTAGCTAGTATAATAAGTATAATCTAATTCTAGTTAGCTAACCTAGATAACTATAAAAGAAAGGCATCTTATTATCTAGAACTCTCCTTCCTTCTCTCCCTAATTATAGATAACTAGCTAATAGTAGATAAGTAGATAAGCTATTAACTAGTTAAGAAAGCCTATATTACAGAGAGTAACTAATAATATATATACTTATTACCCTAGATATATAAGACAGCCCTTCCCTAAATCTAATTTAACTTCTACTAACTTCCTAGTATTAAAAATAGTTATTTAAAGAGAGTATTAGTCCTTAATTAATTATATTAAATTAAGATATATAGCAGGAGATTATAGTAGTAGGTAAAACTAGTATAATATTCTAAATAGAGGCTTCTAATTAGTTAAATTAATATATAATTAGATTATATTTATACTATTAGAAGGTAATAAATATATAAATCCTATTATTAAATTTATATAGTAAATTAAATTATTTTTATCCTCTGCAGAGTCTGTAGCAGAAAATCTATTTTACCAGGCATTAAAATTTGCTTCAATTACCTAATCAGGTAAGGGGGGTGTCTCTATATCTAAGATGGTGTCCTATTATCCCTAGGGGGTGTCACTGTATCACTACCCTAATTTTAAATAAGAAATAAACTAACTAGTTAATAAATTTACTAGTATAGCCCTATATTATATTCTTATATAGTAGGCTACTTAGAATACCCTATAAGAAGGTTTTTATAGATATTATCCTTAGGCCTAATAGATAAGAAATTCCTATTTTACTTCCTAAAATAAGTATACTAGCTATATATACCCCTATTAAGTATATAGCCCTACCCCTACTCCTAATTATAGAAATTCTAATTTATATAATCTATATAGAAATTCTAATCTATATAGTCTAAGAAATATAAATTAGTAATACTAGAGATAGGAATTCTATTATAGATATAAGGACTATAAGAATAAAGCTAATAAACTATCTTAGAGAATATTAGTTTTATCCCTAATATAGATATAACCTAATCTATAGAATTTCCTATACTATCCCTAGGGAGGTTTTTAGAATTAGAATTATAGAAACTATAGTTATAGTTTTATCTAAAGGCCTTATATATATTATAGTAATAAAGTATACTAATATAGATATAATAAGAATAACTTTAATAAATTTCTTAATAATAAGATAAAATACTCTAAAGGCAAGCTACCTCTAGAGTATTATAATAATTAAAAACATAGTAAGTAAATAAATAAAAAAGATAATTAAGAACCTAAGGTATTCTTTATAAGGCTAGTGTAATATAATAACTATAAATAGGAATTTCCCTCTAATAATACCCTTTATACTTATTTATACTCTAGATTATAATAATATTAGTAGATTTAATATAGATATTATAGATTTACTAATTCTTAAAGTAAAGTTAATAGAAATTCCCTTATATAAGAGTATAGGATTTTAGTCTTAGAAATATACTATAATTAAAGTATATCTTTATATAGAGTAACTAGTAATAATAATTTATTTAGACTTAGGTTATATTATAATAATTATTAATTATAAATTCCTCTTTAAGTTTCTAATATTATTATTTATAATTATCTAGTACTTATACTAGTATATAGTATTATTAATAGTTTTATAAGTACTTAGTTTACTACTATTTTATTATTTATCCTAGTAAAGTATAGTACTATATATTATCTTATAGAAATATAAATAGAGATATACTTAACTTAAGATCTTAAAGCTAATCTTATTACTAGTATTAATATACTAGGTAAATATAGTTTTATTATAAATTTTATAAAATATAAAGATATACTTATCTTATAAAGATACAGAACTTTTACTTATTATTTTATCTAAACTATATTATATAGATCTAACCCTAGTATATATCTAGAAGAAAGTTATTATACTATCTTATTTAACTATCTAGATACTATTAACACAGATAAAAGATCCTATAATAACTACAACGATATTTTTAAACTATCTTAGTATAAATAAGTAGCACTTTTCTCATATATATAAGATATAAATTTTAGCTATATACTATTAATTAGATAGATTATCTAGTTATATTTAACTATTATAAATAACTTTTAAAGCTATAAATATCTACTATATTAATACTTTATATATCTATAATCTAGTAGTTATACTATCTAAGGACTCTACTAAAGTATTATAAGTAATAATAGATAACTTTATAATAAAGCTAAGTAATAATATTTAGATATATAATCTACTAAAGATAGCTAATAAGCTTAAAAAGATACTTATAGTCTATTTATTAGTATAGATAAAGACTAATATAGTCAGAATATCTAAAGAGAGATATATAGAGATTTATCTTAAAGATAGCTAGAAATAATAAATTAAGAAGTTAATAAAAATTAATAATATTAGTCCTAGATACTAGTAGGTAATAAACAAAATATTTAATAGCCTATATAAGCTTAGATAAATAAGTTTTTTAATAAATATTATACTATTAGGAGCTCTAGTATATATCTTAGATTCTTTATTTTAATCTATATTTTTAGTATTAAAGTTAATAAGTCTTTATTTCTATCCTTACTAGCCTTTATTATTAACTAATTAGTAAATAGAAAAATAAAGAGCTAAGTAGTTATCAATTTTAGAATTAATATAATAACTATTTCTAATATCTATTTAGTATCCTTATAGATAGAAATTATAGCTAAGTATATTAGATATCTATATATATCCCTCCTAGATATATATTATAAATTTAATTATATTAATTAGGTAATGTAATTTAATATACTTATATACTAATAGTATTAAGTACTTAAGATAGTCTAATAAATATAGATACTAGCTTTTAGCTTAGTAATTTTAACTTTAAGTTCTTTATTAATAATCTAACTAAAGCTCCTTATTTAAGTACTAATTCTTTATAATATTTTACTTATACTTTAGTAGCTTTTTGCTATTATTCCTTTAAATTTTCTTATAGATTTATTAATTTCTTTATTCTTATTATTACTACTGGGATCTCCCCCCTTTTTATATTATCCTTAGTATATATATAGAAATCTAGGTTATATCTATATAGAACTTAGAAGAGGGAACTATTTAGTATAGAATTAGATACTTTATTAATAGTAAATTCTACTTTCTCTTAATAAAGCAGCCTAATTTAATTATTCCTTATTAATAAAGTAATAGAGATATCTTTTAAGGACTTAGTTTATCTATTTTATTTAGCTATTAGTTTAGATATAAAATATAGTTAAGAGCCTTAGTTTAATTTTACTAAGATAATATTTTTCCTAAAATTTAATAGTAAATATTAGTCCTTAATCTAATACTATACTATTAGATAATCTATAATATAATTTAACTTCTTAGTAGAATAATTCTATAAGGTCTCTAGCTATTATTATAATTAAAATAGGAAAGAAAAGGGACTATTTTATAAATCTATTAATAATAACTAGTATACTATTAATAAGTATTAACTTATAAAGTATAGGTAGTAGGCCTATAATAAAATCTATAGTTAATTTACTAAAAGGATAGATTAGTAATAATAAAGATTAAAGTTTACTATAGAACTTATATTATAATATAGTAGTTCCTTAGTAAATTAAATATTCTCTAATATATTATTTAATATTATTATATATATTTACCTAGTGAAATTTCTATTTTAATAATATTTTAGTCTTATTTTATCTGAAATAGCCTACTAATAGTTTATTATAGTATAGACTAATTAATTAGTTTCTTAATTATTCTATAATAGGAATAAATAATTTATTTTTAAATTATAGGAGATTCTCTTTATTAATTATCTAGTACTTTTAATCTATATAGCCTTTAGTAATTAATATAATATAGTTTTAAAGCTCTTAGTTATTAGTCTAGGTTTATTTAATTAACTCTTTTAATTTATTAGTTAATTCTGATAAATATATATTCTTATTAAGGGTGGCAGCCTTAATAATTATATTAGATAATAGATAGTTAGTTACTAGCTAATTAGTATTATCCCTATAAAGCTTATCTTATTCTATCCCCTTCTTAGAAGGGCTATAGATATAATATATATATATATAGAGCTCTAATAGTATAAGACTTTTTATTTAATTACTTCCTCTTAGAGATTATATAGTAACTATTTATTTATAAATTAGTTCTATAAGCTTATTATTATTAGTTTATATCTTAGATAATTTATTATATTATCTTATAGGTATATTAGTGGGGTTTAACTTCCCCTATTAGTATTTAATAATAAAATTATATAGTAATAAAGAAATTAGCTAATAGGCTTATTATCTATTTATTTTTAGTTATTTTATAAATCCTTATAGATTTATATAATTTAAAAGAACTTTAACTTAATATATAGCCCCTTTAATATAATATTACTAATATTTAAATAAATAAATAATAGTAAATACCTCTTTATTAGGGATTACCTAGTTAATTTTAGAGCCTATAAATTTCTTTAATTAGAAGGTAATAGGATACTATCTTATCTAGTTATCTAGCTAGGATAGTATACCTACTATACTATCCTTAGATATATCTATTTCTATCCTAATAGGTGATTTAGGATTAAAGTATTATAATAAAAGAGTAGACTAGAATATAATAATAAGTTATTAGAATACTAGCTTTTCTATAAGATTAAATTATACTTTTCCTAGTTTTATACTATTTTTTATACCTTTAAAGAGGTTAGTTAATAGTAGAGCTATTAATAAATAGTCTTTAATAAACTATTAATAAAAATTATAAAATCCTAGGAATACTTAAATATTATAGTAACTTTTAGGTTCCTCCTATAAAGTAATAGCTTCTATATACTTTAGATCTATAGATATATTATTTATATATATAATATAACTAAGGCATTTAAGGTAGTCTTTATAGAAGGAATATTTTAGTAATTTAGTATATAACTTTACTTTTCTTAGTTATTATAGGATCTATTAAATATAGTTAGTATACTATTACCTTATAGCTAAAAAGATTAAGATATTATTAAGATAAGCTATATAGAAAATATTAAGAATATTATATAGTATAGTATTTATATAGTTCTAAAATATTATAGGAGTATTTATTAACCTAAAAGATATAATAGTATATTTATAATAGCTATATTAGATATAAAAGGTAGTTTTCTATTTATCCCCTTCCTTAATATAAATATAATAATATATATCTTAAATATTAATTTTACTAAAATATTTAGTACTAGAGATATAGTTAAGTATCTCTAAAATAATAGATAAAGGATAGTAATTCTTAATTATTAATTTATTAAGTCCCTAGTAGTTAATATATAGTTAAAGGCCTCTATCTTTCTTAGAGATAAATAAGATAGGTACTTTAGCAAGGCTTTTAAAAGATTATAATCTTCTATAAGCTTAATTTTTTATTAATATATTCTTAGAGTTTAGCTAACTCTATCTATAATAATAGGTAGATAGATTTAAATAGTAGTATTTTACCTAGTTTAAGATTAATTATATAATCCTAAGAAGAATAAGAAGGTAATATTTTAGATCTTTTAGAAAAAATATTAATAAATTTAGTAAGTTCTGTAGTAATTTCTCTAATAAAGGGTAATCCTTATTACCTTTCTTATTAGATAGCTATATTTCTTCTAGAAGTTTTACTACTATAAATATAGTAGTAAGATTTTAATACTATTTAGTAAACTTTTAGGTAGATAAGAGCTTAAAAATAAGAATCTTAAACTACTATCTCTAGTTCTATAGTAAAAGATAGATATAGAGGTCCTAAAGAGTAATTATAGATAGAAGGATAGGGCTCTCCTTAGGTTATAGATTATAATTAATAGTAATATATAAATATTTAAAATTTTTAGTAATACCCCTAGAATTATAATAATAATAGGTACCCTCTAAATACTATAAGTAGGAGTAGTAATTCTATTAATTACTTTAAAGATAGGGGTAGAAAGCTTAGCTTATTATAATTTTTAAGTTCTTATAAAATTAATACTAATAATATCTACTTTAGTATAACTATTAAGATCTATATATATTTAGAGGCTATTTAATAATTATATAGGAATATAAAAGTAAGTAATTATCTCTACTTTAGTATATTTAGTTAGAGGTATAGAGATTACTCTAACCTATTATAGTTTTCTAATAGGGATTAAACTTTAGCCTTTCTTTTTAGATAGATATTTATTAGATATTCTTTACTCCTATAAATATAGTATTTATAAGATTACTATTTTTAGCCTAGTTAATATAAATTATTAAACTATTAAGGATTATTATAATTAAAAGATCTTAATTAATAGTTATAGCTATCTTATAGAGGTTATAATTAGTAATTAAAACTTAGTCTAAAATATCTTAGATATTAGGATTCCTATCTTTTATTAGGCTTATCCCTTTATTATTTTAAATAATTAATTTAGATTATAGACTAATAATAATAAGTAGTAGTTAAAACTATCTTTTCTTAGATCTCTAGTAACTTTAGTCCTTAGTTCTAGATAGTATACTATAGATTAGATATAAACTTAGAGAAAAGAAGGGTAGCTTATATCTTATTATCCTAGTAAGGGAAATATCTTTCTAGAGAATCTAAATATATATAAAATTCTCTAGAGTCTTTATTAGGGTATTATTAAGTATTACTTAATATAACTATTATATCTAATTTAAAAGTAGCTATATTTTATAGTATACTTTAGGTCTAATTAATAAAGATTTACTATAGATTTTTAGCTTCTAGGTAGTAAGATAGTAATATATCTTCTATATATTTATACTATTATTATCTATAAATAGAATCTATATAAGTATATATAGTAATAATTTTATATTAGTCTTAAAAATATTTCCTTAGCGCTCTATAGAATAGGAGCTCTAAATTCTTAATCTATTCTTTATACTTCTATAAATTAGTTTAGAGAGTAAATATTAGAAGCTTAGTAAATTTAATCTTAAACTTATTATCTAACTATAGAGAGATACTATATTAATAATATAATCTTTATATTTTATTAAGTTATTTCTAAAGTACTTTCTCCTTTTCTTTAATTATTTTTTCTTTTTATTTAAGCTAAGCTATATACTTATAAATTTATTTATAGATATTATTATTACTTTCTTCTATAGAGGTTTAATTCTATAATAAGGTAGTATTTTCCTACCTAGGAATTTATCCTTATTCTAAAGATATAGAGGAAGTAGAGCTATATTATTCTTATAATATAGGACCAGGAGCTATAATCTAAAATTTAGAATTAGAAGTTATTATAACTAATACTTAGGTAGTTAAAGAAGAAGGATTAGGAATTATAAAGATCTACTTTATAAGGTAGATAACCTATTAACTAGATAAGAATTAATAATAAATTATTAAAGAAGAGTATAGTAGAATAGTATATAAGATAGATTATATTAGAATAAAACTAAAATTTATCTTTTATAATAATATTAGATAAGGAGGCCTCTTTATATAGCTATATAAGGTCTTTAATAATATTCAGGGTATGATGCGTGGGTGATCTATTAATAATATTATATATATGAATGATCATACCATCCACATAGAAGGCTAGGCCCAGATATACTCTATTACACTAGGATCTTCCCTATATATCTATAGCTATAATATAGAGGTAATATCTTCTATATAATATAATCTTCTAGCTATCTATAGCCTTAATTTAGTAAGGTATACCTATTACTTACTACTCTAGGTTCTTCTTTACTAAGTATTAGCTAATAAAGTTACCCTATATATCTATATCTAGAAGTAAGCTAATATACTTCCTAGCTATATCTTTAGCTAGTTCTTCTATAGCTACCTTTATATTAAGTATTAGAGATATAGTATCTATAGTTCCCTTACTTAGACCTAGTACTAATACTATATATAGTACTAGACTATCTAGTTTTTTAGCTTATTAGCTCTTATATTACTTCTTATATACTTAGGGTATCTTACTATAATATAGCCTTTATTATTATAGTTATAGTATTTAATAGTGCTCTTATCTTCTCTAAAGCTATACTTCTTTTAGTTATAAAAACTATATTTTCTTTATTCTAGGCCTCTGCCTTATATATAGTAGCCTCTTTAATTTAATATCTCTACTTTCCTAGATAACTAGCCCTTATATTTAGTTATTTAGTTCTTAATTAATATAACTTTATTAATATAATTACTATATAAGATATCTTTTATAATCTAGTAATATAGAATCTTATCTTAGATACTAGGGAGTAGCTTTATCTAAAGATATACCTCCTTCTATTCTTTTATATATTCTCTAGTAAGCTAGGATTCCTATTACTCTAGATATACTATAAAATTAGCTACTATCTATAATTCTAGCTATCTAGTATTTATATACTTCTATAAGATGCTATATACTAAGGTCTTTAGATTATTTATTTATTATAGTAGGAATTAGGTAAGTTACTTCTATATCTACTTTATAAGTAGTAATTCTCTATACCTAATCTATTAGCCTAATATTTTATTAATAAAGTAATAGTAATACTACTTAGATCTTCTAGTATTTCTTTATATAGAATCTATAGTACTACTTAAAATATACTATTATACTATTAATAAATTTAGTATAGTTATATATATTTTTAGATTAGAAGCCTATAGTAAATAGTATTTTTAGAACTATCTTAGTATCTATATCTAATAAATTATCTTATTTCTTATCTTTATAGGTAGGTAGTTAGAGGTTATCTTCTTCTACTAGTACTATAGGTAGTATAGATCTAGTTCTAAGAGTTATTTAGATTATATTACTTATAGTTATTAGTTCCTCTAGGGGGTCTTATATAGATTTACTTTAGAAGGTATATATAGGGGATATATTATATTAGTTCTTTATATCTAATATATATTATATATATATTATAGTATTACTAAGTTCTTAGAGTATCTTCCTTTATTATTATATCTACTCTAGCTTAAGAATTTATTTCTATATTACTAAGAAGTCTTCTCTTAATATTTCCTAAGGTTATTACTTACTAATTTTACTATATTCAGGGTCTTCTATTATTAATTAGATATATAGTTACCCTATACTAGGGGTGCTTCTAGTAGTAATTATTTTACTTAGTAAGATATATAAAAGTACTCCTACTAGGCTATCTTAATTTAGTAGAGTAATTAGAATTATAAGAGTATTTATAGGATACTCTTTATTAGATAGTAAATAGTATAGTAACCTTTATAGTTAAACTAATTACTAAGGTATAAGCATCTTACACCTCAGTAGGTGATAATATCTTAGTGGGTTACATACTACCCACATGACTACTATAGTTCACTATATACAGGCTTGCTGCGCCTAATAATTAGTTACTAATAAATTTATAAAAAGAATAATAACTATATTAGGACACTTAATTTAGAAAGCTAGAGAATAGATAAATATATTATTTATAACTTTAGATACTAGAGACTAGGGTATTCCTAAATATATTATCTTAGAGACCCTAAGTTTATATTAGAAATCTAAAAAAAATTTATTAAATCTTTAGATATCAAATAATGTTATTCTATAGTATACTATACTTAGATTAATAGATAAAGTAAATAGAGTAACTAAATTATTAAAATCTACTTATGTTATATAATTACCTTAATTAAATTACTAACTAGCTAACTATCTTATTAGTAATATAGAGGACTTTTAACTTAATAATAAATATATCTACTAAGAAAATACTATATTAAATAATATATAATCTTTAATTACTAACTTCCCTTAATATAGTTTATATTAGATTAACTAAGTAATCTTTTTCCTACTATATATCTATAGTAAAAGCCTTATAATTTATAGTTATATCTATAAAATATAGATATAATAGTTAATATATATTAATAGCTTTTTATAAGGATAATAAGGTCTTTTTAATATTATATATAGATTATATTATATAGTTAACCCTAGGCTAGAAACTTAGAAACTAGTATATAAGCCTATTTAAGGTTTTAGAAAGAGTTAGACCTCTAGCATATAAACTAGATTCTCTAAAAGACTAATAACTATATCTAGTAATCTCTATTATCTACATTAAATAATTAAAGCTAATAAGTATATATAAATTAAGTTATTTAGTAAAGAAGAAGAGCACCTATAAACTATAAAAAAGTTACTTAAAAATTAGCTAGATTATCTAATAAAAACTAAGAAGGTAATAAAAGCTAATAATTAACTTCTATATTATATAATATAAATAAGATATTAATATCTTAAGCTAGTCTCTAACGGATAATATTATAGGAGAATCTCTATCTATATATAGTAAATAACTAAGGATATAAAAGATAATAATAGTAAATATCTAATATTCTACTAGGGGATATTAAAATTATAAATAATTAACTAATTTACTTTTTACTATAGAATTTATCTAGGGATAGTAACTTAACTCTTTAGTTATCTAACTACCTTATAGTTTTATAAGAAGTAATTATAAAAGTTAACTAAGCTCTTAAAAGTCTTAAGAAATCCTAAACCTATAGTATATTTTAAAAGTAGACTTTTTATAAGTTTACTCCTAATAAAGATAAGAATAAGAAAGAATAGAAAGTTAATTTACTTAATAACCTATCTCTTTATCTTAGCTAAGTTATAGAATAATATATAGAATAAGATATTAATATACCTACTAGGGATAAGGACTTATTAGACTATTATAATATTCCTACTATAATTATAATAAATTAGGCTATATAGCTAGTATTCTATAAGTACCTTAGTATCATATTTAAAATTACTAAAAATATAATAAACTTTCTCTAAGGAAAACCTATTTATACCTTATAATAGACCCTAGCTAAAGCTAGTAGTTATATTATAAATATAATATATAATAAGAGTATTATAAAGACTTTATAGTATATTAAATGGACTTACTTTATTATAGCTAATTAGGTAAAGTTTTTACCTAAAAACCTTAATAACTAGCTAATTTCTCTAAATATAAAGAGATACCTTACTAGAGTTTTTATTAATATAGGGCTATAGCTAAAATATACCCTATATCTATTAAATAAGGGACTTATATCTATATTTCTATCTAATATAAGGGGAATTTTACTAGTACCTAAGTTATAGTTTTTCTTATCTTACTTTACTATAAATATTCTATTAGCTTTTCTAATTAAGCAGAGGCTATTTTAGCTATATATCTGATCTTTTGTTATAATAGATATAGGCCTAATTAGTATAATACTTTAAGAAAAGTATTTATAGACCTTTAAAGTTAAGTATTAATACTCTGACTTTTTACTTTATAATTACTTTTCTGATTTACTGTTGATAGCTTTTTTTTCTGGTTTTTTCTTTCAATTCAGAGGGATACTATTATATATCAGCTTATTACATGCCTTGGTTGCTATATCTTATCTATTAATAGCTAGTACTAAAGGAATAACAACTATCTTCCCAATAATCAGCATTGCCGTAGAAAAGCCCATACTAAGGCCTGTAGCTGCCCTGTATATATCTTATTAATATTAAAGAGTACTAGTCCCCCTTTTATAATTCTCCCTAAGCTGTGAAGGAGCATAATGATCTAAATAATTATATATACCAAACATGATCACTAGATATCACTATATGCTTATAGACTGCACCAAACCTTCTGCATTAACTGCTGATATCACAATATTAAGATATAATCTTATAGAGTTAATAAACTATTAGATTATCTTTAGATCTTTGATTTTACTTGCTTATAATTATATCTCTGTGAATATTAGCTTTTAATCTCTAGCTGGTGCTAGATAACTTTATAACCTAGTTCTTTCTAATAGTAGGAGGGGAGGTAGGATTCTGCTAAGTAAGACATTTGGTATGCACTGTAGGTGCATGGGCTTGTATTTCAAGGAAGATGGATTCTCTAAGCACTATATTATAAGACTAAACTAAGTACTTCTATAGCTATATAAATCATTAATATATAATAATTCCCTATAAATAAAAGAAAAAAGAGAAAAAGAAAAGCATGTAGTAGTAGTAAAATAAGAATATTAAAAAATAATATTATAACTTTATAAGCTAAGTAGGTTACTAAGTAGCTTTATATACCCTAAGCAGGCTATAGTCTTTTAATAGAAAGTAATAAGTTAACTTATTCTAGGTCTTTTAATAGAAAGTAATAAGTTAACTTATTCTAGGTCTTTTAATAGTTTTATAATATATTTCCTAGCTTTACCTAATAGCCTCTAGTTATCTATACTACTGCTAGATAAGGTATTATAATTATTATCTATAAAGCTAAAGTATATATCTTCTACCTATTAAAGTACTTTTCTAGCTATATCTATAAATATAGTATTCTTATTATAGCCCTTTACTCCTTTAAGTATTTACTATAAAGCTATAGTAGGTTTTCCCTAAAGATAACTTATAGTATCCTTATTAATATATAATACTATAATACTAAGTACCTTAAGTAATACTAGCTAGTCCTTCTTATTAAGTAGGACTTTATCTAGTAAGTTATATTTAGTAAGTATATCTTTACCTTATACTAGTAATCTAGTAGTATCCTAAGCTATATAATAGTCTACTATCTAATCTCTATACTTAGTTAAGTTACTTAGTATATTAATATCTTTAATATTATCCTTATTAAAAAGCTTAAAAAAGAAGTACTTTATACCCTAGATAGTAGTTATAGAATATATTAGTAGCTTTAGTTTAATAAGCTCTTAAATTACTTTATTAACTTTCTAAATAGCTATATAAAGATCTAATACATACTAAGGAATCTATATTAGTAGTAGTAGACCTCTAGGTCTATTCTAACTTAGGTAAATAAGGTAACTATTAGGCATTTTAAGGTCTCCTAAGAAGAATATATTATATTTAGTATTATCTTCCTTATAGTCTTCCTCCTTTTTCTATCTATGAATATTAGTTATAATAGACTTCTTAATCATCTTCTAGTATAGAGACTTCACAGGCTCAGTGTGCAATGCAGAGCTTCATCATCAGGACTCCATATTTGGTATGTTGTGAAGACCGCAATCCCAGAGATCATAAGGCTAATGAACAAACTCAGAGAGTGTTAGTTTTGCCTCTAAGGCTAAATTAATCTAATTAACTAAGATTCCTATATTAGCAAGGTAGATACTAGAATCATAGTTTTTTATAGAGACCTTATATATACTATAGCAGTAAAGATAGTTATAAATATAATATTAATACTAACTTTAATAAATACCCTAATAATAAGATAGAATTTACTAAATACCTAGATGAATTTCCTCTGGATTATTATAATAATTAGGAATATTTAGAATAACAGGCTTAAGAAGATAAATATACTAACATATATTTTAGATAAGTAATTTAATACTATATATATAAATAGGAATTTCTATTAAATAATATATTATATACTTATATTATAAGCTATAAGATAGTAGATGCCTTTTATATTAATATTATAGATTTACTAGTAATTAAAGTAATACTATAATAGAATGCATCTTATAATAGTATAGGTTTTTAGTTATAAAAGTATATAATAATTAAAGTATATCTCTATAAAGAAAAATAAGTTATTATATTTTACCTAGATTCTAGATATATTATAATAATTATTAATAAAGACTTCCTCTTATAATATCTACTAGATATATAAATTTAATAATACCTAGTACTAATCCTAGTATATAGTATTATTAATAGCTTTATAAGTATATAATTTATCTCTATATTACTATTTATCCCTATAAAATAGGGACCTAGGTATTACTTAGTTTAGATTTAGATTAAGGTATACCTTACTTAAGGTCTTAAAGCTAACTTACTTATTAGAGTAGATATATTAGGTAAGTATAGATTTATAATTAACTTTCTAAATTATAAGGTAGTTATAGTTTTCTATAAGAATACTAAAATTATTTTAACTATCTCTCTAAAACCTAATAGAATATATCTATAACTATACTTAATAGAAAGTTATTATACTATCTTATATAATTATTTAAGTACTAGTTAAATAATATCTTACTAATAACTATAACTATATATTTAATATAGCTTAGTATCTATAAGTTATATTATTCTCCTATATTTAGGATGCTAACTTCTTATATATTATTATTATAAATTAGATAGATTAACTAGTTATACTATAATACTATAAGAAGTTAGGCCTCTTATCTAAGTTTAAGGTAATAAGTATATACTATATAGATATACTATATATATATAACCTAGTAGTAATACTACTAGAGGAGTTAATAAAGATATTATAAGTTAATATAGATAAATTAATAATAACTAAGCTTTAGAATAGAATTTATATTTATAGTACCTCTAAAGTTATTAAATAACTATTAGTAATTATTATAGCTTATCTAATAGTATAGAATAATACTTAGACTATTAATTCTAGAAGAGAGATAGATATATATTTACCTTAAAGAGGGATAGGAATAATAGATTAAAAGAATAGCTAAGGTCTATAATATTAGTCCTAAGTATAAAGTAGTTATAGATAAAATATTTAATATACTATATTACCTAGGAAGAATAGGTTTTTTAATAAATATCACCTTATTAGGTACTCTAGTATATATCCTTAATCTAGCTATACTACTATAACCTATACCTCTACTTCTAAAGTTTAATAAACTACCTTGCCCACCTTTACTAGTATTTATTATTAATTAATTAGTAAGTAGTAAGATAAAAAGTAGAGTAGTAATTAATTTCTAGGGAATTAATATAGTAGTTATTCCTAATATCTATCCTATGCTATCCTAAGCTGAAATTATAGTAGAATGCACTAGATATCCTTATATATTAGTTATAGATGCTACTGCAATGTTTTACCAGTAGCTGATTTATAAAAGCCACTGCAGAATAATAAAAAGACTTATTATCTTTTTTAATAGTCTTACTGCTGCCCCAGGCAAATAGTATATTAGGGTAAAAGAATCTAATATTAGCTAGGCGCTAACTACCTCTATTTAGTTATTCTGAATTTTTAGGAATATAGGACTGTCTAGTACTACTAAAACTATAATAGTATAATAAATAATAACTACCTTTATTACTTAAATTACTAGAATTATAGTTATTATTATAATCTTACTATTAGTATTTACTTCTAAAGTAATAATAATAATAATTTTAATAGCTTTAATAACTTCCTACCTCTTTATTAGTTATTCTATCTATAGTATTATTAGTTTTCCCTAGTATATTACTTTACTATATATTATTCTATTATTATACTATTAACTAGATATTAATTAAAGTTTATAATAATATAGCTACTATATTTTAAATTATTATATTAAGCTATTCTTATTATTATTCTATAAAGATTAGATTCTAATTTCTATTATTTAGTCTAGTTAGGTCATGGCCTATTATATTATTATTATTATAATATAGGCCTAGGGAATCTAGTATTAGTATATCTTTAGATAACTTATTATCTAGTCTGCTATCTACTATTAGTAATTCTACTAAATTCTTAGTAGTTAATAATACTAGTACTAATTATTTATAGTAAGTATTAAATAGTAGGGTGCCTAGATTAAGTTTATTAAATTACTATATAATATCTAGTAAGATATTAAATTTATCTTCTATCTTTTCTTCTAGTAAATTATTAGTAGGACTTTTATCTTTTATATTAGTCCTTAGTATATTAAATAGTATATCCTTCTTTATAAATATTAGATATTTTAGTAGTATTAGAAGGATAAAATTTCTTAATCTACCTAGAGGGTGCTTTACTACTTAGTTATTAATTTGTAAATAATATATATAAATATTAGAAATTACTAATCTTCCTAGAGGAAGTTAGATTATTTTAAGAACTATTAAACTACTATAGCTAGTATAGCTCTAATATATATCTAGTTATTTAGGAATTTAATATCTTTAGGATCTTCTTAATATTATAAGATAAATATTATCTAAGCTATAGTTTCTAGGTTAAAGTCTTTTATAAATCTATATCCTATTTCTTTAAAAGACTAGAGTTATATAGTAAGTAAAATAAGCTATAAATTAATCTTATCTATTATATAAGTAGCTATAACTAACTATAATAGTAGTTTTAATATAATAATAATTATTAATAAATATAATAATAATTTAATAATTTAATAAGTAAGAAATAGAAATAGTAGAATCTACTACAGGATTTAGATAGAATAATAAAATAAAAGTTACTTAAATATCAGAAAATATAATAGAATAATAACACTTAGATAATTTAGTAAGTAAATAATTAAAAAATAATAATTATTACTAGAAGTTAAAGTTAATATATTAGTAATTAAGGAGATTATTAATATATAGTATAACTAAATCCTAAGTTACTAATAACTAATTCTGTTTTAGAAAGTAAAGTTATAAGTATCTAATTAGACTTAGCTAAAATTTAGTTAAATAGGTGTAGGAAAAACCACTACAGCATAAATTATTATTAAATATATTCAAATTAAAGTAAAAGAATAAAATATTAATTAATTAGCTTTTCCCTAATCAGCCTTGGATGACTAAGGATATACTACTATTTAGTATATACTATAGGTGCATAGGCTTATATTTTAAGGAAGATAGATTCTCTAAGTACTATATTATAAGACTAAACTAAGTACTTCCATAGCCATGTGATTGTTGACATACAATAATATTAGCTATTTTCTACATATAAGTAGGTCTAGGAGGGCATCCTTGCTAATCCATAGAAAGAATCCACTATAAGAGTGATTCCTCT
Source organism: Aspergillus lentulus (assembly GCF_001445615.1). Lineage (NCBI taxonomy): Eukaryota > Fungi > Ascomycota > Eurotiomycetes > Eurotiales > Aspergillaceae > Aspergillus > Aspergillus lentulus. The sequence continues at coordinate 1,081,656 of NW_028322112.1, forward strand.
TTATTAAGAGTTATTCTATAGCTATTAGTATACTCCTAGCCTAATAATTACTTCTATTAATTTAACTATAGAGAGTCATGTAAGGAATATCAAAGATAGTAGCTATATAATAAATAGACAGAATTTCTTTCTTCTTTAAAGCAGAAATTACTAAGAGAATCCTTCCCTCTTATTCCACTAATTTTTTTTAATATTTAACACAGTTTTAGTGGCATCACGGCTGTTTAAATAGATTTAAATATCAAGTCTAGTGGAATTTGAAAGCAGCTTCGGGGGGTTGATCAGCTCAGCGGTGGATTATGTTACACATTGGATTAAACATGTGTCAGCTAGTGGTGTAGTTCAGATTGAGTAAATCGGCTAGTCTGGTCTCAACAGATAGCTCAGGCTACAGATATTTTCCTTTGGTAAATTTCGAAGCAAAGTTGACAGCTTCACCCACTTGTTTCTGATGTTGTAGAGTAGACAGCTTTGGCGGCAAGGCCATATCCGTTGCCCACTGGAAAGGACGACAACTTGGGTCATCATTGGAAGATGACATCAATGAATTAGTGGAGGATGGTGGCAATCTTTCAGACGCTTTTGACGAATTCTGGAAAGGTGTCAGAATAGGCTCTTTTAGTACAGACTTTGATGGCCTATCCTCTGAGACTTACATGCTGCCCTGGTGGGCTTTTCGGCGCCATTGAAGTACTTGATCTATCATGACTGAGCACAGGTTGGGACGAAACCCCCATGGCCTCATCCTGCAAGCGCTTCAGCTTTTGCTGCGGAGTTTCTGTCCAAGTTATATCCACTTCTTCCCCTGAATAGCTGAGCGATTGCCCCCCTTGAAACTTCCTATTTTTCAATCTAGTCGGATCAAGCCTCGAGCTCAAGTCCGATGGTCTTGGAGGTCGCAGCATCCAAATATCACGCTGAGAATTGTTGTTGTGGGCATCTGGCTTTCCTGATTGTATATGTGACTCGTTGTCCATCTTGACCTCATTGGGATTTGCAGTAACTTCACCACCTAAAGGGGGAAGACTGGGACCGTAATCATCATCAGCCTCTTCACCTTCGTCTTCATCTTCGTCTTCCTTGCTGAGACCATCAGTTCTGGTACTCTCAGCACCCTGTTCAGATTTGGCGTCCTCAGGATCATATGATGATGGCAACACTGGCCCAAAAACCTTCCGCCGTTTCAGCGCAGGGCTGGCCTCATTATCACTGCCAGGATCATCAGATTTCCGTTTTGTATTATAATCCATTGAGCTGCTCATGTTTTCCATTCCTGGTGTTGCAGGTTTACCATGTGTTGAGGATTATTAGTCATATTGCAGGTTGAATCTCAAGATTACATGAGCCTCACGTGTCTTAAAATCACAGGTGGGTACCTCATGTTAGATCTATCTAATACCTGATACAGGCACCATACCATTTGTATCAACACCATCCTCTAAAGCCACCTTATCAGCACCTACCCTTTACAGTATAGACACCTGCTCTTACCTTACTGAAAGCAGTATATAACCTACTACTGACCCTCATAACACTAAATCTTAGGGTCCTAGTGCAGACACCATATCTTCTCTTAATAGCACCAAGGGCACCTGCTGAAAATAGTAAGGTCTAGACATTGTATAACTACTACTGTAACCCTTTATAATCCTATCTTTCTCTTGGAGGCTCTGCCTACAGGCAGATGGCCTGATATTATTCTGGCTGTCAGCCTCAGCTAGATAGCTCTATAGAAGCCCATTCTCTCTCTCTTAGATAGCTATGAAGCTTAGTAGCTTCATCTTCTAGTTCTTTATGGGGTCATGAGCCCGGTGCTTTTGTTTCTCAAGTTTATTTTAGTCTGTTATTTATTGACTTTATTAGTTTTCTGTTTTTCTTAGTAATTTGACATAGTTTTTTTTTGGTTTTATAAACTTTTATATATCTAATAATAAAATTGCATTAAACCTACACTCTATACCTAGAACCTTTGAAGAATTATAAGAATATATAAATTAAGACTAGAATTATGCTATAGAAATAGCAGATATTACCTAGGCTATAAAGCTAGATAAAGATTCCCTAATCAAAAATACAAAAAGATTATAAATTATAGATATTTTATACTAGATTAGAATTAGAACTTTATAAGCTGGAAGATTTAATTAATAAATTAAAATTTAGGCCAGAAGTAATATATCTTAACTATTAATTATAGAGTAAGGCTATAAATCTAGTATATAACTAGCTAATAGGCTAAGTAGGTAAAGATATTACTAATATACTATATATAATAATAGATCTAATTATATATATATGTCACACCCTGGGATCTGTCTCTGCTGTTCCTGCTAGTTACTACTTTAGGAGTAGTGATATAGTCCCTGGACTATATCTAATACTTACCTAAGGCCTACTAACCAGGTAGCCTAATAATATAATAATCTAATAACCCTATTAGGTTAAGGATAGTTCAGGATAATATAAGATTAATAATAGTAAAGATAGAAGCAAGGCCTATTAAGGATATATCCTTAATAGTAAGAAAGTAACTAATAAATTAGACTAGTAAACTTATACTTAAGTAAAGAACTTATATTAAATATAAGGAACTAAATCTAAGAGTCCTAGATATAGTAGTAATAAGTATCCTTATATAACTCCTAATTCCTATACTAGTATATATAGTAGATAGTATATTAGTAGGGTGGTAGATATTATTAATACTAATATACTAATATATAGTTTAAAGCCTCTCTTAATAAAGAAGGATAATATCTTTATAGATTTACTTAGAAGTACTATAGTAGTAAAATTTAGTATAGATAGCTATTAGTCCTAGTTATCCTAGAAATAGTTAATAAACAGTTATAATTACTATATAATCTACTAGTTTATAACTTCTATTTAGCTATTAGTCTATAGATAATATCCTAATAATAGCTTAAGATAGATTTATAAGATCTTATATAGTTTATCCTAGAAGTCTAAGACAAATTAACCTCCTCTATCTAAGATAATTATTTCTAGTAAACTAGTCTATAGATAAATATAAGTAATAAAGAGATATACTATATTATAAATAATAGTTATCTTATAATAGGGAATAGTAAAAGCTCTCTTCCCTAGTTAGTCTACTATAATAAATATAGTATTAAAACCTATCTTAGAGTATAGGAATAAATAGAAATCTATAATAATATATTACTAAGGTTGGTTAGAGATTAGAAGGGGCTGTAATAGACCTAGTAGAAGATCTCTATATATCTTTATTTAATAGTAGACTAGATAATTATCTATATAGTAGTCTATATCCTATCTTTAGGAAGTCTAATAGTAGTAAGTATAGATAAGTTACTTTATCTTAGCCTTACCTAGATATATAGAAGATAGTAGGTAGTAGATTTCATCTAGTAGGTAGGTATATAGATTACCTTTATTAGGTACTACTAGGCATCCTTAGAAGAGTAGAAGTCTATCTTAGAGTCCTTATTAATTACTACCTATCTATATAAGTTCTTATTTAGGCTAGAGGCTATTATATAGTTAATTTACTTTAGATACCTAATCTATTATTAATATTAGGCTAGGGGTAATAGCTACTAAGATTTAAGGGTTAAGATAGTCTAGCTTAAGTATTAACTAAATTTAGTAATTATTAGAGCTGCATTCAGTCTGAGTTTGGGCAAGTTTAAAACCAGTTGGAACCAAACTACTGCAATTTCATGTCTAAATCTTAGAAATCAGAACCAAACCTGACCTGTTCCAATTTGGTTTGAGTTTCACTATAAAATCTACTACTAGGCCTAGCTAGGCCTAGCTAGGCCCCTACTAACTAACTATAGTTAGATTTGGTTTAATTTCAGGCAAGTTAAACTGCTATCATTTAGTAAATTTTTGCTATTTTGAAATTTCAAATAATCATTAACTGCCATACTATCTACCATACTATTACTATACCTATAGAAAATTAATATTTTTATATAAAATAAATAGTATTTATCATCATAATAATCTCTATTCAAAATATCAATTCAATATCTATAGGGCTGAATGGGTGGTGGTTAAAATTATTATTAGATTATAGTGATTATTAAAGGTTAATATATATATATATATAAACCACTACTACTTTCATACCAACCTATAATAGAAATAATTATTCCCTTATATCTCAACAACCATTAGGTATTTTAAGTTAATATTTATATCATTAGATAGCCTAAATCTAGACCTATCTAGTGATATCAAAATCATTAGATATATCCTAGAAATTAGTAATTTCTATCCAAATGGTGAGGGTTGGTTAGTTAAATCTAATAAAACCTCAAAAATCAAAACTGACAGTTTTAACCAAACTCAAATCAGTTCTAACCTAGGGAAACCAAAACCAGTGTGATTCCATAGGCTTAGAACCAAACCCTCACCGCTGCGAGTTCAGTGAGGGTTGGATTCGATTTTAGCGGTTCGGTTATGCAACTCTAGTAATTATTAATACCTCTAGGTCTTCTAGCCTAGAGAGTATATTAGCTAGTATATTAAGTTTTCTAAGCTAGAAAGTAATAAGAAAGTAGAAGCTAGATAGGAACTTATTTTATTAAGTCTATTAGAGGTTTAGTTATTATTTCTATATAAAGTATTATAATACTTAGTAGTTTATAAATATCTTAAATAGTTTAGCTCTTTATAGGCCCTGTAGCTTAGCTTACTATTTTTCTAAAGTATATATAATAACTAATAGTTCTTAGTTATAGATTTATAGTTATACAGTTTAGAGTTGCATTTGGTGCGAGCTCAGGTGAGTTCAACCTTAGTTGGCACCAAACTGCTGTGGTTTTAAGTTCAAAATTTTGAAACCACAACCAAATCAAACCTGATGTGATTTGGTTGTGGTTTAACTGTAAAAACCCGCTGCTAGGCCTAGCTAGGTATAGGTAGGCCTATACTAACTAACCATGGTTATATTTAGTTTGATTTCAGGTTAGTTAAACTGTAAATTTTAACTATTTTAACCCTTACCATTCCCCCTTTAGGGACCCCCTAAAGGCCTTCTATCAAGCATGCTTATATAAAATTATAATTTTTATATAAAATATATAGTAATTATCATTATACTAATCTAATTCTAAAATATTAATTTAATATCTATAGGGTTGAATGGGTGGTAGTTAAAAATCATTTAAAAGGTATAGTAGTTATTGGATCTTAGTGCCCTTATATATATATCTCTGTACTACTTTCATACTAACCTATAACAGAAATGATTATTCCCTTATATCTAAGCAACCACTAGGTATTTTTAAATAATATTTATATACTTGGATAGCCTGAATCTAGGGCTATCTAATAATACTAATATTAATTTAAAATATCTAGAAATAACTGATTTCTAAGTAAAATAGGTTGGGTGATTTCACCTAACTTGAAAAATCACAGAAACCATAACTAACAGTTTTAACTGAACTTATATTAGATCCAGCTAAGAAAACCCAAACCTAAAGCAGTTCCCTAGGCTTGCCCCTAAACCCACACCGCTGTAAGTTCAGTGAGGGTTGGGTTCGATTTTTGCGGGTCGGTTATGCCACTCTAGCTATAAGCCCCTATATAAGATAAATATAGAAGAATTAGAAGTAGTAGGGGAATATATATTAGATAACCTCTATAAGGGATTTATTATATCTAGTAATACTCTCTTTACTTCTCCTATTCTTATAGTAAAAAAGCTAGAGGGAGGACTATACTTCTATATTAATTACTATAAACTAAATACTATAATATATAAGGACTATTACCCTCTCTCCTTAATTAATAAAATCTTGGAGTATATCTCTAAAGTAAAGATCTTTACTAAGCTAGATATCTGCTAGGGTTTTTATTAGATTTATATAGACCTAGCCTTAGAGGATCTTGTAATATTCTATTTATAATATAGTAGCTTTAAATATAAGGAAATACTCTTTAAACTTATTAATAAACTAGTTATATTCTATTACTTTATAAATAGTATTTTTATAGACTGCCTAGACTAATATCTAACTATATTTATTAATAATCTATTAATCTATTCTAATAATAAATTAGAGTATTAGCTTTATATCTATACTATTCTATAGTACTTATAAGAGCACAGCCTATAAATCTTAATAAAGAAGTATAAATTCTATATAATAAAGATATAATATCTTAGCTTTATTATCTTAATAGATAGTATTAAGGTTAATCTAGAAAAGGTTATTATAATATAGAAGTAGAAGACTCCTACTATTATAAGAGGGGTCTAATTATTTCTAGGCTTCTATAACTTCTATTAGAGGTTTATATAAGAGTATAATTATATTACTAAACCCCTAATTATATTAATAAGAAAGGATATCCCTTTTATATAGAATAATAACTATAAGAAGGTATTCTATTATTTAAAGATTACCCTTATAGAAGCTCTGCTTCTTACCTATTATAACCTATCCTTAATTATAAAGTTAGAGATAAATACCTCTAATAATGTAGTTACTAGTATACTCTCTTAGTAGTAAGGGGGAGAGTAGTCTCCTATTATCTACTACTCTAGAACTATAAATCTAGTAGAGTATAAGTTATAGCTAACTATATTCTTCTATTCTAGTTTAACTTTATAGTTAAATTCCCTATAGTAGGGAGGTAAAGTATTAAAATTATATTTAGAGAAGATATTAGCTAGACCCTAATAAGGTTCTAGTAGTACTTAATCTTATCTTTAGTAATTACTAGATTATAGTTAGTTAAATAAGATATTAAGGACTAAGCTATAATTATTAGCTACTAAGAGAGGGAAAGGGGTTATTTACCCTATTTCTTATTAATTAGTTTATTAAGCTTATAGAGGGAAGATAAGAAGATAGTAGTATCTTTCTCTTATATATATATTAGTGGAAGGCTACTATACCTATTATAGTAATATTAATAATAGTCCTACTTAGTAAATAAGTAGGTTATAGTTATAATATTAGTTCTATACCTCTTCCTTATAGAGCTTATTCTATCTTAAGAGTATAATACTACTAATTAATTTCCTCTATTCTTATAGGTTAGTATTATCTAGTCTTATAGGAAGGTAAAGTAGTAGTTATTAATATTACTAGGTAAGGCTCCTTAGGGGAATATAGCTAAGGTACCTCCTTAGGAGCTATAGAAGGGAGCACTAGGGACTAAATATATAAGGGTTTAGAGGTATCTAGGAACCCTTAGATTATTCTAAAAAAGAGTTACTATAAACTTATATTATAACCCTATAGTTCTCCTATTAAGCTATATATATTTAAAATCTTAGTAGCTGTCTCAGGAAGAACTATAGAGCTAGGGGTAGTTAGGGAGAGAAGAGAAGATAGAGCTAAGAGAGAGAAGATATCCCTTTTATACCCTGCCTATTATCTAGTATAGTATATTATATTATATTAGTAGTCTTAATTAATAGGCTACCTAATTAGGAAGTTATAGGGGACCTCTTAGTTTATTTATATAACTATCTTATCTTAGTAGGCAGGTAGTATAGGCTAGATTAATTATTTTACTATATAATCTACTAGTATACAGTATTCTATAAGCTATATCCTTCCTAGTATAATATTATAGCATCCTAGGTCTAGTATAAGAAATAGTATCTATCTTATAATATAGTTATCTATTACTATATAATAATATAGGTAAGTAGAATAGACTATTTCCTATTAAACCCTATAACTATATACTCCCTCTCTAGGGGTATAGTAGGAACTCTAAAGTATTAAGATATCTAGATAGCTAAGGGAGTAGTTATATATATATATATATATATTTACTCTAGTATTAACTAAGGAGCTTATAGATACTAAGAATCTATTAATAAGAATAAGTAATTTTATTTTAAAACTATCTTTTTTATTACCCAATAGATTCTATAAGTCTAAGTTATATAAGTTAACTAATTTCTCATCTAAGAAGGAGACTTCTCTTAGGTATTATTATTTTCTAACTTAGGAGTAGATTTAGTAGGCTATTCTAATACTTTAAGCTATATAGCCTGCTTTATAGGATAGCTATAGCTAGTATACCTAACCTAGAAGTATATAAAGTATTTACCCTTATTTATAAAGTACTTTCTAATCTTATTATTAAGATTACTAGGAGCTAGAGAAGCTATAGTAGTATAGCTATAGATAGTAGTATTATCTATAGAGAGAGTAGCTATAGCTAGAGTAGTAGTATAAGATATTACTCTAGTCCCTCTAGTATAAGTATTAGTACTATTATTTAGATAAGCCTTAATTCTTTCTATATTCTTAATATTTATTACTATATAGCTATAGTAGTCTATAAATTTCTAGAAGGTCTTATTATTATTATTATAAGTAGGTATAGTAAGCTTTTATATATAGATGGATACTTTATTATATAGGTTATCTTTCTAGCTCTCCTTAGGGATGCTTACTTCTACTACAAGGTATAAGAATTTAGAAATTTTGTTTTAGCTAATAACTTTATATAGAGGGTATTATATTTCTACTTAGTAACTTACTTATAATTAGGATCTATAAATATATTTTCTAGGTGCTTAAGAAGGTCTATAAAGTCCTAGTATAAGTTAATAGTATCTTCTTATAGATAGAGGGTAATATACTTCTAGGTATTACCCTTAGTATAACTAGTTATATAGGTAATTCTTATTATAGAGTTAGGGAAGTAATTAGTATTAGTAATAAGCTTCTACTTAATAGCTAATAACTAATCTTTAAAATAAGGGTCCTTCCCATTACTAAGAAGAGGAGGATCTAGAATCTTTACTAACTTACTACTAGTAGCTAAAACCTAGAAACTAGTATTTCTAATACTAGATCTATAGGCTATCTATAAAGTAAAGTTATTTTATTTATAGATTATTTCTTTAAGCTTCTCTTAGGCTTTATCTTATTTAAGATTAGCTATAATAAGCTAGGCCTAGGTCTGCTTATATTCCTAATAGATCTATTTATTCTAGTATATAAGGTTATTAGTCTTACTCTAGCTCTTAATAAGTTATTTATTTAGGAGAGCTGCTTCTATATAATTCTAGTTTACCTATATATCTAAAGTAATATAAATTTAGAAGATAGCTTCCTAGTAATACTTAGGATCTATTCCCTAATAGATAGTAAATTCTTTATAGGAGATAACTTATAGATATCTTTATTAAGGCTACTATTCTCTATCTAGTTAAGTAGGGCTATTAATCTTCTAGTAAAACCTAGATCTAGTCTAGTATACTATATAGAGGGGTTATAGATTCTATTTCTAGCTTTTTATTAATTCTTAGACTCCTTAGCTAAAAGTACAGGCCTAGCTATTATTATTCTTTATAATCTTAGTTAATAGATTATATTATTATCTCTAACTATTAGTATTTATAGTATATAAGGGGTTCTTTATAGTAGGTAAGATTAGTACTTAATATAGAAAAGAATATATTTTTTTACTAGATCTTAAACCTTATAGTAAAAGAAATAGTAAAGGAAATAATACTTAGTTTTATATAATAGCACTGCTTATATTTTAATAGTATAGTAGTATTTTAATAGAAAACTAAGTATAGAGAAGAGAGTGAAGAAGTATATATATAGTAGGGAGAGATATAAATAGAGGGTAGAATAGTATAAACTATCTAAATAGCCCTGAAGGGGTAAGCAGTTAAAATAGGCAGAAAGCTCTGTGTAAAGAGGTTAGCAGGGAATATGGTGACAGATTGTCACACTTTCTAGATATCTTAGGGTAATATTAGCTTATAATATAAAGGAAGAATCCTTAATATAAATAGATACTTTAGTAAGTATTAGAGTATATATATAGGCTATAATATCCTTATAAATATTTACTAAAATCATCCTTATTATTTATAATAAGATTATCTTATAATAAAGAGACTAGCTATAGAGGCTACTTAGTAATATTAACTAGGATATCTAATAATATCCTATAGACTAAAAGAATATTATCTATTCTCTTTAACTTATTTTTAGCCTAGTTTATATACTAGTATATAATCTAGTTACTATATATTATAAGATTATTAGGTAGGTACTATTTATATATATCTTTCTTATTATCTAACTCTATAAAGTTAAGAGATATTTTTTAGCTTATAGTTAACTTAGTCTTTATAATAATATTATTAATATTTACTAATACTACTTTATACTTAATTTCCTATTTTTTAATCTAGTCTAGAATTATACTCTTTTATTTTATCTATTACTATAGATAAATAGGATAGTTATTTAGTAGTTAAAGATTACTAGTATTAAATATCTTAAACTAACTATTTTTATCTACTTTATTTTCCTTCTTTAGCTACATATTAATAGCTTTAATGATTTTTATATTTATAACCTATTTAAGGATATTATATTTTTATATTCTTCTCTTATAATAATCTACTACTATCTTTATATTATAGGTATATAATACTTTAATAAATAAATATTTAAGCTTAGGAAAATACTCTTTTATAGCCTTAAGCTAGTAAATCTTTATTTTACTAATTAGAGAGTAAGTAATAACTTATAATATTAATTATTTATTTTATTAAGTTATAATACTTATAGTAGGACTTACCTTAAATTCTAGAAATAGAGATATATAGATAAGTCTTATCTATATATTAATTAAATAGTCTCTCTTAATAAAGATACAAAATAAATAGGGTTAATCTATAATAAAGCTAATATTAGATATTAATATATTAAGGATTTTAAACTTTAGGATAATAGGAGGTATACAATTAATAAAGAATATTATAAAATCTAATATAATTTTATTTATTAAAGTTATAGGGATTAATATAAATAGGCTATAAGTAATATCTATACTAATATCTAAGCTTATTATATTAGATTTTATTTTTTAGCTTTTTTAGCTATCTTTTTATCTATTATTTTATTATTATTCTTAGCTTTAGTAACTTTAATACTTTTATTTTAATCTTTATAAGAAGTTCTTATATCCTAAAATCTTTAGATTATAAGCCTTTCTAATTTTACTATATATTAATCTTCTACTTTCTATTATAATTTATTTAGAAGGAAAGGAATTAGATTTTTATCTTTATTTAGTTTATTAAGGTATTATTTAATCTTATTAATATTTTAGTTATCTTATAGGAGATTATTATAATTATTTATTATTATTAATATATCTTCTAATATTAGTATTTTAGTTATTCTATAGAAGATTATAATTAAGAAAATTATTATAATTATTATTACTATTATAATTATATTTTCTAATTTAATTTAGAATAAGGTCTTTAAGAATTATTTATTAAGAGTTAGGGGGTTTTACAGTAATACTTTATTAGAGTCTAATTATAATTTAGGTTTTTCTAAGTAGTTTTATAATCTCTTTCTTATCTATCTTAAAAGGAAATCCTAATCTTATTATATTAATCTATAGGGTCCTCTAGTTTATAATTTCTCTCTTATCTAAGGGGAAAAAAGGATCTAATCTAATCTTATTAAACTATAAGAAGGCTTAGAAGGTACTCCTAGTAGTTTAGAAGATATTCTTAGTAATTTAGGTAATATTCATACTAATAGGGCTAGAGTAATTTTCTATTATATAAAGATTTATTAGGGAAATATAGTAGGAGATAATTTAATAATTTTATCTAGTAAGGACTTAGATAGTTTAATATAAGATAGTATTAGAAGATAGATTTACTATAATATATTAGATATAATAATAAGTTAAAAAGTTATAAGGTAAGTAGGTAAGTAAAGAAGAATTAGAGGGGTTTAAGAAGAGGAGAAATAGAAAATAATAATAGATATAAAATAGGAAAATAGTAATAGATATATATATTTATACTTCTATTAAGTAAATATACTAAATAGTTATTAGTAAATAGTAGAATAGTTAAATAATAGAGAAATTAATGGAATTAATAACTCTTAATAGGAACTTATTAAGAGGTTATTAGTAAATAAAATTAATAATATAGTATAAAGAAATTAGATAATATAGTAATAATAGTAAAAAAAAGAGAAATATTAATAATTATAAAGATAGAATTATATTACTAAATACTTACTTTAAATTCTTTAATAAGCTCTTAAATATTATCTAACTAGTCTATTAATATCTATTAATTCTATTTATTACTATATATAGCCTTTCTATTTAATAAAATACTATATTATTTTTATTTTCCTTTTATCTTTAGCTAGTAATTTATATTTAGTAATTATTTTCTTTATTTTATAGGATTAGTATTTATTAATATCTTCTTTAATAATAATAGGACTAGGCTTTTCTAGTTTATAATAGAATATATTATTATAATTATATTTCTTAGGATATATAATAGAGCTAATAGGATATAACCTCTAGTTCTTTAGAAAATCTAACTTATATATAAGTAGATTAATATAGTCTAAAACTTTAAAGAGATCTATATATTAATTTCTAAACTTATAGCCTAGGGTTAATTATATAATATAGCTAATATAAAGTTTTAATAATACTTTATACCTTTACTAAAGATAAATAGTATATAATACTTATTATACTATTTTTTTATTATAATTATTATAAAATATAGGACCTCTATAATTATTATATAATATATAAATAACCTATCTATAAGGGTAGGATCTTAAAATCTAGTATTTAATATTATAGGGAGATAAAAACTATATATAAGTTTATATAGAGTAGCTTTAGTTAATATATTCTTTAAAGAGTTAAATATTTTTTATATAGTAGCTAAGACTATTAGCTAGTTTATAATCCTATTAAATAAAGTAATTATATAGTAGAGATAGATTTTAATTACTTAGTTTATTTATTTACTCTGCCTATCTATTTAGATATAATAAGCTATAAAATACCTTTATTTAACCTTTAGTACTTTAAGGAACTACTACTAAACTTTAGATATAAATTTTAGATCTTTATCTAAAATAATAATCTTAGGGATTCCCTAGTCCTCTTTATTAAATTTAGATAGTAAAATATCTATCTATTTTTAAGTAGTCTATATTATATATTCTAGTAGAGCTATTATTTATTTTATAATCTTATTAATAACTAAGATTATTATATTAAAGGTTCTAGTATCTAGTAATCTAATAATAATATTAATTATAATTATATAGAAAGGAATTACTAGTATTTTATTTAGTTAAATATTAGACTATAGAGTAATTCTAGTATCCTATTAATACTAGGATAATTATTACTATTATATATTATTTATAATATCTTATAAAGTAAGATATATAGTATATATAGACAGCTATTATTATTATAGAGCTTATATAGCAGGATAACTAATATCTAAGAAGTTATATTCTTTTAGAGTATATATAGTACCTAGGACTATCTTTAGTCTTTTAGATATTTATTAATAATACTTTTCTTAAATTCCTCTAACAGTACTAAGCTAATAATTATTACTATAAGAGATATAGGTAAATAAGATATCTAAAGGGTCTATATTAAGTAAAGTTAGGTTAGGATTATCTTTTATAAAAGAAGATAACTAAGATAGTATATCTAGAATAATATATTTTTTACCTAATTTATAAAATAGTATTGTAGTTAGAAATAGTTAATAATATTATATAGCTTATACTAGTTATAGGTTTAGCTTATTTATTAATAATATTATTAAACTTACCTATTAATTAATATCTACTATAGCTATATAATCTATATAAATACAGAAGCTAGCTTTACTAGACTCTATTATATATTAAATCTTATATAATAACTATATAAGATTAGAAACTTCTAGCTTAGTAGGCTAATAGTTTTTCTTAGATATACTTAGTATATAACTAAAAAATATAATTAGTAAAATAGCTTCTAATAATAGTCCTTTAGAATAGTCTTATATAGTATTAAATAATAGATTATTATATATATTATAATAGATATAGAAAACTATAGCTCTATATCCTTAATATTTAGATAAATTAATATTAGTATATAATAATAAATTAGGGGTTCAATAGATAAGTATGAATCTATCCTTTAGATAGTCTTAAATATTTTTAATTTCTTATTAATAATATTATTAAGTAGGGTTTACTTAGTATAAAATTTCCTAGCTTTCCCCTTTAATAGATCTTTATTTAATAGGTATCTTATAATAGCTAGATAATAGCTAAGTAAAAGAGAATATATAATCTAACCTATCTAGTTAAACTAATATAAGTATTAAGATTAGATAATATAACTAGGAATTCTAATTCTAATATAGCCTTTAGCTTTTTATCTATAGTAGTTATATCTAGTAATAATATATTTTAGCCTAAGGGCTATACTAATAAAAAAATTATAAATATCTTCTAAGGGGATAGGGTAATCTTTATCTCTATATATTTATAAAGGAATTCTAATAAATATTATTTATAGTTATTAAAAGTTTTATTATATAGGATGAAAATTTTAATATAGATATATAAGAAATACTTTATAGTTTTAAATATTAAATTAACCTACTATTAAATATAGGGAATACTATTTATAAACCCTATTAGATATATATAAAAATATTCCTACTCTTAATATATAATTATATCTATAAACTATTATAAGTCTAGATATAATAGCTATTAGTAAAATATAGCTATTATATCTATAATAAAGATATAGATATAGCTAGTATATTCAGCTATAATTTCTACTTATAATAGTATAGGATAGATATCTAGAATAATAGCTATATTAATATCTTAGAAATTAATTACTACTCTACTTTTTATCTTATTTTAGACTATATAATTAATAATAAAGGCTAGGGATAGAGAGAATAACGAATTCTTAAATTTTAATAGTTCAGATATTAATTAAAACCAATTTTAGGGTCTAGGATATATACTAGGGCCCCTAATAGAGTAATATTTATTAAGAAGCTTATTCTTCCTAAAGTATATAGACTATTAAATATTTTATTAATTACCTAATAATATTATAGGCTGATATTATATCTTAACTAAATTTTTAATTTAATTTTCCCTACTATTCTTAAGGTAGATCTATATCTACCTCTTCTTAGAGATATTAATTACCTTAGTATTAGTATTTATCTAGACTATTAGATAGGCTATTAAAATATCTACTAGTATACTTACTACTTCTAGTAGTCTATAAATCTATATATTATTATTAAGCTTTCTAATATTTAGGTTATTAGAATTTACTATAACTTATAAAGCTTTTATAGCTTCTTTAGGTAATATTATAGCTAAGTTATATATACTTAGAGTAATAATATAATAGATATTTATTACTTTAAATTTAGATAAAGTTCCTAACTTTTTATAGTACTAGTATAACTAATTAATTTATTTAATTTACTACTGCTATATAACTAAAATTAATATCTTAGATATATGAAAAGAGAGTAATATATTTATATTAGAAGGCTTTAAAGATATAATTATAATTATTTAGATTTTAAGTTTACTTAACTAGTATCTTAGTTATAAGTAAGGTAGTATTATAATTTTTTATTATATATAAATAAATAATAAATCTATATAATATAGCTTTAGAGATATTATTAGTATAAGCTTAGTATTTTTATAAGATATTATTATTACTTTATACTATATAAAATATAAAATTAATAATAAATCTATATTTTCTAAATATATTAGTACTAATAAGTAGATTAACTTTTAAATCTTTAGTAAGATAAGCCTTAATAAGTAATTTAACTATATATCTCCTTATACCTCTTTTTACTAGGAGAAATAATAAGAATAAGATAAATTAGGTACTTATAAATTTATTTACTATTTTATAAACTAGGAAAGAGACTAGATATTACTAAATTTTAATATTAGGTAAATATTATAAAAGGAAGTCCTTATTAATAATTCTTATTATATAGTCTAAGTCTAAATAGATTATTATAATCTATTTATCTTTATATAGATATACTTTAATAGTTATATAATACTAGAAGTGAAATCCTATACTATCTTACTTTTTTAATTTAATATATATAGGGGTAGCCTTAATAATAGAGAGATTACCTATGTATATATTAATTCCTTAAATAGCTTTATAAGGAATTAAAATTTTCTCTATTATTAGTAATATTATCTAGTAGTATTTATTCTATATAGTATTTCTATCTTACCCTTTATAGACTATAACTTAATAACTATATTTTATAATCCTATAAGGGTTAGATAATAGCTAAGTAATATAGAATATAATTCTACATCTAGCCTATAAAACTAATATAGGTGTTAAGGTTAGATAATATAATTAGGAATTTAAAGCTTATAATTACCTTAAGCTTTTCTTCCATAATAGTTATACCTAATAATAATATATGCTAGCCTAATAGTTAAACTAAGGGAAATATAATAAATATTTTCTATAAATATAGTATTATCTATATTTTAGTATATTTAGATAGGAGTTTAGATAATTATTATATATAATTTTGAAAAGTCTTGCTTTATAATATAAAGTTATTAATATAGATTTATAAGAAAGATTTTATATCTTTAAAAATTAAATTAACCTATTATTAATACATAGTATACTATTAATAAATTCTATAAAGTATATATAGAAATACTTTTACCCTCTGTATATTATTATATCTATAAACTACTATAAGTCTAGGTATAATAGCTACTAGTAAAATATTGTAGTAGTATCTATGACTAATATATAAGGCCTTATATTAAGCATATTCAATTATAATTTTAGCTTAGGATAGTATAGGATAGATGTCAGGAATAACTACTATATTAAATCCCTAGAAATTAATTACTACTCTACTTTTTATCTTACTACTTATTAATTAATTAATACTAAATACTAGCAAAGGTAGGTAAGGTAGTTTATTAAACTTTAGAAGTAGAGGTATAGATTATAGTAGTATAGCTAAATTAAGGATATATACTAAAGTACCTAATAGGATAATATTTCTTAAAAAACCTATTCTTCCTAGCTAATATAGTATATTAAATATTTTATCTATAACTACTTTATATTTAGGACTAATATTATAGACCTTAGCTATTCTTTTTATTTATTATTCCTATCTCTCTTTAAGGTAATATATATCTATCTCTCTTTTAGAGTATTAATAGTCTATATATTTTTTATTCTATATTATTAGATAAGCTATAATAATTCCTAATAGTTATTCAATAACTTTAGAGATACTATGAATATAAATTCTATTCTTAAGCTTAGTTATTATTAACTTATCTATATTAACTTATAATATCTTTATTAACTTTCTCTAGTGGTATTACTACTAGGTTATATATATAGTATATTTATATAATATATTCTAATTACCTTAAATATAGATAAGAGGCCTAACCTCTTATAGTATTATAGTATAACTAGTTGACCTATCTAATTTATAATAATAATATATAATAAGTTAGCATCCTGAATATAGGAGAATAATATAACTTATAGATACTAAGCTGTATTAAATATATAGTTATAGTTATTAGTAAGATATTATTTAACTAGTACTTAAATAATTATATAAGATAGTATAATAACTTTCTATTAAGTATAGTTATAGATATATTCTATTAGGTTTTAGAGAGATAGTTAAAATAATTTTAGTATTCTTATAGAAAACTATAACTACCTTATAATTTAGAAAGTTAATTATAAATCTATACTTACCTAATATATCTACTCTAATAAGTAAGTTAGCTTTAAGACCCTAAGTAAGGTATACCTTAATCTAAATCTAGACTAAGTAATACCTAGTTCCCTATTCTATAGGGATAAATAGTAATATAGAGATAAATTATATACTTATAAAGCTATTAGTAATACTATATACTAGGATTAGTACTAGATATTACTAAATTTATATATCTAGTAGATATTATAAGAAAAGGTCTTTATTACTAATTATTATAGTATATTTAGAATCTGAGTAAATTATAGTAACTTATTTTTCTTTATAGAGATATAGAGATATACCTTAATTATTATATACTTCTATAACTAAATAATATTATACTCTATTATTTTAGAAATTTATAGAGTAATTATATCATGAAGGAACTGGGAGATGAAGCTGCTAAGATTTGTGGCTATCTAGAAGCGAGAGAGATGTCAAGAGGCTATCTGCGGAACAATGTAGGGCCGTCTGATCTGAGGCAGAACCTCTAAGATTATATAGTACTAATTACTGATTCTTAATAAAATCTAAACTTAATATAATATATATATGTTTATTATTTAGTAATTAGATTTATAGTACTTTAGATACTTGTTAAAATTAAAACTATAAGTAAGGTAATAAATTAGCTAGATATTTTAAAATAAAAATATAACTAAAACAAAACTCTAATTTCAAAGGTAAGCTACTATTTAAGAAGCTTTAAGCTTAATAAAGAAATAAAGAATATTGGATCTAAGGATATCTAGATGGATATTAATATACTTAATAGTTCTCTAGATTAGAGGTTATTTTTATAGTACTTAATTCTTCTTATTACTCTTACTATTAGAATTATCTCTTTTCTTTAAAGATTTAAGATTATTAAATCTCTTATAGTCCTTAATATTAGAAGCTTTTGATAATTAACTAATTAGTATGTCTTTATCTAGTAGTCTTTCTTATTTCTTAGTTACTTCTTATAATTAGATTTTAACTAATTTAGTATAGTATAAGCTTAAGTATTATAGGCCTTTTATCTATAGATAAAATAAGCTTAATTACTTTAATACTGAATCTTTTATTTATATATCTCTTTTCTTAAATAATTTATTAAGATTAATATCTATTTTAGTTTAGTAATTATTGACCTTACTAAATAATTAAAGTTATATCTAAGTATAGAGAGTAACCCCTTATTTAAACTTAGTAAAATAATAAAGTATATTATTAAAAGAAGTTAGTTTATATAATCTTCTATCTAATAAGTATATAGAACTAGCTTTAAGTTAGTAATAAACTTCTACATTAATATATTATTTAAACTTAATATATTTAATTAGTCTTAACTAGGGAAGTAATATATAATTATACTATTGTGATATTGAGTACTGCATCAGAGGTTTAGTGATTGATTGATTGATTGATTGATTGATTGATTGATTGATTGATTGATTGATTTATTCCTTACTCTGTTTCAGCACCAGGCTGGGCCATGCTGGAGGCTCCTAGCGAGCAGCAACTATCTAATAACTAATGACTGTCTTTGCAGACTGTTACCATTAGTATACCTATATCTCTCTTAGGCACCTAGGCCAGGCCAGACCCCTTATAGATTCCCTTATAGATTCCTATATATATGCCCTTATTTCAGCCCTAGCTAAAGTCACTAAGTACTACTACCTTAATATCCTATAGATCCATCTAACTTAGCTAGGGCTGAAACAGTGAGTGCTAGCTACCTTATTTCCCTATAGATACCTATACTCCTGCCTAGGTGCCTGTGCAAGCCTGATCTATCTATAAGATAGCTACCAGCCTGTTTAGATATCGCAGATTCCTAAGCCTGTAAGGGTTTAAGGGGGTGCTACTACTGAATAGGGCTGCTCTAGGCTTAGGGAGGCTAAAGCAGGGTCCTAATTCTATAGGGTATATAGGTTAGGGCTACAGGTAGTAACACTAAACTAGTAGGAGTAACTAAAATATATAATAGTATAAGATTATAGTTTATTAGCTATCACCTACTAGGGCTATTAGAAGCTGGGTACTACTAGGGGTGCTTAGCTTAAGCTATATCAGCTTAGTAGCCTCTGCTAGATATATTAGCTAGCTAGTGCTCAGCATAAGCTATATAGTTTACTAAATATATTACTTCTCTATCAAGGCCTCTATTAGATTTTAGGGGGTCCCTTCAGTCTATATTATATACTAAAGATTATTATATTAGGTGCAGCCAAAAAGCATATAGTAAATTATTTTAGGGGCCCTCCTGCATAGGCAGAGGGGGTTATTAGCCTAGTTAATTTTTAAAAGGTAGTAATTCAGCCTAATCTTCCTAGTATATATCTAGGCTATAGCACTGCACTCTATAGGGGAGAGATTATTATAAATTATAATTAAATACTAGGTAACCTTAGGGAGGAGGTCCTAGAGGTGCCTACTATACTTAGACTACTACTAGGCCTCCTTCTACTATTCTTTAGTATACTATATAATCCAGGCATCTAAGGGCCTGTATATAGGGTAATCTAGGAGTATAACTAGTGGTAGGGGCCTGCACTAGTTATTTATAGTATTAGGATACTAGCCTACTACTTCTTTTATCTTATAGTCTGTAAGCTTATTGCTAGTGACTCCTTAGTGCACTACTAGCTAATAGAATAAGATGTTAAGCACTAGGTTAAGCTAATCTAGTAGGTCTACTAGCTCCTAAACTAGATACTAGCCAGAGCCCTACTTTAGTATGAGTAGTATATATAGTATGCCTTAGTTATTAGAATATATCTTAGCCTGCTTCCATTAGCTATAGGGTGCTAATGCAGCTACTATCTAGGTATTATATAGTACTAGGTCTTACTTAATAGGCTATAGGGCTAGTACTAACCCTATAACCTCTACTACTAGCACTATATGCTTAAGATTAGTTCCTAGATATTATTAGAGGCAGATGGATAAGTCTAGGTATATTATAGCAGTGCCTACCTACTTATAGATACTAGACCTATCTATATAGACCTGAATAGCCTCTAGGTATATAGTATAATAAATATTATAGTAAATTAGTGACTACTCCTTTATCACCTTAATTACCACCTCTGGTGGCTCTTACTAGGGGGGTACTACCTATAGTAAGTAAACCTCTAACTCCTAGGGGTTAATACTAGTTACTAATTCTATCTCCTCCTTAGCAGACTCCAGCAGTGTGTGCAGTAATAGATTCTAGTAATAATAGTAATAATCCAGAATATATATTTAGTAGGCTAGGGTGGTAGTAATTTAGATAAGGGTCTGGATCTAGTGTTAATAGAGAAGGAGTAGTAGTAGGATAAGATATAATTTAGTATTAAATATAGCCCTACTAACTATTTAGAAGGCCCCTATAATTAACTTTCTAGCCTAGTGCTAGATATAATTCAGCACCTTCCTTTACTAGTTATAGATATACTTCTGGCCCTAGACTAGTGATATATACTAGACTAAGGCAGCATATAGCATGATTAGGGTAATACAGGCTATATAGATATGCTAGAGTTCTTATAGGTATAGGCCCTATTTAGAGCCCCTAAGGGCGCCTATGGCCTGTAAATATTAGGTAGCTATACTATTAATATACTAGAGGTGCAGCTTGAAAGTAAGGTTCTGATTAAGAATAACCCTAAGGAGCCAGGCTGTTTTTCTAGCCTTAATAACTTATCTATTACCAAGGTCTAGCAGCTTGCTAGGCTCTAAATACCAGCCTAGGGGGTGGAAGTAGATAAGCTAGAATTTTAATAGTTTAAAGTATAAGGCATAAGTAGTAGCCTAGTAAAAGTATCTATACTAGTAGTACTCCTATAGCTATTAATAATTAGCATGCTCACCATCACCAGTCACTAGCATTATTATATTAATATAACTAATATTATTAGTACCCTATTTAGAGTCTCCCTAGCCCATTAGGCCTGCATTATAGAAGATATAGAGAATTAGTAAGAGTAGGGAGCCCTAGGGGATGCTAGTTTTAATTCTCTAGGTTAGTATTATATACTTAGGCAGTATTAGTAAGGTGGACTAGCTATAGAGGAAGCTGCTAAGCTAGGTAATATAGGCTAGCAGGACCCTTTATATATAGAGATTATAGAGGAGTTAATTATAGGAGATATTATTAAAGATACTAGAGATATTAAGTAGTAATATAGATACTACCTTACTATCTTTCTATCTAGAGTAGATAGCCTCTAGGACTGTATAGAGGGTATCCTCTATATCCTAGCCCTTATAGCCCCTGAAGTGGTTATCTAGAAGTAATCTATAGGCCTCTACTAGATAGCTTATCTGGGTAGTAATTAGGGCCTTAAGTAGCTTACTAAGTATATTAAGTAGAGTAATAGGCTAGTATGCCTTTAGTATAGAGTAGTCTAGCTTACCTAGCTTATAAAGAGTAATAGTAATAGCATTATAAAAGTACTCTAGGTAGTATCTGAGCTAAATACACTGATTATACAGGCCTGTTAGGCCTGGAACTAGTATATAGCTGACTGCCTATAGTACCTAATTAGTAATTCTATCTAGTCTAGGTGCCTTATCAGCCTTAATAGAGTAGAGAGTATAGAGGATCTTATACTCTCTGAATTCTAGTATACTAATTAGTTTAGGGTATTCATATCCCTAGAGGTCATCCAGGTAGGCCTGCAGGGGTAATAGAAAGAACTAGTAGGCTAGAAGATTAGCCTTCTTTTAGGCCCTGTATGCTACTAGGCTAGTATTTAGGTCCTAGAGTAGGGGGGTATATGCCTGGTATAGGCCCTAATTCTTTATCTAGTAAACAGCCTGCTAGATATTATCTATATCTATAATATCAGTGATCTACTACCTAAAGGTGTTGTATTAGTACTGCTAAACTATATACTTATAGGCCTGGGCTACCTAGATTAGCTAGATATATAGGGCCTAAGGGGCTTTATAGTAGTGCTTACTTTAGTACTTAGTGATGATTTACTTTAGGTATCTCTTCTCCTAAAGCAGGGCATAGTATTCTAGGGTAAAGCTAGGGTAGGAGTACAGAGAGGGGTAGAGCTATAGTACTATAGTATTAACTATAGTAGTAAGTATACTAACTAGCTTACTTATAAACTAGTTAACCTCCTTCTAGGCTATATTAGTGTTAGTATTAATAGACCAGGCTAGGGTGGGCATGTGTGCTATAAGTATTATAGCCAGCTTCTAGGGGTCTATAGTAGCCTAGTTCTAGTATTATTTTAGGGGCCCTAGCTTGAATATAGTATCTAATTTAGTTTTAATCAGGAGGTGGTCTAAATCACTATCTAGGTTAGCTTCCTAAATATAGTGAATATGATCTATAAGGCCCTATAAGATAAAGGTTAGGTTAATTATTATACTGGTTACCCTCTCCTCTACTAAGAGGGTCTCTAGGCTAGTGTTATTATATGCTAATAGGTTATCTGTAGTATATATAGAGATTAGAGTAGGCTGGGTAATTAGACTAACTAGGGTTACTAGTTCTAGTGGATACTGCTTAATTACCTGCTTTAGGGCCTCTGTATATTTACTATTATACTAGGCCTGCAGGAGCTGGTGTGTTCTAGCCTAGAGGGTATTATAGATATTAAAGTTATTAACTATAATATACTCTATAGGTTCCCCTAAGGCCTACTACTGCTAGCTAGTAGCCTCTAGGGCCTGGATGATATCTACTACTCCCTTATTTACTATGCTCTGCAGGGGGTTATAGATATTATAGACTATAATCTATGGTTTGCTAGGAGCCATCTGGATGGCAGTAGAGATGGTATATATAGAGGTAAAGGTAACCTACTAGTGCAGGGTTTTCTGTATATATATATAGATATATAGGGTACCCTATTTAGCAGCTAGCTATATAATATAGAAATGGTTAGCAGCTTCCTAGGGGAAGTATATTAGGGGAGTATCCCTATGGGTATTAACCCAGGGCTCCTAAATAGTAATAACTATATAGTTATAGAGCTAAGGGTCCTAAAGGAGAGGTACTATACTAATATCTAGTAAGTTCTAGATATTATACTAGAGAATTTAGATGGTTTAATTATTTTATAGGGCTGGGGTGGTTCTGGCTTCTATTCTAGGTTTAGTTCTAGCTATATCTAGTTTAGATTCAGAGGTCCTTCAGGGCATAGATGCTAAGTAGCTACTAGCTATAGCTACTAGGGGCTATATACTGGCAGCCCTCCTCTAGGTAAATACTACTATTATATATACTTAAGCTACCCTAAGTACTTCTTATTTTAGTCTTCTAGAGCATGAGGTGCCTATTATACTCTACTTCCTCAGAGTTCAGGGGTAGGTCAGGGTTAGAGGTTAGTAGGAAGGGCGTGGTTTAATAGGCTAATGGGGTTAGTATTTTAGGGTTAAATAGGGGGAGTGAGATGCTGCTTACTAAGGTGGATGCTAAACTAGCTACTAAGCTAGAGGCTAGACTAGAAGCTAAGGTAGGAGCTAAGCTTAATATACTAGATATATTTAATATACTAGATGTATTTAATATACTAGTATTAGTATTAGTAACTGGTACTGGGGGCCCTGGTCTTATGAGCTGGGGCTATAGCAGGAGGGGGTAGCCAGGGCCCCCTTAGCCTAGTATCTTAGGTATTAGGGCTAGCTTAGTTAGCAGGTTTAGGCTAGTGTATAGTATAGGCAGGCCTTGCAGTGCTAAGGCCTATATAGTACTATTATCTTCTATATTATATATCTTAGTAGATATCTTTTAGTATTTTAATACAGGGGTGGTAAGTAGATCTAGGCTACTAGTAACAGGCTAGTAGCCCTAGCTATAGCTATACTTATACTTCAGCCCTAGCAGCTCAGGGACCTCCTAGGTAAGGTTACTTAGGAGGGTAGGCATGCAGGAGATAACTAAGAGGCTTAATATATTAGATATTCAGGAGGAAAGTCTAGGGATGTGTTAGGCTAGGTTAGAGAGTAGGGATAGGGGTAGGGAGGCTAAATTAGCTATTTATTTAGGGGTGCTGGTGCCTGTTATCTACAGTAGTATTAGTACTAGTATATAGAAGTTAGTATTCTAAGTAAGTAGTAGTAGAGGTGCTGGTTCCCCCACTGCAGATCTAGGTTTAGGGTCTGGTGTGGTTACTTTCTGGAGTTATTTTAGTGATGTGCTCTGGGAGTGAGTCTATATAGAATAGGTAGGCTATAGCTATAGAGATGGATAATAGCTGATGTTAATTATTAGGTGGATGGTAGTCTTTGCAGAAGGGCATGTTATTTTAAATATATTAACTAGTAATAGTGATGATTAGCTAGCTAGTTAATGCATGCTTTCTGGATTTAGTAATAGCTTGCTAATTATTTTAGTCTATTTAGGCCCTGTGTTAGCTGTGCTATAAGGTAGTGTAGGTGGCTGGGCCAGTCTGGTATTTAGGGCTGGGTTAGTAGGCTAGGCTAGTTCAGTAGGCTAGGGTAGGCTAGTAAAGAATTAGGGTTAGTTTTATATTTATTCTTAAGATATTTAGTACTTATATTAGTATACAGGACACTGCTTGCTGTTAGCTTGGTAGGGGCTATAGTAGATAGTATAGTAGTATTAGGATAGGACCCCCTTGACCTTATAGTACTTCTTATTATAGGTGTTAGCATAATACAGACATATAACTCTTTCAGCTATGTAAATAGGCTAGGTATATCTATAATTTAGATATTAGGTGTACTGTAGGAGCTAGCAGAGTGGGTTAAATAGTTCTATATATAGTAGGGTGCCATCTAGGAAGATTTAGTACTAGATAGCATGGTTTACTAACTATATATCCTAGAAGGAGATCACTAGGGAAGACTTCTGCTTATACTACTAGGCTATAGTATTATACCTACACTAGCCTATATATAATATAGGGCTGTAGAGAGCTACGTTATAGTATAAGATCTTCTCCTAGAGTACCTCCACTGCGCTCAGGGAGGGGAGGTAAGTAATAGGGATATAGTAGATAAGGATAGTATACTAGTAATTTATAATATAGGTATGCTTACCCTTAGGGAGTTCCTAGAGCTATACCTCTTTATTCTAAAGGAGATACTCCTGATCTAATATAGAATAGGTATAAATATTAAGATTACTGCTATAAAGGACCTGAGCCCCTGCTACTTATATACTAGCTAGGCTAGGGTACTTACTATAGTAGAGAATCTCCTAAATCTTACCTATAATAGCTGTTATAGTAGTTTACTTATATAGGCTAGACCTAGGGGTGTATCTATGCTACTAGATCTAAATATAGTTCTTATTACTATAGGGGGGTACAGCTAGGGGGGAGGAAGATAGATTATAATAGTTTAGGGGGGAAGATAGATTACTTAGCATCTACTAAATCTAGCTAAGGACTCCTTAGGCCCCAGGAGTTATAGATAAGGAGGTGGCTAAGCTATACTTACTAGTATTTATACTATTTATACTATGGTTACTAGCTGTAGTATTATAGAATTAGCTATCTAGTAGCTTCCTAACTAGGGTAAGTACTTACTAAGCAAAGCCCTTGACCCAGGGGGCCTTAGCTGATTTACTAGGGTAGGCTTAAGTAAATTTAATAATATCTATACAGTGCACTATGAAATGAAAGGAGTAATTAGTAATAGATAAGTTATTACTAGCTGCTAGGGCTGGCCACTAGGCTATAATATCTAATTAAGATAGCTAGGCCCCAGTGGAAAGTATAAGATAGTATATAATTAAAATATATAATAGTATATAATACTAGAGCAAAGTCTATAAGTAGCCTAACCCAGTACAGGGAGGCAGCCTAGTAGGAGGGGGAAGCCCTAATCTAGTTAGATAACCACCCTGCCTGAAGGGTCATCTTTAGTAAGTAATTTAGGCTAGGTGATCTAGCTAACTTAGAGGTCTAGGGGCTGGCGCCTCTAATTAGCAGGGGTAGGCCCTGAAGATCCTAGGGTATAGGTAGAGTTGCATAACCGAACTGCTAAAATCGAATCCGACCCTCACTGAACTTGCAGCGGTGAGGGTTTGGTTCTAAGCCTATGGAATCACACTGGTTTTGGTTTCCCTAGGTTAGAACTAATTCAAGTTCAGTTAAAACTGTCAGTTTTGATTTTTGAGGTTTTATCGGATTTGACTAACCAACCCTCACTGTTTTGGATAGAAATCACTAATTTCTAGGATCTATCTAATAATATTGATATCACTAGATAGCCCTGGATCTAGGCTATCTAAATATATAAATATCGATTCAAAATACCTAGTGGTTAGTGAGATATAAGGGAATAATCATTTCTATCATAGGTTGGTATAAAAGTAGTGGTGGTTTATATATATATATATATATCAACCTTTAATAATCACTATAATCTAAGGATGATTTTAACCACCACCCATTCAGCCCTATAGATATCAAATTGATATTTTAGATATAGATTATTATGATGATAAATACTATATATTTCATATAAAAATATTAATTTTCTATAAGTATAGTGATAGTATGGTAGATAGTATAGCAGTTAATGATTATTTAAAATTTTAGAACAGCAAAAATTCACTGAATGATAGCAGTTTAACTTGCCTGAAATTGAACTGAATCTAACCATGGTTAGTTAGTAGGGGCCTAGCTAGGCCTAGCTAGGCCTAGTGGCGGATTTTGTGGTGAAACTCAAACCAAATTAGAATGGATCAGGTTTGGTTCTGATTTCTAAGATTTGGACTCGAAATCACAGTGGTTTGGTTCCAACTGGTTTTGAACTCGCCTGAACTCAGACTGAATGCAACTCTAGGTATAGGACCTTTAATTAGCAGTAATCCATATATATAGGCTCCTAATTATAAGCTATTAATTAAAATAAGAGTTAATATATATTTAAGCACACAGAGATGGCTCTTAGGGGTAGAAATTAGATTTTAGGGTCTAGTAAGGTCCCTATTTATTTAATTATCATATAGATGGGTGTTTAGGAGGGTAGCTGGCTAGATAGCTAACTAGCTTACTATATATATATTAGTTCAGCTTAAAGGGACTTAGACCCCCTGCATATACTTATCTATCTTAATAAAGGTAGAATCCAGCAAGAGAGATAAGCTGTATAAGCAAGCAAGTAAGGAGAATTAATTAAGGTAGAATCTAGTAAGAGAGATAAGCTATATAAGCAAGCAAGTAAGGAGAATTAATTAAGGTAGAATCTAGTAAGAGAGATAAGCTATATAAGTAAGTAAGTAAGGAGAATTAATTAAGGTAGAATCCAGTAAGAGAGATAAGCTATATAAGTAAGTAAATAAGGAGAATTAATTAAGGTAGAATCTAGTAAGAGAGATAAGCTATATAAGTAAGTAAGTAAGGAGAATTAATTAAGGTAGAATCCAGTAAGAGAGATAAGCTATATAAGTAAGTAAATAAGGAGAATTAATTAAGGTAGAATCTAGTAAGAGAGATAAGCTACATAAGTAAGCAAGCAAGGAGAATTAATTAAGGTAGAATCCAGTAAGAGAGATGAGCTGTGTGAGTGAGCAAGCAAGGAGAATTGATTAAGGTCATCAGAGGTTTAGTATAATCTATAAGCATATGGTGATATCCAATGATCATTATTATTATGTATATAGTCATTTAGATCATTATATTCCTTAATAGCTTAGGTAGAATTATAAAAGGGGGCTAGAACCCTTTAATATTAGTAGGATATATATAGGGTAACTACAGGCCTACCCCCTACCCTTATATAATTTAAAGGCTCTACTCCTATTATAATAAATATTATCCTACCTAGTAGTATATCTAGATTAAGTAACTACTTAATACCTAATACTCCTATACCCTCTATTCTATAGTATTTAGTAATAATCTAAGATAAAAAGAGTAAATCTAACTTTACCTATATATATTACTAGAGAATTAGGTATATAAATAATAGAGATAATACAGTAGAAGAAGACTATAACCTAGCTAAACTATAGTTTAATAACCTAGACTTTTACTATAGACTAGGCCCTAACTATATTAAGTAATATACTAATAATTCCTATATAGAACTAGGGTACTATAACTTAACTAATATATATAGTAGAACTAGAAGTATCTAGTATTAAGTATACTAAATATAGATCTACCTTTCCCTTAGGAAATATATTATATATATATATCCCTAGCTATAAGGCCCTAGAAGCTAAGTTCTACTATCCAGATATTATAATATCTATAATTTACTTAACTATTAAGCTAGGTATAGATATTCCTAGCCTAAACTTCTATAGTTAGAAATATACTACTATATAGGCTTACCTAGGATAATCTAAATTAGTAGCTCTAGTATATCTTAATATAGAATATATAATAACTACTACAGATAGGTAGTTCTTAATATATTATATTCCTACTATATAAATATTAGATTATCTAATACTAATCTTAGTTAAGGGTATATCTAATAGATTTACTAGTATATATTTTACTAATATTAAATCATTATTTCCTATAAGGATTAGAGAAAAACTAGTTATTATATATATTATATATAAAGTATATATTATATAAGGCCTTAAGACTAATATATTTATTAGGGTTAATATATTTACTACTATAATTATTTTAATTAACTTTACCTCCTAAGTAATTATAATAGTATCTTATAGTAATACTATTATCCCTAGTATAGTAGTACTAAAGTAAAACTACTAGAACATATTATAATCTATATACTTAGATAAAAGAGTCATAGTCTAACTAAATTAATAAATCTATATCACTATCTAGTAGAAAGCATCTAAGGGTCTACCTATAGAGAGGGATTACCTATTTAAACTACTGTAGTACTATAGCCTAGTATTTTTTACCTTTATAATAGATATAAACTTTTCTTATATTATAGTAGTTAAGCTAATAGAATAATTAATTATAATTAATAGTAGAGTAAGAATTAGGATACTATCTAAAATAGGTATAATTAATATAGTAAATATAACCTAAGGAAGTATAATAAGCTATAGTTTAACTATAAGTTATTAAATAGTAAAAGGTAATAAAGCTTACAGACCTAGATCCTAATATTACTATATATAATAATAAGGAATACTACTAAATTATACCTATAAATATTAACCTATAAAGATAAATAAAGCTCCTAAATAATATTACTATATATAGTAATAAGGATACTATTAATATATTATATTTAATTATAATAGAATTCTAGGATATCTAGAATAATACTAACTTTATTAATATCATTAAAGATAAATAGATATATATCCCTATAAAGGATAGATAGGAGGACTATCTATATAAGAGTTCTAAATAGTACTAAGCTAGCTAATAAGATTAGGATATTATTATTAAGGTATTTAATAGCGTCTATAAGATAGGCTATATAGCTTTTCTTACTAATTATATACTATCTAGTTATCTAGTCTTTATAGTATAGTATATCACTATAGAAAATAGAGAAGAGAAGCTAAAATCCTAAATTATTATAGATAACTAAGATCTTAATTAGGAGGTAATACTAGATATCTACCTTCTTCTATCTTAGGAGGAAATACTATCCCTTATATTAGATATAGAGTATATTACTATTATTAATATTATATAATTTTTTTATTTATCTATCTATATATAAGTATATTATAGTAGTATTATATAGGGGGTAGGAGTATTTTAAGATATACCTTATAAATTTTTAAAATAGTAGTATATATATATAATAATAAATTAATAATATTTTCTGTGATCTATAAGAATTTTAACATAGATTTATTAATAATTTTATTATATAGTTATCTATACTATATAACTATATCTAATATCTTTACTAGATACTCTAGTACTGCTATAAATATTATATTATACTTAAACTAGATAAAGCCTTTATAGGTTTCCTATTAATTAAGCTTTTAGGGTAAAATATTATATTACTAGGTATCTCTATACCTAAAGAGTACTTAGAAGTATTAGTAAAACTTTAATTCCTAGAATTATTAGTAGATCTAGATATATACCTAGAGGTAACTAGGGTATTATATAGTTATATATCTTACTATATAGCTAAGGTATAACTATTATAGGATAGGAAGATTTTCCTAACTAATCTTAGCCTAGCTAGAGGTAAATTACAGGAGTTATATAGAGAATCTATAAATTATACTATATTATCTAGTTATATATAAAAATAGTTATTATATATATAGACCACACAGCTATAGTATAATTATAAAGTAGATATTACTAACTATAACTACTAATATTATAAGTTAAATCTGCACCTAGTATAAGCAAGCTAGTATATATAGATGTTTAATATAGAACTATAATATAAGCCTATATATATATATCTTATACTAGATATACTATTAAGACTGCCTAGCTATATAAAAGATTAACTAGAAGACTTACTAGAAATAGTATAGTACCTTAATACCTATCTCTAGCGTATTATACCTATAGTATATATAGCTAGAGTTATTATTACTAAAATATCTAATAAATAGAAGAATAAACTAAGGGATAGTTATACTAAGGATCTGAAATAGTCTAAAGTCTAATAGGTAATATAAATTAATATAGTATTACTATACCTATGTGATATCAACTACTATATTAGAGGTTTAGTATAATCTATGAGTATATAGTAATATCTAACAATTATTATTATTATATATATAGTTATTTAGATTATTATATTTCTTAATAGTTTAGATAGAATTATAAAAGGGGGCTAGAACCCTTTAATATTAATAAGAATAATATAGGGTGGCTGCAGGCCTACCCCCTACCCTAATATAATTTAAAGGCTCTGCTCCTATTATAATAAATATTATCCAATCTAGTAGTATATCTAGATTAAGTAATTACTTAATACCTAATACCAAGAAGGTTTAAAAAGTTTATTAAAGGATTTAATCTAGATTATAGTCTTACTATGATATATAGTTATAATATTATCTAGGAATATTACTAATTATTTAATATTAATAATAATATTTTATTCCTATTATTCTTAAGCTAGTATATATATATTAGATTAACTATTTTAACCTCCTTAGATTAATTTAGATACTAAAGATAGTAAGGGTTTTATTATAGAATATCTTTTAGCTCTTCCCCTAATATAATATTATAATAGTAGATATTATTAACTACCCTAAGTCTTCTAAAAAATAATAAAGATATATTTAATATTATAATCTTCATAAAAGATATAAAGTTTATTTTATTAAATTTAGTTTAATAGTTCTAAAGTAATATTAATAAGTATAATTTAGAAATTATAATCCTAATTTAATTATCCTGCTTTAATTAATAAAATAAATAATACTAAATCTATATCTTCTAGTATAGAGACCCCTTAAACCTAGTCTACTACTAGTAGTAATAGTTTTAAAGTAAATTATACTTAATTTTAAGAATTATTTATAATAGCTATTTAGGGTATAACTAATAAGAATATCTAGAGTAGAATAAACTAGTTATATAACTAAATAATTAAGTATCTCTAGACTATATATAATTATTAAGATTATACTTAGCTAGAAGAGGGTATAGAAGCTATATCTATTACTTTTAATTCTTTTACCCTCTCTTAAGTTTTTATTAAAGTTTTTAAACTATATTAATCTTAAGTCTATATGTATATATAATAGTAAATATAATAAGAATACTATAATAAAATAGCCTAAGAGAATTAAGAAATACTTTTACAATAAATAAAACCTTACTTTAAAAATCACTACTAAACTTAAAAAGATTATTATAATTAAGTATTATTTTATAGGTTAAGCTAAGAAGTAATAAAATACTTATAAATAAAAGATTAAATATAATCTAATAGCTACTATTACTATTTTAAATACTTTTAAATAATAGATTTAAGATAAATTTAGTATGATTGGAGGGGAGAATATATATTAAGAAAAATATAAAAAGTATATTTATAAAAAATATATAGTATAATTATATACTACTTCTCTTATTAAAATTATTAAATATATTAAGTCTAGAATTCCTAATAATATATTAATTTAGAAGTTTACTATTAACTTAAAATTAGTTCTATATATTTATTAGATAGAAGGTTATAATAAACTAACTTCTTTTAATAATATAGTTTATTATTTTACTAAGTATAAATAAGAGGTTATTTTATATACTTAGATATAGCTTTAATTATTTAGTAAAGTTAATAATTACTAAGTTAATCTAATAGATATTAATTATAATACTATTATAGTATCCCTAAACTATCTAAGAAAAGAGATATATAAATAAAAAATTTAGTATTAATATAATTAAGTATATTTTAATTATAAATAGAAGGGCTATAATACTTAAGATTATACTATACTAAAATAATTAAACTTTAATTATAAAAAATAATTAGAAAATAAGAAAGATTACTAGATAAGAAAGTACTAGTTAATTAATTATTAAAGACTTCTAATATTAAGAACTATAAGATATTTAATAATCTTAAACCCCTAAAGGAAGAGAATAATTTTAATAATAATAATAAGAAAAAGAATTAGCCTCCCTAAAATAGTACTCTTAATATAATCAAGATAGAACTAGATAATTATAAATATATTAATATATATTTAAATACTCTTAGATTAGATATCCTCTATTTCCCTAGTAATATTAAGGTATCTTAAATAATAACTTCTCTCTAAATACTATTAGATTATAGTTCTAGTTATATATTTATTTTAAAATATTTAGCTAATTTATTATCTCCTTTATAGTTTTAATTTTAGAGAATATCTAAATTATTATATATTTAATTACTAAATAATAAATTTATATATATATTATACTAAGTTTAAATTCTACTAAGATTAGATAATTAGTACTATATAATTATACTATAGGTTCTTAAAATAATAAAATATAATATTATCTTAAGTTAAGATTAGCTAAAATATATTAATCTAATTATTAATTAGATTATAGGATAGATATATATTAAGAGATAAAAGATAAAGTCTACTATTATTTATTTAATTAACCTCTACTACTAAGTTAATTTAGATTTAGATTTAGAAGTATTTATTAATCTTATCTCTACTAAATAGTATTATTAATACTTTAAAAAAATAAAAAGCCTAATTATTTATTATTTATTTATTTAAAAAGAATAAAGAGATATTAATAGATCTATACTAGTTAAGTTCTCTACTTACTTAGTATAAAAATATATTTAGGGAAGAGTTATACCTTAGAATACCTCTAGAATAGTTATTATAGTATTATATTAATACTAAAGATTCCTCTTTAATAAATATAAGCTCTTACCTATAGTTACCTAAGAAGTTTTATAAGATAAAGAAATAAATTAAAGAGCTATTAAAGAAAGTAGTTATTTATTCTTTAGCTAGTACTTAGGGCGTTCCTATTATAATTATCCCTAAGGCTAATAAGAAATAATAAATATATATTAATTATTACCTACTTAATAAGATAACTATTAAAAATATCTATTTAGTATTATAAATTTAGGTGCTTCTAGATTATAGTAGATTAAGCTAAGTATTTTTTAAACCTTAATCTCCTCTCTAGATGTAGTAGTTATAAATAGGTAAATTATTAATTCTAAAAATAACTTTTAATATATTATTTAGTAAGTTTAAATTCTTAATAATATATTTTAGACTTTATAATATATATATTATATTTTAAATAATAATAAATAATATAATATAAGATCTTAATTTTATAGTAGTCTATTTTAATAATATCTTAATCTTTTTAAACTTAAATAAAGAGTACTAAGATTATATTTATAAGTATTAAATTAGCTCTAAAAATATTAGTTATATATAAAACTCTCTAAATATATATTTACTAAGAGAGAATTAAAATTTTATAATTATATTATTAATAATAGATTTATTTAACTACCTATAAAGCTTAAGGTTATAAAGATATAGCTAAAACTAATAAATATTTATAAAGTATAATAATTATTAGGACTAGCTATACTATTATTAATTTATATAAGAATTTATAAGGATTATAGCTTCTCTTTATAAATTTCTAAGAGAATTAGATACTTTATTTTATAAGAAGTTTTAACCTATAGTTTAAAATACTTAATATTGATAAGTATTTATTATATTAAAGACTACTATAGTTTATATATCTATTTTAAAGATTACTAATCTTAAATTATTATATTAAATTAAGACTAATACCTCTAAATAAGTACTTAATATAATATTATTATAATAAAATAAAAAGAGATAGTAGTATTCTATAATATTTAATAAATAAAAGCTTAATAATATTAAAAAAAGTATCTTATATATAAGAACTTCTTATAATTAAGGCAGTATTATAATAATAAGATTATTATATTAATAATAATAAATCTATTATACTTATAATAGATTATAAAAGTCTCTAATACCTAACTAATATAAAGATATACTTAAAATATCTTATATATTAGATTAAAGAATTTTAAATATATAATCTAGTTGTATAATATTATAAGGAAACTAGAGTAGTTATCTCTAATATACTTAGTTATTAACCTAATTTTATTAAAGAAGATCTAGTAAATATAGTATAAATATCTACTCTTAGTTTATTTATAATATAGTTATAGTAAATAAATAATAAATAATATCTTTATAGCTTATTAAATTTATCTAAATATTAATAGTATTTAGTAATAATATTATTTTTAAAAGATGATAATCTAAATATTTCTAATAATATTAAAATAAAGATTTAAATATTAATACTAAACTTTAATTAAAAATAGGGTATATTAATTATCAAACTACTAATTAATTATACTATATTAATAAAAATATAAAAATACTATATCTTAAAATTTCTTTTTAAGTAAATTTTATATCCTAGCTATATAACTAGTTTAGCTATCTAGCTTATTCTATCTTACTTAGAGTTATTTATATCTATATCTAGTAGCTAATAATTTAAGGGTAAATCTAAGAGATTACTAGAAGTTATCTAAATTACTAGATTATAAAGTCTTTAAGACTAAATCTTAAATATAAAGCTATATAATACTTAGTAAAGAAAGGTGTTTAATTATTTAAATCTTATTAGATATTTACTAATAACCCTAATAATAATTAGAGATGATTACTATAGTTAATTATATTACTAGTTAGATTATAGTAAAAGTAATATCTAATATAAAAGATAAAATATTATCTTATTTCTTCTATAAAGAGATCTTTATTAACTATAAAGTATTTAAAGAACTATTCTTAGATAATAGTATAAACCTTCTATCTTAAGTTATAGAGGTATATATTAAGATTCTTAAAGTAAAATATTATATAATAACTCTTAATTATCCTAGAACTAATTATAGAAATAAGAATATAAATAGCTTACTTAAAAAAATATTAATAAAATATTTTATAAATAAATTAATATATCTCTAGAATAAATATTTATTTATATCTAAATAAAACTATTACTAATCTATATTCTCTATAATATATATTTATTATTACCTGGTTATTTATGGACTAATTAACTATTAAATAAATTAAAACTTAATTATAATATATTAAGTATATATAGTCCCTAGCTAATAAGAAGTTATTAATATATATAATTAAATAAAAGTTAATTTAGGATAGTAATATATAAGAATTATAATTTAAATATAATTAATAGGTTTTTATTTATAATAAATCCCCTTAGAAGTTCTAAAGTAAATAGTTTAAACTATATTAAATTATTTAATTATATCTACTTAGTACTTATACTATTACTAAATCTAATAGATATATTATAAAGAATCTTATAAATAGCTAATAATTAGTAAAAGTTAATATTAAGAAAAATCTAGGAAACTATAGATATTAACTATACTAATATAATAATTATAAAAAGTAGGATTATTAATCTATATACTTATTAAAGTATATAAAGTACTTAAGAAGATTAATAACCTCTTATTCTTATATAATAAACTTTTAAAAATAACTTAAAGAGATTAGGAATCTACTAAATATTTAAAAATATATTTAAAATAGTTAGAGGAGTGTATTATAATAAAATAATATACTTAATAAAAAAGATTTTAAGAGTATATTAGT
This sequence comes from Aspergillus lentulus, assembly GCF_001445615.1. NCBI lineage: Eukaryota > Fungi > Ascomycota > Eurotiomycetes > Eurotiales > Aspergillaceae > Aspergillus > Aspergillus lentulus. The sequence continues at coordinate 1,118,348 of NW_028322112.1, forward strand.
AATATACTAATAAAAACTAGCTAATCTATATATTCTTTAAAAAAGTTAATACTAGTAAATAATTAGAGTAAAATTAACTTAACTTCTTTAGATAATAAGTTAAATAAAGAAATATTTTATAATTTATTAAGAGATAATTAAACTTAATAAATTATTTATAGTAGTAATTCTAGCCTAGTAAGAGTAATTTAAAAAAGATAAGTTATTTAGTATTATAAGAATATTAAAAAGAGAAATAAAATATCTATTTAACTAAAAGCTAATTACTTAAAGATAGCTAAATATAAAAGAAAAATTATAACTAACTTTAATTAAAAGAGCCTTATTTATCTTAAACTCTAAGATTTATAAAATTAATTTAACTAAAAAGACTTTTTTAACTTTATTAACTTTTTTAATAAAAACTATACTTAACTATCTTAGCCTTTATCTCTATCTTGGATATCTATAAGATTATTATTAATATCCTATTTCTCTATCTTAAGGGCTATCTTATTCTACAAATATATTATAAAAGATTCTTTTTTTTTTTATAGCCTTTATCTTAGCCTTAAGAATAATAATCTATTTAGTAATAATCTTTCTAAAGTTAGAAAGATCTTAGTAAATCTATAAAAGATTATTAAGCTTCTTATAAGTATTAAAAGGAATAGATTATAAAAGTATTTTTTTATTCAGGAGATTTCTCTTTTTTTCTCTTTATAAAAGGAGTTAGAGAGGTCTTAGATTACTCTAGATAATATTTATTTCTTAGTTTAGATAAAATAGTAAGAAATAATTAATATACTACTAGAGGGAGTCTTAAAGAATTAAATCTTTATTACTTTTTTTTAAGAGAGATATAAGAAATAAAAAGATTAGAAAGAGAGATTTACCCTAGAATCTAGTTAGTAAGAATAAATAAATTATAAATTATCTATCTAGCTAGAGCCTTTTAAACTATAATATAATATATATAATAGCTAGTTAAAATAAAAAATAGTAGTCTTATTAGTAGTATTTTTATAACTAATATAAATATAGTATTTTAAATTAGTATTTAAAGCTAGTATTATAGCTTTATTATTAACTAAAAAAGATAAAATAATAAAATAAATACTCTCTTTTACTAAAATAGACTTTTTTATAGAAATCTTAGAGAAAGATACTACTAGCTATTCTTATTTAATAAAAAAGGACTAATTATAAATAAGATTATTATTATTAATTATTATAAAATTATTATACTATAAGATTAGATTATATCAATTAATAAAGTTTAGAAAAAAATTATAGAAAGAGATAATATATATTAAACTAGCTATCTTATAATACTAACTTATCTATATAAAAGCTATATAGAATATCTTTTCTATACTAAATATAATTACTATAGATACTAATATATGATATTTAAAGCTTCTTATTATTATCCTAAAACTAGTACTAAAATATACTACTAAAATATTATTATATCTTCTAAATATTATATATAGAGGAAAGTAATTTTACTCTAAATTTAAAATAGAATAATATTATAATTAGAGAAAGATTTTATATTTTTTTAAATCTTTTTATTATTTTAGATAGATTAATTAAGAAGATAAATAGAATCTAATAATAAGGTATAGGATTACTAGGTATATATTAATAAATATCTAATTTTAAGCTTAGTAATATAAATAGCCCTAGCTCTATCTAGAATATTAACTATAGTAATTAAGAGAAGATTAATATAATTAAATAATTAAATTAGATAGATATAAGCTAAAGTATAAAGAATACTAATATAATCTATATCTAAAAAAGATAAGAGAAGGCTATTAATCTATATAAAGAGAAGCTTAGCTAGGGGATAAGATATTAAGGTATAAGTTATAAAGTATTATATATAATAAAGTATAAAAAGTTTAGAGTATTTATACTTAGGCTATATATACTAGTAGTAAATATTTACTTATTTATTTATAATTATTAATTAATTCTATCTTTATTAATTTTATTTATTTATTACTATATATATAGAGTAATATTTATTATAGTTCTTTATTTACTAATTAAGATAACTAATTACTTAGGTAACTTACTTATTACTACTACTAAATTAATCTAATTATATTTTTTACTTATAAAAAATATACTAAGTTATTATTAAGATTATTCTAAAGTAGGTTTATAAAAAATGATTAGTTAATTCTATAGATATTAATAAAAAAAATAAAGATATTTAAATACTATATCTAGTTACTAATATCTCTTAGTAATAGTTAACCCCTATAATATAACCCTATTACTATAATAATAGATACTTAGATTTATAACTTCTATTAATAATTAAGAACTTTATAGACTAAGTTTAGTCTAAGTAGGGAAGGATATAATATTATCTACTATATTAGAGGTTTAGTATAATCTATAAGTATATAGTAATATCTAATAACTATTATTATTATATATATAGTTATTTAGATTATTATATTCCTTAATAGCTTAGGTAGAATTATAAAGGGAGGCTAGAACCCTTTAATATTAATAGAATATATATAGGGCAGCTATATACCTATCCCCTACCCTTATATAATTTAAAGGCTCTACTCCTATTATAATAAACATTATCCTAATATATTATAGATATTTATAATATAAGCTAATTATAGCTTAATTAAATAATAATTTTATTTATAACTTAGAGTAGAAGTGTTAGTAACTAAGATTAGTACTATATATATAGAGGCTAGGTATGATTAACTAAGGGGTTAATTATAGTAGGTCTTTTGCCTTAGTTAGATACTATATAGCCTAGCACAGGTGCCTAATAAGAAGATCTAGTATATAATCTTAATATTATTATTATATATCTCTATATTAGGTAGAACAGGTTTTAATCTCTTTCTTATATTCTTTATAGAGGTAGTAGTTAGGATAAATCTAAAAAAATTATCTAAAAAGATAAATATTACTACTATAATAGTAGTAATTATTTATTACTCTTTAAGTTAGGTTATTTAATTAATAATACTCTATAACTACTAGATTATTTAGATTATAGGATTTATTATAATAGTTATTCTTTACTAGGTCTTTCTAGTGATATTAATATCTCTAATAATATATTATTATAGCTTATACTATCTATATTATTTACTTTAGCTATTTCACCTAGTTCATCTAGCTTATCTAGCTATCTCTTACTAGCCTTATCTAACTATCTAGTAGTAAGTAATTTAACTAATTTCTAATATTATAGGCTAAGAGCCTTATAAATCTATAATCTTAATTTAGATAGTAATAAATTATTAAAGAATTCTAATTAAGGCTATAGCAGCTAAATATAAAAAGATGTCTATAAATAGTAGCTAAGATTATATAATAAGGGTAAGTAGTATATTAATTATAATAAGATTTTATAACTAGGGTAATAATATAGCAACACCCCCTTTATTCTAGTAATACCTACTAAACCTATTTAAGTAGTCTGGGTCTATGAAATTAGATTTTCTATAGTATAGTAGAGGATGAAAATAATTAAATTTACTATATAAATTTAATAATAGGATTTGGATATTTAGATCCTTCTAATTATATATTATAATTATACAAGATTTTAACTAATCAGAGACTGCTATTAAGAAATAGAGAGATATAATATAACTATAGTAAGCCTACTATTTTACTGCTTTTTAAATACCCCTACTACCCTCTTCCTTAATAATATTACTACTATAGTAAGCCTTCTATTATGTCTAATATTCTCCCTCTGCCCCCCTTAATAATTCTTAGTAGTAGTATTTTATTACTATAGGTAAGAGTTAATAAAAGATTAAGTATAATTTACTTAAGTTATTTTATATTAGTACTACTTATTACTTAACCTATATATAGAGCTACCCTGGAGACTACTACAGAAAATCTGGTTTTATAGACCTAGACTACCTAAATAGGTTTAGTATTATTATTAGAATAAAAGGGATGTCACTGTATTACTACCCTATAACTACTACTATCCTAACTAGATAGGAGTTTATTAGTACCTAAGGCAGATTATAAGGGCTTAGTAAGTATAAGCACTCAGTAGGCCATGCTGTTATGGCACTGATATAGCTATACTAGTATAAGATAGATATAATAGGCAGAAATATGAGGATTAATAATTACTAGTTAATCCTAAAGTAATTAGGGTGTAATCTAGAGGAATACTTAATCTAGATAGATTTCTATAAAAAAATAATTTAGTAGTTACTTACTAAAGTATTATACTTATAGAAGTAATATATAACCTAGTATATAGGTATACTATATTAAATATATACTAATTATAAATCTATCTACTAGTATACTATTATATTATCTATTATAACTACTCTTAGAGGAACTCTAGATATATAAGGATACTTATTTATATTATATCTAGCACTCTTAGTTTAGTTTCTTATATTTAATAATAATATCTTACTTAAGTATAAGTTACTAGTCTAATTTATTAGTTACTCTCTTACTATTAAGTATATATACTTAATTAGGCCTTACTTCTATCTCTACTATACTTATTCTTATATTATCTTTAGACTATCCTTAATCCTGCTTAAATTATTATATTATTATATTACTAAGGCTACCTACTTAGTAGATCCTAAGTAAGTATCTAGTATAGTCTAGGACTATATTATCCTATTCCTAAAGTAGTTAACTAGCAGAGAATAGCAGAGATAGATACCAGGGTGTAATAAATTAAACACCTTTAAGGATAGTGTTAGTATAATACTTAGGTATAATGAGTAAGTATAGTTAAGGAAATAAAAATATACCTACCTAGGAAAGCACTGCCTTTTAAATCAAAGTTTCAGGGACAAAACACTAGGAGAGGGGGAGGTAATATTATAGTACTAATATAGCTGTACTAGCATAAGGCAGATATAATAGGCAGAAACCTAGGGATTAATAATCACTAGTTAATCCTAGAGTAATTATAGTATAATCTAGAGGAATACTTAATCTAGATAGGTTTCTATAGAAATATAATTTAGTAGTTATTTACTAAAGTATTATACTTATAGAAGTAATATATAACCTAGTATATAGATATATTATATTAAATATATACTAATTATAAATCTATTTACTAGTATACTACTATACTATCTATTATAACTATTCTTAGAGGAACTCTAGATATATAAAAATACTTATTTATATTATATCTAGTACTCTTAGTTTAGTTCCTTATATTTAATAATAATATCTTACTTAAGTATAAGTTACTAATCTAATTTATTAGTTACTCTCTTATTTATATATTTATACTTAATAGGCCTTGCTTCTATCTTTACTATACTTATTTTTATATTATCTTTAGACTATCCTTAATCCTACTTAGATTATTATATTATTATATTACTAAGGCTACCTACTTAATAGACCCTAGGTAAGTATCTAGTATAGTCTAGGACTATATCATCCTATTCCTAAAGTAGTTAACTAGCAGAGAACAGCAGAGATGGATACCAGGGTGTGACACCTGCCTGCTACATAGAGTTGCATCACCAAACCACTAAAATTAAATCTAACCCTTACCAAACTTGCAGTAGTAAGGGTTCAGTTCTAAGCCTATAGAATTCCACTGGTTTTAGTTTCCCTAGGTTAGAGCTAATTTAAGTTTGGTTAAAACTATTAGTTTTGATTTTTAATGTTTTATCAGATTTCACTAACTAACCCTCACTATTTTAGATAGAAATCACTAATTTCTAGGATATATCTAATAATTTTAATATCACTAGATAGCCCTAGCCCCTAGATCTAGGCTATCTAAATATATAAATATTAATTTAATATATTTAGTGGTTGCTAAGATATAAGGGAATAATTATTTCTATTATAGGTTAGTATAAAAGTAGTAGTGATTTATATAAATATATATATTAACCTTTAATAATTACTATAGTTTAATAATAATTTTAACCACTCTCTATTTAAACCCATAGATATTAAATTAATATTTTAGATATAGATTATTATAATAATAAATACTATTTATTTTATATAAAAATATTAATTTTCTATAGGTATAGTAGTAGTATGGTAGATAGTATGGTAGATTGGTAGTTAATAATTATCTAAAATTTTAAAATAGCAAAAGTTCACTGAATGATAGCAGTTTAACTCACCTAAAATTAAACTAAATCTAACCATAGTTAGTTAGTTTAGGCCTAGCTAGGCCTAGTGGCAGATTTTATAGTAAAACTTGAACTAAATCAGAACAGATCAGGGTTAGTTCTGATTTATAAGATTTAGACTCAAAATCCCATTCACAGTGGTTCAGTTCCAACTGGTTTTGAACTCACCTGAACTTGGACTGAATGTAACTCTACTGCTACAGTATATATAGATTATTTAACCTAGGTATGTATATATTTTCAAATTTTAAAGTTTATTATTTAAAAATTAAATATATAAAGGTCTATTCTTTATTACTATCTCTTCTATTAGAAAGGAAAACTGTAAGTATTAAGATAAAGTAATGTCTCATTATTCTTTTGATTTTTATTCTAAGAAAGACTTTTATATAAGGGAAAATCTACATACATTTATATCTTTGATTTTTAGGTGAAACTCCTGAAGAAAGGCTTTGCAATATAAGATATTGCTTCTTAAAAACTGATATCACTATCTAAAATATAGTTACCCTTAGGAAATGCCCCAATATTTGACATATGGAGTATGTAGCTTTTATATAGCTTCACCATATAAAAGGTACATTATAATTCTGCAGTTATCTACAATCCCAGAGTGTATGCATATGGCACAGATACCCCTGGCTTGCCATAATTTCATAACTTAGCATCATGTGACAGCCTTATACAGAGTTAGTCATCATATCTAAAATGACAAGCTGCTGTACAGTGTACCTCTCCAGATATGTGCTTTTATCAGGCATTTCTAATTATATATGTCGCCCACTGGGACCTTGCAGATATCAAACTTCAGAGACACATCCTGTATAGACAACATATTCAACTTGGTGGAGGCTACATGAGAAGTCATACTATGGCAGCCTTCAGTCAAGTATAGTCTGATACTGCTGGAAAAAAAGGAGAGTTGTCCCGGATGAGACACTCAGGGTGATCTAAGTATATTTTGCAACTATGCGTGCCTGAGGGCTAGACTGCACTTGTCTTGGATTTGTCCACAAGGTTATCTTATTTGGACATGGCAGCACTCGGCAGTTGCAAATCACTCTAGCTCCATGTGAAGTGTCTACACACTGTTGTACCATCAAAATACCCAAGACAATGTCGGAGCAGACGAAGAAAACGCCCCAAAGGGTCAGGAAATTTCTACCTAATGTGATTGAATCATCATCTCGCAGTTCCCGGAACCGCCAGTCACCTCCCTCAGCGCAGGCCTCTTCCGCAGAACAGGCAGTTAAATCAGGCACGCCAGCGGGAACACTCATTGCAGATACACGGCCAGCCTCATCCCACGATCTCACGGGGTCCCAACGACAGCAAGACGACTCCTTGATACCGAATGTCATTGAAGATAGTGACAACCGGATCTGTGGCCTTTCCCAGCGGCAGCTGATAAGGGAAGAAGTACTTCATAATTCAGTTGACACCAAAACGCACAGAGACCGACTGCCCTACCCTGTTTCGAGTTCGGCTGCCAAAAAGGTCGTACTTCAGATGCAATCATGCCCTAGAAAGTTTGCGCCTCAGCTTGTTGAGACCAATAAACGTTCATTTCGCCGTAAGGAAACGTCGCATGCTCTGTCTGAAGCTCCCGTACACGGGTATGACAACGGGTCTCGAACACAAAGCGGCACCTCCACCTGTGCGAACTCAGATACTTCCTCTGCCACTATCGAATCTAAATTTTCATATTCTAGTCTCCAACAGCGCCAAGAGTCAAGAAGCCACTCTTTTCGAGTGCCAGACCTCCCTGCAATCCCTTCCAGCTGCAGTGATGCCTCGGAGGGGTCGGAAATACCGTCGCTCTCGGCGTCTCCTTCCGTTTCATCCAATGTATCGGCTCATCACTCAAAAGCCGAAAACAGCTGTCAAACTGGCCGTGATGGTCACATGGCGGAGTACTTCCTTTCTCTCGCAGCGCAGTCGGTGGAAAATCAGCTGAAGGAGCAGGCACTTGCAGCATTTCCCAATGAACAAGTCTATGAGCCTGTGGATCACTTTGCGATCGACAAGGATGAAGATGAATGTTCCGAGGACTCCAAAAGCGGCCTTCTGCATGTATCGAGGCGGGAATCGTCGGCCGATCTTCCATGGGAACTTGAACATATGCGGCGGCATAAGGAGGATGCCGAAATGAGGGATCGTGCTATGGCGGGTACGAAGGGGACACGCCCTCCGTCTGCAATATTCAACCCTCGACAGTTTTACAATGTAATCGATAATGACTGTTGGAGAGGAAAGTATGAGCCAGATCTCTCAAGGCATCTCGCGCGTCCACCTATGCTAGGCGATGATCTTGTATTCCCACAGAGTTTATCTCCAGAAGCGACGATGTGTGAGAGTGGCTCTGTACGGGACTGTGCCACTGACTCAAGGCATCGTGTCTGCAATGATTCTGGTCTTTGGTGTACACAACCTGATCATGTGCAGGATGATGCAACTACTGGTCTCTGGAAGGGAACATGTTGCAATCACAAGCATGCTCACCAATCCAAAGAATCTTTACCCTGCGTTCCAGACAATTCTCATCGCTATAACAACAATGAGTGTCAATCTAAAGTATGCAGCGATGAGCAGGACCAGGATCAATTCACTTCTAGCTCCTCTTGTCATCTGGCTTTAGATGTAGGAGAATTATCGCGTCATGACATTGACAATGAGCATCATGATTGCTGCTTTGGGGTTGACGATAATTTCGTGACCCAGATCTACAACTACTTATCTCTAGGTTACCCATGTGTTGCACGTTACTACGACCATGAGCTTAGCAGGGTGTCAGGCATCCCTGTGAAGGAACTCAGACGAGGTGATACATCAGCTCTTGCTAGGGGCTACCTTCAAGTCAATGAAGATGGTTCAGCAAATGGGCCGGTTGTTAGGCAGGTCTGTGCCCGTTGGGTGGCCTTACGTTTATATATTCACGACTGGGCAAGGTCACAACCCAATTTTGATAATGATAATGATCATGACACATGGGGTGTGCTTGAGAGGAGAGGGAGCTGGGCAATTTAATGAACTTCTGATCTGAAAATACTAATTATTGCATTATTGTTCTTAGTTCATGCACATACTAGCCTAGAGTCATGACCTCTAGTTTTAGCTCAACACCAATAAATATCAGTGATATAGCGCAGCTATTTTCTGTCCTTTCTTAATTGTTTTTATAGCTTGGAATATCTGTAATAATTATGTATACAGAGGGAGGCAAGTGACTTATCATTCCACAATGTCATGTACTTCCTTTGAGCATACATATCTTCAAAATAACACAGGTCACCTATAGGGCTCTCCGCTGCCCGTTCTTCTCAGCTCCTTCGCTGCCACGAGACTTCAATGATCCGCTGCATGGTGTATTTCTGGCTACCCACATATCAGTATCCAGCATCACATATTAATATTTCACCATAATCCCTATTGGTACCTTAGCCAGGCACAAGAAATCCTATACCCTGGCTTCATAGCTATTTTCCGGTAAAGTTTTTCAATATTGTATTTTGCTACATAGATAGTACAGCAGAGTAGATAGTAATTCCCTAGTATCCAGATCACAACGCGACGAGGCATGGACTAACAATTGTATCATTATTTAAGATGCGGATGGCTAGCTTCAAACAAGTTCAAATCAGATTCATAACATTTATGGGCGTAACAGTTTATTTCGGATTTCGGAGACTCCAGCATTGAGCGGACCAATGCTCTCTGCCTGTATTTTGGGATGACCTTCAGCTGTCATTATTGATGTTGGTATTATCTATCCGGATTCTCTCATGGACAATACCAGGGAAAATTCGGTGCTCTGGTGGACTTCCCGGGGAAGCTGCCGCTTGCCCTGTGGATGGGTACCTCCGAGTGAGTTGCCAGAGTCGCCGGCCTTGGTGGTATCTGAGGAGCAGGGTTTTCGAAGAGCCTCTGCGTCACTGGCGTCGGATCGAAGCTGGGGTAAGACCGAGCTAGTGGGAGACTGTCCTGCATGTTCATCATTAGCAATCAGACCGAACAGAGACTAAGACCCTACACTGAACAAGCGCCCGAAGGACAAAGGGGACGACCATAGGGACGCGGTCAAAATGGCGACAATAACAATGATAATGAGACGATAAAGTCTCCGACATCATCGGACAAGGGACTCTAAAAGCGAGTTTCCGGGTCCGCGGCGTTGAACTTACAATGGCCTGGGTGTCCTTGCTCTGGATCCAGAGGAATCCGTGACGGTGCTTCCAGCTGACTGCCTGTGGCGGGGACGATTGGTCGCTTAGTTGAACAGTCAACATGACGATCAGAATATCGTTCAATCCTAGTACGTCAGCAAGTTCTATTTTCGCCCTAAGATGTCTGTCTGTATCATGGGACTGCAAGCACGAGAATAACTTACAAGGCAAGCTCCCCAAGTAAAGTTTCATGCCTGAATTGCTCCCGAATGTCTGGCACATTGCTTTTTGCGACATTATTTCCTGCGACCCCGCGGAGAGAACAGTTCGCACCAAGCCATCTCTTCTTCAATGATAATTCAAAGCCACTTTGCTCGACTGAATGTTTTGCGAGCTCACACATGTCCACAGCGTTGAATTTGTATATCTGTGCAGCAACCGAATATTCTTCAATCAACGGCTCCTTGGTAAACGCAAATTGCAGAGGATCGTCCGTTGACAAGGATACATTCAGGCCGCGCCTGAAAAAATTCGCAAACGGATTTTTGTCATATGTCAGGAATAGCGCGTTGTTACTGAGCGGGGACATTGCGATCCCAATCTGATCGAGGTAAAACAAATATTGCAGTAGAGGGACCTTTCTAAGCAGTATTCCGTGACTGATGCTGTGGCAGCAGAGAAAACCAACTGCAAGATGATCTGGATCCCCAGCCTCACCGCAATGAGGTCTTAAAACAAAGGTGTTAAAGCCGCGTTGCTTTCTCCAGAAATTCAATGACGCGATATTAGCGAACATGAAGTAAATCCAATAGCTGTAGGGAGGATTTTGTTTCGTATTCCATTCTCTAGGAATGGGGTATTTTCTATACAACCGGCGCTCAGCTTTGCTTTCGTCATCCACGCTGTCGAATCCGACCACACGCTGGAGGAAGATATGAAGTTTGGGATGGCTGCTTGGATTTTTGGTCACCTCAAATAATGGCTGGAAAACATTTGTGATGACTTGCTCGAAGTTCTCCATCATGCCGCTTGCTTTGTAGACGTCGTAGAGCCGAGGAACTTGTATTAGCCAGCGCACATTTGGGGAGAATAATTTGTTGTCAACCACCCAAGCAGCGAGCTTGTCCCATTCTTGAATCGACCTTCCGTATATTGAGATGCGCCACTCCACCATTTGATATTTGCTGGACTCTAAATCCGAGATGACCTCTTTTGTGATCTCGGCTAGATAGCGACCTTTAATATAATTGTCCGTCTTCAAGAAGATCTCGCGCAGCCTTGACTCTCCGACGGGATTATATTTGAGATTGAATTTGTCAAAGCGATGGAAGGAATCCGTATGCGCCTTCAAATTGATGAGAAGGAAGACTTGTAAGAAGAAAGACTTGTGGGAATGATACATACATGCATATCCAGCGTATCAATGCTCAGGTCATAAGCTGTTAGGTTTATACTTTCAAAAACCTCTCTCAACGTTAGATGTTTACCATCCCGGAATAATACAACTTCATCAGGAGACTTCTTCATTTTGCTTTTAATGAACCTGAGCAGATGTTTCTGATTCATGCAAGCCGAGTGATGGACATGAGTGTCGACCTTCCGGACGTTGTAAAAGTCTCTGTGTGGTACCTTTTTGCTGTCAGCAATCTCCTGATATTCATTGAGCAGCGTGTAGAGCTGAAATTTGCCCTCCAGATAAGAAAGACGTTTAAACGCAAAGCTCTTGGCTGGTCCGTCTGTGGATACATCTATGACTGCATCGAGGTCCATATAAAAATCACGCAGTGAAGGTATTCTGATGGTAGGCTTGTGCGCATTTGCAGCCTCGATATTTTCGTACACTTGGTAGACACTATTTTCATCAAGTCTGAATGTCCAACATGACTCTCCCGGGAGCGGAATGAATTCAGCCATGTCGAAGTCCTCACCAATATCCTGGCCCATCTTTCTTTTCTTAGTTCCGGCGCCAGAAGAGGATTCTTGATTCCCATTCTCTCTATCGGCATCCCAGGCTGGTTCTGGTGGGGGAGGGTAAATCCTCCAATCGGGACGATCTTTGGGGTTATCCTCAGGGCCCTGTGATGACAGTCGGATATATTCGGCGCGTCGCTCAAGTAGCCCGCGAATCTTGCGGTAGATGATGTTTAATTCTGAGGCAACCGTGCCGCTGCCCGTCATATTCATAGCACTTTTGATAGCACCTGGAACCTCACTGGCGAATTGCATATAACACGATCCTTGTTCATTTGAATTCTCATGATGCATTGCATCATCTAGGAGTGGAAGCTGACCGGCACTGGTGCTGGTATTTTCAGCGTATCCCGAAGTAGGCGTGCCAAGCTGCGTTGAATTACTCGAGCCCAGGATGCCTGTTTGAGGCTTTCCCTCCGTCTGAACTTTAGTTGGTAGTATGTCAGAGGCAGAAGGCCTGCCCGTGAGGCCGGAACCCTGGTCACACTCAATGTCGGCGCCTCGTGACACCAATTGATGATGCTGGTAGAAGAGTTTTGCTTCTGTGTGACTCATCGATTTCTCGTAAGCATAGTCGTATGTCGGTGTTTTCATCTCTCTATCCCTCGGGAGTACATGGTCAAGACTATCTGTCACAGTTGCAGATAAAGAGCTGTCAACATCTGCCTGTTGTGTGTTTTCTTCATCGTGGTCATGCTTTAAGTTGACAGTTGAGCTTTCAGTGCTAGCTTGTAGGTGATGCGCGTTATCCATTTCGACCGTGTGGGTGTCAGGGAAAGGTTTGAATGAAAACAGGGATAAACTGTCAGCAATTGTACCTTACGGTCTGGAGCCCTTTCAATTTGTTCTCAGAAAATCTTGTGTACCACAAATTAGTATGGAGCCAGCCGTAGGATCACATGGAAGTCTCACCGCATACTTCTGGGGTACTAGTGGCATATTAAGACTCCTTCCGCTGAAGATAAGGAAAATTAAACCGGGGTCTACCCCTCTATCGGGAGGCTAAAGTTGTTTACTCTGGTCCTTACTCGGATACACTTTTAGGTATTGCCATGGCTTATCAGTTTTCTGACATATACATGCCATAAACAGTCATTAGCAGATAGTACCAGTCAAACGTGGTAGTACTTGTAAGTAGTTATGAACAATGTCAAAAGGGTCAACCCAAATGATGTGGCAGTCTCCAATAATACCAGCAATACATACATCTTAGTTACAGGCTGTATCAGGCTCCATGGAGGCCGGGAGGGCAGCTTGATTTTCAGTAGTTGTACTTATACCTGGCCGATTGTCCTAATGACCAATAATCCGAGGCAGCAGAGGATTGCCTTCGTTATTTCTGTCATGGTGAAAAGTAAAGGGTTGTATACTCTTCCCTATTTTGAAGCTATCTGATTATTTAATGAAGCAGCCAAGGTATTGAACCTTTACTTCTCTGGGGAAGATTAGTGTTTGAGTCTGTGTGGCTTTGTGGAACCAGAATTGAGTGTGGTTACCTTAGTGAAAAAGAACCATGAGCCCCAAGATGAAATAATGGGGTGTAGTATTAACATATATATTTTATTCCAGGGCCATATACTCCATACACTTTGAAGTACAAGTAGTATCTAAACACCTTGCTGTTGTCACACCTCTGTCTATATATACTAACACATACCACCTATATAATATCATTGCTCACGCAATGAACAGTATATATCTATTAGGTATCTATCTACCTGATAAAATATACGAGCGGGATTTGGACAACATACTGTACCTACCATAGGGCAGCTAGGGGAAAGTATTATACCTTAACGTCCACATCAGTCAGGTTACATTACCAACCTCACTTTAAGTAAAATATTACAACCCAGGCTAAGATCATACAGTCATATCTTGCTCCTGCAAGGGCCTTACTTACCTAAACCCTAGGTATAATAATTAGCTTTACATTCCATGCATCTGATACCTAAATGATTATAAACATATCCATCATTACATTTTAGCGAATACAGCAAAGTGGTACCTTAGAATACCTGAAAGAACTGGTCCTATCTAAGGTATGGTACAAGGTGCTCCTTCCATTACAAGAATTACTCTTACCTTAGTTCCCCTCGGTTTACTAAAAAATTATGATGTAATCAACATACTACAGTACTAACCTTACTAGGTAGGCATGTACCTCCCTAGAGAGGTACAGCTCCCTGCTTACAGATACAAGTAAGTTACTAAAGTAAGGCAGCTATTTAGTTGGACTATCTTACAGTTGGTAAAGGTTAGGTTTCTGATGACTGTCTTATTCCTGTCCACGGGTGTTTATGGCGTATTGACTAAGTATGAGATAGTACTATGTACCAATGACATTAACTAGTACCTAAATGTACTTTGTTGATTTACCTTTACCCAAGGTAGTAAGATCATGAACCTAATGTTGGAACACACCTGGCCTCCTCGTCCTTGCTGAGCGACCTATCTAATCTTAGTTACCTGCATCACACTTTTTCATCCATGAAATCTGTTACCCACCTTGCAATACTGGTCGACTAAAATCACTGTAGTTAGCAACTATCATTGCATCACTTATTTGATCCACAGATCCTCGACACTACCCAACGACTAGTTCTCAGCGATATGGCATCTCTGAATCTCTCGTCGAACGGTCCGTCAATTACCAAGAGTTATCGGTCTGTAATCGATTGTTCGCTACCTACCGACAGCGCTACATATGGACAATGGGCAGTATTTTCCGTCTCAACGCCCTTGGTCAATGCTTTCCAGAGGAATTCAGATACCAAGGAGAGTGTCTTGAAGGTCCAGAATACCGGGGGTTAGTCACCTATTATTCGAGGCTCAACTCAAATGCTGATACCTAATCCTGCAGCTGGTGAGCTTGAGGATCTCATTGACGAGTTTTCGGAAGGAAAGATTCAGTTCGCTTTCGTCAAAGTCACTGATCCAAACAGTGGTCTCCCGAAGAATGTCCTCATCGGATGGTGTGGAGAGGGCGTCCCAGAACGAACGAAAGGATACTTTACAAGCCACCTGTCTGCTGTCACAAAGTTCTTATCCGTCGGTACCCCCTTGTACAGCTTAGATGAACATAATTTTCTGATATTAGGCTACTTCAGAACTACCATGTCCAGATCACTGCACGCTCCGAGGGGGATTTGACACCCGAGGGAATAATACAGAAGGTCGGAGATGCCTCTGGTGCGAAATACACACCAGAACGAGCTTCGCCAGTCACTGCTGTGCCCAAAACGCTTCCGGTTGCAAGCAAACCAGCATTCACCCCCACCAGAACTGGTGCATTAGACTCGAAGACTGTGTCAAATGTTTCCACTAGGGTGGTTCCAAGAATGAGCGGCGATGATAATGGATGGGGTCCAGATGCGCCCCCGGTTACCAGGACAGAACTTGAAAAAGTTCAGTCCGCGTACAAGCCAACTAAGGTTGACATTGAGGCAATCAAGTCTCAGAACCTGCCCAGAATATCCCATTATCATGAGCTTCCCGTTCCAGAGAACAATGATGTTGTTAAGGGTGGCTACCAGCCGATAGGCAAAGTGGATATCGCTGCAATCAGGAAACAAGCGCGGGAAGCAGGAGAACTGAAAGAAGACCGACCCGAGCCTGTGAGAGGCGCATATGAGCCGGTTGGCAAGGTCGATATTGCTGCTATCCGTTCTAAGGTGCAGAAGCAGCCTGAATCATCTGTTGACCAGTCCGTCTCAAGTAACCCTGTTGAATCGCGTAATGAAAGGGTTAAATCTTCGGATTCTCCAAAACTAGCCGATCAGCCTGAGCGTTTGACGACTTTACCCAAGCCGAAGGTTGCGAACAAAATCGGTCTAAGCTCAACTTTCGCGGGCACAAAGGCACCTTTGCCCGGTGGCTTCGTTTCAGGCCCGGTCCCTCCTGCCACCCAGGTTGGCATTGCAAGCAGAACGTTTGCAGACGAAGGAGGAAAGACTCCTGCGCAGCAGTGGGCTGAAAGAAAAGCCCGAGAACGAGGGCAAGGCCCTGCCCCTAGCCCATCAGCAGCAAGCGGTGGTCAGGGCGGCAGCAAGGGAGAATGGAAAAGTTCGTACAATGGCAAGACATGGGCTCCCGTTCAGACAACGCCTACAGGCAGCTCTGTGGATCGCGGTGTCTCCCAGCAAGGGCAGGAATTGACGACTGGGCCGGAAACGTCACTGCCTGGCCAGCTAGACTTTACCAGCCGGGATCAGAAATTACGTGGTCCAGGCACGAGTCCCACTCCCGATGAAGAACCAGTCGGCGTACCTGGTTCCGAAGGTGAATTACCTGCACCGCATACTTCACAGGGGATGAGACCGGAAGAACCATTGGACGTCGAAGCTCACCAGCCTATACCTATCCCTCCTCAACAGCCTCGTTCCCCTACTCCTCCAACGCCGCCCCCCGTACGTGAATCTTCTCCAATTCGCGTTGCCGTGCCGGTTGGACGGGGAGAAGTTGCAGACGCTCACGATGAACAATACTCGCCTCCTCCTGTCATGCCGACACAAAGCCTCCGACAGGCAGTACCTGATGATGAAGGGCTCGAGGATACTATTATTGATATTGGTAGGGAAACGTCAAAAGCTACAGTCGTTGATCGTCCTCAAGACGAGGCGCTCCAGGCCATTGTGCAGTATGATTATGAGAAGGCAGAGGACAATGAAATAGACTTGAAGGAGGGAGAGTATGTGTCTGGCATAGAGATGGTTGATAAGGATTGGTGGCTTGGTTCTAATGCGCGCGGCGAGCGGGGTCTCTTCCCCAGCAACTATGTTGAGCTCGTCAAAGACAACCAGCTAGAGCACCTCGCTCCAGTTGCCGGAGCTGAAGAACCCAAGGAAACTCCTCCAACCGTTCCTGCCCACAGCTCAGGGGGAAGGCAGGATATCGCACAGCCAACTGCAATGGCACTGTATGACTACGAGGCTGCGGAGGACAATGAGCTCAGCTTCCCGGAGGGTGCTCAAATAGTCAACATCGTAAGTGGAACATTTTGCAGTCCTTTTTGCTTCTTCGTCTTCTTTTCCTTTTTGCTTTTAGCCAGACATTCTAGTCAAACAACGGCATCGCTAACTCGACAACAGGAGTTCCCCGATGATGATTGGTGGTTCGGTGAGTACAAGGGTCAGAAGGGGCTCTTCCCTGCCAACTATGTACAACTCCAGGAGTAGGTTGTGGCTGCTCTTTCTCTTGGCTGGGGCATGTCGGAGTCCAGTCAGATATTGATAATTTGGTCCGGCAAGTCTCCCATAAGCGCGTCTACTTGGAAACCATTACAAGGGAGACATCTCACGAGTACACATTTCGCTCCTGTGTCAGATATGGGATTTTTGATCCTCTGTAAAAGCCTGTATTTTAGTCTTTTGTCCCAGGCACTATTTCTCTCGTTGATGTCTGAACTTAAGCACAAGTCATAGAATGTGTATCCTTCTTGCCAATCCAGTTCAAGAATTAAAATACCTTACTGCGTCATTAAATCACTTATCTCGTGACAACGGTGTTCTTCAGTCAACGTGGCACCTGCCTTTGAAGGGAACAGGCTATTCTGTTACTCTGTTCTCTGTAAGGTATGCATGGTTGCTACATCATAAAATGCTGGTCTTGGAAATATACAGATGTCTAGAAATGTCTAGACATTAGTCTTGCCTATGAAGGAGTGTATTTTTTTTTTTTTAGCAACAAATATAAACAAAATTGCCGACAAGATCAATGCAATACCTCTGTTTGCAACTTAAGAGTTATCCAGTACTTGAAGGGCCAAACTTAGATATATACAAGAGTATCGGTAGATTTTCAATGAATTGAAGACAGAGCCATATCACGTGACGTAATCTAGCTTTTTCTGCTGGTCAACTATACAAACCACTGCTTTAGTATTATCAAGTACTACATATGTACCTCTGCTCATAGCTATTGTGTGTTCTATAGCACACTATCAAAATAGCAAATTCTATTGTTCATTTCAATTAGTTTATCTGTCATTTCAGACTCATTTGCCCTTCGTCACTACTTTCCATATTAAACTTTACTCATCCCCCCTACGAGGCCATCTCTTAAAGGTCCCACAGCAGTTCACCAGTCTTTGAGCCACTAAGTGCTACCTGAGGTTGATTCTCAGGGCAACATGGCATCTCTCAGTGAAGACCTGCTTATAACAGTGAATAAGCTACAAGATCTTGTTTTCAACACAATTGGAAATGACTCGCTCGATCTACCGCAAATTGTGAGTTCCTATGGGAGGCATGCCAATGTGTGCCAACATTACTCCATGAGTTCTCTTTTGCTGATTCATCTCCTCACAATTTTGATTTCTCTCTAGGTCGTTGTAGGTTCCCAGTCTTCCGGAAAATCTTCTGTCCTGGAAAACATTGTTGGGAGGGATTTCCTACCGAGGGGGAGTGGTATAGTCACGAGACGGCCCTTGATTCTACAGCTCATCAACATCCCCAGTGAGCACAATGAAAGGCTCGGTGATAATGATGTTCTTGCTGCCCACACAGCTGCTAGTGTAGCTGGTCAGCACGAATGGGCTGAATTTCATCACCTTCCGGGGCGCAAGTTCGAAGACTTTGCCTTGGTGAAGCAAGAGATTGAAGCCGAAACAGCTCGAATTGCCGGGAATAACAAAGGCATCAATAGGCAGCCCATTAATCTCAAGATTTTCTCGCCCCATGTGCTCAATCTTACCATGGTCGATTTACCGGGGTTAACTAAGGTGCCTATCGGAGACCAACCTTCCGACATTGAGAAGCAAACCCGAACGTTGATTCTTGAATACATAGCCAAGCCGAATAGCATTATACTCGCAGTCTCCCCGGCAAACGTCGACCTTGTGAACTCCGAAGCGCTAAAGCTTGCAAGACAAGTAGATCCAATGGGCCGGAGGACAATTGGTGTCTTGACGAAATTGGATTTAATGGATCACGGAACCAATGCAATGGATATTCTTTCTGGCCGCGTTTATCCATTGAAACTCGGTTTCATCGGCGTCGTCAATCGATCTCAGCAAGATATACAGTCAGGGAAGTCGCTATCAGAGGCCTTGCAGGCTGAAGCGGAGTTCTTCAGGCATCACCCTGCTTATCGAAACATGGCGAATAGATGCGGAACTCAGTTTCTTGCAAAAACCCTGAACACGACGCTGATGGCTCATATACGCGATCGTCTGCCTGATATCAAAGCTCGCCTCAACACACTCATGGGCCAAACGCAACAAGAGCTTGCCAGCTATGGCAACAAACAATTCAGTGGGGAAGAACATCGTGGATCATTGATACTGCAGCTGATGACACGTTTTGCCTCTTCCTTTATTGCTTCGATCGACGGTACCTCCTCTGAGATATCTACCAAGGAGCTGTGCGGAGGTGCCAGGATATACTATATATTCAACTCTGTGTTCGGCAACTCGCTTGAAACCATTGATCCCACGCATAATTTGACTGTATCCGATATAAGAACGGCGATCAGAAACTCGACTGGCCCTCGGCCAAGTCTTTTTGTTCCAGAACTTGCCTTTGACTTGCTTGTGAAGCCTCAGATTAAAATGCTTGAAGCTCCTAGTCAGCGTTGTGTTGAGCTCGTCTACGAGGAGCTCATCAAAATTTGTCATACCTGTGGCTCCCAAGAACTCTTACGCTTCCCTCGACTGCAGGCAAAACTGATTGAAGTAGTGTCAGATCTTCTTCGCGAGCGTTTGGGACCATGCTCTGCTTACGTTGAATCTCTAATCTCCATTCAAAGGGCGTACATCAACACGAATCACCCGAACTTTCTTGGAGCAGCAGCAGCAATGTCGTCCGTCATACAGAATAAACAGGAACAGGAGAGAAAGATGATGTTAGCAGACGATAGAAAAAAGCGGGAGAGAAGACGCCAAAAAGAGCTGAGCAGTGTCAATGGCGCCGTCCCAGTATCGCCCGAAGAGGAAGAGGACCATTCCGCTGAGTTGAGAGCACAGAACCTCAGTAGTCGCGGTCAAACTTCGAAGAATTCCAGGAGCATGTCCCCTCATGTTAACAAGGGTCAAGATAGTGCCATCACCGCGACCCTGAACGGTGTCAACACTAACCAAAATGCCATGTTTGGTGCTACGAACACTACACGTGACTCGTTCTTGAATTATTTCTTTGGTAAGGACGGGATGCAGAGCTCGACAACGCTGCCCCAGCCCTTGGTTCAACAGAGACAACCCAACCATCTCAGCGAGCCCAGCATTAGCCAGAGTATTAGACGACCGGATTTACGCTCGCCAATGTCGTTACCTGATGACTATGCAGGATCTTCTGATTACGGCGGGGAGATATCTCAGCATGTATGTCGATATCCATTCTTTTAACTCATTTGAAACGGGAGCTTACATGACTTATGGCAGGCGGACCATGCTGAGCCGACTCTCTCTGACCGCGAGCTCATGGAGACAGAGCTGATTCGTCGACTGATTTCGTCGTATTTCAATATTGTCCGGGAAACCATCGCCGATCAAGTTCCGAAAGCTATTATGCACCTTCTTGTCAACCATAGTAAAGATGTTGTGCAAAATAGACTTGTGAGCGAGCTTTATAAAGAGGATCTGTTCTCTGAGCTCCTTTATGAGGATGATGGCATCAAGGCGGAGCGAGAGAAGTGTGAGAGGCTGTTAGAAACATACAAAGAAGCAGCGAGAATTGTAGGTGAAGTGCTTTGACCTCCATGATGCAAAGCTTTGTTAGAGAGCCTTACCCACAAAGCCAGTTTCAGATGTTCTTTGGCAGATCAGTGATGGATGTCATTGATGCTGGCATCATGCAATTGTACATATAGTGTTTGTTTTCTGTCCTTGAATTGAGTGAGTGCCCTTGTCCGGTGCATGCTTGACTATTGACTATACTTTTGTACTACGGCATCAAAGTTGTCTTCTTTCAGGCTCTTTCTTTCCAATATCATTCAACTTGAGTCAGTAATTATACACAAGCTAGACTTGTTCGTAATTATCAACATATATCTATCAGTCAAACCCAAAGTCTGTCTCCGACTCGCGGGCATTCCGATCTAGCATGTTACTTGACCGGCGCTCTCCGCTCTAAGCTATCACTCTTAATCCTTCTTATTACTCGGTTTTCTTAGCCGGGCACCCTCCAAACCATAGAGACCACCTCCTGCGAAGACGCAGATAGCCCCAATAACAACACCCGGCGAAAGCTGATTTCCAAATAGGTAGATGGATAATAGGAGCGAAACAAGTTTGCGAACGTTCAAAATCACCGTCACTGTCAATGAAGACGTCTGGGCGGAGAGGAGATGAACCCCACGAATGCATAGATATTGGGTCAGCGCATTCACAAAAAGGTAAGCCACCTGCATGGGAATGTGCGCGATGAAGGACGGAAATAAGTGGGATCTCAGTATTCCTAAATCCAAACGAGGCCCGCATACGGCAATTGAAGTAGTGGAAGGCCCTGAAGGAAGCTCGGCGTCTTTTCCGACACTGATGGATGTCTCCGGAAACCGACATCGCAAGGGAGGGGAGGAGAGCATGACTCGCCATTGATCCAGAAGCCGCGGATAGGTTGGGAGGAAAAGTGGTAGCGAGAGTACATGAGAATAGAAGAGCGCTTCCTTCCAGTGGCTTCGGCCATAAGTCTCGTAGAGTCGGTCTGCATATATACCCTGAAAGGCTGAAAGAACCATTGCAGAAGCAAGGATTGCGAAGCCAGTAGCGGTAGCCGTTATACCAAGGTCTGCTCCGCCATGTCCAATGTCTAATGGTTCGCCTTTAGCTTGAGCATCTGCCAATGCTGCTGTAACAACACCAAGAGTGAGAACCGCTACTGCCAAAATCTGACCATAAGAATACTTCTTTCCATTGAACAAGTATCCGACGATAAGGGAAGCAACAGGGCCGCCTGATCTCAATATTATGTGCAGAGGGACCGATATGCTATATGCGAAAGCCCAATTGTTCAAAAGATTGACTGTCACAAAGTAGGCCGTGTATACCAACCATGACCTTAATGGGATGACACGCGGACTGAGGAATAGTGACCGAGCCCCACATGATAGCGAGACAAAATTTGGCAACGTAAATCCGGCAGTCACAATAAACTGCGCAAAGGTGATCAGGGGACCTTCCAGCGGGCGGACAGAGAGAGTCAGAGACAAGAATATCTTAGTCGGGGCAATAATGGTCAGTCAATTACCTGAACTTGGTTGATCTCTAGGTAGTTTTGAACATCAGTATGTTACCATCGAGCTATCCATGGTTTTGAACTCACTTGACAATGGCTTCTAATGCGAACACCTAGGATGAAAGAGTCAATCATAGCAAGTTCCATCACACTCGGAGTACCTACATTTGCACAACAGCCGCCAAATATCAATGACACCATCAATACCATGCTAATCCACTTAGGAGAGGTTGCATAAGCCGCTGCGGTAGCTATGCTCCCTAGACCATCCGATTTCAGTACATCTCCGTGCTTTTCTTTCGCATCAGATTTATTTGTATCAGCGTCATCGCTGTTGTGATTGATCATTTGCTCTATTGTCCCTAGGGCTGGCGTGTTTTTGATCTAGGAAGGTCGTGCTCTCTTCGGAAGTAAGAGATGGAGCAAGGATGTAAGCAGATTCTAATCAAATATTATGGGAGCTTGAATCAACTTCTGTCGCTAAATGTTGTTGACAATTCATTGTTGCTTAGTCAAGAGCTAACCAGAAATTGATGGCATAAGGTTAGATAACGGGCGAATCGATTTCAGGCAACCTAGGAAGACTATTCCTGTTCTGTCTACTTATGGAAAGATGAGTCAGGCATCGACCCTTAACTAACTAGTTATCACACGGATTGCTTTGTATATTATAAGATGAGCCTTTTTAGAGCAACCGTATGAATTTCTGAAACCAACCGGACTCGCAAGCTCGAGGAATGCCTTTGAATGAACAGACCATTCAGTCTTCCAGCCTCTCTCCGTGCCAGCGGTCGGGCTACACAGCCGTGAAAGGCCAGATTAACGTGCTTTAAAGGCAAACCAGTGCAATGTGAGAAGTAATATCAGCGAAAGTGTGTGAAAGCCAGGAAAAAGGCCTATGACGGTAAGTGCGGACAAAATCAAACATCCTCGATGTCGTCGTCGCTCAAGACAAATTTATCCTCCTTATCTGAGACCGCAGCCGGAAGGTTGTGTTGGTGGTAAATGCGGCCATTGGTAGGTATTGAAGGCTGTCTGACAGAGGAGGTCCGATAAGTGGGCTTGGGCTCATGATTGAGAGTATCATCGGCGCCTTGGCGGTCACATTGTGTTCTTTGCTTGGGAATGGATGTAATTTCATCAAGTTCACGTGAAAGTGTCTCGTTGAACCCGATTCTAGTCATGTATGGCAATTGGTATAACAACAAGTCATTGCGGGATGCCATAGTGGCGACTATCGTTTGCCTACCAGGCTGAAAGTAATGGTCTGCCAAGGACTTGGTGCTCTGTCTGCGAAGTCCGTTGAGTGAGTGTAATAATGTTGTTTTGCAGGAATTTGTAAGTTCTTCAACTTGATCCTTCTCTTTTGATCGCCGCAACTCAGTGGGGAAAAAAATTCTATGCCCATCTTGTGCGTTCCCTTTCTGGTTCGTTGGCGTTATTCGCCTTTTCACCGGAGACGGGAGGGAAAAGAGTAAACCACGTGCAGCAACTTGATAACTGAGCTCATCCTGTCGCAACATGCCAAGGCCAACGGCGGCCTTGTACCTTCCACGTGAAGAACTGCCTGGAGTTGTCATATTGTCAGCACTTAAAACATCACTATCTGACAATGCCTCTATGCATCCATTTATGCAGTCGACAAAAGCAGGGCCATCACAGGATGGTATGTAATTCTCATAGAGAGCGCTGATGAATGTTTGCGTATCTGTTCCCGATTGCTCTAGAAGCTCGTTCACAGGAACTAGTGAGACTGCAGGCCGATCGCAATGACATAAATGATCTGGTGGTCTGGGTGGCCGAGGATTGTCAGTTGTAGAACTTAGACCCTCACGCTTATTGTAGACAATTTTCCCAACTGCATGGAATAAACCAAGGCTGCTCTCCCTGTATGTTACTGTTTGCAGTGCTCCTTTTTCAACCGGCGCCAAGGATATGTTACCTCGGCCTGTTCTCGTAGCATTGGGGAAAGCATACTTCTCAAACCGTTCACACCGAAGACAGAGAAACTCCAGTGAAGAGATCGCGCTCCGAATGTCTCCAATCTCTGATAGACTCTTCAAAATTGCGGGCCCAGGTCTTTTAGCTGACCTATATCGGCGGATATGCTTCACCAGAACCAGGTCCAGGGCCTTAAACATGAACGTCGGAGCAATGGCATTAAAATCAACAATCGTTGTGCCTGGATGGCTTAAAATGTCTGGCCCCAGCAACCTGTGAGCTGTTAAGTTGTCCGAATAGGATGCCCCGGTATTCAACATGGTCTCGGAAACGATAATAACAACAGGTGAGCTCCCGTGTCTCTCGATATCATTCCGGGTATTGCTTCTCGGCGAGGATGACACTGAGAGATACCGCTGCAGAGAAAACCGGAAAGCGGTTAGACTAGGGGAATCTCCATCAATGACTGTTGGGAACTCCTCAATGAGAATAACCCGCGGCCTCATATGATCGCTGCTGTTCCTCTTGCTTGCTGATAAACCGGTCGTGCCCTGAAACTCGAGCCCACGTAATCTATTACCCCTTGTCAAGAATTCTTCGAATTGGGCTGCTATGGATGTGAATCCTTTCGCCGCAAACTCAGATCCCGACGGATTCCTCCATTCGAGAACGTCGAAACCTAGCTTGTCCGATAATAGCGATAATGTGGTTGTTTTGCCGCTTCCTGCGGGACCTCTGAGAACGAGTAATTTCTAATTTGTTCGCGAAGTTAATTTTTGAGTCGAGGAATTTGTCACTCATTTGTGATTCTGTATGCATACCTTCTCGAACGCGCGAAGGGCATCTGATAACCAACTCTGTACATCGGCAATCTTTTTCTTGTGAACCGCGAGCTCATTCAGATTTACAGGGGAATATTTCTGTGCCCATGGCAATTTCTCGGCGTCTTTGTCGTAATTGTTCCCGAATGAGTATGAACCATGATGCTTGCTCTCCGACGCCGATGAAACGACGAAGCGCTTGCGATTGCTTGCGAAGCTCCGCGAACGAAAAGTGTGAGTTATTGCTTGAGCCTGATCGACACGCTCTCCCGCTGCCAAAGGTGCCTCCTCCATCCGCTTTTCGGGCGTTACCTTTCGATCTGCAATGTAGTCTGAGAAAAGCTCATCGTAAGAGTCGTAACCGTCCTCGATCGTGTCATCGCTTATGTCTATCTCGTCTGTTCTTGGCTGAGTCCAACGGAACGATTCAGCCTTGTGTGTATCCCATCTTTGCGTTTCACTCGCGGCCGGAAAGAAGTTGTGAAGCGATCCAGTCTTCGATATCTTGCTTGAGGGCGGTTTCGAACATTCGGTCCTCTGACGGACCGGTTCGGAGGGAAGTGCGGCAGTGCTGGCAGATGTTTGCTGCGAGGTTTGTTGCGAATGGACATCTGTGTCTGACGGAGGATTTCGATGGAGAGGGGCCTCGCAATCGGGACTCGATGAAATCAAAAGATTGGGTTCATTACCCTTGAACTTGTCAGGCGGGCATATACCTTCAAAAGCAGACGATTTGAAGACCAACCTGATCTTCCAATGGACGGACAATTGATACCCGCTGCCGTTTCGCTGCATGGGTGGCCATGACGAGGATCAGCAACAAGAGTATGAACAGTTATCTGCTTCTATGGAGCGCAAGCCGAGGCATGGGAAGCATTCAGTTTTATTAGGCATGTCGTAATATAGGTAAGTAAGATAAAAACAGGGGATCTTG
The DNA here is from genome assembly GCF_001445615.1 of Aspergillus lentulus. Taxonomy (NCBI): domain Eukaryota; kingdom Fungi; phylum Ascomycota; class Eurotiomycetes; order Eurotiales; family Aspergillaceae; genus Aspergillus; species Aspergillus lentulus. Next base: position 1,144,496 of record NW_028322112.1, read on the forward strand.
GCGTCCGATAAGTCTAGATCCTCAGTCAACACGCTGGATCTTATTCGGTACGGAAAGTGAGAGAATTCTGTGGTCTCTGATACGTAGGTACGAGATCAATGGAAAGACGCTAGTAACTCACGACGGTTACCCCGACCCCACGGTATCTTAAGGTATCTATCATACAATAATAGTACAGTACAACCTGGGTGCATTATTGACATGCCAATAATGCATACTCTATAAAAATGGAGCCTAGGTAGGTAGAAGGCAAGGTAATTTTATTATCTGACCAATCAATCACAGTAAGGTATGTCTATAACATGAAATCGAAGTCAGATCTGCTCGGCAAAAAAAAAGTGTGAATATCCTGTGATGACAATATAAGTCAACCTTAATCGTTGCTACTGCTCAAACTTTACTTCTACATAGTGCTTGAATTAGATTTCCTTTCTGATCTATAACTACTGTAGTCCATATAACAGACTATGAAACTGTCATTAGGTAATTTTTGCCTGATTGCTTAGATGTAGAAATGTAGAGTTAGTTCAACCAGTACATATTATAAAGTCTTGTAGAGGCGAGGGTACATAGAGGGCAATATGTGGATTTTTCGTTGCTATCATTTTCCTTCCAACTAGGATCTAATAGTACATACCGATTTTTATCATCCTTCTGTAACCCAGGAAGTCAATTTGGGTGAGCCCTTAGCTTACCGAATATACCCCTAAAGTTTGAATCGCGACTACGGAGTACACTGGACACAGAGCTAAACATTCTCAGGCTTGTCTCAGACTCTTCCTAGGTAATGAATTTTTTTTTTTTTTTTTTTGTTTTTTTTTTGGGGGGGGGGGGGGGGGGGGGGGGGGGGCGGCCTCAACATTCTCTTGATTAATTGGACTTTAGGACCTAGAATGAGCAGAGGGCTGTGCGGCATCTAGGCATCACCTAGCCTAACGTACGTACAAGAGGTAAGACTCCCAGCATATGTATCAAGCACCATGATATAGAGTGGTATAAACCATCAAAATTGATAGTGATCTTAGCATACGTCATTCATAATATATATCAACCATTCTCCATGATTGGCTATTATCAACTACTTGAGGATCACCCAGCTATGCCAGTCTTACCCAGGCTTGCCCACCACAGGGAAGAACTTCCCATGTGATGCTTCAATGGTAGTATTCGAGGATTTTAAAGCATACAACTCTGCATGCCCGTCAGCCAATTGAAAGACATATATTATGCTTTCCAAGTCCAGCAACTACTTCCGAATCGGCCAATAGGCGAGCATTTTGGAAAGGAGAATGCGGAGAACTAAAAGTTCCTTCAAAGTTCGGTGGCTCAGCCGGCCCCTACATTGTCAACCACCAATGGAGCGCTACAAAGTATGAGACGTGGAGATAGGTATGAGAGTTGGTATATTTCCTGCTTGCCTCTTCTCTTCTCTTCTGCGAAGCGCTTAAGAAGCGCCGAAAAGATCGTAATAATAGTCGTTGTCCAGGCCATCTCGGGAAGGAACCTTCGGAACCTCCCCAGGAAAAGTCGCATCTTCAAAGCGCACATTGAATAGGCGGATCTTCAGCCCGTAGTCGCTGACAACATTGATCAACTTGTTAGAGTCTGCTGTTATAGGCCTCTGATTCAGCAACATAAGCAAACCGTCGAGCCACTCAGATGCTATGCTCGGGGTTTGAGGGCGGAGAGTCAACAAAACACCCTCCTTTGACTTGCTGATAGAACGAGCATGACTATGACCCTTCGATGGGCCCCTTGTGACAGATGAGGAGCATTCAATATACCCATGGATGGTGATTTTAGTCGAAGATACAGAAAGCGGTGCGATTTTCAAGGTAGACGAAGATGAAGCGTCAGCTGATGCTGAGATGTTGGAAGCCACAGACGAAACAGCCGACAAATCAACTGGTTGACGAGATAGTCAGTAGACAGGTTCAATTAAGGTGAATGAACAGAGGGGATCCGAACCTTTTCCCGGGAGAGAATCGAGGTCTATCCTGCCATTTCCTAGCGTCTCAAAATCCCCGTAATGCAGGAATTTCCGGTTATGGGACAATTGTACATATCGGTAAGAGACATTATCGACAGAAGACGAGTCTGTATGAGTAGTGGCCTCAACAGGAAACCAGCAGCCCTGCAGAAGGCAACGGATCCTTTGTTCCTTGACGAATTGGAGAGCCTCGTGATGGAGTTCTTCGCGGACCTGTTGCAGATGTTGCCTCCAAACGTCTTCATACGTGAGCTCTAAGAGTTCCATCTGTAGATCTCGAAGCCGACGGTATTCGAAATTGACTATCTCATCTTCCACGTCTTGCACTTCCTTTGTTCGAGTTGCTCCACCAACAACCGACTCAACAAGAATTCGAACCAGCTCAGCAATTTTTGCGAAATCATCGACGTCTGCATTGGTGGTCTTCCATAACCGGACGAAAGCTTGCAATGCCGCGACGTGCAAGCGTGTCCAGTGCAGTAGTAGAGGCTTGAACAACCGGTCAAGGTTGGCGCGAGACTCTAAGACCAGATAGTTTTTTGAATCCTCTATCTCGGATTTCTCAATCTCAAAGTGCTCGTATAGGATTGAAGTTACCGCCAAGGAAGCGCGGGCAATCGGACACCGTTTCTGGCCTGGTTTTGCTGACTGCTCCAACAGCATTTTTCGGAACTCGCTTCGATGATTTCTGACATAATCCGCAAGATCCATCATTCCCAGGAATCCCATCTCTTCAAACTGAGCTATTGGATTTTCTGATTCGAATCCAAGCCGCCTCCACTTTTCTGAATTGTGCTTTCTAGAACGCCGCAACTCAGCGTCACTATCGACCTTTTCGTCAATGCTCTTCTCCTGGTCACTAGCAAGGTGTATTCCTTTCAATGCTCTCCTATGCTCTGGTTTCTCTAGGTCAAGGGGAATATCTCGCCACCTCCTAAGCAGAACCTTTGTGAGAGATTGGAACTCTATCAAAGGATGAGCGTGGTCTTGCAACGTTGTACCTTGCATGAGAGCGTAAACTGCTCGAATTACCCCTAGATCTTGAAGTTTTTGTATGAACCTCGGCCATTCTAGCTCGGAGTCATTTGCGATGGAGTCACGCATAAGCGAGTTGATGAGTTGAAGCGCATTCGCACATAGTGCATGATCCGCGGACGAGAGTCTATTGACAAGCATCTCGAGGAATTGTGGATAGATTGTAAGTGCGGGTTTCAGGGCGCGAAACCCGAAAGCATCAGTCTGTGGTGGACGCCCTCCCGTGTAAGGATGGGATACAATGGATACTAAGATAGACATTGCGCCGCGCAAAATGTTGACCAGAGGCTGCGTCACAATGAGTTGGACAATCTAGAGGCAGGGAGCCAGAACACTTGTCAGCATTGATGCAAGCTATGAGACTTTGCTATTTTTTATGGCGGCGATTTTCGAAGACCTACTCTTTCCACCAACTCTTGGTCAACTAAGTTCCATCCTTTATCTACTTCCAACAGTCTTGCGAAGCTTGTCAAACTGTAAGCCAGCGTATTTCCAGTTGCATGTAATGTCAATTCGCGCAGTTTGGTCAGCCCCCCTTCAGCAATGAAAATATCAGCAAACGAAGGGTCTCCGATGCTGCCTTGAAGCTTAAAAACTGCCATCTTGCGCACCGCATCTTCTTCACTCCCCAATCGCTCGACTATGTCATGAATATCGCCCTCCATTTCAAAGGAGTTGCTCCGTGTGTGATCGACCGTCGTCGCATGCCACCAGAGATCCAAGAATCCGAGAATACAGGTAGGTAGCAGTCACCATCCATATATTTGCAATCTAAAACAAAAATGAAAGAAAGAAAGAAACACGGAAATGTGATGATTTATGAAACTAGGTGAACTGCAGCAACTACCGGGTCCACTGGCTCATTAATGGCGAGACCTCCGTAGCATACTCCGCACTTTGAAGTGAATTCAGGGGCGTCACCTGACTAAAGAAGGTCCCTGAATTGACTCATGATAGGGAAATAACTTATTCTGACCAACACGCTACCAAACCATATCTGCTTCTAGGAAAGCACCAGGAAATATTAACCATATAGCAAGATTGAAGCGCACCGAGTAAAGCGAGCAATCAAGGTACATGATTTATGTGAGCGTCTCATCCCTGACGCTACACCTGCAGCTTCGAGCTTCGGATCAGGCACAATATTGAGTAGCCAGCAAGCTGCCTCTAGCGACCAAACCTCATCTGAGCCCCGGCGTAGTGCCATAACCCCCTGAGAAAACCCTGATATTCGACAGCTTCACCATAACTAGTAACGCCGCTACTTTTACCACCGGTGCAAAACATTTCAGTCAGGCGAATATGCCACGGAGGGTAGCCATCCAGTTTCAGAAAGGGCGCGAACACTAATAGTAAATCTGGTTCTGGCTTCACTGCAATAGCGGGGTGAACAGCAGTCGTTCGTCTGTCACCAATGCTCGATGAGGCTGACTGCAATGGCTGCGCTGTAATTTCGCTAATCTCTGCATCCACCAATTCCATGGTGATATCCTCTGGTGACAGTTTACCATTCTGTGACATCTCTGCTAGCGTTTGAGTCAGATCAACTATAGTTTCTCTCCCATCGGTAGCCGATAGCAGAAGCAGGGTAAGAGAGTCAGTATTGACTCTACGGGCCGTATCATGATCAAGAGATGGCTCATATAAAGAATGATGAGGAGCGAAAAGCCGCAGGGTTGGCTGCTGAGGAAGTGAACCGTAATATGAAGCGAATTTGCTCGCAACCACCTGATGCAGCATGGGGATGCATGATTTCAGGACCCCTAGAGGACGGTCAGCTACTCATCTACCTCAGAGCGCTTAGAAACTAGATTGCCGAGTGTGAAGTGTCTTTACATACCGCTCTTCTCATAGACACTCAGCATGGGTATACCAGCGCTAACACTCCACGCAGCCAGTTCTGCGACTTCGTCCATCAGAATCGCAAGCGCATCATCTTCCTTGCGCAATGATAAAACAACTGTCAGATGTCCCGGCAAACGTCTTAGGCCCTTGACATCTTTTCGTATCAATTCCGGTGTGCGGTGATGATAATAGACGATCGCAAGAACCCGATCCACAAGGGCATGGTAGCTCTGGATTAAACGAAGGATAATCCCATAGACAATATGAATGAAGGTGTAGGTAAGTTGATGCAGCTGAGACTTCAAGAATGTTCGAATGGGAGCTTTTCGGGGGGCTTTCTTCTGTCGCTGTAGAGGTCGACGTGCAAGATCTGATGGATCCGGCAGATATGGTTTCAGGATATTTTCGCGATCGGCAGCAGTAAGTGTGGTCCCTTGGGTGCGAATAGTGTCCCTCAGTAATTCTCTATCACGTGCTAGGACCATGGTTGCTCGAGGAGTGCATCTGTTCACCAGGAGCAATGAGTCGAGAAAAGAACCTTGATCTCTTGAATTGCTTGGGGGTAAAACTTGGGGGCAATCACTTTCTGCGGCGAGGTTGAGCAAGCAAATGTTGTATTAGTTGTCCGCGTTTTTGCAGTGGCGCATGGACCTGATCTGATTGTACAAAGTAGATAGCTTTTACATACAGAACAGGTAGGAGGAGCGACAGACAGCGCCACAGTAACGAAGCCGTTGAAGAAGGTTACCTATATTTGGAAGGGGCGCAGTAGTACATGTGTATACCCGCACCTTCCATCGTAACTGCTTTTGTAATTAATGCATGTGATGTTGACTTCGTACTACCGTACGGAGTATCTACCTACCGGGCACTTTCCAATTTGAGTCCCTTAGTCACAAATAGGCAGCAGTTAAACAGAAGGTAAGGTACCTACTACCTACTAGTACCAAGGTGTTTCGTTGTAGCTCTATAACAATGATAGGTACCTAGGTAATAATTTGGTCAAGCATACCCCGTACAGTACGATAACTGTTGAAATCCCCTGAAATCAAAGGTTGCGCCTGACCTCGTTTAATCTACAATATGCATGTATTTTTAAGAATGCCTGTCGGTCCTTTGGCAAACTATACACGGTATTGCAAATTAGAAAATAGGAGTGAAATGCTAGCTATGTAGCTGTCAGTAGCTTGGATGTCATTGTGTCCCAATGTATATAAAGGTGACGTGGAGTTCACAGGGGCTGAACAAAAGGGGTGTAAGGCAGGTAGAAGAAAATGCCATTTTCTTTCCGAAGTTTACCTTGGTCGACTTTGGAGTTATCTTTCACAACCATAACTTATGGTATATTTCGATGCTACCGCCAATTGATCTGATGGTCTATTGCAACCCGTTATCTGCGGCCTTGCTGTCCCTGTTGATGAGGATCATCCCATGCCGCAAAGATGTCGGACAATGTGTCCATAACGCCCCAGTCAAACCCCGCGTCCCGATCTATCTTTCCCAAGGGCCCCAATTTTACTCTTTCTGACTTTTCAAGCCGTGATTACATCGTCAAAGAGTTCATCGAGGCACTTTCTGACAGTACTACCTTAAATCGACGTTCTACGCTTGGACCTGGTCCCGGCAACCAGCTTTTTGATCCCAAACCACTGATTCGAGCATTCGAGCATGCTCAACGACGACTTGGTGAGCTTTCTGGTGATCTGGAAATCAAAGAGAACGAGCTATCGGCTGCAGCTCGGAGAGCTGAGGCGCAGCATGCGCAAAATCTCGGCACATTGGGTAGAAAGTTGAAGCAGACTATCGATTCCTTCCAGCAATTGGATACATCTCTAAATGGAGCAGGACTATCGGGCGGCGAACTCCCTGGGGCAACTGGGAATATGGCTGTCGAAACAGGAAGAAGGCTAGAGGAGTTAGACCGACAGAGACGCCGAGCGCTTGATGCTCATTTCCTGATTCAATGTTGGGATGGAGTAAGTAACAGAGGAGAGATAACACTCCTAGAGAACTTAAGGAAGTCGGGGACTGGTGAAGCCAAGGTCAGGTCGGCGCATATTGCGCGACAGTTGCTCAGGATAAGTCAAAGACTCGATCCCCGCAGTTGGGATGAATTGAGAGCGAAGAAAGACGACTTGTACCGGAATGACGACGTTTCTGTTGACGATGGCACAAGAGGGAACGTCAATGGTATTCATCGAAACACGAGAGAGATAATTGAAAAGTTCTCCGAGACTCTCGAGAAAGATCTTCTGAAACAGTTCGATGATTTCTACCGCAAGGCAAATTTCGAGGGCATGAGAGACTGCGCAACTGTGCTTCAGGACTTCAGCGGAGGCGCAAGTGTGACCGCCTTGTTTGTTAATCAACACCAATTCTTCATTGATCGAAGTCAGCTAGTGACAGAAGAAGTGGGCGGGGATTTGAACAGCTGGGAACAACTGGCGGATCCTGACGCCGAACCCCTGAAAGTCGAACCGAGCCTCCAATCGCTAGTTGATGAGGTTAAGGTGGTCGTGCAGGAAGAATCAGCCATTATCAAGAGAGCGTTCCCTTTCTATGAGCAGGTGCTGGGCAAATTCTTACAACGCGTCTTTCAGCAGTCCATCCAGCAGAGACTGGAAATGGTTCTGGAGAAAGCTAATGGCATCTCGTCTTTAGCCTTCCTCCGATCGCTACAAAGTTCTCGCAGCTACATTAGCGGCTTGGTCGATGATCTCAAGGCTCACGGCTTGACTGAACATCCAGATCCTGTTTCGTCTCAAACAGCCTTGATTTTAGATCAGCAGCTGGAGGATTTGTTCGTGCCATACTTTGTTGGATCATCATACATCGAAAGGGAGAGAAGATCACTCGAAGAGTTGTACACGTCATTGTTGTTCAGGTTTACTACTTTTCATGCTAGGAGGAAAAGAACAGCGACGACGTTTATGGCATCGATTTCCAAGTCTGGAACTGAGCTCCTTTCTTCTGCTCGGGATGCTTACGTCAATCGCCTTGAGTCCTCGGAATTCACGCCCACTCAAAAGAAGATGCTCCTTCAGTTGGCCGGGTTGAAAGATCAAAGCGACTCTATGAAGCCCACTGAGATCAAGCTGATGGAGAAGGATGGTCTCCCTAATATCACCTATGCCAAGAGGATGTTGAAATGGCTGGCTGAAGCAGTTGGACGGGGCTTGGAACTGGGCGCCACCAGCGAGACACCAAAGGATGTGTCTGCTTTGTTGAGTCTGCTGTTGTCTTCGATGGGCGAGGGGTATGTCGAGGTGTGTCTTGACGCTGTCTTGGAATCCGCAAGTTCTCAGGAGTCTGCAAGGGCAGAGCCTGATTTTGGCTATCTTACTGTGGTCAAAAGCATCATCAGCATCACCAACTTGATGGTGATGTGTATACAAACGTTGCTAATTCCTCTTGCAACTCCCAGTATAACAATTCGCCGGGAAATGGAGAAAAAGACAAATACAGCGACTTTACGCATAGAAGATAAAATAAACGCGATTGAGCAGAAAGTCATTGACACGGCCTTGATGTGGATTAGCAGGTTACTCTCGGGACAGAAAAAGAATGATTTCCGGCCCAAGGAAGGAGACAATGCAGCTTGGTTGGAAATGTTACATACACCAGTAAGTCACTGAGATGCTGAAATGTGTCAATCTTTTACCCGGGAATTATATTGACCTTGTCCTAGACGTGTGCGTCAATATGTGCTTTCTTAACCCGTCTACATGATACTATCGCGGCAACACTATCCTCCAGTGGGTCCAACTTTCGTCATTTACTGACAGAGATTGCGCTTGGGACCCGGAGCCATCTCCTCGAACATTTTAAGCGATATGCCGTTAACGGGGCCGGGGGCCTTATGGTCACTAAGGACATGACACAGTATGCAGATCTGCTCAAGTCTTGGGACATCGACGAACACATCAAAGGACCAGGTGGTTCACTGGACGTTCTGCTAGAAGTAGGCAGTCTATTCGTCATTGGGCCAGAAGCTTTACGGGAGAGAATTCGTGGAGGAGCCAGCTCCAATGCAAGCAGACGGCCAGGGACTAATCATACTGAGACTGAACGGGAGCAGGAGCTAGTAGGGACTGGCCAGATCGAGCCAGGCCTTAGCGTACAGGAGATTAGAGCTTATGTGTCTCGCAGGGAGGATTCCAGCACTACAGCCATGCAACATGTGCTCAACCTCCTGTGATCCCATGGACTGTTCGCATTCTAGCGGCAGGTGAAGGGCCTCCTTTTTATTGCTCTGAAAATCCGTTGATTGAAATAACATCTCCATCACTCGTTGTTCATTCTGAAGATTAGTCATTTTCAGCTGGCAATGAAAACATTTGGGCTTTGATCCCTACTTGGGTACTATCTTCTTGCGTGAGGCGTACATAGTGGATGACCAGGAGAACAGGACCCACTCTAAGGATCGAAAAGGATGAAGTATAACAAAACACTAATCTTATATGATCTTCCTAAGCTGCAGTTTTCTTTCCATCATCAATTCGGTACGATTGAGGGTCACAGAAGAATGTTCTTAAAAGGCGGAATTTCTCAATAACTAGTGCAGCGCAGATGAAAGATGGCTAATTCTTACAGTCATTGAATGATGGCCTTGCCAGAGGCTTTGATCTATCATTAATCAGACATGATCATAGCTTTCTCAGCCGATACCTTCCGTGAGACCATATCATTTGGCTAGCGAATATCTAGGCAACTGCAGAGTAGACCTTCTCCCGAAACTACAACAGTCTGAGACAGCCATATATTGCCCCGAATCCGGACACGGCAGTCGCATTTGAAACTCATAACCTTGGCGATGAAAGAAACTATTGCCAATGTCATGATTAAGTTCATACATTTGGGAGCAGGAATCATACTGATACCATCCAGACATCATAGGCGACTGTATTCTCAACTTTTTATCCTTTCTTGAAGGAAGCAAACTGAATATTATTCCTAAGATTAATATCTATGCCTACGATTACGATAGTATATTTTCCAGAGAGCTCAAAGCAGACATCTGAGCTCAAAGCGTGCAGATAGAAGCTCAGCACGTGACCTGGCAGATAAGAGACCACGCAACTGGCGAGCTTCAAGATATCAGCATGCAAGCGCGGCTCTGCACGCGTTGGTCACAAGAAGGCTCAATGCTTGACCACTCTTTTGCAATTCAACGTCTCAGATTATTATAGCAGAAATACTACATGTCCAGCATTACTACTGTTGTGTTTGCTCTCACTCCGCTTACATAGGCCGCCTCGCAACCTTCCCGTCAGCTTCTTGCTGTCATTCTCTCTGACAAGCTTCGTCAGTAGTATTTGTGGATTGTTTTATGGTCCGCTACCATGATTACTCGATGGCTACTGATCACAAGCTTCCTGGCACTAGCCATCCTATCACTGTCTAGTGCTGCGAAGAAGTCAGAACCAGAAATCACTCCGTCATCTTTCGACAATGAACCCTTCTCATTGTTCTATTTCGAGGACACCGAAACAATACTTATGAACACGCGAGATGGCAATCTTTTCCGCTCGTTCGATGGAGGTAAGGGCTGGGAACAGGTGGATGACCCAAACGGTGAAATGAAGAAGGGTGTGCGTTCCATCTGGCAGCACCCATTTGACAAGAATAGAGCCTATGCTTTGGGTGCGAATCGGCGTCACTGGATGACAAAGGATCAAGCTAAGACTTGGGAATCTTTCGAGGTCGACGGATATGCAGCAACCCAACACGAACCGCTCATTTTCCATGGCTGGGATTCTGCAAAGGTCATCTTCCAAAGTGATGAATGTATGGGGCGGTTTTGTATAGTGAAATCATACTATACTACCGATGATTTCAAAACCGTCTCGCCGCTACGGGGCAGTGCTGGTGGGTGCGCGTGGGCTGTTGGACATCCACAATTCGCCGAAGGATTGAATCTTGAAGACGAACTCCGTGATCGCGTTCTCTGCATAGTGCCTGGCCTGAAAGTGCCATCCGCACATGCGAACCGCCTTGTGTACTCGGACGACTTCTTCAGGAGAGATGCGGAAGGGACGGAACTGAACATTCAGCAGGGACGACCTGTCTCGGGTATCCTCAGCGCTGCTGCTGTCAAGAAGTTCTTCGTGACAGCAGCAAAGTCCCAAGGGACAAACGAGCTGGCACTTTATGTTACGCTAGATACCAAGGCCTGGCATCGGGCAGACTTTGGAGGTCATCGAGTGGAACAAGACGGTTATACACTTCTGGAAAGCACGAACTATAGCATGCAAGTGGACGTTCTGACTAGCCCCTCGAGCAACACCGGCATACTATTCACCTCGAACTCTAACGGTACCTATTTCACGCGTAATGTCGAACATACAAATCGTGATCGTTTCGGTCACGTGGATTTTGAGAAGATAGCAGATATCCAAGGTATTGTGCTGGTCAATACAGTGAAAAACTGGGACAAAGTTGAATCGGGAAATGAGAAGAAGGTTGTTAGCTCAATTAGTTTTGACGATGGACGGACTTTCCAGTCCCTCAAAGTTGGCGACAAGCAGTTGCATCTACATTCCGTGACCACTTTCGCCAACACAGGTCGTGTTTTCTCAAGTCCCGCTCCGGGCCTGGTGATGGGTGTTGGTAACACAGGCGACCACCTCAAAAAATACTCGGAAGGTAGCCTTTATGTCTCAGATGATGCTGGTGTGACTTGGCGCCATGCGCTTGACGGTCCATTCAAGTACGAGTTCGGTGACCAGGGTTCGGTGATAATGGCTGTCAGTGACAAGGGAACTACAGACGAAATTCAGTTCTCGATTGATCATGGGAAGGAGTGGCATTCTACCAAACTTCAACATAAGATTTACCCCAAATTGCTGACAACGACGCCCGATTCTACCAGCTTGAGTTTCCTTCTTGTTGGCTCAGAGGGAAGTTCGGGAACAAAACATGTTGTCTACTCTATCGACTTCAGCGGTCTTCATGAAAGAAAGTGCGAGAAAGATGATTTCGAAAAGTGGGCGGCAAGGTTGAACGAAAAGGGAGAACCCGACTGCTTGATGGGACACCAGCAATTTTTCAACCGGAGGAAGGCCAACGCTGACTGTTTTGTGGACGAGGAATTCAAAGATCCGCAGCCCATTTTCGAACCATGCAAATGCTCATTTGAAGATTTCGAGTGCGACTTCAACTTTGTGCGCAGTGAAGATGGAAAGAGCTGCGTCCCTGCAGCCCCACTAGTACCCCCCGCTGGCAAGTGCCAGAAGGAGACCGATACGTTCATGGGACCGTCAGGCTGGAGGCTTATTCCAGGAAACACTTGCGATCGGGAGGGCGGCGAGAACCTCGATAAAGACGTCGAGAGGCCTTGCAAGGATGTAGTTAGCGCACCTTCGCACGACAAACTGATGGCACAGAAGCAGGTGTTTAATGACGTGAGACAATTTAGTGAGCAATATTATTACCTTGAACGTCAAGCAACCAGCAGTGGAGATGATGAGACCGTCATAATGCTTACCAGCGAGGGAGAATTTTGGGTTTCTCATGATCATGGCAAAAATTGGGAACAGCCTCTTAAGGGCGTGAAGATTGCCGCCATTGTCCCTCATCCATACTACAGTGATGGGGCGTTTCTTCTTACTCGCGACAAACAGGCTTTCTGGACCGTCGATCGTGCCTATACCTTCAAATCCTTCGAAGCACCGATCCCACCCAATCAGGAGGGCCTGCCGGTCCTTTCTTTTCACCCCCAGTACAAGGACTGGTTGATTTGGACTGGCGCAGTTGACTGCGCTCACGGCGATTGCCACTCCGATGCTTACTTTAGCAAGAATCGGGGGGAAAATTGGGATCTTCTCCTCCGCTACGTTGGAAAATGTGAATTCGAGAGCCGCGAGAACAGACCGGACAGTGAAAAGCTCATATTTTGCCAGCAATATGAGAATGAGAACAAGAAAAACCACCTACAGCTGCTGTCTAGCAGAAACCTATTCTCTGACAGCCACGTTCATTTCAACGATGCGATCCGGTACGCTACAATGTCTGAATACATAATTGTAGCCTCGCGGGACCCAGACAATCCTAATTCATTAGTTGCCAGCATCAGCGTCGATGGCAGGACATTTGCGCGAGCTGAGTTTCCTCCAAATGTTGATGTACCCGTCAAAACGGCTTTTACTGTTCTGGATAGCTCGACTCATGCCGTTTTTCTGCATGTCACCGTGAGTGACGTCAAAGGAGCTGAGTATGGCTCGATTATTAAGAGCAACAGTAATGGGACGTCATATGTCCTTAGCCTCAACGCGGCGAGCAGGAATGAATGGGGCTACGTTGACTTTGAGAAGATGCAAGGTCTAGAAGGAGTAGCGGTTGTGAACATCATCAGCAATGTGGAGACCGTATTGAAGAAGGGACCAACCGCAAAGAAGTTAAAAACGATGATCACTCACAATGATGGTGGCCAATGGACGTTACTCCCTCCTCCAGCAAAAGACGCCGATGGCAAAAACTTTGGTTGTTCAGTCAAAGATGGGAAAGGCAGTGATCAATGCTCGCTTCATCTGCATGGCTACACCGAACGCCGAGATCCGCGCGACACATTCTCTTCAGGGTCTGCCATCGGTCTCATGATGGGGATAGGCAACATTGGTGCTCATCTGTCTGGCAAGGACGAAGCGGACACGTTCATGACTCGGGATGGCGGGATAACCTGGAGGGCCGTGAAAAAAGGGCGATATATGTGGGAGTATGGCGACTCCGGGTCAGTGATTGTGATTGTTCCCGAGTTGCGACCAACCAAGGTCCTCTATTATAGTGTTGATGAGGGCGACAATTGGGAACCCTATGAATTTTCGGAAGTCGAGATGCATATTTATCGACTGTCTACCGTTCCCTCCGACACTTCCAAGAATTTTCTTCTTTGGGGAAAAGAAGTGGAGTCCAATAGACTTGCCACGATTAATGTTGACTTCAGTGGTCTCCGGAAGAAGTCATGCAACTTGGTTGAAGATGGTCAAGAAAGTGACGATTATTACCTCTGGGAACCCAAGCACCCCTTCCAGGAAGATAATTGTCTATTCGGCCATGTAGAACAATACCACCGCAAGAAGCCGTCCTCTCAGTGCTGGAACAATTGGCGCGAACCTCATGTCCACAGTATCGGAAGGAACTGCACCTGCACAAGAGCTGACTATGAATGGTAAGCTTCTTCTCTTGATTTTGTTATTGGTATATCTGACCGCTATTACAAGTAATTACAACTATGAGCCCCAGAATGATGGTAGTTGTGCACTAGTACCCGGTCTTCCCAAACCTGACGCATTAGCCGTGTGTAGGGAAGATCCTGATAGGGTCGAATACTGGGAGCCGACAGCGTACCGACGGATTCCACAAACTACGTGCGCGGGAGGGTTGATTTTAGACCATGTTGTTTCAAAGCCCTGTCCAAGCAAAGAAAAGGAGTATGAGAAGAAGCATGGTATAAGTGGAACTGGCTTATTCTTTGCGATAATGATACCCATTGTGGCAGCAGCTGGTGTTGGGTATTACGTGTACGCCAAGTGGGATGGCAAGTTTGGCCAGATTCGCCTTGGAGAGAATGCTAGTGCCTACGAGGGCTTACTCTCGCGAGAGTCACCTATAGTCACTGTGCCAATCGCGGTTATTGCGGGTATTGTGGCTGTTGTCAGAGCACTTCCTCTTCTTGCCATGAGTTTGTGGCGCAGCGCCAGCGGTTATGTGCGCCTTGGGCGCAACAGGGCTTATTCAAGGCCTTACGCATCGAGGGGCTCGTTTGCGGCCCGAAGAGGCGACTATACCAGTGTCGTCGACGATGAAGATGAGCTTTTGGGCGTGGATGACGCTGAGATCGATGAAGACGACGAGCTTTAATCAAGCTTGTATTTGCTACTGCTGAAGATGATGAGGTTGCGAGATTACTCTGGTGGTTCCTTGACATGTACCCTGTGCCGGTTTAAGCCCTTGTTACAACTTTCAAGAGTCTTCAAGATACCGACATATTGGTAATTGAATAGAATGATATGTTGCTTAAGCTGCATACTGTTTTCTCATGAAGGTCTTGTCTGGGGGTTTCTCAGTGCTATGACATAGGATGCTGATCATTGTTGATTAATTTATATGGTGCAGTGAATGCCTTCGCGTAATGAGGCCCAACCCATTTTGAATGAAGGCTTAGTTATGTCAGACCATTGCCATGGGCCCTATTCATGGGAGACAAAAACTGCATCTAGATATCTAACTGATATGCATTGCCTGGCAAGTCCCACAGGCCTAGCGAGGCAAGTCATCCGGTCCGAATGAGTCTGGCAGAAGCTAAAGTGACAGGGTCAATCGGAGCAGTTCCCAACTATACGCAAACAAGCAACAATGTGGAAGAATGAGCCGGCAATGAAAGGACTGCTTACCTCTCCCATCGTCCTCACAGCATAGTTTCCCTGCCCGTCATACATGAAAACAGGAAACGATGGGGGTGTAAATTCGCGCATGCTAAGTGGATAGGAAATTAAGAAGATTAGCGGGTTGCATTGAATTGCCTTCGGAAACCGACTAAGGCCAACCAAATATGAAATGAATGCATATTTAGATCAATGCCACTAGTAGAATCAGGCCGAAGTGAACGCAAAATCGATAGATTCAGATCTAGGTCTGGTTCGGTAGCACTTACAATTGCCTGCACATACCACATGGCGATGCGCCAGGTGTGATATCAGTAGCGACTGCAATGGCCTTGAAGTCTTGGTGTCCGGCGGCCTGTATAACATCGGACCATATGAGACTGCTTTTCTCACAAATTTTCGAGGGCAACCGCATGCATTGACCCTAGAAGCCATGTGGACAAGGAGACATCATATCAAGTACTTACGACCGCGGTACCAAAAGCTACCCTTTCCGCACAGGTCCCAACAGGATATGCGACATTCTCGACATTGGCACCAGCAATATACTCGCCTGTCTTAGTGAGAACACATGCGCCAACGCGGAATTTGGAATAGGGGCCTGCTCGATTTCAAAACTTGTCCCCATACGTAGATGGTAAAGAAAGGGTATCCTCCATGTGATCGAGGAATGATGTTTGTTGTGGAACATACAATAAGCATTGGCCTTTGCAGCGATGGCCTTGGACGAGAGTGTCTCTAGTTCTTGCATTGTAAGACCTGAAAGTGTTGCCATGGCTAAGGACAAAGTTTAAAGTAGTCAAGCGCACTTATAGAAGAACAAAAGAGCTTTGATGGACGGGCTATCTGGATTGTAGTCGCAGGTGAGGTACAGGGTCTCTAGTGGTGGTTCCGCAGCGAGCTGTTCCCAATTTTCTACCCCGCCTTCTGGAAAAAGTGGAAAGTCCTATAGGAAGTGGAAACAAGGCAAACTGTTGGATTGACCAGATTTTGCATGAATGTATTCATGGCGAAGTTCAAGGAAGTTAATCAGTCTAAACAATGATATTCCTTTCTATGCTTTGATCTATGTATATGGTATCCCAGCACCGAGTTTAGCGTCGTGGGTATCTGTGCCACATTTCAGAATGAAAGAACAAGGATTCCTATTGTAAAGATGCCAATACCAGATTGGCCCAGGATGTTGACTGCCGTAACGCAGAAGATGACAGAAGATCTATACGTCAAGTGAGGTATCATAAACGCGAGCAAGCTAGAGGAAGGAGGAGGAGGGAAGAGGGGGTGTTGGTTTGAAGTAAAAGTCAATGGGAAGACACGGGCAAGTAATAAACAATTATGCTCATGAGAAATAATTCCGCAGCCCTTCGTATATGGTGAAGATGAACGCTGAGCTGGGCGCAGAACGAGCACATGTAATACCGCAGCCTCGATACAATGCCCTCAGCCCCTGCTGCTTCCATAAAGCTCTGCCAACACTCCAGAATGTTTGCCTCTGACCACGATTTCCTGGGCTATTGATGTCCTCGGTCTGCATCCGTGATTTGACTGTATCAGCCGGATAGAACAGGAAATTGTAGCTTATACCCGCTGCGGCGCCTGCGATCATTTGTTGATAGATTGGAAGTGACTCAGAGTCGCGAGGCGACGCTGTTGAATGGTATTTCCGAAAGAAAGCGGATACTCCTTCATAGCCTCCAAACCAGGCAGCTCCTCCTCCGGTCTCACGGATCAACGTTCCCATCTGGCCCCTCCAGAAACCAAGAATACCGTCCTGACGAAATATAGCGGCGACGAGAGTCAATGGCCCGGGCATCTTGCTGCTAGAAGCTTCAAGCGGTACCTGCATTTTGCATTTGACGAGCTCAATCGGGGTAAGTGCAAGCGAGGTGATAGACCCGGAAGCAGCACCACTGAACAACAGAGCTGAGAAAGGCATAGAATCAGCCGTGGGGTAACAGGTGGCCCTTAGAATATCCTGAATGATGCGGTAGCTGAAAAAGAGGCAGCTATTCTCTATGGCAGCACCTGCCATTGGAGCACTAATGCCTCGGTAGAGCCCTCGTAGACCATCCGCCTGAATTGACTGGCGGAAGCAGTCCAAAGGGCCTTGGTACCGAAGTGGAATATGAGCTGGTTGTGATTGAAGTCGCACTTTCACAGTGTCGAAAGGATATTCTATGACCTTGCCAGCCATTCCAGCTGCCTAGATAAATTTGAGTGTGAGCGATATTCGTTTAGACGTGAAGAAGCCAAGCGCTTACAGATCCAAAGATTAAGTCTTTGAACGCCTCGAAACCTTGGTTAGGCGGCAGGACAGGCAGCTCCATTGATTTCTCATTGTCGATTGCAAGCACATGTTCTGCGGCCGCCATTAAGTTCAGAGAACGAGCTGTTGAGCTCTGAAGTGCAGGTGATGGAAGACGATAAGCCGCGAAAGAGATGGAAAAGGCGAAGGGATGTAGTGTAAGACCTATTGGTGAAGCATTGTATAGGTCTGATTTTCCAGAGGAGAAGGAACGGGAGGGTCGGTGTATATGGATTGGATTGATTTTGAATTATCTTCTGTGCCCGATCAACACTCGGTGAAGCCGCTAAGTGCGCATCGCTTATGAGTGGGAATAGGCCTCAAAGGCCAATGCACATGATTGATTGTGGAGACTTGTTCTGTGGCGCTCTATTGCGACCGTAAATCTCGCGAACGGGAGGTGAAATGAGGGAGGTTCGATTGAGGCATTTCTTTTTCAGGCGCCAATGGAGGGGATCGGACCACCACTTCAGCCGAGATCCGGTTATCTGATCCGTCTAAGATAACTTTTTCCTCAGAAATTTGCGAGCCGCTAATAAAAATTGGTCACTGAAAGATCGTAGTTATATTAACGTAGTGCCACCACTACAACTATTTTGTACTCTGCTCCGTACTGCCGTAGCCCGTTTTCCTTCGCACATCAGGGCCGGCTCTTCTCCTCATATTGTTACAAATCCGTCCTTCCATAGTTTCTTTTATAATTCTGCTGACAATGTCGTCGGCAATCCCAACCTCAACTGTCAACCCCGTCAAGGGTATGAGAAAGAATGGTACGATCTTATCCCCTCCGTCTCTTACATTACCGTACTGTTTCTTGAAAAGTTTTCAGCTGTTCTGCTGTCTCCTCGAGCTTGCTCCAGCTGACATAACTATCCGTTTCCACAGGCAAAAACTGGCACGACTCCAAGAAACCATTTCGTCCCACTTCAGGCCTGACAAGCTATGAGAAAAGGTTGGAAGCACGCAAGCGTCAGGAGGCAGTTAAGGAACACGAACGTGAGCTGAGGGAAGAAAAAGAGGCTGAACGGAAGGTAGGGAAAAGACGCAAAGTCCTTCATGGACTTTCTCCGTTGCTGACGATACTGGTCAGGCCCAAATACAAAAGATCAAGGATCGGAGAGCTGCCAAGGAAGAAAAGGAACGCTACGAGAAAATGGCGGAGAAAATGCATCGCAAACGTGTTGAGCGGCTGAAGCGAAGGGAGAAGCGCAATAAGTTACTCCACTCATGACAGCAGAAGAATCTCTCTCCGCTGTTGCTTCAGTGCCGTCTTGAATTATCTTCCTCCTACGGTCCTACCCGCAGTGTCCGATCCCGATGCACCACTGTACCCATTCACATTTGCGGCAGATACCAGGTTCTTTTCTTTTCTCTCAGTTCTTCGGTTCTTCAGATATTGCATTACTCGAGAAATTGGCGGCGATGCAGGAGTTGGGTTTATTTTTAGTTGTTTCAGTCTCTTCCTGACCTGATTTGTATGACATGCAATGTTTTGACGGAAGAATATCTCTGTGAATATAGGCCATGAATCAAAATGACATTCTCATAATCCTCATTTCCATCTTTTTGATGGCTTCTCAAGACATTCGCTCGATTAGAGCTCAAGATATTGATCGGGGCCAGATCTCGCATGCTGCAGCTATGTCATTGAGGAGGTGTGGGTATTAAGCCCTAGAGAGTCTACAACGCAAATCTAAATATTCCGATTCTGGGAATCTGAAGGATATCCGGCTATGTTTCAAAGAAGAGAAATAGATCTGACGAAGGGTGCCCGTCGATTTGTACAGATGGGGGCGTCGCGGCTTCTCGAACAAAATGGATGTCTGGTACTCTCCGTCCGACAGGCGCGGGTTCAAGACCCACCTACTCGATGACAACATCTGCTTCGCTCGCAGCGGACAAAAGACAGTTATCAGTACAGAAGCGCTTCCAAAGTACAATTAACTTGACCCAATCTTACTGTCTACTGGTTCAATGCATTTCGAGGAAATCGCGCGCACGATCGTCCAGCTGTCGAGACCCATCAGCCGGCTGAAATAGCGATAGACACAAATACAGCTACCTTAGTCTCATGACAGCACTTTCCCGCCAAAAATGAACCGCTCCGTCACTCCTGCCGATGCCAGAGGGTCGTTGCCAACTTGGACGGGAGCGCAAGGGTTAGGCGAGGCTGATGATAAACTGCTCAAGCCGACGACGCGCGAGACAACTCGATCGCGTTGGGGATCAGATTCTACCACGGGCTTGGTGTCTGGAAATGGAAAAGGCACTATACTTGATGGGAAACATAACAACCAGAGGACTGATTTCCTGATAGCACACGATGTACGCTCATTGAACGATCTAGAGCTCGTGAAGTCTAGAAGACAACAAGGAGAGGAGTAAGGTCGTTCCCAACGTCTATCGACAAACTATCTGACTTCAGCAAATGGCTTAGGCACTTACGATCCGCCCTGTCTACGATCGGCACTCTCGCAACAGATATTACACGCAGGTTGGATTATACATACTACAGTCTGCTTGAGAAGATCGCTGCTCTCACTTCAACATTTGCATCTTTTCAGGAACTCTCTGATTCCGCATCAACCATATTTGATGACTTTGAGCGGGAGACATCTGTGTTGGATGGCGATATTCGGAGACAGATTGGAGACCTGAAGGATTTTCAGCCCCATATGCGAAAAATAGAAAGGCTAGAAGAGCGTATGCGATCAGGGAAAAAGAAAGCCGACGCACTTGGGAAGAGACTGGAAGCAATCCGCAACCAAATCGATCTTTGGGAAAAAAGGGAAGTGGAATGGCAGACACGAGTCGGTCGACGGCTTCGAATCTTCTGGGTAGTTGTTGCTCTTAGCGTACTGGTTTTCTTGGTCGTTCTCATTAGCCAGAAATCCCCGGCAATCTGTGTTCCAGGATTTGAAAGTCCTGTACCCGTTGAAATGGGGGACAGACGCGCTTCTGCACTAGCCATCCATCTACCGGACCCAACTTCTGGCGAAGTATGGTCTCGAGATCACTCTGGCAGCGAGTCTCGTCCGGGATGTTATCGGAAGTCACATTCGGCCCCTACACCGACCTCTCCAACGTTCAGTGCAAAGACAACTCGTGCTAGCTCGGATCCCCTGAGAAAACTTGATGAACTTTGATGGAAGATCATAAATCAGCCAGCGACAGATGTTCTTGCTCGGGGTTATCATGCGTCACACTCTCATATTGTCGTTTTGAATTCATATTGTCAGGATACTCAACATGTGGGGAGAAAAGCTCCCAGAATTGAACGTGCGGCTTCACAAGGTCATCGTTTCAGCCGCTTGTCTTCTTCTTCTTATCCTCGACAAGCTCGATGTTGGATTCAGGAATTTCCTTCCCATATACTTCCAGAAGCCACTCTTGAACGTCCTCACTAACGTCACCTTGCACTGTAATTTCCTCGACCCCTGCGGGCGACTTCGTTACCGAGGAACCAGTAGCGAATTTCTTTCCCAGTTCCTTTGCGACTTTCTTGTTTTCCAAACCATGTACTTCCAACCCTGTGATAACGGTGACATGTTTGCGTTTGTTGCGCTCAACACGCTTGATCTGAATCTTGGCCGCTGCCTTCCGCTCGGCGTCGCGTGCTTCAGCAGCAGCAGCTTTCGCTTCCTTCTTGGCGGCATCTTTGGCTGCACGCTCCCGAACGGATACTGACAGCTCGGACAGATTGGAGCTAAGGGCTTCTACACCAAGAACCTCAGTTGGCCTCTCACTGCTGGTGATAGGCGACAAAGATGGACAAGCATACCTTCCGAGTACAGCCGCTGATATAAATCTGCATGATTATCCTTCAACCATTCTCCGCACTTCTTTGCGGTACCGCCGAATTCACAGTACTGGAACACTTCCGAGTTAATATGCTGCAATTATCTTGATTACTGCTGCCCATGCCCTGCTTCGATACGGCGAACGAGGGAAATTCAGGTGGACTGCTGACAGGAAGGCTGAATGCCCGTACCTCTGGAGGAAGTGTGCAGACTAGAGATTGCGAGATTCAGTTTTGCAATTATAGGAAATGGACCGAAGAGGGATATTCGCATCGGATTGAGGGCCATGGGACTTACCACCACAATAGACGACTTGTTTGGCCTGAACCTCGGCGGAAGAATTTTGCGCTACTTCAGCCATCTTGATATGAGTTTCTGAAATCTAAGCTCAGGCGATAGGTGTACAGAACAACTGATATTGACACAACGGAGCGCGGGGCCATCGAGCCTAACCGCTAATAGCTAGACGGTAGTCTGAGCTACGGTCATGTGACATAATTCTAATAGTGTGCTCTGGAACAAGTACTATCTAGCAGACGAAGTGATTCGCGCATCAGACTATTCGACTAATTCAACTTATGAGACCCGAGTCTATTGCAGGTCTTGTTGCTGTTCTGCTACATCCATGATTTCAGTCTATATATACCCCCCTGTGCAATTCTGCAAGTTCATCAAGTGGGGGCTCTGCAGTGTCCATTGCCACAGTAATCTAGTAATGTACCCCCGCGCGCTTGAACCCTTGCAGTGGCCACCGCTGGCGTTACTTTTCGGATAGGAAGGTACTCCATAGATAGATATGGCAGCATAACAACCAATAGACGACCCCACGCACGCAACGGTTGTGGGCGGAAGTTGGTCTGGATGTTATGCAGGAGCACAGGCGCTCGCTCATGGAGTCATGGTAAGTAGGTTGGTATGCATTGAGTTGCTTCGTTGGATCATACACGGAGTTCTGCTACAGCATCATAAAACTCCTACCATAGTAATATAGGACGAATAAGCAGATTAACTTGACTAATGGTTTGATTTACCCATTGAAGACTTTTCTCGCAAGGAGCTAGAATAAGAGTAGGTCAGATAAGGATAATAATGAGTTGTTGCTCTGTGGTACTCTCATTCCTGAACAATTCTTTACATCAGGCCTGAATTGAGTCTAGTGAAATAGAACAAGGATGATTACGGCGAGGGGCAAGTTGTGAAACTAAGATAGTCATGACGTCTCCGCCAACGCAACGGTGAGGTGGTAATTGACGAATCGCTTCATGGTATCCATGCGCGCTACTCCTTTACCACGGTCCTAAGATTGCGCTCAGAAGACAACCAAAAGCTCTAGAACTGAAATAGAATCCCCAATAATAATACAAATCCAAAATTGCCATTGCAGTGCTGATAAGAGATCTAGACGATTCTCGATGGAAGGCCGCATCTCCATTTAGACATGTCGGATATAGGTACGAGAAAACAGATTGGCCTGCTGTCACGGAAGCTCCCTTCTCGACTACCCCAATTCTTAAGGTTCTCATAAATAATCAAAAATTGCTGACCTGGCAATAACCAAGCAATTGGTAGGCTAGATGTAATACGGCCAATCGTCTTCTGTTTTAGACTTTGGCAATCGGGAACTGACAGCAGTGAAAGAATCTAGCTGCGCATAGCTTGGAGCTGCAATCCGCCGTATCAAATGCTTCCGTCTGTTGTGATGCTATCATTATTGCATCGAGACGCATCTATGGCATGCTGCATCGTGGCCGAGGGGGTGCACAGATCCTTCTACCCGGGTGTGGCACAAGAAAGCCCCGATCACCAAGCTAGTGGCGCCGCGCTACGGACAGTTGGACAAGATAGACAACATAGGACATGACAGCCCATTGGGAATGGAAGAGATGTGCGAGGTGCTTGTTAATGACATAACTCACGATTCAGCAAAACTTTCTCTAGAAAGGTGCTGGAAACAGCATTTGATGGCTCCGATAGAATCCGATAGACTAGACAGGGGAGAGGAGATGAAGTGATATTTGCATATTGCACCAGGAGACTTCAGTCTACTGACTTCGTACAAAGACAGATAAACCTCTCGCAGGTTTCTAACCATGCTCTCTAATGTAAATCGACCATTGGATAGCTAGGATTTCCAGTCTAATTTCATGCAGCAGACATGGTTCAAATTGCGTTATCTGTCGCTCAGTCTCCGAAAGTTATTTCATTTCGACTTTAGTCCCACTTATCTGTACCGTACATCCATGGCCATTCATCCCTAGACGAATCAGCGGCCTTCTATACAAAGGCAAAGTTAACAATGTCTAAGTATAAGTACCTACTACTACCTATATTTGTACGAGAGTACTATCTCCTTGGCGTCTCTCGGGAAACGTCCCGTCATACTCCGACAGCACCAATCCGGCGAATCATCGTATTTACTCTGTGCACTACGAAGTACAGACGCTACTCAAGCCGTAGCTTTGGTAGCTGTTCACAGATGGAAGTGCGTCTACTTTCGCCGATCGACACCATTTTCGGCTTCACTTTGACGTCTGGAGCTACGATAACTGCACAAGCAAGTTGGGATACTGAAAACCGTTAGGTAGTGGATCAATATCATCATGACTGCTGTGACAACCCCTCTGTTGTTATTCATACTTATATCTAAACCTACGTAGCATTACTTCATGGCTGCACCCGGCTCGATCGGACCATCTAATTTCATCAGCGACGATGGGATTCAGCATCCACTTCAGGAGTCAAGAGTAGGTCGATAGACCATAGATAATATCGCCCTCCTCCAGAACCGTCTTGCACATTTTTTTTTACTTTCTCTCCCCATGGGGGGTCCGTGGTATATTTTACGGAGTACACGGAGCAGTTTGTTGACCAACAGCGAGCCACTACGGACTATCCACCTGGGTACCTTTAGATTCACTTCTAAGTTCATTTAGCGCCAGATATGGGTGTTATCTAGAATAGGACTTGCCCAGCGGCCGCCTCCATGACTATCATGAATCTCGACCGCCAGCGCTTGACTCTTTGGGTCTGGAGCTCTTAAGAACTGATGGACAACCCCACTTGGACGCAGATGAAAGTTTTGGCAAGCCACCAAGATTACCTAAGAAAGACAACGGTCGCCCAATGAGATCATGAAACCTGCCGGCCTTTCCACACTTAACTAAGGTAGGTACCTATCATGATGAGACTTGACTGGTCGCCTGTCGTCGGTATGGTATGGTGGTGCTTTGTTAAACGTTCAGCCTGCCTAAGGTAGATTTCAGCGCTGGAGAGCTATTGACACAATATTATTATTGTGCAAACTAGATAACAGATGTATTCACTCCGTACCTTAGTATCAAAGGCTCATGGCGTAATTGTGTCTCTTACCCCTGGGGTACTGCCATCCTGACGTACACATCCATCTACCTTTCGGGTACCTTTGTCCTCGTTAGTAATTATCTCAGATAGTCAAGGTGACCCGCTCAGCATTTCCATCAACTATCTATCTCTGGTATCAACCTCCTTCTAGTACCCCACCCGTCGTATCTCTACACTCGGAACTCAAGTTGAAATCAAAACTCTTAATTATTGTCCGAGACTCAGAACCCGAACTCAAAACCGAAAGAAAAGAGGGGACTAAGGACCATGCAAACTGCAAACAGACATTAGCATCTCCACTTCTTCCGCCATGACCTCTTCCTTGTTTTGCCTTTCTCGAAAAAAAACCGCCACTTCCTATCGATAACTCCCTTACCTTACTCCTGTACTCCGTACTAACTAAACTCGTCCGTCTTTGACCCCTGCCCAGTGCCCACTGATGGATTCCAGGCTCTCGTTTGAAGAAGGCGATGCACGAAGGAAAGAAGGATGAGAACGAAAGGGCTTTGACGCTATTAACATCAAAACACTCAGATTATCTCCAATCTTAGTTGTCCCTCGAGTTACAGAAACTCTCATGGATCTCATGATCGATCATCCTCTCCGATCTATAAGTTCCTCCTTCGCATATGCTTCAAATCTGAGTTGCTTCCTCGGATCGTCAATTGAATAATTCTTCTCCTTTCTCTTTGCCTTTTTACACTTTTCCCTTTTTCCCTACCAGGCTTGCTCCCTCGTTCAGTTGTATCGAAGCTTTTAATATAGTTGTCAAACCACTTCCTCAAGTTTGTCTTCATTCTGAAGTCCTTTGACGACTGCGATCTCTCCGTCCTCAGTACGATGATTGCTGTGCTACCTGTCTCGCGGGAAAAGCTCTCTCAGTCTCCGCTGAATTTCCAGCGACGCGCCATGGCCCAAACTTATTACCTGGACTCACCCGATATCGCCATGTTCAAAAATCCCCTACACCATTACTCTCAGCGAGATTGTCCCAGTCCAATCACTTCGTCTCCCCCGTCCTCGGTTCCTCCCTCACCTCACTTTGCACCGACAACCGAGGAGCAGCTACCTCCTACTCCAGCAACCCTTAGCAGTTTGTCTCTCTCCGTGAGCAACGATAGCGACGACGAGATCATCCTACCTTCATATGATTCGAGCCACTTCAACGACTTGGATGAGCCTGTATCAGTTGTTGCCTCGGACCAGGCATCGGAGTCATTTGTCACAGACCCCCCTTGTTTGCATGTACATACACCAGCCGCTGATGATACTTCGGTTGAAGAGGAGCCGACCAGACATGTCGATTATCTCTCCCATGAGTGGAAAGAGGAAGATATTTGGGCTTCTTGGAAATATGTCGTTTGCCGCAGAGACGTGTACAGCAATGGCGCGAGATTAGAGAATGCTTCTTGGCGGACTTGGGCAAAATTGAAGAATAACTTGGGAACGGTGTCTCCCGAGACCCTCAATTGGTCAGTACCGCATGATCTCGCATTCCATAACCCCGGCAAAATCTGATATTAAAGTTGTGTCTATGTATTCTAACAAGTTTCACCAGGTTGAAAGATTGCGATGTAACATGGCTGTATGGTCCGTTGAAGTCCTGCACCAAGTTTACAAAAGCGCCGCCGAGTATCTCCCCGCCGCCAAGCTGCCTCGAAACCCCTTCGTTGTATGCGGACAGGAAGCCGATCTTGAAGAAAAGGACGGCGTCGGAGACTATCTTGCAACGATCGCTGTCTCAGCACACCCTCCTGCAACACGCAGGCGCTATCCTAAAGGCGCAAGAGGCTGCTTCTTATAGGACTCGGCCTTCTGTCTCAAGACCCGAACTTGGACCTCGTCTCACTCCGTCGTCAGCCAACCTTCCGGATGTTCCGCTCAGTTATGCCTCTACCAAAGAGTCGTCTGGGGTGGCCTCTCCTAGCGGGAGGCGCCGTATTCATTTCAATAACGAGGTAGTGCAATGCATAGCTATCGACGCCAAGGGTGCCGACGATGACGACGACGACGACGAGCAGGAGGAGGAGGAGTGGCCAGTAGGTTCGCAAGACGATGTTTTGTCGGACGAGGGTATCGTCATGATGGGACAGTTCCCGCCACAAGAGTCTGGGAGCCATAAAAGTACGCCGCGTGGCAGCTTCAGTAGCGAGAACAAAATAATCGCTCCGCTCCCCCCAACAACCCTCAAGTGTCGAGGAGACACGCCAGAACCGCCATCAGGCTCGATGATAGGGCGATGGACAGGATACTTTTCGAAATCGACTGTCGCGTCTACATCTTCCGTACCGTCTGATCCGGCGTTCAGCTTCTTTTTGGACGGCGAAGATGACCATCTGGATTTCTGCTGGCAGCCGAGCCAGAGCCAAGGCGTCACAGACGGAAATCAGCCTTGGTTTGTGAATCCTGAACATGAAGAAGAAGATCACCGACATCAGCGTTCGACCTCCAGTTCGAGTAAATTTCTGGATGAAGGAGAGACCTCGAATGTCAGCATATTTGATAGGGTTGTTGATACTGTCAACACAGCCAGAGACATTGCTCATGTGATATGGAACGTTGGATGGCGAAGGTGACATTCTAGCATGGGCATACTGGAGCATGCCTTGAGCCCATTCAGCTGGATGGGCATCGTCAGATGCTGACCCGAATTACTTATACCCAGCATATATGTCAATAGAGTTTTGCATTCATTGTGGCGTTCGGAGGCATTTTTCCATATTTCCGGTTGGCTTCGTCATTTATTATATACCTGGATGTTTTGCGTCGAATATCAGAAGATTGCGGTGGGAGGGTGTTTCTGGTGGCTCTTTGTATCTAGGTTAACTCACGACGAATACGAACATGATAACGATAGTATAATATTTTCGTGATTTCCCTTCTTTTGAAGATAGAGAAAATCATGCTTACATCTCTAAAACCGCTTATTCGAATGAAAGTCCCAAGACACCTGAGCCACATTGATGGAGAAACGTGCCACCCATGCACAAATGACTCGATCCTCCACAACCATCATTAGAGGGCGGGGTTTTGGCCGAAGTCTTCCATGATGGTTTGGCTGACCGACATCTCGTAGTCATTCTATTTACCAATTCCAGGGCCGAGCTACCAGTCATACATAGCATCAGACGAGCTTCAGTAATCAGCAATTAACAGATATCGGGATATCACATTGGATGATCTGGATCGAAAATTGTCTTCTACAGCCGTACGCTCATGAAACGTGAGTGTCGATTGTCGTTGGAGGACACTTTCGGAGGTCTTTACTGTCAAGTATACAAGGGAGGCGCTTCTCGGAGTTCGATATCGTGCCATAGCTGAACAAGCACGTCAGTCCGCTGCGGATGAGCTGTTGAGCTGTCGGCTTCACGGGTGGCTGCTGCTGAATGTTATTTGCCGTCATATACTGATGTGATCGCTGCTTGTTGCCTTCTTAGAACATCTTCGCACCACCTGAGTGAACTGGAGAATTCACTGCTGGACCATTCAAAATTCATGAAAGCATCATACATAGTCAATCGGATTTCCTTGACTAAGCGTACTAGCAAAATATTGACACTCCCTGACATATGAAATGAGACGGCACGTTGTAGCCGTCACAGAGGGAACATTAATCTGATGACTATATACAAATGTTCGGAGAAATCAACTATACAATCATCAATTAGCTCGTTATGAAGACTTAGGAAATATCGTAGCATTGCTGCTCACATTTGGGTATCACGTTAAACACGAATCGCTTCCAACTTCAAGGATTCTCACTCCCGTCGGCCTTCCCCAGGCTTGATAACACCAAGGCAGCGAAGTCAAGGAGCCTCGGAATGTGTTACTTCGTCCAAGATTGATGTGCAAACTCCCAGAACGGCGCCGTTGCTTATTGAAGGCGGGATCTTGGTGAAGTTCAACTTTCCATCTCGTCGGTAGATTCTTGGAAGGTCTCCGGGAAAAATCCCGGTGGAGGCCAGATGTCGGCAATAGACGGCGGGTGAACCAGTGGCTGAGATCCGACCAAACGATCAGGATCATGACAAAATGCCTGGAATGTACTGTCATCTAGAAACCCAAAATCCTTCAAGCCTGCCTCACGACTTGTAGCCCAATCAGTCGTGTCCAGATATGCAAGGTCTTTGAAAATAGCATCAATATCACTGGGTGCAGTCTGACCATCGGTGATAGATGTACCAAGCTCCCTACTTGAATTTGGCCCTGTTTGTTGGGACCGGTCACTGAAGTTGGCATTGCCAGGTATGGTTGGATTAGAACTTGAAGAATCCGGGGTCGGTGGGTGAGGGTGACTTTGAGCTGATGGAAGCAGCGTCGCTCCTAACTCATTTGCTGAATTGGACTTGCCAAAAATCGAAGAATCGCCCCCCGTTTGTTGCTGAAAGGATATATCCAGCATGGAAAGGTCGCCAGTATCCATTGTCGTATCCTTGGGAGTCATATATTGGGCGTCTACAGGGATGCTTATGCCGAGTATAGTGGAGGTATAGTCGGAATCGCCTGCACCAGGCTGGAATCTTCGGATGTTGGAGTATGTTCGGCTGCCATCTGGTGGATTTCGGGTTCCTGGCGCTGCACCCATTGTAGTCGCAATTTTGGATACAGCGTCGGACAAGGCATGTCTGTTTCTTGAGAAACTGTCCTCACAGGACGTCTGGAAAGATAATGAAGGTCCCGGCACGTCTCTGAGGCGATACGACTTTTCAATAGCTGTGTTCAGTGAACGGTAGAGGGGCCATGCAGAACCAAGTTCCTGAGTTCGTTGGATTAACGCTTCCGCCCATCGCGCGAAAGGAAACGTGTCAGACTCGATCTTGCTTTGCAAAACAGATGCTTGCTCGGCGATGGTGCGTAAAGAAAACTCGAAGATAGGGGGGAGGCTGCACGTAGGAAAATTTTCCAGATGTTGGGTAATCATCGGCAGGACGCGGAATAAGAGTTTCTTCGCACCTTCGATGGCAGGCCGCTGCGAGCGATGCAGATCGAGCTCCTGGGGAACAATACGCAAATACAACCATAATAGTGTAGCAACATACGTCAACCCTAGATAGCTCTGATGAGGGAGTAGAGACGAGTGGCGTTCCGGATAGATACTCTCAGGCCCAATGAGACGGCATCCAAGGGGCAGACGATCGTCCCATTGTTTCAGTTCGAGCACCAGTTGTTGCGCAAACGTATGAACATTAGGCACACCGACTGCGTCACGGGCTATTTTGTTCA
Organism: Aspergillus lentulus; assembly: GCF_001445615.1. Taxonomy (NCBI): domain Eukaryota; kingdom Fungi; phylum Ascomycota; class Eurotiomycetes; order Eurotiales; family Aspergillaceae; genus Aspergillus; species Aspergillus lentulus. Next base: position 1,174,436 of record NW_028322112.1, read on the forward strand.
AAACACTAGCCAGCTCCACCAGCCGGTTGAAGCAGCTAAGGGCAAGAAGGGGGCCGCGTCGAGGTGTCCTTCCCTGAGCTGTTCCTTTGGAGGGCAGAACGTCAGCCCACGAATTCCATTCTTCCAGGCCGTCTTCTTCCAGCAACCCGACAGTAGTCAGATCTCGAGGGTGCATGCAAGGTCTCCGTGCTATTCGAAAGGAAAGTAGAGAATCGACAACGAAGCAGCCGAGGAAAACAGCTTTCCCTTGCCGCAGCTCGTCGGAGCGCCTTATGTCTGCAGGTGTGCCTAGATTCATGGAAATAGCCATGCGCACCGCTTGACCGCTTAGCAGCCAAGCGGCCGTCCAATTTTCAAGCCCGATGTTCACCAACGTCAGCAACAGAAGCGCCTGCACATGCCCAAGCTCGTAACGCGCCGTTTCGGAAGGTATCAAGCCCCGAGCGATGGTGTAATATTCCTTTGTCGTGGCGAGAACCTCGAAAGCCCCATCCCGCGCATTGGGTCGCGAGTGAGAAACGGTGTAGCTAAGAACTGCCCACAGTGCGGCGTGGTCACCGGATCCAGGTGACATGCTCTCAACAGACAGAGGGGGGCTTGCGTAAAGATAGGATGCTCGAAGAATATTATGCTTCGCCACGATCGGGAACCAGGAGTGAGTGACGGCGAAATAGGTGTCCAACAGCTGCGATGTTTGCGGAGGAAGTTTCAGAGGTTGCACTCTGCCAGTGGATTGCGGTGCCGACACGGCGCCACCTGACTGTGACAATCGAGGTCTCTTGACATTTTGGGAAGAGGAAAGTCCTATCACCCGTGGCGCGTCATGCGCCAAAGGTGTAGAACTGCAATCAAGTCTGAAACCCCATCCGCTCGTCGAGTCCAACGAGCTGGTATCGTTTTCGTCCCGTGGCCTCTTGCTCGAACCATGCGATGAAGACATATCGGAGTGCGACAACATTTTCTCCAACGTGCCATAGAGGCGGCTGGTTTTCCAGGACTCGTGCAACGTTTCTGAAGCACTGTCGTCCATCCACAAGCTCAAAAGCTTATCCCTCCGGCCAGCAGAGTCAGCTGTTGTGCCCAAAAGGGCCAGCATAGTATCTTCGAAGCCATCTATATTGCAGATCGACAGAGCCCAAAGCTTCTCAAGACCGCGAACGTAGCCCTCCGGCAGACCACGTTTCTTGGCATGTGGATCGTACGAACATGTCTGGCCAGAGGCTCGGCAGGCGGAACAAGACGGTCGAAGGCCATCGCATTTGTCCTATATGCCAAAGACGGTATCAGTTACAGCCCGCCGCATTGGACTATGTAGGAAGATAAAAGATCGAGGAACAGGAACAGCTGATGCGTAGAGGGACCAGGAATGGGACAGAAAATGAGCTAACCTTTTTGCTCCGACACCTATCGCAAGCCCGTGAAACCCTCTTCCTCCGAGGGACTTTTGGATCTGGACTTTCGTCCATCTAGGAGGAATCAATGACGGGCAGATCTGCACGCCATGTATGGGGCGGAGGAATGGACAAGAGATACAGAGCCTTGGAAGCAGACGATCAGACGACCAGACGAACGAAGAGGTCGGCGGACGGAAATTGAGAGAGAAGCAGTAGGAATCAAATTAACGACAAATAGTCACTGCGCAAGCGGTCAAACGTGTCTGTTCCTTCTCGTCGTGACTGAACACTCAATGCTTGTTCAATATAGTAAAGGAGCGAATTTCTTAGGCGCATTCAGTGGGTTAAAAGCTGTGTATCACGGGGGAAAGCGTGGACAGGAGCCGACCACAGTTTTCCATAGCCACTTGCAATGACCCTACCAACACATCGACACTTCCAGATCGAGGATAAGACTCTGATCGCTGCAGTGAAACCCATTCCGAGGAAGAGGCGGACGGGTTTTAGCGAGAAAGCGTTCGGGAAGAGCTCGGCAAGTGGCCCAGGAAGTGAGAAAACGAGAACACTGGTGTCCGTCGGCTGCTCCCCACATTTGGCTCTCCACGGTTCCCCACGGCGGCATGTGGGAAGACGAAGCCCATGTTATGATCAGTATTAACCATTATTATTGACTTGAATCCTACAGATATCTGCTCTTCAGCGCCTCACGGCGGCTTGGTCCTAATTATTGAAGGGAACTAAGTGCTGCATCAACGGTGCAGTGTGGTCCATCTCTCAAGTACTAATCAATCTGCTCCCAATGAATTATTATTCAATCACAGTGCACTCTCACATACTCTGCAGATACATATTATGATGATCCAGATTCACTGGACGATCTGGATCAAGTCCTCAACGGAGTACGACACCCCGAAGTCTCGATCCTTGTGCATTATTACGTGCCTTGGACTCTTGCCAGCTCCGAGTTCAGGCTCATTTCCGAGCAGATAAAAGCGAGGAGCAGCATGACAGAACTAGGAGAGATGATTCCACCAATCATGACTTTCCTGATGAAGGGTTGATTGTTGAACTGCCGAAAATCGGTGCATTGATGTGGTGTCTGCCATTATGTGGGACCTAAAGGGCACCGATTTCGTACATACTCGAATACGGAGGGAGTCCGACCGACTCAGGCCGACCAAAAGAAATTGGCACTCTTGAGTTAGTCGACAATCGAGACTTGAAAAATCGCCATTATTGAGCTGCTGATAAGAGGTAGGAGCTGGATGCTGCTTAGTCTTTTCACTTTCTAGTCGCCCTGTGAAGCTGTGGTACTAAGTACGACTACAAGTACAACTCTCCGTGTCAGTAACCATGTGCCGAGCTCCCCCGGCATCCCGAGTCGGTACCAGAGACCCAACCACGAAGGATTCGTCCACTCTGAGTGATCCCTTACATCGACAATGTTGTATCTCAAACAATGTCCAGAAATTTGGTCCTCGACCTCGTCAAAGAGGGATAGAGTCTTTAAAGACCCCGTGATGTTAACTTGGCATGAGGCCTGTTAATACCGTTATAGCTGTGGTGGTACCATATACGATCATACAGATGAGAGTACTAAGTATTTTGATTTCCTGCTCAGTTCTATCCGCGTGTATTGTTGGTCCATGAGAACATACGGACGCGTTATACCGTCAAGCCGTGAACGCTGTCTAGTTGATGACGCGGAAAAATGTAACGAATGTATAGGATTGACAATAAAATCTCTTCGGGTTCTTTCCACTGCTATTTTCTCAGCTGTCGATATTACTATCTCGCAACACCTTCAAAGCACCCAATATGACTCTCAATCGCCGGGGCAAAACTCTGCCCTATGCTCCAAGCTGTCCTTCGACAGCATCTGCCCCAATTCCTCAATGTGCAGAAACTTCCACCCGAGGTAGTGGGTGTCATATTCACATATCTTACGGCGCTAGACCAAGTTTGCTTCTCGCTGGGTTGCAAATATCTCTTTGCTTGTTTTCATTCCTTTCTCCAGGCCCACGATCTACAGCTTGCCCAGCTCCTGCCACCCGAAAAGCGACAGAAGCTGTATCAAAGCAGCCTCGAATCCAACTACTCCACCCACTGGAGAATAGCCGTTGGAAGTACTGTGGTGCATGCCGGAGTCTGCACCTCATTCAGCATGGCAAAATCCATGACGGACGTGGCGCTCTTACCGAAAGCCACGTTGCTCTGAATGTCAATCACTCCATTGCCAAGATGAGTGCATGGCTTACGCTGGCGAGGTCGAAATCTGTCCCTGCCTCACAATCTCATTCCTTGATAAGCCTGCCTTGATAGAAGCATGCAAGCATGCTAGCAAGCAAGTGCATGATGGGTGTCGATATTACTCCAATAATGCTCTGTTTCACGGGGGCTCTAAGGAGAATCAGGGCGGGCTCTGGCACGACTGTGCCTTCACTCATCATCCTTTTATGGAGGCCAAAATCGAAACTTCATTCTGGTATGATGAGAAAACTCGGACTTTGCGCGTGGAAACGTTTTGTAGGTTCAAAGAAAAGTCCCCATAAATACTAGCTTCAGGTATGAAGGCTCGCTCGAAGTGTCCCACATCCGGCCACCAGAAAGTAGCTCAGGGTATTCTTTGATAAAGCTGGTTCACGCTTCTCAGGTTAGCGTCAACAGTCTTAGGGTCGTCTGGGAAGATACAGATAATGACAACCAGCCGCGTTCCTTCGATTTATCTGTTATAAGAAATCTGGGAACTAGCAAATGGCAGATAGCACGTGGATTCGGAAACGTCGCAAGTGACTTGTCGCTCATTATTGGATCACGTCTGTTGCTTCTGCCGCTCCCGGATCAAATTATTTCTGATATAGGTAGGTGCTAACAAACAATACCATTGTTCTGATACGTTTGGCACACTCGCTGGTGCTTCAGTGCCTAACGAACCTCTCGTCTCCCAGTTATGACTCTAAACCTTATTCTGTAACCCTGCACTCTTCCGTTACAGCAGGATGTTCCCAGTCACAGCCTATTCTCTGGGACCACTACTTGCTGTTATACATATCCAAAGTTGCTAGCTACGGCTGGAAATTACAGGTACATTCAGGCAATATACGTGGAACAATCTGAGTGTGACGATCTGAGAAAAGAGATGGCATCGGCCACATGGATTGAAATACATCTGAGCTCATCTTAGCTTCGCCCGAGGGTTACTAGTCACCGACCCTGCGTAGAAGGGTGAGCTCGTCGCCGGTGGCCCCCCGGCCCTCATCCCCAGTAAACCTCCACCAGCCGCTCTGCCCTAAGCTAAGTGCCACATCCAGTATACAAAATTCACAAGTCAAAGCAAATATCTACACATAACTCCCGCAGTTAGTACACTCCCACTCCTTGTCATCCGCGTGGTCAGGTCGTTCCCAGGTTACCAAGTCGAATACCGGCCCCATCGGTACCTTGGCCTTCCGGGTTTATCTGATTTCTCGCTCTCCGAGGAAGGCGCAGCTTATTGGAGGCGATCGCGAGTTGGATGATCCGGTCTACGAGAAGGAGAATGCAACAAACATGGGCAATGCGTTCGAGGATGGGTCCAACCAGACATTATGAGATTGAGTTATCAGTGTTAAAGGGAACTTAGAAAATGGTACTCGGGAGAAGAAAGGAAAAGAGGAACAGAAGGGCATGAGGGGGACATTGATTTTAAAAGCCTCTGTGAACACATTATCTGGGAAGGCATGGAGTAGCCAATTGCTCGAGTGGATGTCACTTGAGTATCTGTTTGAAAAGAGCACATAAGAGAAAGATGGAGATCTACAACTTCGGCTGCACTGGGCAGGTGCTCTCAAAAAATGATGTCAGTTAGGAAGCTTGAAGAACTATTGAGTCTATGCTCTCGACAGGCAGGGCCATCTATAACAGTTTTCTGGGAGAACTAAGTTATCACCTCGATGAAGAGAGTAATCTATCGTGCAACTGTGTACAAGCAGGAGCTTATGTCTAGCTCATTGTCTACATAAAGAAGCACAGCGCGGATCCGGGAAGACTTTTTATTACCCAGTCAAGTATGAAATGATTGTTCCTCTTAACTAGTCGAGTACTACGTTCAACTTCTGAATAGCGTTCTTCGTTAGCCCACGGGGAGTTTCCCTTGAGGACCAAGGCTTTTGAAGTGCCGATTAGAGAAAAACTTCGAAGGGCACGGACACTGCCTGAGCCAAGCCGCTGGCAAATCGGCGCTTCGACAAAAGCCTTGATATTCAAAGCAAGCAGCTCAAGAGACTTGTGTCTGGAGAAATATAGTAACTTTTGGATGCGCGGTATCAAGTGCTACCCTCTGGGTTCTCAACAAGGTCTGCCGCAAATACAGGCACCGTGGCTACCAAACCTGAGCTCCCCCAGCTGAGCCATGACCATTTTCCCTGAGATCATAGACGATCAGTCAATACTGGTAGCTCAATGCGACGCTCCGCCGTCGGTTTGCGAGTAGGGGTATCACGCATTGGTATTCTGGTACGATGTCTCTGGGTACGTTGTAACCTCCGACTCGAAATATCGGCTATGAACGATTTGCTAGAAGGCATTGTTTAAAATATACCTCTTGTGGTCTGGAGCATATTCTGCATGTGGATCCTGGCACAGATCGACAACAGGCGGAGATCGTCACACTGCTGATCACCATTAATACATACATGGGTATACATAGGGTATAGCCTATGTCGACGGTTACTAAAACTACTTGACTAAGAGGGTGTCTAGACAACCATTTCTAGCGTAGTAGAAATAGTAGTTGCAATATTTGTTCGACAGCCTATTTAGTAATAGAATAACCATTCAATAGGTTGAAGATGACTGAGCGATTTTAACAATTGCTAAGACTGCACAGAACCCTAAATAAGTATTTATGTACATAAATAACCCTAACAGACGGCTGTGCAGCCCCCACACGTGGCTAAAACCTTTGCCGCCGTCCGTCCCCCAAAGGCGGTGAGACGCGGCAGATTGACCGTCTGGGGAAAAATGAACGGCAAATGGTCCATCCCAGATCCATGCCCACATTTGACTCGAGACAGCGATCTTCATACTGAGGCACGTCGCCGTCTGAGCTATAAAGTCACTAATATGTTCCTTACTGTACCCCCGTACCTCCTCATCCTTCGGCCCTCTAAGTCTCCACGCGTGCCGCAGCTGTGAAGTTGTGAAACTTCTATTCGCGGCACGTTAACTTGACTGTGAGATCACCATTGTCGATATTATCCCCAGAGAACCTCTTGGTTCCTTAACTCCGACCACGCACTGTTATCTTTCACCTCGTTATACTTGGAATACCAAGTTTTCACCAGTGCAGGTCATTGACAATTCGACTTACCGAGAGATGGCGCCCCAAAAAGTAAACAACTTTGGTTAAATTGGACAACCATTCTTGATTTCGCTTCCAAAACAGTACATATCCCACCGTCCGCAGAGATGATGCTCCCAGGTTCGAGCGTCAATACTCCCCGGAGATTCGATCGCGATGCCTCCTTAGTACTGGTTGGCATTCGAGGATGCGGAAAGCGCTCTCTCGGCTTCGTCGCTGCCACCGCTCTCAAACGCCGTTTCATTACAGAGGATCATTACTTCAAGGAAGTTACTGGGCTCACACGGCATGAGTACCTCAAGCGCCATGGCAGTCAAGAATTTCAGCGTCGTGATATCGATGTTCTCAAGAAGATGCTCGACAATCATCAATCACAGTGTGTCATTGAGTGCGGTCTTGGTAGCCTCACTCGACCAATTCAGGAGCACCTTCGTTTGTATTTGGCGAAGAACCCAATCGTGTACCTTGTTCGTGACATGGATCTGATCCAAAGTTTGCTAGGTTTAGAGCATCAGGCTGTTAAGCTGCTGTGTGAGGGAGACCCTCTGCACAGAACTTGCTCGAATTTCGAGTATTATAACATCGAAGATCGTTCCAGCGTGGAGGCTCAAATCGACGGAGAGACATCTGATCGCCGATCTGTTAATTACTCCTTCAAACTCAGAGAGGCGAAGGAGGACTTCACCCGCTTCGTACGTTTTGTCACCGGCGCGGATGTGGACCAACCTGGCTACGACTCGCCTTTCGTACTGTTGGAGACACCCCCGGAACTTCGATCATTTACTCATGCAATCTTTGTTCGCTCCTCTGATCTAATTGAAGGAGTCGTCGACTTGGCAGAGCTTGAATCTGGTGGAGATGCTATTGAGCTCTGCGTCGACCGCTGGGGTTCAAGCATGGCGAGCACCATCAGCAAGCAAGTTTCTTTGCTTCGGAGGAATGCCCGGACACCAATCATACTCTCCGTTGATATAACAGCATCCGGAATCGGCAGCGGTGACCTCATATCGGCGCAGATCTCAGAGCTGTATTTCAACATCTTAGAGCATGGCTTAAGGCTGGCGGTGGAGTACTTAGCAGTCGATCTGGGCCAAAATCAATCGTTGTTGAACCAGGTGATTCGCGACAGAGGTAGAACCAAGATTATCGGCCATTATCTTTTCGAGCCGTCCTCTTGCGTGACTTGGGAGGACGAAGCATGCCTTTCCCTGTATCTCGAAGCAGAAAAGCTTGGTTGCCAAATCGTGCGTATTCTTCGGGTGGCCACTGAGCGCGAGGATAACGCAGCTGTGGGCAAATTTATCAACAAAGTCCAATCCTTACCTGGTTCACACCCCCCGGTGATTGCCTACAACATTGGCAGCCTTGGGAGGACCTCCCAGGTGTTCAACTCGATATTGACCTCCGTGACCCATCCGGCTCTCAAACGTCGCACAGGCAATGTCAGGGATCCCATCATTACTTCACGAGACGCCATTCAAGCCTTGTTCCAGAGCTATACGCTAGACCCCTTGCAATTCTATATCCTTGGAGGGAACGTGGCGTACAGCCTGTCACCTGCCATGCACAATGCTGCTTTTCGGCACTGCGGCATGAGGCACACGTATAGCATTCCCGAATCTCCTTCTCTTGCGGCGCTTGATCGGCTGGGCCGTGATCCGCATTTTGGGGGTGCGAGTATTGTGCAGCCGTGGAGAGTGCAGGTCTTTCAGAAACTCGCATCCAAAAGCAGACATGCTGAAGCTATTGGTGCCGTCAATACCATCATGCCCCTGCGTGCACGCGCTGATGGGACGATGTTTCCCTTACAGGAGCAAGCCAGCCGCCGTAACCAGGCGGGGCCTGTTCTGGGATGGTACGGAGAAAACACAGACTGGGTGAGTATCATGACTTGTATCAATCGTCACCTGTCTCCCCGTAATACGATCAGCCCCTTGAAATCAACAGGCCTGGTTATTGGAGCCGGTGGCATGGCTCGGGCCGCGATTTATGCTATGCTTCGGCTAGGTTGCCGAAAAATCTTCATATATAACCGAACCTTATCGCGTGCGGAGGGTGTCGCACGCCATTTTAATTCCTGGGCTGCATCGCAGGTGGGCTCAACCCAAGTAGTACGGGTGTTGAAGTCCCTTGAAGATGAATGGCCATTGGATACCTGCCCGCCATGCTTAATTGCCTCGTGCGTGCCAGCAGATCCTGACAGAGATGAACCTCCAGCCAACTTCGAAATGCCGACACAGTGGCTCGGAAGTCCAACGGGCGGCGTGATTTTGGAGGTGAGCAACGTTCATCGCGTTTGATCTTGAAGAACCCTAGCTGATCAACTTTCATTGGAGCAGTTCGCATACAAACCCTTGGATACGCCCCTGCTGCGGCAAATGCGCCGGTTCCGAAGTGAAACTGGAAGGCCGTGGATACTGGTCGGAGGGTTGGAGTTAGTCTCAGAACAAGCGGTCGCACAGTTCGAGCTCTTAACAGGACGGAAGGCACCTCGCCGATTGATGACCCTTGAGGCTCTTCAGAACTATGTCGGGGAGAACGGTTCTCTCGATGAGAAAGAGATTCAAGCAAGACTAGGCTATACTTAACAATATATTATTCTTCAGATAATAGAGAAAAGTCCCATTGTACATAGAGTACAAGTACATCGCCCATGTTACGATCCGACAGACTGCCTGATTTAGTAGAGTATAGTGGACGTTTGAAGCTATTTATTCAACTATCTACTATAGTACGTAGGCAAGGTACCTGAGCAGTAGTAGTCCCTCATTTGAACTTGCAAGTTGAAGACCTGTTATACGCTTGATGTGTAGAACCGTTAGAGTGAAATACGACCGACATCTGAAACAGAGATAAACAAAGTAAGGACGCGAGTCGCATCTTGACACACAGGGCGGCGCTAATACTGTTGGAGGTTCGTCACGTGCATGGTGATTGGAAATGGCCCAGTCCGCAGATCTTGTTAAGGCCATGACGAGTGTTTGCCTGTCTGAAATTGAGCCATGTGTGTTAACAACGCCAGAATGGTTCCCTGGTTCTCACTATTCGGTAATTCATGATCAATGGGAAACAAAAAGGCGACCCTCCTTCCCTACCGCAGGGGTTCTGGGTCTTCAGAAGCGGATTTCTTTGATATCCCCGACGAGCCATGTCTTGCGGTTGCGAAGCGGCAACTAAGACGCATTCGGACCTGGATTTTCTTCGCAGTCTTCATCATTCTGATACTCTGGTTTCGCCGTGAAGCCCCTTCGTCTTCTCCTGTTTCGCATATCGACTATACTAAAGTCGATTGGTCGCGTTACGCCTACAGTCAGTATGCGACGTCGAGCGCATATCTGTGTAACGCCGTGATGGTGTTCGAAGCTCTGGAGCGATTAGGTAGCCGAGCGGATAGAGTTCTTTTCTATCCCGAAGACTGGGATCTGTTCGTTGCAGATGACCATGACAGGGACAGCCAGTTGCTAGAGCTCGCCAAGGAGAAGTACAAGGCGTTGCTGGTACCTATTAGTGCGGAAATGATCAAGGCTGGAGGAGGTACGTGAGTCCGGGTTCAGAACCGCAATTCGGCTTTTCGTCAAAAGCAGAGCTGGTCTAACTCTGATAACAATCGACACAGGCTCTGGCGAATCTTGGGATAAGAGTATTGCGAAACTGCTCGCATTCGGCGAAACAGAATACGATCGCGTCATACACATTGATTCCGACGTTACCGTTCTCCAGAGTATGGATGAACTCTTTTTCCTCCCACCAGCCAAAGCCGCTATGCCTCGGGCTTACTGGGCGCTCCCGGATACAAAGCAACTATCGTCCCTGCTGATCGTGATTGAACCCTCTTATCGCGAATTCAAAGCCCTCATGGAGAGTGCTCAGCCAGCCCTCCACGGTCAAGTGGAAGTTGATTCGAATGAGACACAGAGATATGATATGGAGCTGTTGAATAATCGCTATGCAGATTCGGCCTTGGTGCTTCCGCATCGGCAGTACGGCCTAGTTACCGGCGAGTTCCGCAAAAAAGATCACCGAAATTTCTTTGGAAATGACTATGAGACTTGGGATCCTGACAAGGTCCTGGCAGAAGCCAAACTTGTGCACTTCTCTGACTGGCCTTTACCAAAACCCTGGGTGCTTTCAAACCAGAAGCTGCTTGCTGAGATTCTACCCAAGTGTGACTATAAACCGGGCACAGTGCAAGAAAGGGGGTGCCGTGATCGGGAGGTATGGAAGTCACTCTACCAAGACTTCCGTCAAAGACGAAAGGTTTGCGCAAAGATTCGCACGATTCATACAATATTTCGCTAATCTGGTTTATATAGGACATTTGTAAACTACTTAGTTACCCTGCTCCCGATTGGCCTCCAATAGAGAGGCCTCACTAGGACCATCTCCTCGGCTTTTTACGGATTCTTCTGTAGCTATCATATTTTCATTCGCGACATATGGAACGGCGTTCAGGGTCAGGCATACGCAGTGCCAATTTGCTTTGTTACATAGACCAATCATCATCCAATGTATATATCCAGACAACGGATCTTTGGTGCTTTTTTGTGAATTCAATTCGACAGTTACCGCTACCAAAGAAGCAATGCAGACAATCTGACTGTATTGTACCTTCTAAGAAGGGCAAAACAAAAATAAACCACCGAGGTGAATGCAAGAGCTGTTAACTCTCGGATATTGAGTGAGTATAAACTTAGTGGACAAGAACGACCACGAGCAAGCTTGCCCGGCTGCTCGAAATGACCGGGTGGCACAGAACTTGAAGGCCCTCCGAAACCTGCAAAGTCGGATAGCATATGGTGATATGTTGATTAATATGGTTTAGTATTGATAGCCATGCGTAGTATGGAGGTACCAGTTGCAGAGGCCATAAGACTCTTGTTGACTATCTTGTGGGCGGTAAGTCACTAGGAAGTGAGCTAAAAGTCAGAATCACTGGCTCTGTAGGCACAGCCAGCGTGGGGTATGATCGAAACCGTTTGGATATAAGCTTAACAAGTACAGTGCCTGATGCGAAAGCGCGGAAGACTTGTTGATTTGAAGCAGAGCGTGTCGGCGACCCCAACCATGGCAAGTAGGCTTGACAGTTCTAGACGTTTGTTATTAGGATTGACGTTCAAGTCTCCTGCTGCGAATCTGTCATGCATGCCAGGGCACTTATAAGTCCCCAGGACCAGGAGTATTCGTCACCACCGCCGCAAGGAGGATATCACCGCAAGAATACGGCTGCAAGAACCATGCGGCACGTTTTCAAATGACAGCAGTCCAACAACGATTGGGAGCTGCGCGTATTGAAGGCAAGATCTAGCACTCAAGATCAATCATCAACATTCAGCTCAGGTAACCCATTGCCTTCCTCCACCACTGCCAGATACCTCGCTGCTCCATAATACTCCCAAATTCCTTGACGGACTCAACTTCAGATAGTCCTACGTGCGGTATAGTTGGAGTATCTGAGCTTTGAGAACGTCTGTCTGACTTCGAATATCCGGTTTGATCGTCTCTTATTACCGCTCCTGGCCGGCTAACAAGCTGGAAATCCTTGTAGCGCAGGTTACGCACCACATCGACCCACGACTCCACGGAGTTCATATCCCGAGATTCAACATACATGATCCCTGGACAACCGCCAGAGCGGAGGAGTACGAAACAGTTGTGCGTGTCAGCTGCTCGTTTCAAGGCAGACACTTTTTTACGAGATGTGATGTGATGGGTCCGGATAAGGGCATTGTGGAGCATCTTGACCATTGGAGGCCATCAATTAGAGGTAAGTAAGCGGTCGTGTCGCTGGAGACAAGGAAATGTAACAGATATTAAGTGCAAGGAGGGAACCTTGGGGGCTCAAAAACATGATGGTTAAAAAAGGCTCAGGGTTGTTTGTTTGATGCTGCCATCTTTCACCGCCCTGATTCCACCATATGGAGATATGACGTCACAGATAAAACGATAAGGGGTACAACTAAACTAAACCATTTCTAGCGTAGTAGGAATAGTATAGAGTATATGCGACATGTTTCCAACATCCTATGGAATCATGGACTAATCGGTAGCAAGACTCAGACACGACTGTTCATTATTGACTGCTATATCTTTCTCATGGCCGTTGTCAACATTGGGAGGGATGTATAGTCTATATGATGACGTCAAACTTAATGACCGAAGGCGAAGGGGAGAGACATCTAGCTACACTCATCTGAGTTTCTGAAGCGAGCATCAGGATTGAATATGCAGAGTTGACTTTGAATTGCTGGATCTAAGTAGTAAGTCGCCTAAGGACATAAATGTACCATATATCTAAGGATGAGCGAACAAGAGTGCAGCTAAGGGATATTCCTAGGTCAGGTGCTAAAAAGAGTCTGCCTTATGGGATCTATGTTTGATCCTGAACAGAAAGGAGGCTCGATGGCAGCACTAAAACAGAGCTAAATATAGAGCCAAGGGTCAATTGGACCCGCGATTACAGTGCATACTCCTCCGCGAGCCTTGGTATATCTTCTTTCGAATGCTTAATGCACCTATTGCATCATTGGAACGGAACACCGGAGTCGAATTCCGACATGCCCTTCTTCTGTTGCTGCTCTCTACAAATGGAGATAATCTCCGTTCTTCAGGTTGGAAAAGTGTGGTATTGAATTGACCGGGCTTCAGCCAGCCATTCTCGGGGAACGGTTACGCTATTGTGATGACCTTTTCGTCGTGAGCCATCCTCACTAGAGCCTCTTTCGCGCTCCCTAACCATGATGGCCGGCAAGTATTGTTGATGATATACCTTATACTCGTGATACGTGGACTGTATGTCATGATGATTGTTCGGGGCTGCATTTCCGTGACGGTGGCCTATATCAAGGCTGCACTGTTTCCCACATTTACCCTCTGGAACCAAACATATTCAGACTTTTGGACATTCTCGAAGCATTGCATCTAAAATAAAGCAGAGGAACTTCTTCACCTACAGCAATCATGTCTGAACAAGCTAGGGCGATCATCTCTGAAGTCTCGGGTCATGACCTTGATCAATGGCTACGGCCATCTACATTTACGAACGAGCTAGAAGAGGTAAACCCGTGTCCGTTGGGAGATCCTGGATTGCTATCATTGCATTTCCCTTTTGAAAACCCAAGGCTTATATTTCTCAGTCTATTAGAGGTCATATTCACGAAGAATTGACAAGCTGGATGTTTTATCGAAAGCTCGCAGCAGACTGTTCGCGAGCCAACGTTGCTCTGCACGGATTTGCCATGTATGTCACCTAATAGTTCCTCCCTAGGTTGGGAGCTGGCCTGCAATACTGGATTATTGACCTCATTCCGTCAATCAGGCTTTGGCACAGGAGCGCTAAGGAGTGCTTGATCGATATGGAATGGCTAGAGAAATATCTGATTATCCGCGGAGGTCGGTGTAAGCCAACTAACATCGAGGCTCCGAAATATGAATGGCCTGATTCACCAGTCGAGCCTGTTGGCCCTTGCCGGGAGGCCTTCAATGTCCAAAGAAAGCTTTTCGTGGACTTGGAAAAGCTGTGTACTTTGGCTGAGAAATGCCAAGATACCGCCATAGTAAACGCGATCGAGTCGCGCTTCTTGCGGAAACATGCGAAGCATTTAAAGAACATGGGCGATCTCCTACAACAAGTGACCCGAGTGTCAAAGCAGCCCGGACTAGGCCTATACCATCTCGACGCAGAATTGCGTCATAATAATGGCTGCATCCCCTGGATGTCTATGAACGATCCTGATATCATCGAGGAAGGAATCAGGGCTGTGACAAAGAAGATCAGCGGGGGACTGGCGCTTCAGACACAACATGAGGGAACCAAACTCGCATCGAAGGAGGCAGGACACTGTTAGAGAACGCTATGTCGATGGCTCGTCCAGAGTACATTCGCTGACGTAGGCCTACGCCTAAAGATGTGAGACAAGAGCGGGACGAAGCTCGAGGTTAATCTAACGCCTTGCAGCCCTAGCTTTGGTTGTTTTACCTTGGTTGCTGGGATTTGTGTTCGTTTTTGCATTTCCGTGTCTCAAGACTAGAGCAGACAGTGAATTCAAAAGGCTTGTGACCAAGGAAAGTCAATTACGTAGAGTGATAGAGTGATATCATACTGGAATGATCCACCTTGTAGGCCAACAAAGAATATGCGAAGATGACTTTTATTTCTCCCTCCCGGCTTTCTTCGGATTCATATTCACCTTATACTACTGTATTCCATTTGGTTTCAGACAAAGCTGAGCTAACGACCAACAGCACCATACCAGCAGAGACCCAGAATACCGCCAATGAAGATCGCGATCGCTGGAGGCACCTTGAACCAAGCATGCTCCGCATAAGTAACAGTTGCAACAACGACCCACCATGGCTCAAGAGCAAGACTCTGACCATTACTGGCTTGGGGTGTCAAATATCCAATCTCCCACAGCCTGTATACAGCAGTGAAGACCAGACCCACGGCGGCAGCATTGACTCCTCTAAGCCAGTCGACAACCCACTTTCTCTTACGGAGCACTCTCCAGAAACTCTGCACAGCAACGGCCAAAGTGATACCAGGCAGGAAGATGCCGATGTAGCCAAGGAAAGCGCCGAATACAGTCGGGAACTGGGACTTTTGAAGCGCGAGAGCTCCAAGAAAGACAGCAAAATTGAAGTTGGGGCCGGGAAATGCTTGAATAAGAGCCAGACCAATCAGGAAATCTCTGCCGGATACCCAGCCAGGATCAACAACGTAAGAACGCAGAAGAGGAATCACCACGGGACCTCCTCCGAAGATGATTGTTCCGGCCAGATACATGTTAGCGAACAAGTCCAGGGCAAGTGGTGGGGAGTTGATGACCGCTCTTGCCACCAAAATTGCAATAAAGGAGGCTGGTTTAGCGTCAGCATGGCTCATGGCTAGATATGAAAAGCTGGAGGATGAGCGAGGAAGGGAGGAACATACCAAAGAAGACGACGCAGACTGTGATACCGACACGGATGCGGATGATATGATCATGAGAAGCGCTGACTTCCAACGACTCGGTTTGCGGATCAGAAACAGTTTCTGGAAGAGATGCTGCCTGTCCAGTCTTCCGGGACCGGACTGTGCCTTGATTAGAAGGAGTGCTGCGCATCTGGCTGCCTTGTTGCTCTTGAAGCTCCCTTTCGTTAGGAGCACCAAGTTCCTGCCTTGCCTCTTCGGGGTGGCTGTTTCGTCGTCTCCATTTAGCACTGGTTTTACGGATGTACTGGCTCATCCAACCGTCCCAGACAACGACTGACAGACCACCAAGAACAATGAGAAGCGGAAAGTACCAAAGAGCATTGTAGCAAAGGCCGGCACAAGCGCCAAAGATGACTAGAATGCGGGTAAGCTTATCCTTTATTGCCTTTTCCGCTAGCTGGACGGCTGCCAGAGCAATGATTCCCACGGTTGAAGCATTGAGGCCAGAAAGGAATGCATATGCAATTTCCGGCAGAACGTCATTCATATTTTGTACACCGAGGGAGAGTGCATACATGCCAACTGCTCCGGGAAGACTAGACTAGATATTAGCTGCGCTGTTCGTTGCGTGTCGCCTCGAATGATGCATGGAAGATAGAATAATGTCGAGAGCTCACCTCCATATAAGGAAAGCAAACACAGCTGGAATGAAGCCTGCATGCAATAAAGTCAAGCAGAAAAGCATCTTCGTGCTCGCAGGGCCGGGAAGAGCTTGACAGATGGCAAAGAGTTCTTGATACTACAAGGTCATTCCGATCAGCCTATCGTACCCATCTTCGCTGGTTTCAGCACTAACTGTTTGCTCATCCGCCCATTTCTCCTGTCCTCTTTTACCTTCAACAAACTTATCGTGAAAGATCTGGAAATGGACCGGCGGTCCTCCAAAAGCTGTGAAACCCAGATGCCATGTTCGTAAGAACACATCGCTCAATCGGCTAGAAAGACTTTTTTTACGTTGCTCCGAAGCTGCCCTCTCTTGTACGCGCTGGTTCAATGCGCGGAGCGAAGAAAGGTAGCGCGAGAATGGCGGCGGCAGCTGCATCCTTGTTCTATCCTAACCAGCGATGTGTCAGTATTCAGTTGGTAATAAAGTATAAATATAAATACTGATATCGTCGCAGTCTCTCCCTCCTTTTAAGCATAAATTTCACAGACCCATACCTATTTTACACCCCGTATGATATAGTCCCTTGGCAGCCCAGAAAACTGGCCATTCATAAGAGAGGAGTGTGTCACGCCGCTTGTCACAATTTGCCAAGATACTTGGACCGGGAAATGCATAAACTTGTCAGGGTAATAAGATTCTGGATATGAAGCCTAGACTGACCAGTACGTCGTCGGGACGCCTTTTTGGCCTAGTGGTATTATACATCTACAAAATTCTATATGAGCTCCCTTTTTCTCCGAGTGTTTATGTACCGGATCATTTGACTGACAACAGATACCCTAAGGATTGTCCATATGGCAATCCAGATTCTGGCAAAGCAAGGCAGCGCTGAACCCCCCAATTTCCGATTCAACACTTGCTCATAGTTGAAGGGATGTGGAATTGTATAAAAAGGCAGCACCTCAAGTCCGAAACCATGGCATTCTCCACGTTCCAGATAAAGATAAGCAGCGAAAATAGTCTACCGAGTCTTCACTCTCAGAAGCAACCAAGGTGCCCCTCTAAGTCCCCTTATCTCCTACCAGAATAACACTATAAAAACTACAATGCGTTTCGCCAGCATACTCGCTACCATCCTGTTGAGCGTCACCTAGCCTCCGCCCAGTGCAATACCCGCAGCTCCTGTGACCTGTCCCACGGGCAACGATGATGACTGCCTGCGAGATTGCTGGAACCAAGGTTTCCGGGGCGGCCGCTGCCGCCAAAAACATTGGTTGTCCAGGGGGGCACCAATTGCAGATGCTAGGGTACTGAACGGTAAGCGCAGTGATGAGGTGATCGATGGCGATGAGTCCTTGCATGAGCTCCTGATTAACATAGGTCGCAATGATGTTTTTGAAGAAGGTGGAATGCTAGAGAGCCTTTAGATAAGTGCAGCATCTGCTGCGGTGTCCTGAACCTTCTGCAAAATGCTGTACCTTTGACCCGTACCCATAGGAGAGTCCCTCCTATTAGATAATAAGAGCCTATATTTAGATTCCCATCCCTAATCTATGATGCTTATGCACATCTTGAAATAATATGCTGATTCCATACCCAACGTTAGTCATGATTAGACATCCGCTATATACTACAGCTCTGGTCAGACGTGCTCACGTGTGGTTATCTATATGATGCAGGAAGTTCCAAAGGAGATCCATGGTGCAAATGGACTATGTCCAAGCTGACGGTCACTGCGGTGGTTGCTCAGCCCCAGAGTCTCCAGAAGGTCTGGCACAGTTATCAGAGCAGAGTTGGATGGGCAAACCTTGTGCTGGGTGCTAAGAGTAGGCACAATAGGCATTGGACTAGTAACAATCTGCCCTAGAATGGCCCAGACTATATCATTGTTTAAATTTCCTTTGCTCTGATCATGTTGATACGGATGTTTGGAATACTGAAACACTTCAACCGCGTACGAAGTAGCTGAGGTCGTTCATTTTTGCTGGGTCTGATCAGGTTCCAGCGCCACCTGCTACTATAGAAGGTTCATGTGCTAACATTCAGAGTCCGACGGCATAGCACGAGATGAGATCAGTACCAGGTCTTCGGTAATAACGATTGACAAGCAAGGGAAACTATCACTCAACCGTCGTAATAACAGATACGGTGATTTCCAAAGGCTCCAAGGAGAGAAGCTCAGCTTGCAACACAGGATACCGATTGTGGTGCCCACAGATTCAATGCGGATGACCTCCGATACATCTATTGTGAAAGGTAAAGTCAGCTCTGTTCTTTCGAGCCTCGTGTATACAATTCAATTGTGTCTTTGAGAGGGCCATCCAAGCAGAAAGCGAAGGAGCCAGAGAAGGGAATGACGAAAGGTTGCTTACTCTGATACTTCAGAACCTGGTGGTCACCCAGCTTGCTGCATGACAATTCTATCACACTTGAAGGATGCATGATCATACAGTGTCCTGTATCCGAAGAGACTATGTTGTGCAGTAATATGCGTACATACGAGAAGAAGACAGTTTCAGAAGAGGAAGAATTCAGCGGAAGATATGCAAAAGCTGGCGGATTGACCTACCAGCTCACGCACGGTCGAGGCATGACGCAGGGCGTGGAGTGTCTGGCTGGGGCAAGGATGCAACAAAACACATGCGCATCCCCAGGCCACCGACATCCATCTTCTCATCATCGACGCCTACTTTGTTTCCATACCTGCTCCTACTCCCTCCACTCATTCGTATCTCTTTCTACAATGGGTAGTCTTCTCGATTTACCTGCGGAAATTCTCCTCTTCATCATCGGATTCTTTGAGTCAGCTGAAGACTGGCCAGTCCTTCTCTCCCTTTGCCTAACCTCCCGCCAGCTGTACGCAGCGACCCAGCGGATACTTTTCAAAACATACCTGAATGGACTTCACTGTCATTGTTGTCACAAGACCAGCGACAGCAGAGATGGTTTGTGTTCTCTACTAGCCTTCACTCAAACTCTTCTTTCTCGACGCGACCTTGGATCCTGCGTTCGTCAGATAATCGTAAACACCTCAGCCTGGGAATCCCGGGCGCCTGAAAGATGGTCGAAGACTCTCACATCAGAAACCATAGCTCTACTAGCTGATGCGGTTCAAGGTCTTTGCGTGAAAAACAAGGCGGTGTTCCTCTCATCTATAGTGAGGGCGAAAGTGTCTCCTTTGATTGTACTACTTTGTACTCACGCACCAAATCTTGAACATCTTCATCTGACGCTAGGAGAAGAAGACTGGAAAGATCTGAGATCTCCATATATGCCTTCGATACGAAAGAGCCTGGCTTCTCCGTATCTGTCAAAGTTGAGGAGCCTCCATATTGGAGGAACTTGGGGCCAGATGAATATCATTCAGGCAGACACCTTGTCCCTCTTCTTGAGTTCCCCGCGCCTCGAATCTTTTTCCCTTTCCCTCCTGGATGTACAGGGCGCTGGTGACTCAGGCTTCATGCACTCATCGCAGTCCCTCAACATTGCATCAGTCTCCCTTACTCGGACGTGTTTAGATACGAACCTTCTGACAACCCTCATATACGCATGCAAGGGTCTCAAAACATTGATCTACGAGATTGATTCTGAGACTCCAAGTCTTGTTGAACCTTCAGACCTCGCTGCCATCCTCAATTCACAAAGTGAAAACCTTGAATTTATCATTCTTGATCTGGATCTGCGGGGGTGGGGGCTACACTGGGACGACTATCCGAAGATTGAGTCCTTCGCCTTGTTTATCAACCTCCAGCACCTAGAGATCGAACAGTGCCTCTTAACCGACAACCCAGAATTACCCGACTCACTGGGGCATTTGGTCATTCGTGCCTGTGAACACCCTGTGGCAAGGTTGATGACAAATTTGACAAAACGCAGCTTCGACAGCCTAGATTCTCTCGCGTTGGTCGTGTTACAGCCTCAGTCATCACCACCTAATGGAATGTTCGGTCTCTCAGAAAGATTCGACAGTGATGAAGATGTACATTCAAACCTCCTGTATCGGTCCGCATTCAAACGAGCCTGCAGGCGACTAAGGAAAATAGTTCGCGAGGCATGCTTCGACTTTGATATACGGTGCGAAGAATGGGTTTTGTTTGAGGAAGGTCTTCTTTGAGTGGATCTATGAAGTAATCCTACGGCTGAAACAAACACAAGGACAGATTGTACTTTTCAAGAAGCGCGAAAGCAGCGCAAAGATATTGTGGGTTGTTGATTTTGTGCTTTTGCATGAAAATTCAATGTTGACATTTGCTTTGTAAATTGTTTAAGCAGGCTGAACTGGCCTTAGGACGGGAAGAATCTCATCTTAGATACAATGGTGCATCTTCAATAATTATGCAAAGAGAGTAGAATCTATGAAGGAAATTGATCGAGTCTAATGATTGACCTCTCGTCGGACGCTGTAAACATATATAATAGCGGGTTCCGCGGGGTCCGGCGAACGAATTGCCCAACCCCAAGTCTTCCGATATCCGAATGTCCCGCCCGTTGGATGTGTTCCTAAAAACAAAAAATTATCATCAGGTGTCATGTTCATGATTCATCCGTATGGGTCTTTCTATCCCTGAACGGTGCAGCCTTAGCCCCGAGGCGCGAGTCTCGGAGACTCGAGTCCTGATTTGAACGGGGTATGGGACGGTGGGGAACAACGCGTGGCGCAAGTGCGAGTCGAAGAATCGTCCACCTCTCGTCTTGGCTGCCTTTTTGGTAGTCATGACCATCAGCAGTTCCCATTGTTATCCACATCTCTAACCTACTTTCCTCTGTATAAGGCAGTTAGGCTTATCTCAGATTTTTCTCATCCGACCTGCCAAGAATGGACACAGTGCAAAATCGGGCTGTCTCTGTCTTGTTCTCCGTGATCTAGCAAATAGAGGACTTGGTTGCCTTGCAAAAGGCCCAGTTAGCACTCCACTATACGCCGAAGGTATCAATCTGTTGTTGAATCCATAATGATGAAATATACACCTCTGGTATATCGAGGCTTGGCTTCCTCTTTGGTAGGAAGAGCGCAATATGCGTGCCTCTTGCAATTTTCTCGATGACATACGATGAATATAAATGATGTTTCCCCGTTTCTGAAACTGTCTTTTCTTCCCGGTCAGACGCGAAGGTCTTTTTTGTACCGACAAGGCTGTTGCGCTCCAAAAGTTTGTTCGGCATGCCAGCCCACCTTCCCCAACACCTTGGTGGTACACCGGTTGACGCCTCTCATGAAGTCAGAACTCAAGCGGAGGTGGCTTCAAGATCGCATGTTCTTTCATCACGAGAGGATGAGGATGCCATTGCTGAGATTCATCGCACCCTGACAGGACGGAGTCACCTGGGAGTTGGTCAACATCCGGAGCCCCATTCCTCGTTCGACAACTTCTTGGAAGCAGAACTTCGAGCTGGAAGGAGAAAGTCGAGTCTTGGTGTTTGCTTCCAGTCAATAACAACATGGGGAGCTGGTGAAGCTCATACGACTGTGAAGACATTAGGAACAGCTCTGTGGCGTACCCTAACACTACAAGATGTCTATGAATGGACAATACAGCCCCTGTTTTCGCCTAGAAAGCCCCAAGATGGACGCCCTCTTATTCGAGATTTTTCTGGCGTAGCTCGGACCGGAGAAATCATGCTGTAAGCCTTTATACCCTTTGTTGCTCGCATATGTCTTAGGAAGATTGAAAGGATAGCCTAATTCCCCTTAGAGTTTTAGGCAGACCGGGAGCCGGGTGTTCAACGTTTCTTCGAACAGTTGCTGGCTACCATTCTTCTTTCCTAGGGGTGACCGGGCATATCGATTACTCAGGCCTGACTTTGGAGGATGTCACGAAGTACTACCGCGGCGAGGTGATCTATGTGCCAGAGGACGATGTGCATTTTCCCACTCTCAACGTCCAGCAAACACTGGAATTTGCTCTTCAGAGTAAGACGCCCAAGAGGTATCGAGAGCGAATCCCGCGATATCTCGAGATCTACGGCAGGGTTTTCGGTATGTCCCATACCATGAAGACCCTCGTGGGGAACGAGTATATTCGTGGTGTCTCTGGAGGAGAACGAAAACGAATCTCTATAATCGAATCACTTGCAACCGATTCCTCAGTCGTGTGCTGGGATAATTCTACTAGAGGCCTAGATGCCTCGTCGGCGCTGGACTACGTCCGCAGTCTTCGGATTATGACTGACACATGCGGAAAGGCGACCCTACTGACCTTGTACCAAGCGTCTGACGCCATTTTTGATTTGGTTGATAAGGTTCTGCTCATTGACGAAGGGCGAATGCTCTATCAAGGTCCAGCGTGCGAAGCGAAAGGGTACTTTGAGAATCTGGGCTACCAATGTGCGGAAATGCAAACCGTATCCGATTTTCTGACCAGCATTACAACCCCTGAGCGACGGAAGTTCCGGCCTGGTTGGGAAAACCGCGCCCCAAAGGGAGCGATTGAACTAGAGGATGCATTTCGAAAAAGTGCGGCTTTCCATCGAATACTGGAAGACATTCGGAACTATGAGGAAAAGCAGGCTGGCGTTCAAGGATTGAGAACATCGCAATCGGATTGCGATCGTGGGAGCCTGAAGGAATTCAAGAGCACGATACGAACCGAAAAGTCTCGTTTTGTCTCCCCCAAGTCTCCGTACACCATCTCCCTGTTTCGGCAAGTGGTTCTGTGTGGAAAGCGGCAGATGTGGCAGGTGAAAGGCCATATTTCGCCATTATTGATCAAGCTCATTTCATGTGTGATTTATGGTCTGCTGATTGGCTCAATGTTCTATGAGCTACCAGAGAACACCGATGGCATGTACTCGCGTGGAGGTGTGATATTCTACTCCTCTATTTTGCTTGCTTGGCTTCAAATGTCCGAGCTAGAAGAAGCAATGCAAGGCCGGGATATACTCAGTCGCCAAAAGAAGTTTGCCTTTGTACGACCAAGTGCCGTATGCCTGGCTAGGGTTCTTGCGGACCTTGTCCTGGTCTTCCTTCTCGTGCTCTTGTTTCTGATTGTTGTCTACTTCCTGGCTGGATTGAAAGCAAGTGTATGTTCCATGCGGACTTCTTGTTGCACAGTCCACTAAGACCTGAATCTTTAGGCCGGATCCTTTTGGATTGATTTTCTCTTCATTTACCTGTGCACAATCTGTCTGACTGCCCAATTCAGGCTGTTTGCTGCTGCATCATCGAACTTCGAAGTCGCATTGCGCTACAGCGGGGTCTCTGTGCTGTTTTGCATCGTCTTTGGCGGCTATGTGCTTTCTGTGGACAAGATGATGAGTAACGTTCCTTGGGTAGGGTGGATAGCGGTAAGCGCCATCCGGAATAACCTTTTAAGGCGATAACGAAGGTCTAACGAAAACCAGTACACTACGCCGGCGCTATATACATACGAAGCAATGATGGCGGCAGAGTTTCATAACACCAAATTCTCATGTGCGCCGAGCGCAGTTGTACCTTCAGGGTACACCTATAATAATGTTGTTTATCAAACTTGTGGTATTTCTGGTAGTCAGCCAGGGACAACTACGGTTGATGGCGATCATTATTTAGCCGTGCATTACGGTTTTTATTACCGGAATGTGTGGCGCAACTTTGGGATCCTATGCCTTTTTACACTTGTTTACATTGCCGCTACATGCTGGCTGAGTGAAGCTCTTGACTGGGAGCCAGGCAGCACCGGGCCAATCCAATACCGAAAGCGCGCCAAACGCAGCCAGTGCAATTTCAAGACTAGCCAGGACGAAGAGAACGGTCCTGTACAGGATCTTGGAAGTGCCCCGCCCCCAACCCAGCCTTCTTGCCAACGGCCAGTTCAAGCTGTCAAAGGTACTTCTTCAACGTTTACGTGGAAGAACCTTGAACTCGAAGTCCAATGTGGGAAAGAGACTCGGAAGCTGTTGGATGACGTGAATGGCTACTGCAGACCCGGGACGCTGACGGCTCTTGTAGGAGCCTCTGGGGCGGGCAAATCAACTTGTAAGATACCGCGAACCTGCTTTCGCACTCAAGTTTACCGAATTACTGACACTATGGAAGTATTGACTGTTCTCACGCAAAGACAGGCATCAGGGACATTGTCTGGCAACATGAGCGTGGATGGACATCCCGTTGACGAATCTTTCAAACGCAATATCGGATATTGCCAGCAGATGGATGTTCATGACGAGTCTAGCACTGTTCGAGAAGCTCTTGAGTTTTCCGCACTGCTTCGTCAGCCTGTATGTGTCCGGAAACAAGATAAGCTCTCTTACGTGGATACCGTCTTGCATACCCTTGAACTGGTTGACTTCCAGAACGCCATCATCGGATCTCTGGATATCGAGAAGAAGAAGAGGGTCACTATCGGAGTGGAGCTCTGTGCGAAACCTGAGCTACTGCTCTTTTTAGATGAACCCACCAGTGGCCTGGGAAGTCAAGGCGCATCGAGCATTGTGTCTCTTCTGCGGCGCCTGGCCGACCAAGGATTAGCCATCCTTTGCACCATCCATCAAGCAAACCAAGAGCAATTCGAACAAGTGAGCCACAACAATCCATGTCGCTGGTGATGATTGGTGGGTTGCTAAAATCAATAGTTTGACAGAGTCCTGGCCCTCAGCCCCGGCGGACGAACTTACTATTTCGGTGAAATCGGAAGATCCGGACGTTGCATATTTGATTATTTCAAGAAGTATGGCGACCAGCCCAAGCAAATCACCAACGCAGCAGACTACTTGATTGAAGTCGTTGTCGGGGGCATCAGGGATACCGACTATAAGGTGGACTGGGCAGACATATGGAATCGATCCGCTGAGGCTGACTCCCTCAAAAAGGAGATCTCCAACATCCACAGGGGGAGGTCACTAAATACTGAATGTGACAGCACGAAACAGACTCATTCTATGCCGCCCCTGTATTGTCAGATCAGCCTTTTGACGCAGCGCACGCTTCGGCAGTACTGGCGGAGCCCCGAATACCCCTATTCGCGGCTTTACGCATCGTTCTTCCATGCATTGATTAACGGATTGACATATTTGCAAATCGGAAACAGCTCTACAGACCTGCAATCGAAAGCATTCTCATGTTTTCTTGTTCTGATGCTGGTGCCGGAGTTCATCAATGCAATTTCCATGCGATTCATTTTAAACCGTGATATCTGGAAGACCCGGGAAGGACCCAGTGGAGTGTATTCCTGGGTTGCATTTTGCACCGCGCAGATAATCTCGGAAATACCGTACGCGATAATCAGCGGAGTGGTATTCTACGTGTTGTATTACTTCCTCGTTGGTCTTCCTCTGGGGTTTGCAGCTGCTTATACGTTCTTGATGTTCTTTCTTTTTTTCCTTTTCGCTACGTCCTGGGGTCAATGGATCGCTGCTTTAAGGTGAGTGTCTCGGATCAGTCTTGTGGGAGATAAAAAGAGGTACGTGGCCGTCTGACAACTATCCAGCGCGGATTCAATGGTGGCTGCTACTCTTATGCCATTTTTCATCATCATGTGCGAGCTGTTCAATGGCATCTTGCAGCCACACAAGAACATGCCTGTGTTCTGGAAGTACACGATGTACTATGTCACGCCGTTCACTTACTGGATAGGTGGGGTATTAACGTCTGTTCTACGTGGTATGCCCGTTGTCTGCAGTCAAGATGAATTAGTTGTTTTCGAGAGCCCGCCCAACATGACGTGCGGCAAGTATGCGATGGCCTGGTTGTCCAGTACGGGCAGCGGTTATCTCTCAAATCCAGATGGTCGTGGCCACTGCGGATACTGCAAGTATAGTCGAGGTGATGATGTGAGTCTTATTTGGTCCCGAATTAAAGGAAAGGTTGCTAACTCCACCAGTATCTCTCGGAGATCGGTCTAGACGAGTCCAAAATCTGGCCTTATTTTGGTATATTCACCGCATTTGTCATCTCAAATTACCTCATGGTCTATGTACTGGTTTATGTGCGCTCGGTTATGAAGCCCTTGTGGCGTTGACAGCGGAGGGTGTCCACTGTCTTCTGTCAACAGGATTATTTCTGACTGACTCGTTCCTGCGAGGGCACTCTTTTTTGGATTTTTTGTTTTGAATATAGCATTGTAGGCCAACACAGTATGACTATGGAACATTGTCCTGAAAGTGATACTGAATTCACTCGCGCTGCCTGTTCATAGGGTGAGGAGTAAAGCCCAGCTGGAGACCTGTAACTGGATCGTTTGTATAATTTAATAAATAGGGTTGACTGGCCAAAGAAGGAACAATCTCGCACTCAGGACAAACAATGTCATCCTAATTCATAACTGCTATGCAATAATGCGAGCATCCATTCAGCGCTGACAGGACCCTGAAAGTCCGAAGGCGGACTTTAT
This sequence comes from Aspergillus lentulus, assembly GCF_001445615.1. Taxonomy (NCBI): domain Eukaryota; kingdom Fungi; phylum Ascomycota; class Eurotiomycetes; order Eurotiales; family Aspergillaceae; genus Aspergillus; species Aspergillus lentulus. The sequence goes on from NW_028322112.1 coordinate 1,201,056, forward strand.
TACTGTAACCGGCACATCCGAAGGGAATGCCGACTCCCGGAAACTACTGCCTTTAGTAACTCCGAGATGCAACGACAATAATCGCCGATTCCCTTCGCAGTCAGCATTACAGGCAACGACCATCAGGACAGTTCAAAATTCGATCAGACTGAGTCATCTTTAGGGGTACAGAGTCGATCAGATAAGCTCTTGGTGGGTCTAGTCTCCATGACTGTTGGACCATTACCAGTTATTCTAACATCGGCGACCGTTGAATGGCCCCTGAGCTAAGCATCACCGTGAAAACCACGCCTGCAGGGTCATAGGTCATCGACGTACTGATTCCGTCGCAATTCAAAGATGGACGCCGACGAGGAGTCGTCACCTCATATGGAGCAGTCAAGGTCATCGCCCAAATCCGCAGCACGTCGGCGCAGACCACCGCTGTCATGCACCGTGTGCAGACGGCGAAAGCTCAAATGTGATCGAGCATTGCCATGCAGCCAATGCATCAAGTCCAAGACTCCAGATCAGTGCATCTATGTAGGAACTCACGCTGGCTCGCTATCAAGAGTCCGACGCGCTGAAGATCGAGACACAACTGTCAATGACCGTGCTCGGGCGTCCGCAGATCGCGGCAGTCCTGTTTATAGTGGTGTCTATGTCTTCGACTCCAAGCACCAACCCTTTCCGACCAGGGCTACAAAGCCTAAAAGCCGCTCTGATGAGATGCAAGAGCTGCGTAAGCGAGTTCTGACACTAGAAAATGCATTGGCAAAGGCCAGCTCGATTCAAACTCCAGAGACCCTCGGGACCGTACCCTCGATCGTCTTAGAATCGGGACACCGTACAACGGGAGACGAACGCTATCTCAGCGAAGACATCAGATCTCTCCCATGGGCGTCCTTTCGGGGAAAAAAGTCTAACACTAGGTACTGTGGTCGCTCGCACTCTGTCTTGGCCCTTTCATTCGTAAGTTGCTAGCACTCCTGTCGGTTGGTGTATCCCTCCGGGCTAAGTTCTTGTAGTTTCGGGATGTGGGTGATTTCTTGAGGCAGCGCAAATCCAAACATAAGAAAGATTCCGAGTTTGGATCTCTGAAACAATTTCAGAAAGAAATGTGGCTCAAGCAAAGACAAGAACAGCAGCAACGTGTGCGTCAGGAGCAGGCTTCTTCTTTTGTGGACCTGCTTCCTCCTCGCCGAGTCGCTGATGAGCTAGTCCAGTTGTACTTGTCCAATTTTGAAACCACATATCGCATCCTGCATATACCAACCTTTCTGAAGCAGTATGAAGATTACTGGATTGCACCCCAGAACCCCGATATGGTTTTCTTGGCCAAGCTTTTGCTTTTGATGGCCGCTAGCAGTTGTTTTTACAGCCCGACAACAAAGATCAACGGCAAAGATTCAATTGCGAGTACTACAATACATTGGATTGAAGCTGTCCAGACATGGAGCGCAACGTCATTTGCGACTCGGAACACCAACTTTGATATGTTGCAAGTCCATTGTCTGCTGTTGATTGCGCGCCAAGCAATCGCTTTTGATGGGGATACCATTTGGATATCATCTGGCTCGTTAATACGATCAGCCATGTCCATGGGCTTACACCGGAACCCGTTGCGCTTTCAGAAGCTGTCTAGATTCTGGGCAGAAATGCGCCGCCGTTTGTGGGCTACCATACTAGAGTTAGACCTACAATCGTCGATGGATGGAGGGATGCCGCCAACGATTGACCTGGAGGAGTACGATTGCGATCCACCGTCCAACTATGATGACGCAGATCTGATCGAAAGTATGACAGAAGATCCCCCTCCCAAAGATCCCGACATCCTCACTCGGAGCAGCTTTCAGGTTCTACTTTCGCGTTCATTGCCCGTGCGAGTACACATAGCAAAGCTCGTCAATCGCCTGAGATTCACAATCTCGTATGACGAGGCTCTGCGCTTGAGCGAGGAGCTCATGCAGTCTCTGAATGATGCTTTGGAACTGTTCCCGAGCGACGGATATCCGTCGCATATACCGGGTGTTGAGAATCCCGCATTCACCAAGTCGTTTTTCATTTTCCTAATACGAAGGCATTTGCTAGCCCTCCATCGCCCTTTTTGCCTCAGTATCATGCGAACCCCCAAATTCTCCTACTCACGAAAGATTTGCCTCGACTCGGCTCTAGATATGCTCTCCTTGCTGGAGCCCCCTCTTGACGTTACCGAAGCACAGCCCCATCCTCACCTTGGACATTTGACCGGCGGAATGTTCCGTGAAGAGCTATTCCATGCGGCGATAATGGTGTGCGTGGAGCTAGTTCTGCAGGCTGACGAGTATTTGCGGTCAAAGTCCATGTTCTCAGGCCAAGGCAGCGTCTTAAGGTCTCTCAACGACATGGCGGAATCCCAGCAAGCTGTCATGGTACGTGCAGTTGAGAACACCCTTAATGTCTTCGGCAGTCGCATTGCTCCAGGTGGAAGGGGTTGTAAGCCGTACCTCTTCCTAAATCTCACACTTGCATCTGTCAAGGCGCGCTTGAAAGGGGAGGATCCCTTCATGATTATGGATCAAGCTGGTACAAACGCCATCAGAGATTGCCATTTACTGATGAGCGGGGTGCCTTGGGCCGACGTACGCAAGCAAGATGAAAACAGCACAAAGGAAGTGAGTGGTTGCAGCTTCGCAACACAGCAGCTATTACTAATTCGGGACTAGGCCAGTATTTCAACGCCTGGGCTCACTGCGGGTACGCCTCTCGATTTGCCCTTTGACCCTATGTCTTTCGTCCCTAGCTCCATGGAGGACATTTCGGTAAGACCCTGTGGCAGATGGTTGAATCGACTTAGAAGCTGACAAACTAGCCGATGGACTTTGGAACCCTTTTCGACATGGCCGACTATGGAGCTCCCGAAATTTGGAATAACGATTTCTTCTCCGGGCTTTAAGCAACTAGCGTGCATGAAGGAAGGTGTTTATGAATCAAGGAGTTAACTTGCGATCTTCGACTGGGAAATTTTCAACTAGCTTAATATACAGAAACCGCTCGGTTAGGTCCCATGATAGATGAAACAAAGCTTTCCTCGCCTGCGATACAAGTCAGTCATCTCGGCAGGGGAAGCTACTGTGCACTGATACCGAGTATAAAAGTTGGGCAATCATAGGCTCCAGCAGCTCTTTTACACCATCGAGTTCTGCATATATTTCGTTCAGTATAGTCGTTGCCTCACAAGGGCCCTCGGGCTATGTCGTTGCTTCGTCCCAAAGAACATTTTTCTTCACCACTGATGATTATTATCATAAATGATGAAAATGCCGTACAGCTGCACACAATACCAGGGTTTGAATAATATCCCAGGAGAAAGGCGTTTGGTGTCTGACTGTTGACGCATGCTGTCGCAGTCGCCGCCGCGGCTCCAGCAGCTATAGCGATTGCGACGTCATTCGACGGTATTCTCTGCCCTCCGTATGCGCACTAATGAGTCAATGACAAGACTATCATGATTGAAGGGATGATATAATCATCACCGTACAATGCTTGTTTCATGCACATGTGAACCTTCATTGGTGGAACTTCTTTGCTAATCCCTGTACCCCAACGGAGGAAATATCGCGCAAAACACGAGCGCTCGATGCTTGAAGAAATTAGCTTGTCCTTGAGTCAGTGTCCCCCAGCTCTCCCCGCATAATGCGGAGAAGCATCAAAAGACTTCGCTCTGGCAGTCGCAATGGACGGATTTTATAGGCGGATAAACTCTTTTCTTGCGTCTTACAGGCAGTCCCTCTAGCTCATGGTCCGGGGAAAGCCAAGCACTGGGGAAAAATGGCAGAAGGTCTGAGCGCTGGCAACTCGGTAGAAGTCCTCACTATAAGAGGGTCAGCATGGGCATCGGAATGCGAGTGCCGGGCTGAATTGACTGTCTCTAGTTGTCCGCATCCTGTAGCGAGACACCGAGCTCGCCATGAAGTTTCTCGCTCTTGCAGCGCTCTTCGCGAGCACAGTCAGCTCATTTGCAGTTGATGGCATCATTCCTGGCGCAAGGGTCATCCCTGCTAACGACGTGGTAGCCCTGAAGAAGGTTGGGGCTCACCATGACAAGCATCCCCACCGTCGCACAGTGATCATTCGTCCCTCTTGCAGTGATGAGGATGATGTCTCTGCCGATTTCTTATGGGGCATCAAGTGGGCCAACCGCGGGGGAAGGCTGTTGCTGCAGAAGGGGAAGAAGTATGTCATCGGCAAGAAGCTCGATCTGACCTTCTTGAAGGATATCGAGGTTCAATTGGACGGAGAACTAAAGGTACTTTAGCCCAAGATCCCAGACCCAGTCCTAGCTGGTGCTAACACTATGGAAAGTTCACCAATGATGTTCCCTACTGGCAAGCAAACAATTTCTATTATGACTTCCAGAAGTCAATCAGCTTCTGGCGCTGGGGTGGTCAGGATATCAAGATCTTTGGTTCCGGGACACTGAACGGCAACGGTCAGCGCTGGTACAATGAGTTTGCTGGACAGGAGATCCTGGTAAGTATCCCTGGAAGATTGTCAATACCTCTCACATAATTGTACTGACGCGCCTAGGATCCCAACAACAAGTACTATCGGCCCATCCTCTTCGTGACTGAGAATGCCACCCGAGTCTCGGTCGAAGGCATTACGCAGCTCAACTCTCCCTGCTGGACCAACTTCTTCGTCCGCACCAAAGACATCTCATTCGATAACGTTTTCATTCATGCCTATTCGACGAATGCATCGGTAGGTTGACCTTCACCTGTGGAAGCAGAGGATAAACTAACGGTGATCAAATAGGCGCTCCCCAAGAACACCGATGGCTTCGACACGCTCAACGTCGATGGATTGACTGTCACTAACACTCGGGTCGACATCGGTGACGACTGCCTCTCGCCAAAGCCCAACACTACCAATGTCTTTGTGCAGAATCTCTGGTGTAATGGCACCCATGGAACGTCGATGGGGAGTATCGGCCAGTACCCCGGAGTCCTGGATATCATCGAGAATGTTTGGATTGAGAACGTAACCCTGCTAAACGGTGAAGTAAGCAATACTCTCCCTCTATTCTCGAGGTCCACGTCTAATTCTATCAGAACGGTGCTCGCCTCAAGGCATGGGCTGGTCCCAATGTTGGCTATGGCCGCATCAACAACGTCACTTACAAGAACATCCACGTCGAGAACACCGACAATCCTATCGTCCTGGATCAGTGCTACTTCAACATAAACGCTACGCAGTGTGCTGCCTACCCTTCACGCGTGAATTTCACAAACATTGTCTTTGAGAATATCTATGGAACCTCGTCTGGAAAACACGGCAAGGTCGTGGCTGATCTGACCTGCTCGCCTAATGCCGTGTGTTCTGGGATCAGTCTTAAGAACATCCACCTCACCAGTCCTGCGGGTAGCCCGCCAGTCATTGTCTGTGATGGAATTCAGGGGGACATTGGAGTTGAATGCCAGTCGTCGACTAATTCGACGACTAAGCGCTCGGTTGGTTTGGCCAGGAATCTGAAATACAAGTCATGAGTGCTTGCAGAGTAGATACTGAATAGGAAAAGACTTTGCTCAAGTCATCTGCTCGACTCTCATTGAGGCTGCGATGAGTAGTGCATTAATGATTCCGTACGCCACTGTGACATTTTCAAACCGGATTGTGACTCCAGTACTTTGCAGCAGTAAGGGCTGCTTCTCCAGAAATGCCGAATGATCAGAATTGAGAAAGAAACGAAACTCAGGTTAATCGATGAGCGGAGACCGTTATGTCTATCGAACCATATTTTGTCGCGTCGGAATTTGGCTCCAAGTCCAACCTAACCCTTTTCAATTGTGCCTTATGGTCAATACATTTCTGGACAGGAGTATTCTGCTTGAGTAATTGAAAATTAAAATCATATGGAAAAGAGGGTGAGAATATCCATTTCATCTTGAGGCGCATGCTTAGAATGAAGGCGGGATTCCATACATTAATACAATATTGAACAAGTATAGGCCCAATCAAAAAGGTGTATACCAGAGATACTCAACAATTCTCAAGCACCAGCAATCTACAAAACAATATCTTACTGATGTATGGATCGTCGAATCAGAATGCAGTCAATTTTGCATTTCAGTGTGCGTGAGGACCTTGGCCCCAGCCCAGGTACCTTGGGAGTTCACGGGTGAAATAGACTCATGCTATAGAGTCAACCACGCAACCAGTAAGAGCTCTTCGATTAATGATGAAGGATTATCTGAACCCACCAAAGACGAACCTTGGGGGTTTAATTGCAAGCATGTCGCTAGCTGGGGATATAAAACTGTGGCCTTCCCACTATGCTGTGTGCGTCGTCAATTTCACTCCAGTCTCGCGTTCAAGGGACAGTGCTGACTTCCAACAAGATGGCCCTTAACTCAGGAACTGACTCTCTCTCCTATCCCGCTCCTGCTCAGCCGGCAGCTGAGGAGAAGCCGACGAGGCAGATCCCAGTGACCCTCCTTTCAGGATTCCTGGTACGTATCTCCTGCAAAAATTGCAATGGCATCCAGTTAAGAGAGAGCAGGGTAGCGGTAAGACAACACTTCTCGAGCATATCCTTCAATCTCCAGACCATGGACTGCGCATTGCCGTTGTGGTCAATGACATGAGCAAGTATGGGTGCCTCGCTATCAGTGTCGGGGAACATTAATGCTTACTAGCAGTACAGGCTGAACATTGACGCTGCTTTGATCACTCATCACAAGGTGTCCCAGACGAAGGAAAAGCTCATCCAGCTCCAAAATGGATGTATCTGCTGCACACTGCGTGGAGACCTGCTCTCAGAGCTTGCTCACCTCTCGCGCCAACAGGAAGTACAGTATGTTGTCATTGAGAGCACGGGCATTAGTGAGCCGATGCAAGTAGCGGAAACCTTCACGGCCGAGTTCAGCAGTGCAATGCTGCAGGCAGATCAGGAGATGATGGTGGATGAGGACAGCCGCAAGGTCCTGACAGAGATGTAAGCCCAGTCACTTTTTCAATTCTTATCCTTCCGGTTTTCGGGTCCTGACAGCAGCAGTGTCAATCTAGGAGGCCTTCACACACTGGCGAGACTCGACACCACGGTGACTGTTGTCGATGCATTCAATCTTCTTTCCAATTTTGACACCGCCGAGTTCTTGTCAGATCGATACGGATCCAAAGAAATTATTCCAGAGGATGAACGTACCATCTCCGACCTCATGGTGGACCAGATCGAGTTCGCAGATGTTCTCATCATCAACAAGATCGAGACTGTGAACGAGAATACCCGAGCAAGGATCAGGAGATTGCTAAAAACGCTCAACCCCGACGCCAAAGTCCTGGAAACAAGCTACTCTCGTGTGGATGTGCAAGAGATTCTGGACACGGGAAGGTTCGATTTTATCAAGGCTGCTTCGGGGGCCGGTTGGTTGCGCAGCCTGCATGAAATGACAGTCCAGAATACTGGAAATGGGCAGAGAATGGCTCCAAAGCCGGAGACCTTGGAGTATTTCTCCCCTGCCCTTCATCCAACGTCAAAGTAACGTACACTGACTTGAACAGGTATGGGATCAACAACTTTGTGTATACTGCTCGTCGTCCCTTCCATCCTCGTCGAATCTTCACCCTTCTTCATGATAAGTTTATCCTGCTGCAACACAATGAAGCCGAGGAAGATGATGAGGAAGAGGATGAGAAAGGAGATGCAGACGAAGAGCAAGAGGACGACAATATGGAAATAGACGAAGACGAAGACGAAGACGAAGACGAGGACGATGATGATGACGAAAGTATCTCCGATTTTGACCAGCCAGACCCGTCCGAGATCCTGAAGAACAAGCGCAACAATCCTGCGTTTGGCTCCGTTCTGCGTTCCAAAGGGTTCTTCTGGCTGGCTACACGGCCCTTCCAATTCGGAGAATGGAGTCAAGCGGGTGGCATGCTGACGATTGGATGCGGCGGGCCATGGTTCGCAGAAGTGCCAGACGAGGCGTGGCCCGAGGATCCAGACGTTCGGAAATCCATTGAGAATGATTTCCAAGAGCCATGGGGTGACCGTAGACAAGAAATTGTATTCATCGGCGAGGGGATCAACACTGAACTGATAACAAAATTGCTGGATGAATGTCTCCTGGATGACGATGACATGAGCCGGTGGGCAAAGATCATGAGCAACAAGAAATTGTCTTACCAGCAAAAAAAGGAGAAGCTGGGAAAGCTGTGGGAAGATGGCTGGGAGGCATGGCCTGAGTTTGGCATCGTGGATGAAGACGAGGAGGACAACAAAGAGGGAGGGAAGAAGAAGCACAAACACCACACCAGCGAGTATCTGGGACATGCCCACTCCCACTCCCACTCCCACAAATAACTGCAGTAACTAGACTTGTCATTATAACTAGTCAAAAGTTTCATCAAATTCATATCACATTATTACTCAAAAAGCTTCAGAATCACCATTCATCCACCCGGCTCATTTTCAAATGCATTCCCTCCACAGGCTTGGTCGTCACAGCGCCAGCAATATGAATCTCCTGCTTAGGATCCTGCATCTCAAACTTGAACCGCCCGACAACACCAGCGACCGCACAGCGCAATTCGGCTCGAGCAAAATCCTTTCCGATACAGGACCGCTGGCCATGCAAGAACGTGATTTGCGCATAGTTTGTCGAGGCCCCACCATTGTGGTTGACGACCTTCTGGCCATTTTTGTCGGTGTCGATCCAGCGTTCTGGCACGAACTCCTCCCCATCGTTCCCCCAGAATTCAGGACTGCGGTTGATGGCGTACGGACAGATGAGGATACGAGTGCCTTTGGGGACGTGCTTGCTCGCTATGGTGGTATCGCGGACGGCTTCGCGGATCGTGATGGGAACGGTGGGATATAGACGGAGGACTTCCTGGCAAACGCCGTTGAGCAGAGGCATTGATTCAAGATCGCTCCAGGTGATAGGATGGTTGCCAGAGGGGATGTGCTCGCGAATCTCCGTGCGCAGACGGTCTTGAACGTCGGGGTGGAGGGTGAGAAGGTAGCAGGCCCAGGTGAGTGCGCTGGCGGTCGTCTCATGCTATTCACATCAGCTGAATGATTTTAAAGTGGACTAGGAAGGAGACAGAACATACACCAGCCGCCAGAAAAGTCAGCATTTGATCCACCAGTTCGTCGTCCGTAAAATCCCCGCCCACCATCATGGTTCCCAGGATGTCTGCCTCCAGCTCCTTGGCGGTCATATTGCTGGAAACAATGATCTTCCTCTTCTCACGAACAATGTCCTTGCATAAATCACGCAGGAACCCGGTCTCGGTGTCAATCACCTTGTTCAGGCGCCAGGGTAGTCGTCGTGCAAACCATTGCGGAAGAATAAAGTTGATGGCGAGGAAGGCCATCTTCTCCTTGGTTGGTTCCAGAATAGCAAGAAAGCTATCGGCAACTTTGTTTTCTGGGTTATGCAGAGACCGAAAGTCTCGACCCATGGCTGCCGGACCGATGATATCGAGAGTGAGGCGGCTGGGGTAGCTTTAGCGAATGTAAGAGAAGCAAGATGGAAACAATGCGCTTACCTCGCCCACACGCTCATTTCGACCTTACCCACACCGTCCTCCGGACTCGTTCCTTCCATAGGATTCTGCCGGATTTCCTTCTCCAGTTCATCAAGAAAGAGGCCGGTCTTCTCCCACATTAAGGAGTACAATGAGCGAATGTTCTTGATGTTGAAGGCGGGAGTCAGGGCCTTGCGCTGCTTCTTATGCGCGGCGCCCTCAGACAAGATCAAGCCGAAGCCAATGATCCGAGCGAGGAACTCTCGCGCGCGCCATGGTTTCTCAAAGTCGTAAGTATTGGTGCTCATAATATCCAAAAGAGCCTGGTGATTGGTGGGCAACAGGTGGCTGCGATTGAACACATCTCGGAAATGGATCAAGCCTTCGTTGGGGATGGTTTTCATCCATTGCAAGGGCAGTCGGCCCCGCGGGTTATCAAAGATGATTTTCGCATTTACAAAGGTGCCCTACTCACTGTTATCAAAAATTGCGACACGCAGGGTCTCGAGCATACCTTGACGGTTGGCAGATGACGATTTGCACTGATGAAGAAAGGATAGATGATGAAATCCCAGAATATTTTCAGGGCTAAATTGACACCTACCGCCCCAAGGCAGACTGAATGGAAAGAATGCTCGTTCAAGACGGAGCGCTGCAAAAAATACCCCTCAGCCAGGGACAGAGAGGCAATAGCGAGCAACGTGTCGGCCATGTTGCTAGCACTCTTGGGGAATGATCACTCGGAGGAAGAAGAATGGTCGGAGTCAAGAAGAGCACGAGCACACAAACTACCTAAGATAAGAACTGAAAATCGGCTAACTTGAGACCGGCATTGAGATCTTCCTCCGTCGTCTGCTTTTACTGCATCAGTAATTTTATATGCAAGCGATCGGCCAAGATGAACTAGCATTAACATGACCCCACGGGGATCGGCAGAATCGAAGCGGCTATGCGGCCTCGGCTTGGGCGTTCATATGACGTTTCGATACGTTTTGCATGAGATGATACCTTTGGATAGACCAGAATATATCTGCCTGCAGCCTGAGTGTCACTCAATCCATGTTAGAGGGGTTCAAAAAGCCAGACGTTGAGGATCAGAAGATCATCTCCTTCGCACCCATGTGAATCCCAACATTTTACCCCAGGCCCCTATTTCTGAGATCGGATAGCTTTGCGGAGTCTAGAGTGGCGCATATTCATGGGTCAAGGTACAAAACCCCACGTTAGCCGGGTATTTAGCGAACTAGAATATTACTAGACTGTCCCAGAGATCCACAACTGCCGTACGGAGAGCATCGCAACGATTTCCTAATCTGGAGAAGCGGAAGAATGTTGCATCATCTGCTTCACAATGTCCTCCCTTCTGCTCTCGAGAGAATGTCTCCAGGGGCATTATCTTGTGGATAACCTCGTGGAAACAATTGATCTGCGTCAAGCTACTCATGTGCCTCGGTACTATCAGGAACAACTTGTATATGATCTTGACATGATCCTTAAAGACGCTGCGAGATGCACATACATATAGCATAGGGCATCCATGCTAATTTCTGTCATTCTTATTTGTCTTGAATAGCTTCAACCAGTTTAATTGCAACATGTCATTAGAAAACGCTCTCAACATCGTACGGCAATACGCCCAGTCGAGCCTCGCGCAGCTACCTGAACCCGCGCAGAATGCACTTCTTAACCCTCTTCTCCAAAAGGCACTCACAGCTGGGCTGGTCTACGGTGCTCTGCGGCAGACTAATCGCCTGTTGTCGCGATGGTCGATGAACAACTGGCAGAGCGCGCATCCATGGCAGGGCGATCGCGAGCTCGTTCTGGTTTCCGGAGGGTGCAGCGGCATCGGCAAGCAGATCATGGAGGATTTGGCCCGTAAAGGAATTCGGGTGGTCATTTTGGATATCAACGAGCCCAATTTCCAGCTACGTAAGAGACATCACTTCCTTCTGCATGCGCCATAGACTAACGAAACAAAGCCCGCAATGTACACTTCTTCAAGGCCGATATCACCAATGCAGAGAGCATCAAAGCCGTGGCTGAGCAAATTCGCCAGAAACTAGGCGATCCCACTGTGCTGGTCAACAACGCAGGGGTCGGCCACGACGGCACCATTCTCGAGGAGCCCGAGGCCAAGATCCGGCAGACTTTCGAGGTCAACACCATCTCGCATTTCTTGATGGTGCGAGAGTTCTTGCCTAGCATGATCCGTCAAAACCATGGCCATGTTATCACAATTGCCAGTATGGCCAGTTTTGTTGCATTGGGAGAGATGGTGGATTACTGCTGCTCCAAGGCCAGTGCGCTGGCCTTCCACGAGGGACTGACGCAAGAGTTGCGGTACTGGTACCAGGCAAAGAAAGTTCGAACCAGGTATGAGGCTATATCCGATTTGACAAGCTTGTACTAAACGAATTTAAGTGTCATTCACCCACTGTGGGTTCGTACGCCTATGATTCAGCAGTTGACCGAGGCGGGCAACCAATTCAAGCAACCCGTGATGACGCCCCAGGTGGTTTCAGATGCAGTGGTCAAGCAGATTCTCACGCAGAGCAGTGGCCAAGTGATTCTCCCCGCTTCCCATTCCGCTGCCAGTATGGTGCGAGCATTCCCCCAGTGGCTCCAAGAGAGCGTACGCGGGATTGCCTCGGGGTCATTGAGGAGACTTCGAGAGTGCCAAGCTGCTCAGAAGTTGTAATTACATGATATATAGTCTATCTATCCTGCGAATGTTGGAATGCCGTACATGACCATGTTAATGGATAATGATGTATCAAATAGATCTGGGCTAAATACTGTAAGAGCCTGTTCATTCAGTGATATAGGCTGAGACTGATCTACGATAGCCATGAACTAAGGGATCCATAAATATAGACATGTACCATATCCCGCTTCACGCATATACGTCAGAACAACCGTTTCGTCAACCACTCCTTGACCCTCTTCCCCTGCTCCGTCTCCGTCGTGTCGCCCAGTTCCAGATTATAGATAGGAGCAACATGACCTTCACGATGTCCAACAAACAGCTCCGACGAGGGAAAGCCAGCCTATCCCCACAATCAGCAGACACTCCCTCCGCAAAAGTCAAAAATGTACGCACCTTGAATTTATCCGCAAAGTCCTGTATAATCGGCAACAGAATCTCATTTCCTCCGGCGCATATCAACACACTCTCCACCGGAAACGTAGCATACCAGTCAGACTCCGCATTCGACAAATCCGTATAGACATCTCTGGTCGCTGTCCCCAGGTACGCGCCCGCCCAGGGGCCCGCCACGGCAGGCGTGATCAGATCGCCCCTGGAATCGATCTTGCGGTCCGAGAAGTCCGTCTCCATCAGCGTCCAAGGGGCGATCATCACCGCGCCGGCGAGGTTCTCCTTTACTGACAGTGGCTCAATGTGCGGGTGCGGATGCGCCAGGTGCGAGAGCACGCCGCCGACGAGATTACCTCCCGCTGAGTCGCCGCCCAGGAAGATGCGGCTGGGTTGGTGCGGGGTGTTGGTGAGAACATAGCGGAGGCAGTCGACAGCCTGGCGGAGCTGGGTTGGGTATGTTGCCTGCGGGGCGAGGGTGTAGGTGAGGCTGAAGATGGCGAGGGATTTGTTGGATTGTGCGGCGTGGTCGACTAGGTTGGCGAAGAATTTGAAGTAGCCCAAGTTCGCCGGTAGGGCAAAGCCTCCTCCTATTTCCTTGTCAGTTGGTCAGAAATAGGAAGGGGAGTGGTGCGCTGCTGACCGTGATACCAGATCAGGACGTTATCTGCTTTGGCGTCTCCGATCCAGTGGCCGTAGGAGCCTTTGCCCAGGTCGATGGTGTGAGACAATCGCTTGGTTTTCTTGATATATGTCTCATACATCTTGTTGGTTGGTGGTAGGACATATCTACATATTTTTCAGTATCATGTTTCTTCATAGAAATATTGCGAATACGTACTGCATCTGCTTGATGGACAAGCGTGTGGTCGCCTTACGGAACACCGCATAGCCAATATGAAGAAAGAGAGTCTTGGGCTGGTTGGACTCTCGCCGTAATCCAGTCAAGATGGCCCATATAGCAGTAATCCAGATGGATACTAGAGCAGGGAAGAAATCGAGTTTCTCCCACAGGGTTAACTTGATTGCTTTGTTGAAGGCCATCGATCCGTTGATTGAGGTGTATGACTGGGGAGCTGAGTGGAAATTTGATGCCTACGGGGCAGATACAATATACAAATGTTCATATCGCATGATCATTAGTATGGTGATGATGGAGGCATCCATGTTACGGTAGGAAGCATAACGGCGAGGGTCGCAAGGATTGCCTGATTGGGAAATATTGATGCTTATCCCCGATCAGCCGAGGTCGCCTCGGTTAGCTGGACGCAGTTATTCTGACATTGCGCCTGATGAGAATAGGATTAATCAATTTTGATCTAAACGGTTGGGACCTCGTGTTCATTATGTTGGTCTTTTTCTAGATATGATACGCCTGATCTGTGCTTTACAGACTTCTCGCAGATGACACAAATCTAGGTTAAGATCTTGTGGAACATTAAGAATGGCCAATCGCGTTAGAATATTTGACTATTCAATACTCCGTACATACTTTAGATCTCCTTGCTTTTCTCGTCGCATAACTGACAATCTCCTGCCCCTAGATAGCAACCTATGTCCTCTATTAATCCCCCTTCGTTCTCCCTTCTAGTCCAATTCTTCTTAATTACCGGATCCTCCTTGATGACCCTTTCAAAGATCGACTGGACTAAAATCAAGTCCCAGAGATCCAAGCTTAGCCCAACAACCCATTAGAGTGGCACCGGCGCAACACTATTAACTCCGTGATTCGCGACGATTTCCCTTTTGGGCAAACGATCACTGCCCTCTCCACATGGCCTCACCGAGGAACATGTGAACACTTTTAATTGTTCATAATTCCATGTTGAGATTCGACTTATATAAATCCAAAGTCACTGGTTGCACCGAATCATACACCTCGCTTCCAAAGTTCATGCCAGTATGGATTACGATATTATCATTGTTGGCGCTGGTATCTCCGGCATCAACGCTGCCTACCGCATCCAAAGCCAACTCCCCAACCATCGGTATGCCATTCTAGAAGCCCGCAATGCCATTGGCGGAACGTGGGATCTCTTCAAATATCCTGGCATTCGATCCGACTCGGATCTGTTTACGTTTGGGTTCTCCTGGAACCCCTGGAATCAGGACAATCCGATCGCCGAGGGCGCCTCCATTTCCAAGTATATGCGCGATACAGCTGCGCAGTACGGCATCGACAAGCACATCCATTTCCAGCATCGCTTGTTAGCGGCCGACTGGTCGTCAGCCGACAATGTGTGGAAGCTGGCCGTCGACCATAAGGACGAGCCTAAGACTTACACTGCGCGCTTCGTCATCTTCGGCACAGGATACTACAACTACCACGAGCCACTGGCCGCTGATGTTCCCGGACTCAGTCAATTCCAGGGCCAGGTCATCCATCCGCAGTTCTGGCCTGAGGATCTCGACTACACCGACAAGAAAGTTGTCATCATCGGCAGTGGCGCGACGGCGGTAACGCTCCTCCCCAAGATGGCTGAGAAAGCGGCCAAAGTCACCATGCTTCAGCGCAGTCCAACATACATCCTCTCCTTACCCAACCGCCAGAGCTCGCTGTTGAGTTGGATCCTCCCCAACACAGTCAACCGCAAACTACAACGCCTCCGATGGATTTACACTTCCCGACTTTTCTTTCTTTTCTGCCAGACCTTTCCCTGGATGGCGCGGCTTCTCCTTAAGCTCAGCGTCGTGCGGCAGCTCCCCAAAAATATGGCTTACGATCCGCACTTCAAACCGCGGTACAACCCCTGGGATCAGCGTCTGTGTATCTGTCCCGATGGCGACTTCTTCAAGAGTCTGCATACCGGCCATGCGGAGGTCAAGACAGACACCATCCGGCAAGTCACAGCCAACGGCATCGAGCTGAACTCGGGTGACTTCCTCGACGCGGACATTATCGTGACGGCGACAGGACTCAAGCTGCAGATTGCGGGGGGCACCTCCATCACGGTGGACGGCGAAAAACAGCGCGTGTCCGACAAGTATCTCTGGAACGGAGTGATGCTGCAAGACCTGCCCAACGCATCGTTTGTGATCGGATACACCAATGCATCCTGGACACTCGGGGCCGACGCGACGGCACACTTTGTCTGCCGGTTGCTCAAGTGGATGGAGCGACATCACAAGCTCGCGGCGATCCCCCGGCTGAACCCGGTGCTGGCCAAGCAGATGCAGCCCCGGCGGCTGCTCAACCTGAACTCGACGTACGTGACGGCGGCGGAGAAAGATCTCCCCAAAGCGGCCGATCGGGGGCCCTGGCAGCCGCGCGACAATTACCTGTCGGATCTGATGTTTGCCAAGTACGGACGGCTCGATGAGGGACTGGAATGGGTTGATGGGGAATGGAAGAAGCAGCAATAGTGGCCATCTTTGGTCTATGATGTTTGCGTTGGATGAGTGGATCGATCCTCACCATGCCTCTCTGGCCATGAGAGAGGGCATATTTTGTACTCTGCATGATGTCACGACACTTGAGCGATATGCTCGCAACAATAACTAGAAATTAAACGAGTTGCATATTCCCGGTCAAAGAAATCCACCAGTCATGCTACGGAGGATGTTTCCTTCCAGAGTATGTGTCCTAGTTGACTATTAAGTAATATTAATAACGTGTCAGGAATAAAATGCCTCAATGACGAGAACTGGATATAGATTCATCCTCGTATATATTCAGTATACTACATCATTGATGGAAAGTGCCGGAAATCGGACATTTCGAGTCGAGCCTCTTGTCCGAGTCGACATCCCGATGAAAATACCTCAATTCCGTTCTTGCATCCACAATGATGGATTAATAGGTGATCTGTTGAAATCTAATAAAATATGTGTACCCCTCTATGCATCGAGGATATTCCAAAATGAGCAATTCTCGAAACTGCCTGCAGGACATCAATATCCTCATTATCCTAGTCATAGTATCCGATTCCGACCAATCAAAGAACCGGCATTTCAATCGGCATTCCTGGATTCTAACAACATGCTTAAAACTGTCATTGGCTAATTTAGTGTCTAAAAAGCTGAGAAACAGGCAAGACTGAAGCCGATGAAAGGTCCGGTCATCGGGGATCCCGCAGGCCGTGGGGCCCCGACATTGAAGCGACAACGACTCGGCGGGAGTTTTCGGAGAAGTAAAGCATACAGAGTATAGCATCAGGATATTTGCATCATGTAGCAGGAGAATATAAGGAGGCTATGGCATACTCATGTAGCTCTAGAATAGATAAACAAACCAATCTGGTAGACTACTGTCACCACTGTCCACTTCTACATACTACGATCCTATCATACACTATATATCATACTATAGCAAGCAATGGCACCCTCCATCAACGACTTCCCTCACTCCACCCCCTCGCCTCAATCTCCCATCTGCAGGATAGGCATCAATGGCTTCGGCCGCATAGGTACCGTTAACCCCTGTTCTCATTTCAAACCTGACGGTCCTAACGACTAACCCCCCAGGCCGCAACGTCCTCCGCGCCGCCCTAAGCAGACCCGACCTCCATATCGTCGCCATAAACCACACCTGCACCACCATCGACGACCTCATCCACCTAATCCGCTACGACTCGTCCATGGGCAACCTCCCACCCACAATCCCCATCCACGCCCTCTCCGACACCCTCCTCAGCATCAACGGCCACAAAATCGCACTCACCTCCGAACGCACCCTGCAGAACCTCAACTGGGCCGCCCTGGGCGCAGACTATGTAATTGAATGTACGGGGAAGTTCACGAAACACGCGCAGGCTCTTGAGCATGTTACGCTCGCGCACGCGAAACGGGTTATCATCTCGGCGCCGAGCGCTGATGCCCCCACGTTCGTCTATGGCGTTAACAGTGACGAATACGCTGCTGACGAGGGGCGGCGTGTGATCTCCTGCGCGAGCTGCACGACGAACTGCGTGACCCCTGTGCTGAAGGTCCTACAGGGGCAGTTTGGCATCGCGCAGGGCTTCCTGACGACTGTGCATGCGGCGACGAGGTCGCAGTCGGTGTTGGATGGGTATAGTAAGAAGAATCGGCGATTAGGTATTTACATCCCCTCCTCTAACGAGTGAAAAGGAATGATGGTTGATGAGGTGTAGGCCGCAGTGTGTTTGATAATATCATCCCGACAACGACAGGTGCAGCCAAGGCTGTTGCGACGGTGTTGCCCGAGTTGAGTGGGAAGGTTACCGGGGTGTCGATCCGGGTGCCGACGTAAGATTTCTTCCTTCTTGTATGACACACATGGTGTAGACTAACTGCTGAAGGCCCAACGTGTCCATGATTGACTTGACGGTCAGCACGGAGAAGCCTACCTCGCTGGCTGAGATTCTGGGTGCCTTCCGCCGCGCGGCAAAGTCGGAGCTGGCGGGGGTGTTGGCTGTGAGTGATGAGGAGCTCGTCAGTAGTGATTATCTCGGGAATCCGCATAGTGCTATTATCGATGCACCGGCTTGTTTGGAGTTGAACCCTCAGGTGAGTAATTGTCTGATGTTGTCATGCAGCAATGCTAAGTATGTGCAGTTTTTCAAAATCATGGCGTGGTACGATAACGAATGGGGATACTCGAATCGGCTGCTAGACTTGGCCAAGCATGTGGCTTCACAAGAACTTGAGCATAGATAGACCTACGGATAGATTACCCTATAGATGGAGTTACTGCTTATGAAGATACTAGAACAAGTGATTGATTCATAATTATATTGATCCATACCATGCGTAACTAGCATGCCTAGCATAAACATCACCATCAAGGTGGCAGTCTACTGCCGCGCGGTCTCCTCATCCAGCTTAGGATCAGGATTGTTGCCACCATAGCGACTGGCAGGCAAGTTATTCAGCGCATCCTCCTGCTTATCCAACTTGTAGTTGGTCAACCAGAAGCCAATGCCGCCGACGAACGCCAGGATCGCCACAACGGTGTAGTTCCAGACAAGCAGCGGATCCTCGGACAGACTGACGAGCGCCTGGCCCAGCGCAGACGAGAACGCGTTCATGAACAGCGCGACGGCCTGCACGAGCGAGCGCATGTTCTTGGGGGCCTTGGTAAAGGCATACTCGAGGGAAGTGACGGAGGCAAAAATCTCCGAGACACCGCCGAGGACGTAGGTGAGGGTCTGCACCCAGACGGAAATATCGGAGTGCTTGTTCAGCTTGTCGAGGCAGTAGTTGGCTTGCTTGCCGCAGGGGCCGACCTTGTAGATGTAGTACTGGGTGACGGTGGCGCAGATCATGCCGCTGCCGGCGAAGAAGAAACCGGCCGTGATGCGCTTGAGCGGGGTGAACTTGATGCCCATGCGGCGGAGGCCCGGGTAGACCAACTTGTCCATGATGGGGATGAAGATGATGAGGGAGAGGGGGTTGAGGTTGTTGATGATGTCGTTGGGGACGCCGCCGAGACGCATGGTGGCCGCTTGCGACGTGAGGTTGTTGATCATTTGGTTGTAGGCGAGCCCTACACGTCAAATTAGTTTTGGAATGTGGAATGGGGTGAGGATAAACGTACAGTACAGAGGGTACCAGAGGAAGACCTTGCAGGCCTTGAGACCACGGCTGACTTCGTCGACCCATTCGTCGTCAAAGGTCATCCACTGGGGACGGTCGGGACCCAGAGCAGAGGGCTTGACCGAATCCCAGAAGGGCTTCGGGTTCTTCTTCCAGCTGTTGAGGGTCAGTAAACGCAGCACACAGACACACAACGACAGGAGACATACATTCTGGCAGGGTTGAGAGACCACCGCCCCTTCATGGCCAGTTTCCACAGACGGATGGCCTGGTTGTAGACCGAGCCGGTGGGCTTGACGAGGTGATACTTGTTGCGGCAGAAGAACAAGACAATAGGGCAGCCGAGGTACATCATGGTGGGCAGGAAGTAGGACAGCCAGAAACCGACATATTTCTCCGCATACACCATGCTGACCTGGCCCAGGATCGAGCCGATGTTGATCATCATGTAGAAGTACAGGTAGATACGGGAGATGGTGGCCGCGGGATCGACAATCACGCGGTCGCCGTTCTTGAGAGTCTTGATGTAGGGGACTTCTTCGCGGTATTGTTCGGCGATCAGGGGAGAAATATTGGACCTAACCAGTCAGTATTTGATACAACAGTCCCAAGAGGGGGAGGCATACTTGAAACCACCGGTACCAACACCCATGATCAGCAAACCGATGGAGAAGCAGGCAATGGCGCCATTGGGGCTCGCAATAACCGGAGGCAAGGCCGAGACGATCAGAATAATATGACCCAGGAGGGCGGCGCCAATGGAGAACATGATGGTTCGGAATCGACCCCAGTACTGGTCAGCCATGTAGGCACCGGCCAGGGGCATCACGTAAGACCAGAACGCGTTGACTGCAGGGTCAGCGACCTTCCTCTAGTATGACCGGACCTGGAAACTCACACAATGTCAGACCCGTGGACGCCTGCTGGCCCATACCCAGCGCACCGGGATTTGAGTGGTCATATCCCGCACCAGTGGTCGAGCCCTCGGGAAGAGGACGCTGGATGAAGTTGACGACTAGGCCGATTAGCTCATGTATTTCAGTGAAGCTCAGAAAAACGTACAAACTGCAGTTGTGCCGTAGTAGGAGAAACGCTCGCACAACTCGACAAACGCCACCGTGTACGCAGTCCAAGGAATATCGCC
Source organism: Aspergillus lentulus (assembly GCF_001445615.1). Taxonomy (NCBI): domain Eukaryota; kingdom Fungi; phylum Ascomycota; class Eurotiomycetes; order Eurotiales; family Aspergillaceae; genus Aspergillus; species Aspergillus lentulus. Next base: position 1,221,284 of record NW_028322112.1, read on the forward strand.
CGCTACCCGACGGAGGTGCTTGAACTCGTCATCGGAGGGGAATTGCCTCTGCAGATGGGCATGGTCGTCCTCGTAAATCGCAGACGACACTCCCACTTCTTTTGACGCGGGAGAAACCTCCTCAATGCTAGGCGTGAGAGACAATTTGTGGTCCATCTTCTCGTTTATTTCAACATCATGAGCAGCAGCCCTGGCTCGGGCGACTTCCGCCACCTCGACAGGGTCTGAAACGTTCATGGCGCCAAAAATAAAAAGCAAATAAATCAAGGAGACTCGGACAGATACAGCGGATTGTCCCACAGACACAAACACTGGACTGTGGAGGAGAAGAGGAGTAAGGAAAGGAAGAGCCCCGTGGATCGAGAAAAGGGTCCAGCTTTAATAAGAGAGAGGGACAAGGGCACCAAAAAATGGCCACCATGCAGTCCAGACAGGTTATCGCGTGTCACGCCCAGATGAGCCAATAATCGGTTAGCAGCAATGGGTACAATTAATCTATTTTATCGAGGGTCTGTCTCCAGACTGGCATGATTTGCTGCACGGCCGAAGGCCGCGGGGGATTAGCTGAATTCGTCGACAGTATCAGTCTAGAACCGTTGGTAGCCGGCGGACCAAGACTCTCGGCTGAGTTCGCCAGAGTCAAGACATGGCTGTTGCTTTGATTCCATGAGCCTTTCTACGCGTAAATCATCGCTTGGAGCAGCGCTTGGGAGCGGGTGATGCCGACATGGACATGCTGGCCGCGAACTGATTGAGGCGAAGATAAGGGGCAGAAATTGGCCATAGATGCAGGGCATTTCCATGTGTTTGCGATTCCATTGACGCTCTGGAAGACCGTCGCAGCGATGGCGAAAACCTTGGCGGCTTGATTAGAGAGTCTTGGAAAAGTGTCTGACCGTCGCAGCACCGATGATATTGGCCGTGATGGACCAAGGGCTGGTGGCGGAATTACGGCGGTCGCTTGGCTGGGGCTTGGCTGGTAGGCTGGAGTGCAACCTCACGGCTTGGCTGCGAGAAAATAGACCAATGAGCCGAGGTACGTGTTATCAGGCTATCACGGCTATCAGAGCGTGCCAATGAGCATGAATTACGGTAATGAATGATAGTGATATGAACTGGTGGTCCTGGACGGTGCATGGTCCCAGTTTACCCCAGACGGATGAGGGGATAAACTCTATGCGAGAGCAAACCTTGACTAATAGATACGAGGTTGTTTCACTCTAATCGAATGTATTCGGTCTCTCTGGTTTCGTGACCTGCCACTTTCAGCCATAGACCTTCTTAGCTGGCAAGGAGTGTGGTGTCAAGTGAGGAGAGACTCAATCGTTGGGAATAAAGGTACAGTGTGCCTTGCGCAAATCCGGGGTTCACTCGGTTATCAAAGGCTTTTTCTATCATTTGATTGCGCCATGTTGAACGAAGGTGATGTTTCAAAGGGGTTAGAATTGAGGGACCTGAGCTAGATGACACGGCGCCCTGTGACTGGTCGTGTCTTACAATGTCTGACCATCGCCCTTATTATCCCCTGCCCATGTGAATGTCGCGATATTTGTTCCACCTTCGCTCTGGTTATTCCAGTAAGCAGGATATATCCTATTACCTTGATTGCACTTCTTTCGAAAGTATATATATACGAATTGATATCCAGCCAAATTGATAACCATCACTACTCTCCTCCCGACTCCCCATAGTGGACCACTCTCGTATTGAGATAGCTTGGCCATGCTTAACATGGTGGACCGCTCAAAGGCACCCAATCGACTGCGGACAGAAAGAAGAAAGAAAGTGAAATCGACCATCCTGTGGGTATAGAACATCTAACAAAACAAGCAAAACAAGCAAACCCAGACATTGCTGCAGATCAATTCCTGTATACACTATTTATATATGTGCATACAGTTTCAATCATCAAAGCAGACTTTCCCCCAGGCATCAGCCAAAATTCATCCTAAATCTTCCAGTTGGCCGTAAGTCGCTGTCAACACGAACTGTCCTCAGGCCGAAACCTTACAACTACCCGAGTGCTGGCGCTTCCACCAGAAGGGCCCTCTCATGAGATCATGCAAAGAGATCTTCTAGTGATAAATTTAATGCATTGCTTCTTTTAGGCTGAGAATCCTGCAAGGAACCCATAACAAGTGAAATTCGACTGTGCTTTAAGGCGATTAAGGTAAGAAATTGATAGATCCAGAGGTCTCAGAAATTAGCCAGAGTTAGAAAAACGACTACAGCCGGAATAAGGGAGAAGAAACGGACCGGGGTAAGACCGTATCGTCAACGATGGCTTGTCCATGAAGGATGCCTACACCAAGTCGCCGAATACGAGGATATGATGTTTCAACCAATGGGTATACAGTGGCTGAAGTCGCTCGTCACAAACATTGATGTATTTGGCCTCAAGAAAGAAAATGTCAACACAGCCCATAAGTTTAACTGTGTCAGGCATCCAGAAAGCAGCATAGGAAAAGATAACAAAAGATAGACTGCTTGCTTTGTATTCATTAGATGCGTTGGCAATCTGAGGTTCGGAGCTGTCATTGGTTGATATTGCCTGATTGCTGACTCATCCTGATGATCTCCTGGGTCCCCGGTTGGTCGCTGGCCATATCCCTCCCCTCTGTCCTAGCGATATTGGCTCCAGGAGGGCATTCTACCGATTTGGTATTCTCAACGCTTCAAAACATACAAATTCATGTCAATTCATTGTTCAAGTTTGGAAATACTCACCTGGAATAGCCCATTCATCGTTGTGGCTCTCCGTGTGACTAACTTCCCTATTTTGTCGACAGTGCAAATCCAGGGGAATTGAATTCATCAGAACCATGGATGTAGACCGGAGCTCGTACACAGCTAAAGGGTTCACCCATCGAGTCAAAAGCAATGGGTTGTGCCAGTCGATCTCATCCGACAACACATCGCGTCCACATTGCGTGGTTTCGGCATATGTGATTATCATCAAACCTCTTCAGCGAGGTAATCTGTCCTTTGCGCTATGGTTGACTTGCGAATGTCTTCATTCATGTTGAGTTGTAGATAATTCTGTCTCTTCAATGAGTCACCTACCAGATGTCGTGCCTCACTCTGGCGATGGGGAAGCAGGCGACCAAGGTGGACGAGTTGCGCTTGAGAAAGTTGCTTGTACTTCGTCCGAGCGACCATTGCAATCGCAGGACGCTGCAAGAGGACCCGATAGTTGCCGTTGGAGATGTGAGTATGTCGACTCTGGGTCACTCGCCAAATATTTCCTGGTGAAGATTCGCAACGTGGGCATCTTCCTTACCCTCGAGCCACAGCTTGACAAATGCGTCAAATACGACCAAATTACTCTTCGAGTTCAAAGAATTGAGCCCTGTTGCCTTCGGAGCTGGCTGACAGGCCATACCGTCACTCTAACCTGGTCCTTCGTGTCTGGCAGAATGTTCAGTGTGTCTTGACCTGTAGCAGAAAGCCAAGTATCCTCCTGCGACAGCGTCGGGACGATGTTACGCTGGCCACTGGCTTTCGGAAAGACACCTTTGAGTGGTCTTGAATCTCCATAATGCGGTTCGCAGAGTGCCGACGATCAAAAGGACGAAGGGGACGTGGCCGCTTCATAGTCGGACATTTGAACATGCCAGGATGTCTTGGACGAAAACAGATGATGATGAGCCAGGATACCAAAGCCCCTCGAGCGAGCTGGGCGAGACTCGAAACGGTCCTTGGACTCGCTCAAGAATGCGACGCGATGCTGACCCAACGGGCGGCAACAGGCACTGATCTCATAAATCCGCCGTCTGATTATTGCAGGCGAATGGTTGATGCAAGCAGCCATTCTACGACTTCTTCGTTGCCGTTATTGCAAGTAAGTCTTTGTGCCTTGGTGGTGGCCGTTGTCATGCCTTTATGCCGTTTCTTAATGATGTGAATGCAATTCATGTCGCCTACCGCTCGCTTCCTGTTCGCTATCAGTTGTTACACCGTCGTCGCACATGCTTTTTTCCGCCATTGTTACATTGGCCGATCGAGTCTCCGATAGTGTTGCAATGACCTTCTGCGCCGATCTCAATCTGCTGCTTGTCGTCGGATCTGAGAAAACAAGCCACTCTTAGATCCCACCCAGTTTGGAGATTTCTCGGCTGCGTGCACGAATATCACCAGTATCTCGTGGCTGCGCACGGAAGCAGGTTGTAGCTGGCCGGTCCTGCAGCGCCTTCTGGACTGGATTCTCCTTACGATTACGTATATTGCAGAAGGCGACGGACACTGGTCTATTATTAGATCTGAGTAGCTATTGCATAGAAAGTGTCCCTGGATCCAACACGTGAGTCGCGTGTATCTAGACATCCAAGCCACGGTTCAGCTTTGCCAGATTTGAGGGACGGGTGGAAGCGAGATTTCTCCGACTGGAACTGTGAATCCTGTGATCCACTTGTCCCAGACTTCACGGGGGAATAATGAAAATAGGAAAATACGAGGTGAGCCGGTAAAAATCTCTCTCGGCAGGGCAGAGAAGACTGCCATGTACCTCAATCACACGAGGGCACTAACAAAAGCGACCGACGCAACCATCAGCATACCGGAAGTGACAGCGAGTCGTTGTTGGGGTCAGCAACTAGCCCTCATCTCGTGAGGATAGGCAACTATCAACCTGGAATATTCCGAACGCTTCTCATTCGATCATCATTGTTGGTTCCATGTGAGCGTTGGGCGTGATCAGGAAAAGATCGACTGGCGGGTGGGAGCCTGCGGCCTATGGTTCGTCCTGGTCGATCTTGTCCCGGTATTGCGCCAATTTTTGCGATCCACTCGACTTGTTGATTGGGTCGAAATTGAATCGTTGTATACCTAAGTTACTTAGTGATATCAGCAGCCTCGGGCGTCCCCCGCGATTTGCAATGCGGGGAATATCCCCGTCGATTTTCTTCAATCATCAACCGCCATTCCATCATTGTCAGCTCCCAGAACCTGATCTGCTGACCCTCCCCGACGTCCTCGGAGTCGCGCTGCCCATGGAACGATATGCCAGCCTCGGCTTTTGAGCTTCATGTGCGTTTACCATTGCTGATTTTTAGGTCTTGTCGCTATGTTCGCTCTTCTCTTTGCGATTAAGTTTGTAGCTCTTTCCTCGGTTACGGCCAAATCGGGTCTTCGTCCCCGTCTCTGCGATGATTGACAGGGGTCAGTTCTGGTTTTTTGGGCTTAACTCAGTGATGAGCGGTGAATATAGTTCTCCTTACAGTCCTTCAGGCGGGGTATGCCCCTGGCATCCATGGAACATATCGAGATTACAGGAGTGCAGACCGAGGAGCCATGTGCATCCAGACCAAAATTGGGTGATGGCTGGGAAATGAATGCAGGATAAATACTGCATCCGTTCCCTCTGGTGTTGCTTGAGAAAGACCGTCTCTCTGCCCAGTGTCCAGTTGTCTTCCGACCTAGAGGCTGAACAGGCAGGCTGACGCAATGCATCTCCTCCGGGTACTTCTGCCGCTTCTGACCCTTTCGCCCGCTGTGCTGGCGGCTCCGGCCACGCCAGCTGCGCCTACCGTCACGATCGCATCTCCTGCGGCCACCATTGTTGGGTCGTCCGGAAAGGTAGAGAAGTTCAATGCCATCCCCTTCGCCCAACCACCCACGGGCCCCTTGCGTCTGAAGCCTCCCCAGCCAATACAGAAGCCCCTGGGCACTATTGACGGCACTGGCAGCGCCAAGTCGTGTCCTCAGTTCTTTTTCTCGACGGACAACAGCGAGTTTCCGGGGTCCATCACCGGCCTCTTGGCCAACATTCCCCTCTTCCAGACCGTGACAAATGCCGGAGAGGATTGTCTGACCCTGAATGTGGCCCGTCCGTCCGGCACAACGCCAGACTCGAAGCTGCCCGTCCTGGTATGGATCTACGGCGGCGGCTTCGAGCTGGGCGCCACGGCCACGTACGATGCGACTTCGCTGGTGGCGAGCTCGATCGACCTGGGCATGCCAATGGTCTTTGTCGCGATGAACTATCGAACGGGGGGATTTGGGTTTCTGCCCGGGAAGGAGATCCTTGCGGATGGCGCGGCCAACCTGGGGCTCTTGGACCAACGCCTGGCCCTGCAGTGGGTGGCTGACAACATCGCAGCCTTTGGCGGCGACCCAGACAAGGTGACCATCTGGGGTGAGTCCGCGGGATCCATCTCGGTCTTCGATCACATGATCCTATACGATGGCGACAATACCTACAAGGGGAAGCCGCTGTTCCGGGGCGGCATCATGAACTCGGGTAGCGTGATCCCGGCTGATCCCGTAGACGGGGTCAAGGGGCAGCAGGTATATGATGCGGTTGTGGACTATGCCGGCTGCTCCTCGGCGGCAAATACGCTGGAGTGTCTGCGCGGATTGGACTATACTGACTTTCTGAATGCGGCCAACGCGGTGCCGGGCATCCTAAGCTACCATTCCGTGGCCCTGTCATACTTGCCTCGACCCGACGGCAAGGCAATTACTGCCAGCCCGGATATCTTGGTCAAAACGGGCAAATATGCGGCCGTACCAATCATCATCGGCGACCAGGAGGATGAAGGGACATTATTTGCGCTCTTCCAGTCCAACATCACCACCACCAAACAGGTGGTGGACTACCTGGCCAAGTATTACTTCTTTGGGGCGACGCGCGACCAGCTCGAGGAGCTGGTGGCCACCTATCCGGACGTGACCACAGACGGCTCGCCCTTCCGCACGGGTATCTTCAACAACTGGTATCCGCAGTTCAAACGATTGGCGGCCCTGCTGGGCGATCTGACCTTCACTCTGACGCGCCGAGCGTATCTCAAATACGTGACCGAGCTCAAACCCGACCTGCCCTGCTGGTCATACCTATCATCGTATGACTATGGGACGCCCATTATGGGCACCTTCCACGGCAGTGATATCCTGCAGGTGTTTTATGGTATTCTGCCGAATTACGCGTCGCGCGCGTTCCACACGTACTATTTCAGCTTCGTGTACGATCTCGATCCGAACTCCCGCCGGGGTAACCTGATGGAATGGCCGCGGTGGAACGAAGACCAGCAGCTGATGCAGTTCTTTAACAATCGGGGGGCCTTGCTGGCGGATGATTTCCGCAATGACACGTACAACTTTATTCTGGAGCATGTGGATTCGTTCCATATCTAGTTTAGTATATAATTGCGACATGAGTTACGACTCCGCTTAATGCGATGATTAATGAATTGATGTGATTGCCGATGATCCATCTTGCACGATAGTTTGCCAGTAAGATTGGCATGACTCGCAGGAGAATTAAAATTCCACCAAGCTTCTTCGTCAATGCCATCGCACAGCTGGAGAGTACATGCAAGTTCCCTAATCCTTGAACTTCGACTTCCATTAAGACCGTAGCGACACCCGCCTCCCCAGCGCCATGTGGTCTATCCAACGGCATCAACCCAAGAGATCCAACAATCGCTGGATTATGTGAGATAAGTCAAGTGTGCGATCTGTACTACCAAATTGCATCATATCGGAAAGAATCCAGTCCGAATTTGTGGTAGAGGAAGGCTCTTCAGCCGACTCTCAAGTGACAACTGTACTCCGTAACACAGCCTGTGGACGGTGCTGCAGGAAATCAGAGTCATACAAGTCAACGCTCAAGGACTGTCAAGACTGGCAGAGACTTAATTCGGAGAGATATCATGTCGGTTAAGCTGACAACTGTGCTACAAGATGAGCTCATCTTAAAGCGGAGCACGTAATTCCATTGACCCACAGTGATTAAGTCGATCCCGGTATAGTCAACTGGCGGTTTCACTCTACTCGAATATCCATGATCTCTATGGACTTGTTCAACTGCCGTCTTGCGATCCGATGAAGAAGATACGGATTAAATACGCGACACTGAGCGGAAAACTGGGGAAGACTCGCAAGGATCAAGGATGCAAGACTGCAGGGAATAATCTATGCCGACTTATTCTGCATATTCCCTGGTCTAAACAACATACACAAGCATTTTGCTGCAAAAGCTGATTAGCCCGAGCTGCGCTTCAGCTACTGCGACCCGGCACTATTGGCTGAAAATGGTGCCACAAAGCGCTAAGACGGCAATTTTTCCAACACCTCGGCCCTCTTCCTATGGCCATTGTGCACATTGGTTTCCTCCAAGGATGGATTTGATCGTCGTCGCTCGCGATTTTAGCCTCCGAGCTAGCATCAATATTGACTGGGTTTACCGACCGGTTATCCTGAGTTCCTGACGCATCGACTAGTGTAAACTGTGTAATCCATCGCCGGCTTCTTAAAGATCAACACTGCCGTGCACGGGATCCCCTGCTTCAATTGCTTTTATCTTCAGACTTGCGAGTCAGAGGCTGAATGACTGCATTGGCCTGTCGAATTGCATCATTCCGCTGTCATAAGTTCAATATCTTCGTATATATCACACTGCAGTCTTTTATAGCTGCTAGCACCGTCACAAAGTCACAGTGAAAGCCTCCATTCTATCGCTTATGCTATTCAATTCTCTTGGACATGAAGATTCATAAGCTGATAGCCCTTTCTGGGCTATTAGCGGCCTCAGAGGCTGCATCCTTCGGCCAGGATACCTTACTCATGCCCAGGAAACAGGCAAAGCAGCCAAACGTGCTGTTTATCATGGCCGACGATCAAGATCTGGAGTTGAATTCTCCGGCTTTCACACCGTATATCCAGAAACATATCCGCGACAAGGGCGTTGAATTTACCAATCACTTTGTGACGACCTCGCTCTGCTGTCCGTCGCGGGTCAGTTTGTGGACAGGACGGCAGGCTCACAATACCAATGTAAGTATTGCGTTTGACTGAAGGGCGGAAGATTGCTGACCAGATCACAGGTTACAGATGTGTCTCCACCATGGGGTGAGTTGGCCTCCACACTGTGAAACAGATGAGTAAAATGCTGACGAGGGATAGGAGGGTATTCCAAGTTCGTGTCACAGGGTTTCAATGAGGCCTGGCTCCCTGTGTGGCTGCAGGAAGCCGGCTACAACACCTACTACACTGGTAAACTCATGAACGGCCACACGACTAGTAACTACAACTCTCCATTCCCTAAAGGGTGGAATGGATCCGACTTTTTGCTTGATCCGTACACATATGCCTACCTCAACTCCACTTACCAGCGGAATCGCGAGCCCCCCAAGAGCTATGCGGGCCAATATACCACAGATGTCATTACAGAAAAGGCCATGGGCTTCCTCAACGACGCTCTAAGCAGTGATCGACCATTTTTCCTTGCGGTTGCTCCTATCGCGCCGCATTCCAACATTGATCCTAGTGCGCTGGGCACTGGGGGCACAAAGGGTACACTGATGACCGCTCCCATTCCTGCTGAGAGACACAAGGATCTCTTTCCAGACGCGAAGGTCCCGCGGACGGCGAATTTCAATCCCAAGGTGCCTACCGGAGCCGGCTGGGTGCAGCACCTCCCGCTGGCTAATCAGACCGTCATCGACTACCAGGATCATTTCTACCGCCAGCGATTGCGCTCGCTGCAGGCGCTGGATGAGATGGTGGATGCTCTCATCGCGCGTCTGGAGGCGAGTGGTCAAGCCGAAAACACGTACATTATCTACACGGCGGACAATGGGTTCCACATTGGCCAGCACCGGATGCCGCCTGGTAAGTCGTCAGGCTACGAGGAGGATATCCACGTCCCGTTCTACATCCGCGGACCTGGCATCCCCAAAGGGAAAACCGACGACTCGGTGACCACGCACATTGATCTGGCTCCGACGTTCTTCCAGCTTGCGGGAATCCCTCTGCGAGAGGACTTTGACGGCACTCCGATGCCAGTCGCAAAGGGGGTAAAGGGAATCGCCCATGAACATGTTGCTGTCGAATTCTGGGGTAAATCGCCGCTGGAGGGAGATTACGGTGCATTGGGTTAGTTCACCGTTAACCAGCATCTCTTATCGAATCATAACTGACATATGCAGCACCTGGCGGTTCGTTCTCCATGCCCAACAACACGTACAAATCCGCGCGTATCGTTGGCAACGGATACAGTCTGTACTACTCGGTCTGGTGCAACGGCGACCACGAGCTGTACGATATGATCCGAGACCCCTACCAGGTCAACAATCTCTATACCAACGTCAATGCGACAACGCCCCGTCTCCTCGGCCGCGATCTGTCCAACGTCATCACTCGTCTTGACGCACTGCTGATGGTTCTGAAATCGTGCAAGGGCGATACCTGCATCAAGCCGTGGGACCTGATCCATCCGGATGGCTCAGTGAAGGATCTACGGGATGCTTTGAACACAAAGTATGATCGGTTCTACCGTGCGCAGCCCAAGGTCTCGTACTCGGCCTGCGAAGGAGGATACATTATTAGTTCGGAGGGACCACAGAATGGATTGGTCTATCGCGACGGATTGAGCTGGGAGGCTTGGACTTGATAGATTACTATAGACGATAGACTGTTTGTATATACAGCAATTACAGGCAAGCAACCTGAAGGAGCTCCTTGGATGGTCGTTTCGGATTATGTCAATTTAGTCTGCCGGACAGACCCGATTATACTCAACCAGGCCATTCTAAAACATCAACTGCTGCTAACATGCATTGAAAACGTCAGATATTCAATCGAAGACTATTGGATATGTTAAAACCGAGCCAACTGCGTCTAGCGAAAAGTGAACAGACTAGTGTTCTCTCACCCCTAAGATATACTACCATGTCTCTTCCTTTCCACTCATTCATAGAACATGTTTTCAAGGATTGCTATAGCGTTATATTCAGCTTGCTACAATCAATACCAGTTCAGACATATACCACAATCTCTTCCAAAGACAACCATCAAGCCAACCACTACGTCTTGGGAACCATCAACCGATCAACATCCGGTCCTACCTCCATCAGCAGCCATCACTAGATCAGTCCGGAAGAGAATAGCCTACCATATCCCTGTGCATACGCACTAAAGACGACCGTATTCCCACTCCCACTCTGCAGATCAACATGCAACGTCGAACTCGCAGGGCTACCCGCCGCAGGCAAAAACGCCAGAACCTGTGTCTTCCCATTCACGTTGACCGTCGCATACCGCTGGCTCGAATCCCCATTCTCATACTTGACCCGGATGGTACTTTTTGTGGATGCACTACTCTGCACCCCCACGATCTGCAGCGTCCCGTCCGACGGGCCACCGATCCAGCCGACGGCTTGGGCGCCGGAGCAGCCGCTGCAGGAGATGACTTTTGCGCCGTTGGAGAGGGTGTTGGTGGAGGATTCGGCTTCGGGGTTGGTCTCGGCGGGGCCGGGGGTCCAGGTTCCCTGTAGGGGGAGGATCCAGTTTACTTGGTTTTGCTGGGGGCATTCTGTTAGTGGTGGTTGTAACGAGGTAGGGGGAGGGGGCTTACCAGTGTGGCGGCTGTTCCGCTTAGGGTCAGTGGTAGCCAGATGTAGGTTGAGGCCATGAGGTTGGAGGGGACCCAGCGGTCGCCCATGTACCTTTACCTAGGGTTAGAACCGTAGGGTGTTTGCTAGAAGGGGGTGTTGGGGTATTACATTACTGTGTCGCCGACGCCGAGGATGAAGGTGGTCTGCGAGTTGAAGGTGTTTGAGCCGGTGGTTGCGAAGTTTGCCCATGAGCTCCAGGTGCCGCTGAGGCTCGTGGATGTGGTGTACTTGTTGTCGTTGGTTGCTAGACGAGTTAGTACAGCTGTATAGAACGAAACAAGGATACATACACCATCCTGCAGAAGTTAGCCAGAGAGCAAGCTGGGATTGGGAGATGACATACCAGTTAACTGTGAGCCAAACATGAAGTATACCCCGTTCTTCTTATACATGGCAGGAGCCTCGATATGCTCCGGAAAGAGATGTACAGTAGAAGTCACGTTAGTATAGTCGTCGGTCAACCTGTTAATCCTCAAGCCATTCGGGCGCTACAGACGTCAGCTTCCATCCACTAGAGAGATGTCATAAACCTACATCCTCGCTGAGCAGATACGCGGACCCATCATCGTCCTTGAACAAACCCATATCGCGCGACTGCTGCCCCAAAGGCTGGAATGACCCGCTAACCAGCGAATTAGCGTTAAGGCTGCCGAGACACATCGGAGTCGACTTACAGGTAACTGTACTTCCCACAAACGCTGGACGAAGTGGCAACTCCAGTCTTGGCCTCTTTATAGGAACTGTCGTCGATATGCATCCACATCACGTATTTGCGGGTGGCCTCGTTGTAAATGACCTTGGGCCGCTCAACGACCCGGTTTGGACCAAGGTCCCCGCTGCTCTGACGAGAGAGAAGTTCTCCTACATATGTCCATTCCACCAGATTCTGCATGTGTCAACTGTGAGGCCCTGGCTATTAGGGAAGATCGTGGCATACCTTGCTGGAGTAACAGTTGATGGACTGGAAAGCGCTCCCGTTGAGCTTGTTTTCGCCGATCCAGTAGTAAGTCGAGTCGATTTCGATGATTCCTATGGTCACGGGTGTTATGATATTATCCATCCGGAATAGTAAGTCTGCTTACCTCCACCATGAGCTTGGACATGTTGGTTAGTACCACTAGCAGTCCATGTAGCTCCGGGAATCTGATCATGTTAGCACCAGATATCCCATTTCAGAACTTCGAGAGCTAACAATCTGCAGAGAAGCAATTGCTGTTCCTGCAAGAGCCAGAGCAGCGACCAGACGGCTTATGAGCAACATCCTGATAATGCCGTACTCCACCCAAGATCCTTCGACAGTAACGCAAGACGCGACAATTCATCCTGCAAGTCAAGACTCTTTTCTATATATACAGCCAAAGCGGGGTCGACAGAGTATGGAGCCGGGCCTAATTGCGGAGCATCTAGCCTATATTGTCTGCAGCCGGACATATTGTCGGACGGCCGGGCCGCTGCAGATTCATCTGGAGAAACAAAACCCCACAATCAGCGTTCGGCAGGGAGATATGGTGCGGCGAAGTTCGGGGGATCTACAAGCCTGAGACATGGTCCGGGGGAAATACATCCGACGAATAGCCCGTTCAGACAGTTTTGTTAGAGGAATATGATTGTATGTGTATGTGCATGTCATTATGCGGTAGAAAAGGTTCAAGATAAACAAAAGCAGACCTGCATGCAACCCATACCCAAGGAGTTATTGAACTAGAGTAACCAGTTCGTAGATCTTCTACATTCGAAAGGAACAATGTCCCTATCTTGTTGACACAGTCTTACGTTTTGCCTCAGACAGCGGTTGCTTCAGAGCGGACAGCCAATCCATTTCGGCGGTGTTGCTTATAGTGTGGCATGCCTCATCGGCACTTGGATCAATTCAAAAGGTACAATTAGCTTATGACCGGCGCACTCTAATTGCAACTGACACAGCAGCCAGCGTATATAGGCCGACTCTTCAATCAAATACCCCAGAACTGTCAAGCATCAACAATGGCAAACGCGGGGTACATGTGGGGATGGCCCCGCGTGGATCCAATCCTCCATTTGAGCGAATCGGCTTCGTCGTTGGATTCTGTTGCATGCCATCATTCTTCCTGTTCAGATGACCATTGATTCGCGGCCTGATGCAGCTTCGGGCCAATCAGTGTGCGTCTAATTGTAAGCATTCCTCCAGGAAACATTATGAAACGTCAGGAATGCTGCACATCTTAAGTACATCCATCCATCTTAAATAGAGCTACAAGCTCACAGCTGCCATACTCAGAACAAAGAACATAAACATGACCTAGTGCAAACATCGGCCCCATGAACTATCCTAAACAGTGACCATGCTCCTAAAAGCGGCCGTGAGAACCTCCTTGGTTGCGGGAGTCTGTGCTCCGTTCTATGTGCCTTATACTCGGTCGAAAGCGCCGGCTCAGTACCTATCGAAGACAGCCCAGAGGTAAGCTTTATCAACCTTATCAAAATCAGCGTGGGACCTACCTGCTAATCTGAGTAGAGAATACCCTCCCATCGGTCCGCTGTTTCATCTGTATTGATAGAGTTGGATGTTAGGAGTGAGAGTTATGTATGGATGCAAAGCGAAGCCTTAAGAGTAGAAGTCGATTATCTGAGCATAATACTGAGTTGACCTCTCATTCCCAGTAGTATATGGCGACTGGTTGTTCTACTTGAATGTAAGATTAATCGACGCTTGAACATTGTTCCTATCATGTACCTGCTGGACAGCTACCCTGCGCGAGCCGGCCCTTGGGTGGCCATTGTGTGCGCTTTCTGGGTTATTATCTCCTTCGGAATGAGCTATGGTACGGCCCCATATATTGCCTCGCGTGGACGGCTCCTTTAGCACTTTTTCAGCTGGACGGATGCCTTGGTCTCTTGGGAATCCTGGTATAATTCGGGAAGAGGATATGTCGATCCTGCAAGGGGTTTGCAAATAACAGAGTGGACCAGTATTGTCACATGTGGCTACCGCATCTATGAAGCAATAATGGAGATGGCTGAGGATACTGGAGAGACTGGTCCAGATAGGGGATGTGAAGTACAGAACCTACAAACAAAGATAGTTTTATTTTCAGGGACTCCCGAACTGATCAAATATCAGTTTAGATCGTGTACTCCCTCAGAGTACCGAACTTAGTTGACAGGCAACAGCAACCGCCGGGCTGTGTTTGAGTTAACTGTGGCGGACAGTACCACTCATCGCAAGCGGGCTGATGATTCTTTGACAGCGTCATTCGAAACAATAGGAATCTTGCGGTCCAATAGAGATGCAGAGCAGAACGAATACGAGCCTCCATCTGCCAAGAGCGGGAATAGCACGTCTTGAAGATAAGAATACGGAGGAAAGTTTGAGCCGAGATCGGGATTCCTCCGCAGTGTTCATTTACAGCTAACCATCAACGTATATAAGCAAGCCTTCAGACTGGAAGCTGGTAAATCTATGTAGACAGATTATACCAGACTTGAATCATTCACTCACTGGGGATAACCATACCTCGCATTCCCCAACAGATCTCCAGCTCAATATCCGCTTCTCACCATGGCAGATACACAAGATACCAAAATCACGCTATACTGGTAACCCATAACTCTACTGCGCGTAATGCCAGCAATCGACTAACCAGAACCAGGCTGGAAAAGTCCCGTGCCCAGCGGATCGTCTGGCTGCTGGAAGAACTCAACATCCCCTACGAGATCAAGACCTTCAAGCGCAAAGCCGACATGACAGCACCCGACGAGTTAAAAAAGATCCACCCGCTAGGTAAATCCCCTGTCGTCACCATTACCACGCCTAACAGGGAGCCACTCGTTCTGGCCGAGTCTGCAGTGATTATCGAATATCTCTGCACCCACTTCGGCGGGGAGAAGCTCATCCCGCAGCGATACGCCGAAGGAAAAGAAGGCCAGGTCGGCGGGGAGACGGAAGCGTGGATGCGATACCAGTATTTCATGCACTATACCGAGGGAAGTCTGGCGCCGTTTCTGGTGATGAAGGTGGTTATCGACGGTATGTCCATATTCCATAGATCTCTCATCGTGGACGATGACTGATGATTCTCAGGTGTGAGGAATGCGCCGGTTCCATTCTTCATCAAGCCAGTAACTAGGATGATAGCGTCCAAGGTGGAAGGGGCGTTTATCAATCCCAACATCCAAACGCATCTTGCCTTCCTGGAAGACCGGCTCAAGACGGCGCCGGGGGGTGGTCCTTATCTTTGTGGCGATAAGATTACAGCTGCTGATATTCAGCTGAGCTACTCGGTCATCGCGGCGTTGTCAAGGCTGGCATCCCTTCGGAGTCAGTATCCAGGAGTAGCCGCCTATGCTGATCGGCTACAGGCTATTGAGGGATACAAGCGGGGTGTTGCGCAAATCGAGAGGATTGAGGGGTCGTTTACGGCTAGTTTATGAGACTGGTCATCTTGCCATCAGCCTGGAAACTCAAACCCTCTTGTGCGTTGTCTTACATGTGGACAGGTTGTTATAATGTATAATCGATGATACGAGTCAGTCTTGGTGGTGAGCATTATGATTTATACAAATGAGAGTACATATATAGATGGATCAATGACACAAATTTTACCTTACAATAATCTAAAACTAATCCATGCAATAAATAATTAATTACCTCAATCGACAACGAATAAACCGAAGATATTGTTTCCTTCCTGATACACGAGTAGACTTGGATTATTTAGCAAATTGGAGAGGTATCGCCAAGCAACAGCATCATTGGTCTAGTGGTAGAATTCGTCGTTGCCATCGACGAGGCCCGTGTTCGATTCACGGATGATGCATTGAGATTCTTTTTTCCCATCTTTTTTTCTTCCATTCATGGCTCATCTGAGTCATGACAATTTTGAAGGTCAACTTTTAACGGTGAACAATCACAGTTTAGGTCAACCTTGCCCGGTAAAGGAATATTCATTTGACAAACAGCCTCTGATATGTCCACAATAATCGCAAAGGTGCATCCACAGAAGAAACAATTCACTCCTTGGCGACAGCACTGAGAATGGTCCAGCCACTTGGTGCCGTCTTTCTGATACTCGTATCATTCTTCAAGAAGCAGCGATGGGTGCGGTTGGTGGATGAAGGTGCTGTTTCATCCCAGCTCACTCCCTTGCATGGGGCTCCCTTGATCATGGTATTATAACTCACACAGCGCTGGATGCACTGTTCAAGGGAATTGGTCTTGAAGTTTACGAGATCGTCGTCGGAGATGGTGACGCTTGCACAGCCACCCGTGTCAGAGCAAAGATCCGTGTCGCATAACCGGATATAGTCTTTTTGCTGGACGGTGATTGTCGTCCCCTTCGTCGGACAGCTTGTGGCGCTGGAGGTTGCCGAAGACGAAGCCAAAGTCGAAGTAGAGGCGGCTGTTGCGGTCGAGGTAGGGGTGGAGGTACTGTTCCATTGGATACCCAGATCAGCATTGTTCAATCATTTCATATACATTCGCTACCCACCCAGAGTCCTTTTTCGCAAAAGACGCGCCTACACCCACCGCTGTAGCAATAACCACCACTGCAACCACCACTGCAATCCAGAAATACAGTCGCCGGAACCCGCATATTGTTCGCGGAGCATCCTTCACACTTTTGACCTCTTGGCTTTGGCCAGCCTCTGTTTCCACCGGTATCGGTGCCTCGGATCCATCTCCGGCGTAATAGAGGGGTGCATCTCTCTCATACCGCGGAATCAGCCCATCGGGTATCACCACTTCAAGGCCAGGCTGTTCGGGAGACCTTGGTTCCTCGGTCTGCTTGGTTTCCATCTGGGGCAACACGGAGCTTTGTGTACTCAGGACATTTTGTTCGACGAAAATAAATGTCAGCCGCATGGGCTCCGGTGGAGCTTAAAAGGCTCATGGGCCGATGGTCAAGAAATGTGTGCATGGGGTGAGCCTCTCAGGCGGATTAAACAAATATAGTGAGCCAATGGGTTGTCTGTATGTTCGTTGGCTATGCAGCTAGTCTCTGACTAGGTTCAGGCTTAGACAAGGCTGGGACGACGGTTATTCTACTCTGACAAAACAGCTAAGAACCCAGCGGTATAGCAAATATCTAGATCCTAAAGATACAGATCGGCGTATTGAGCCAGCCAGAGCCATGTTACTGTACACTGCTATATATAAACAAAATAACATTGTGAGAAAAGGAGAGGGAAATATCAATACAGAGTCGAGAGTCAAGACATATCACTAAACATTGAGTTTATACTAACATTTAGTGCCGAGTACTGACCATTTATAAGCCAGCCGGAGTAGCACAGGCTCCATATTATCAATGGCTGTGGAGATGATGTGGATCATCTCTAGAAAGATGATCAGGGATATCTCCACAGTCATTGTCAACTTGCCCGTGTCTAAGGTGAAGCTGACTCGTGTAAGCTGTTCAGTTCTAGAAAAACTGCTGGAATAGTAACGGAGGATGAGCACTCCAGTGATGTCCAGTCCAAACAGCTCTATAAGCGCTGACTTGCCGCCACTATGCAGACGCGCAGGCTCAGTGCTTTGCTGGATCGGATCTCTTGGTTGACGAAAATTCTTTGCCGTTGCGCCCTTGATTTATCGCTTCTGCTGAACGGTTCTTCCTTTACTAGCATTACTCTGCCAGTACCTATGATGTCGCACAATGCACGGAGAGAAATCGAGCTGCTCCAGGCGGAAGCCGATGAAAACGACCAAAGTTTCTTCCGATTACTGGTAGACGGACGCGCCATCAAATACATCACCATCGAGTCTGGAATCTACAGTGTAGAAGATATGTGCTTCGGCCCATCCCTAGTTTCCCTTCTTCCCGAACTTCCTCCCGGAGACTGGAACGACGGACTGGTAGCTCGAGAGGGAGGAAATGGTCCACCGCGGTTTACGCGCACTAGTCGGACGGCATTTGCCAGCGTCAGGAATACGTGGCATAACACGTTCGTCGACTACCTGGATATCGTCGTGGGTAGGAAATTACGAACAGGCGTCTACGAGGTTAGCTGTCCGTTATTCGACAAGGTTGCCGTTGCAAAATTCGCCCGCTTCGATTGGGAGGTGCAGTACATGGAGAACGAAACTACGGCTTACCAGTGGATTGACGGTTATGATATCGGGCCCCGGTTTCTTGGTCATTTGACTGAAGAAGGCCGGGTGATAGGGTTCTTAATGGAGCGGGTTCCAGCTGAACGGCATGCTGGCCCTCAGGATCTTGAGGCATGCCGGGAGACATTGTCTCGGCTGCACGATTTGGGAATTCGGCACGGTGATATAAATCGATTCAACTTCCTGATTTGTCAGCCGAAAGCCGTTTTGATTGACTTTGACACGGCACAGAAGTGCGCCCATCAGGCTTTATTGCTAAAAGAGTTGGAAGATTTACCTCTGCGGCTAAACGATCCGTCTAATAGGGGTGGTGGAGGGATTCTTTAGTGATTGTCCCGCTAGCGGTGGGCGAAAGGAGTCAGGAGTGCCTTTCCAACAGGAAACTGGAAACGCTGAAGGAATATTATGGCAATCCTGCTAGGACTGTGAAGACTCCGGCCTGTCATCACTCGAAATTCCGTGTCCTAGGATAGTCTCAGGATTTTTTCTCTCAGATCCTCAGGCGGCCAGCTTTGGAATATTACGTTGGTTTCTACAGCTTTCCCTTCCCAGTAGTTAATAAAGTCAACGTTCTCCAGAACAAACCCCCAAGCTTGCGCAACTCGTTCATCGGGTCTATAACCTGTCCCCGAGGCCCAAGTTACCGTCCTCCTCCCAGTGAGATGATCGGTAGAGAACTCAAAGGTAGACTGGTCATCAGCAACAACTAGGAGCCTGATTGTCTTCAATCGTGGCATACGCTGTGCTGCATATCCCATGGCAATAAAAAGACGATGGAAGTGCTCAAAGTTCATCACCGTGCGGTCATACGGCGATTCCTCAATAAGTCGAATGTCCCACAATTCTGGAGACTCGATGTTAGGTACTTCTGTCTCGTCATAAATTTCAGGAGTTGGATGGAAGAGCCATTCCCCTGGTAAAATATGGAGTCAGTTTTTGGCATTGAAAATAGAGGAGTTGTGTCTTGTCGGAGTGAAATCAGTTGGGGAAGAAGTTTACCTGAGGAAAGGTAGTCTGGCACTTCATCAAACTCGATTGTTTCGAGATAAGGCCAATGCAGTGATGTCTCACAGCCTGCCGCTTTGCCTTGGCTATCCAGTGGCCAAAAGAAATCCGAGGTGACTGCCACGTGCGATATCTTTAGTTCTCGGAGATGGAGACTCAGGGACCGCACATCTAAGGCGAACTTGTCTATTTTGTCTGACAGAACGTTGGGGGCAGGAAGAGTGTTTTGCCATGGCTTTTCGAGTTGATTGAAATAGTGAAATACTCTCAAACTGCCCGGCAAGTTACAAAGTTCCTCAGCCACAGCTAGAAGAACATGTCAGTCATGAACATTAACCAGAAAAAAGAGAACGTTACCTTGCCGCCGGTCTCGCATGTAGTCCAAATGGTCTGGCCGAACAAATTCGTCTAGCCCTAAATGCAGCCAAGTCAGGGTTGGGCAACACTGAGCGATCTGGAGTGCCGTTCCAGCCCAGATCATATGCCAGGGGTCACTCCCTGCGTTAGGAAAACAAAGCTTGTCAATGCACGAAACAGATGGCAACTCGGATGCATCATCATCTGGAAGCTGGGCACGGTACGGCCGGACAGACTTATTGCCGTCTTGAAGCCAACGGAATTCTCTGATGTCGGAATAACACTTTTTGGTCCCTGGTTCTAACCCTTTCTGGCGTCCCAGTGTGGAAAGGACGAGGGAAAGGCGACGAGTGACCGGCCAACAGGCTAGGATGGTGAATAATCTAGTTATACCTTCCCCAAATGCCTCGTCATTTGCCTGCTTGATGGGATTTTCCTTTTGATATGTCTTATCTTCCGCAATGGTTGCGCAATAATCGTCTAGTTGGTAGGGCAACACGACACGGTACTCTAACTCGCGAATCATAACAAGTCGCCTCACACCCGTTCCCGATGTGACGCTCAGGAATCTGGAGAGAGAAAGAGCTTTGTGACGCTCGGGACTGACACTATGGACGCAGATTTCTCTGTAAATGTGTGGCTCGAAGGCTGCCTGCCATTTGCGGCACACGATGGTGTACCGCGCAAGAGGCTCATGAGATTCTTTTAAACATACTGCTACCTCAGGTAATACCTCAAGTGGCAGCTGATTTCCCATGTTGCGGGTAATCAAAGCGAGTTTGTAGACCCTTGAAGAGAAACATGCAGATGAAGCAGGCCCTGACCATAAAGCCAAGACAAACCAGTCCCAAGAAGGCAAGGCGAGAGCGCGTTTGAGAACTGGAAGACGCGCGCTGCGCACGCTGCAGCCCTGAAACAACCAAGGGAAGAGGATGGCTACGTCGAGTCTCAGGTATATGGAAAGAGATTTAAACTGACGATTTCCGTTATGGGACGAACAGAGATGGATCTCTCTATCTAAGCATGCTGTAAAACAAGAAGGAATACTACGGAGAAAGAATTGCGGAGAGTCTGGTGGAAGAGGAGGCTGGCTAACAGGGACCACTTGTCTGTAAGCCACGTACGCTGCGTGGCGCATGTTATGCGCTCAACCTAAACCAATTTCATTTGTTGACTGTCTCATTCCATGCTATTTAGTTATACATATTATTGTCTAGCTCTGTACATCTACAGCATCTTGGGTGCATCTAGCGGGAGAATTATGATGAAAGGGCGGACCAGGTCCGAAAAGTTCAGCTAACTCTTAAAATTTCCGGGATGTAGCTCACTTTGTCGACAAGAACGCAGATCAGCTTTATATCCTGGCACTACGACAGTCAGATTCTAGATCGCACTGTACGACTGACAGGCTATGTGGCGATGTGTTTTTGGAGTAGAGGTAGACTCCAATGGGTTATTTATATCTGGTGTTGATTTGGTGATCATGAAATTGTGAAGCTACGATGGCTGGGCAACACTCTTGACTGGGGAGGGGAGAGAGTGCACCAATCTTAGTCACCAATACATATATGGATTCGTCCACGTAACGCCCTTATGCACACAGCCATCCAGGCTAACTATTGTTCCTTCTGCAACGATTGGAGTCAAATGGCTCCTGTACCTTGGTTAAAGAAGGCTGACACGATGATATTTACTTTAGAAAACTTATATAGAGTGGCCCTACCCGAGACCTCCTCTTATATGACCTTCATCGCCAATCAATAGTATACAATGCCAACGAGTGCAGTTGTAGGAGCAATTACGGCAATCAGCCTTATTTCTCAGCTGTGGGTCGCTAGTACGGAGACTTTTTGCGGTCTTTCCGGGCAGGACTCCATCATAAGAGCCCTGTTGACACCGGTTGACTGTAATTCCGGATTATTACTGTTTTTCGCCCTTCTTCATTATTTCGAGTGCTTGGAAAAGGGCAGTTTTTTGAAGTTATCGCGATGGGATCTGTTGCACGCTCCTCGTGACCTCAAAGAAACCTCGTTTCTTGAATTCCCTATTCGCACAAAATGGCAGCAAATTGAAAAGCCTATAAGAATTGCACGTACAAAGTGGAGGAAATCACATGATCAAGTACTATTCTACCCTTTCCTTTCATACTAAATATTTTTCTAACACCGTGTCAGGCTTTTTCTGAACTTTATTTTCGCCCAAATACGAGCTTATTTTTCGTGCCATATATGAGACATTGGGTTCCCTTGCATGTCTCGCGAAATCCTCCAATGGAACCCCCTCAACATGGGTTTGAGTTGAGCCAAGATATGGTAGAGAATGCGGCAGCAATATCTATTGCTCGGTTCTTTATCATGGTGACATGGAGCTCCGTGACATTCATTCTTCACAGCTGCCTTCTTTGGTTCTATATTGGCAAATGGTATTTGTACTTGGTTGTTATTTTTCCAGTTTTTGGTCGACTGTTGATTGCGTGGTTTCAGAGTTCCAGCATCATGACCTATTCCTGCTTCTATAAAGGTGTTTTCACCTGGGCAGTTGAGATCGACGATCCACGTTTTCAGAATTGGAGCTGGAATGAGGAAAAGCAGAGTTCATTTTCCAGATTGGTCTGGGTAGAGCTTGGATGGCATTATCCAGCCAAAGCATTTTTCTATATCATTGAACTCCTGTGGCCGTCTATTATCGCAAGATTCTTCCCGGGACTCAAGCGAGGCAGTTCTATGTTTGCAACCTTCAGAAGCCCTCCAGAGATTGAATTCACGCACGGGGGTGAGCTTGAACTAACAGTCTGTGAGAAGGGATTTGCCACTGAATATCCCGTTTCGAAAATTAACCTCATGAGGGTCCCGGAAATATTCCCTATCTTCATGAAGAACCCACTTGTCCCTTCCACGCTAGAAAAGAGAATATTCGGTCTTTCAACAGTCGCACCAGTCATATTTGGCATTTTTGATGCTATCATCATCGGATGTTCGGAGTCAATGCTCATACCCAAGGTTTTGTACACGCTGGAACAAATTACCGTCTCCATCTTGCGATATTACGATTTTTCGGACATCTCAATCAACACAAAACTTGATAATAGAGCGTTTCCAACGAATGAAGACTATGCTGCCGAGAACACAGCCTGATATTGTTGGATAAGGTACACGAGGAACCGGCGGCAATGTTTGGTCGGATTGTTGTGGACGAAGGAAGAGCTGGATGTGCATTCCAATTTCTAGTACTTGATAATTGTGATATGTTTTGAACGAGCTGAAGGCTACGATAGCAAACTCAGGTGCTAATTTTGTATAGTTAGTTCTCGTGACACTACGGTGAGAAAAAGATCAATTTATATCGCTTTCTTGTTCAAAGGAATGATCTCGCTGACCAGACTGGACAGTGAGGCATCCCTTAGGCGTGATTAGCGCTCCTCCATATCTGATATACCTTCAGGCCCTACTAGAAGAAGCACCAAGATGGCGCCAGTGATGTCCGCATCAAAGTCATCTAAATCTGGAGCAGGTCCGATAGGGTTATTCTGACGGTAGACATTGGAAGCCATAATGTACCGTGGGTAGTAGTTAGCGAAATATGAGGTGACATAAACACTACCATCGAGACTGCTGTACGAGAGAAGCAGATCGACCCTTCCAGCGAAGGCAAGCGTGGGAATAAGCTACGCAGCGTGGTAGTATAAGGGCTGCATTAGACTTGATTATGGAGCAATCACGACACGCATACTTGCATGTACAGCCCTATAACCCTAGCGCCAAGGCAGAGCTTTCCCCAGAGAAGACAGAGTCAGAAAAGACTTGACCAAAACAGGAAATCTAGGAGCAAATCAGAAGAGCGCGTGGAAGGAAGCTCTCTACAGCAAAAACGCCATAGTATTTTGCGTACGCTCTCGCAGGCTCGTTTACTCTTTCCCTTTCTCTCACTACGTTCGTTTCAGGGCACTAGAAAACGGGCGCTGCCGCACGCTGAGGCCCTGAAACGACCAGGCAAAGAAGTGAAGAAGAAAAAAATGGGAGCGTTTGGCTACCCGAATGCTGAGGTTTTGCAAGTGATGATCAATGCCAGGACACAATCAGGATGATATCTTAGACTTGAGGAACATCAGCATCAAGTGGTCTTCCAGAAGCTCTGCGGTGTATCTTTAAGCTCCCGCTAACGTTTTAGCCTTAATAATCACCAGAGAATATTAGGTCTGAGCTCTATAGATTATGCCTATTACTACTGCAGCGGATGATCGCCAGTCCTTGCTGAGTACTACGATCAAGATGCTCCAGGTTCCCTCTCGTAAAAATCCAATAGCAATGGCAATCTATAATGGTATCATACAGGTCGTAACATCATCCAAAATACAATGAGACTATACAGTTGCGGTTTTCCCCTCCGTCTCCTGGATCGCCGGAACGCTCTGCGTCTCGCGCCCATAGTTCGATCTCGGACCCAGCTCGTCATCATGCTTATGGGACATGAACAAAATGGCAGTACTATCCTGCGTCAGCACAATCTCCTCTTGCACCTAACGCCAAACAAAAGACATACCTCGCAACAGTGGCAACCCAACCGGGCCAGGCAAAGACAACAGACGTAATAGCTTTGGGGTTTGTCCGGTATTCTTCATGATGTTAGCCAGCGCGACGAAGGCAGCAGCAGGCGGATACATACGCAGAGCAGGCTTCTTGGCCGGTTCCGCCCAGAATTTCCTGGCGGATGCGGCGTCGGTCCCGGTGATACGGGCGCTATGCGTGGCAGTGATGATCTAGACTCATGAGCAGTCTGCACAGCAATATCCAGAATATGAAGGTCATACAGTCATGGTCAGAGCCGAAGCGAGCATCATCACGGACACCACCACCCCGGATATCTTCCACGCCAACCGGACAGATTTACTCTCGTGTCTTTCGGGCCAGAACAGGTCGAAGAAAAACGCGGCGCCGAAGATGGTTGCAACAGAGACCCCGACGAAAATGTTATACGAGGCAGCGCCGATGAAGTCGTTGTTGTGGACTTTGGTTTCGGGGTGCTGTTGCTGGATGGCATCTTGTTGGTCGAGATAATCTAGACACAACCAGCGTTAGATAGGTTATCCCAGTGCACAATGGGTAAAGTACCTGATAAAGCGGCCGTTCCGACCGATTCAGAAATGACGCAGAATATCATGGCCATCTGGTAAACAATCATCTTCGTGCGACGCAGATGGTACGCGCGGTTGAACATTTTCGCTCCTTTGAATTTGTTCCATTGTATTTCGTGGAGGTCGAGACCCCATATGATGGCCATTGAATTAGTTTATTGTCAGGATAATATATATCTCAAGCAAATGGATGCTATTGCTGCTCAGAAATGGAGACGAGGTAATAGATAAAGGTGGGTAGACAGGGAGACAAGGTGGAGGGTTGACAGTTTTGTCAGCTCAGATCTCCAGAGAGAATGACTGACTAATATAAGTCGAGCCATGCGAGATTAATAATGTTACACAAAAGCCCGAAACTTGTTTCTTTTCGGCAATACATGGTGACTCTGACACTGACGATGCCGATGATGGCGGTGGTGGTGGTAGTACTGGTGATGGACGGGGTGACGTCAACGAACAAACAAGCCCCCCAAAAGCCAAAACGTCATCAGCGGAGATCTTCAATGACATGGCCACTACGGAGTATGCACATGATTATGATTCTACAAACAGCAGCATTGTCTTCTTATCTTGTATATTCTAATAATAAGTAGATCTCTGTATCGGCCAGCTAAATCATTGCCCAAGTGGGAAAGTGCTGAACGCATCATTACTCTACTATCTCCACGGCACTAGGTATGATCGTCGAGACTGTTTTGCAGTTGGGGATTTATGGTTGACAGGAAGCTAAACCAAGACCAGAGCCAAAGATCGCTCCTGTCATATGCTTATATCGATCATAGAAAGGCTTATCAGGCTGTCCAAGAACACTTCCTCTGGCCAAGACCATCTTGGCTCTGTGGAGACGAACATGATAAAAGAAAACCCAGAGCTAGAGAAATACAAGTTGATATTATACTCTGCTGGAATCACATACGCAATAATATACTGGTGAACTAACGGACACTCTACACTAAATAGTGGCGTTCTGGTGAGGGCCATTGATGCTAGTATGTATTAGCCAACGCTTCTTCATTCAGCTATGGTGTTCATCGCAGAGTGTACATATGTTCGCAAGAGGCCTTCCGACAGAAAGGCTCATTGAACAAGCCGCATTCTCTCTCTCCTCCCCATTATTCATACGCTTAGTTGTTGTGGATTTCCTCATTGACGTCCATGATTGCTTTCCGAATGCATACCGCACATTTCTTGCAGACTTGACGAAAGGTGTGCTCCTGCGCCGCTACGTCCTGGAAGGCAGAGGACATGGATGCAGCTGAGGATTGGGCAAAAAAGTCACTATACTCGAGAGTCTAATCTAAAAACCACTTGGGAACCTCCGGACCCCAAACAGCCAACGACTCATCGCCTGCAGGCCCATACCCAACCGGCGTCTCCTCGTTCACCAAATCCCCATCCGCATAATGCTCAATCATGTTCCCAGTGGTATCCCACCAGTAATCAAATAGCTGCGAGCCGAGAATGTGTCGTCCAACACCCCAAACAGACTCATACCCCTTCTTCGCCAGCCACTGGTGTCCCAGGTTCTGCGTGTCAAAGTCATGCACTTCAAACGAGCAATGGTGTACATGCGAGGTGGGATTCGTGCTCATGAAGAAACTGTGGTGGTCGACATAGTCCGCGCCGCGATCGATGTGCGCGAACAGAGCGACGTTCTTCTTATTCCCATCTTTCTCAACATAGAGGAAGTCGCTGGGCACAAGGTTGAAGGTTGTTGTGTAAAAGGTAACCATTTCCTGGAATTTTTGGACGCAGAGGCCGAAGTGACCCAGCTGGATCTGTCAGTTACTGTATGAGAATAGCATGGGGAGACGTACTTTGTGGACGGCCGCAGGGCCGGGAACGAAGCGCTGAAAGTGGCGGACACGAGGCTTGTCCGACTCGTAGTTGACGACGAGCTTGGAGGGATATTCACCTGGAGCTGCTGGTGCCTGGCCGTAGACAAGATTGATCGGGAATCCTTCTGGATCTTTAACGGTGACCATGAAGCCGCCTCCCGGTGCGTCTTTCAATTCTTGGATAGTGCTGCCTGTGGGCAGATTGGCTGCTCTGCATACATTATCAGCAGCCTGAAGTCTCGTCATAGGATTTGTAAATACCTTTCCAGATCTTGGTACGACTCCACCTCAAACGTCCCTCCGAGGAACTCTTTCTTCGGCCCTTTGCGAGCATAGTAAACATACGGATCCGTCCCGTAGCCTCGGTACCACACTTCGTCATCTGTCTTTTTGACCACTTTCGTACCAAAATCTATTCCCTTCAGTCAGGATTCAGGTCTTCTTGATAGCCGATGACTAACCTTGGAGGAAGACAGTAATCGCATCAAGATCAGGATGTTGATAGCGCATATGCGCCAACTTCACCAGTCTGATCTGATTCTCTGTCTTAATGCCACATCGTTCCTTCCACTTCGCCAAAGATTCTCGTTCTTCGCCGATAGCGACTACGTCCGGGACCGAAGCTCCGCGACATGGCCGGATCTCTGTTTGCGAGGTTTCGGACTGTCGAACTGTCAACACCCCAGAGTGCGTAGCTGGTCCTAACTCCTAACCTACCATATTTTTCGCTGTGCATGCCAATATCTGAAATCAGGCTTGTCAACGAGCGAGATTCGATACCATGTACACATATTTCTTTCTCGGCTGTCGGCCTTCAGCTGAATACCGGGGAGAACATTCCCCGCATCTTGGATAGAATGCAGGCAAATGAAATGCCGCGCCGCAACGGTGTCCCACACACTAGGCGGGGATCATCCCACATTGATTTGCATGGACAATGGAAGCAGCCTACCGAGTATGCAGTAGATAGGTCACATATGTTACGATAATCGGCACTAGTGAGATCAGAGGACCTTGTGGTTGCGTGGGGCTCATAGGTGGTTGTGGCCCTGTGGGTTCGACTGGCGATCCATCCACATCGGTGTTAACATTGCCGATTTGCTCAATTTGAGTAAAATGAATGCGCTACGCTCCAATATATGCGAATAATAAAATGTTCGTCGGCAGATGATCATTCTTAAGCTATCCGACGCTACATCGACCGAGGTACTCTAATCATCAAGGTGGCCCAACAGGCTATCAGAACGAGTGCAGTTGCCGCCATATACGGAAGACCGAGCCATATCCCGTGCAACCTCATACTGAACTTGAACGTGCCTGCCATCATCGGTCCCGCGATGATTGCACCTATGCTCTGGGTCAGGGCAATTGTCGTCCCCAAAAGGCCTATCTCGGCCTCATCCACCAATGCCGTGGCAACGCTGCGTAGCGCGGGGACGAAACCCATTCCCAGCGAGGAGATCGATAGCCCTACAGCGAAGACTGTAGGACTGGCGGCTAGTGCCATGACGACGTGTCCGACGGCGATTGTGAGGACGCTCCCTGCGGAGATGCGCAGGTCTCGGCGAGTCGGGGGAAGTAATCTGTCTAGGACTTTGGAGAGGGCGGGGAGGATGAGAAGTAGGGTGGATAGGTTCATTAGTCCTCTCAAAGAGATGAGAAAGCTTGCCTATTTCATGTCAGGAGGGACAATCAGTGGAGAATGGAACTATAGGACTGTACCTCTGCCATGGACCACGAGAAGCGCTTCGAGACGTATTGTAGCGTGATCACAAGCGACTGGATAGCCACATTTGCCGTCAGAAGGGCGATGGAGATACAAACAATGTTGCGTTCAGTGAAGATGAACCGGCTGTGATGCATGATCTGATGCCTGGCGCGACGCAAGACGGCCTTTAGACGGTGACGGACTGTCCATGGAGCGTTATCATCCGCCTCATCATCTTCAGTGCCAGGCTCGCTCAGTTCGGTCGACTTCGGCAGCGTCTCCGGTACAGCTATGGGGGCACAGAGGCCACAAAGCATGAAAAGTACTCCCAGGAAGTACGGAAGCCAGGGTGTCCAGGACATGAGCCAGGCACTCAGAGGGCTTGCGACAATCTCAGATACCTGTGTTGATGCACCAATGATAAAAAAGATATTCGCCCTGCAACCATTACCATCTAGCATATCAGCGTCTGAATAATTGACATACCGCTTCTCCACCGGAAACACGTCAGTTATCATCGTGAAAATCATAGATATGGCAATCTGGGAGCCACCACCGCAGATCTGGAATAACGACATGAACCACACCGTCCGCAGGGGAATAAATGCGCTGTACCATGCTGTTCACCATCAGCAAGGAAACAATCTATGATCAAGTCACTTACCAATAATCCGCACCATCACCTCTTCCATAGTCAGGCCAATCAAACTCAACATCAGCACTCTCTTCCGTCCCGCTTGATCAGCCACCAGGCCAAAGGGAAGAGCCAGAAAAATCCCCGGCAGCGTATCGAGCGTCTCCTTCCAGCCATTGACGAGCGCCAGCTCACCCTGGACATCGGGGGCCTTGCATCTGGCATTCCGCTCCTTGGTGGTAAGCAGTGCAGTTTCGGGGTGCAGTTTCTGACAGATGATAGACTCGAATATTTGTATCTGTGGAGCCATGGCCAGATAAGAGCCAAAGTTCACTGCGATGATGCCTAAGCTTAAGGCGATGAGGACCCATCGTGCGCGGGTGAACCGGCCGGACTCAGGTGCGTGGTCGTGGCCTAGCAAGGGAGTTTCCTCGCATTGACGATGTCTGGACTCGTCCAACATTCTGTTGATGATATGGTTGAGATCATGGTGGAAGAAGGGTCAGAAATGATGACGGTCGTGTTTATTAAGAGGGAAAAAGTCGATGCCTGGGAGACTGGCCGTTATCCCCTGCCCGTACAGATCAGGTAAGGTACCTTGACGCCGGAGAGCAGCTACCAACGCTCATTGGTTAAAGCTGTTTCCAGCTGGAGCGTGGGTTACTCTGATTGGCTGATTCTTATCAGTCGGGGTAAATAAATCAACTCCGAATCGGAGTTCGGAGTTCGACCTGTAAAACAACGCATCAAAACTCAGGGATCGTTGCCAGGAAGAAGAGTCAGCAATGATGTCTTGACTGCATCATGATGCTAATGCATTTTGTGTGGTTATTTCTGATGAAGTAAGTAGTGGCTGGAATGCCATTGTCAGCACAGAACAGAGAACAATCTGATTCTGACATGAGTATTCTGCTGCACAAAAGTACCCTTGAGTACAATGCACAAAATGACGTGCTTAAACCGCGACATATGAGACATAAGAAGGCAAAACCACACATAAAATAACCTGTTCGAACCCTTTGCGCTTGACTAAATCGTCCCCAAGGTTCTCACAAGCATCCTTGGCATCGAACTGTGCAGCTGACTTGGCCTTTGACATTGCAGCTACAGGATTTAATCCAGCATGGTGTTACTCCAGGAACTGCACATAATTTCGGAGTCTTCAAGACATTACTGGACACCCAGTCATCACTCGACCTCCCACATGGCATGTGGCTTGGAAAGCCCCTGTGCAGGCGCTGGACATGATACTGCAAAGGTAACCAAGTGAGAACCTTGAAGACGCCAAGGTCTCCCACCCCCCTTGGCGATGCCATATTACCTCAGACCAAGAGTACATTAATCAAAGACGGATCTTGGAAGAGCACCAGGAGAGGGACCGAGCATGGCGCCAGCAGCCACATATAAACCCTGCGGACCCTTCTTTTCCTGCCAGGAACAGTTCTTCCATCCCCCCCATCCCTCCAGGGCCCTTTATCCCCCCGTTAAGCACAATGAGGCACTTCATCTTTGCTCTTATCACTTTGGCCACCACCTCAGCCTTGGCTCAAGATCCCGGCCCATCGCCTACAGCCTCTGTAGGCTGCGAGCCACATGGCGACCACTGGTATTACATGACCGAAAACGATCAAACCAGTAAAGCTCACAGGAGATAGGCACTGTGATGGTCCAGCTACAGGAACTGCTACTACTACCAGTGAGCTGACCCTCGCTCCAAGTCCCACTGAGTCTGTGGGATGCGAACCCCATGGGGACCACTGGCACTGCGACGGGCCCGCCTCCGCCACGGCCATGCCAACGCCGCCCTCTGATGACCACGACCACGACCACGACCACGGCCACGACCATGATGTCGACAGCAACGCGACACCGGCTGTCCCTAGTCCCACGGAGTCGGTTGGATGCGAACCGCACGGCGACCATTGGCACTGCGATGGGCCCCGGGAGACTGGTAGTGCTTCTGCGAGTGCAAGCGACGCGTCCGCTTCAACTTTGGTCTCGACTACTGCATCTGCCTCGGCGTCTGCGACTGGGGCGCAGCAGACGGGTGGAGCTGGCTCTTTGAGCGTGGAATTGACTGTGGCGGTTGGTTTGGCTGTTGCCGCTGCGGCGTTTCATGTTTGAAGGGTTAACATCGTGAGATGATATGATGTGCTATGCATTTATCGGCGTCATGATGATGGGCCGTCGCGACTTATGTGCATGTTCAAGACGGTGAGAAAGAGTCAAGCTCAAGACGGACCTGCTCATTATCCATGTGTTTTATGTGAAGACCTGGCTGTATAATAGAAAACAAGTCTCGCAGTGTGTGGTCGAATAAACAATTATTGCTTGAGAAGAGTAGCAAATGAGAGGACGGAGTGAAGATACATTGACTTGGCTGATCAATGTAACGCTATTTTGGAATCGAATCTAACCACAATAATGCTATCTATATTTCAAACACCGTCTCGGGATCCGCTCTAACGCCGTTTGAATCATGCGGGTGGCGTCCACCCTTCCGCCAGACGCGGACCGACGTCGTACGAGCCCATAATAGGCACCAAGATATTAGCGGAGTATTTCGATCTAAAACAATCCATCATTAATTAAGGTACAGAGAGATCATGATTGCCTGTCCCTGCATGGCTATTATCCTAGGATCCACCTTCCTCCCGAGTGGCCTGTTCCTGGTCCAGCCATTCGGATCATGCCATCCCGGGTAACTTGATCTATCCGCGCGGTCTATATAGAGCATCAACAATATCAATTGGCTTGCGACAAACTCTCCCTCTACTGAGCCTGGACTAAGGTATTCACCATGGACTCGCTCAATTCTACATATCCACAGCCAGCCATGGCAGCCTATTCTGATTTTCTCGATCTCGCCGCTCAGCAACAGCCTCATCTCTCCGGTCTCGAGCGACTCTGGTGGGCGCATTATGCCTACTGGGACAATAACATTCTCGCAACCGGTGAGTTAGCAAAGACGATCCACCATCTCGCTCGATCCTAACGATACAGGAATCATCACCTTCCTCGCCCACGAAATCATCTACTTCAGCCGCTGTCTCCCCTGGATCATCGCCGACGCCCTCCCCAGCATCTTCCTTAAATACAAGATCCAAGACCAGAAACCTCCTCCATCTGCTGCAGAGCAATGGGCCTGCACAAAGTACATCCTCCTCATCCACTTCGTCGTCGAGCTCCCCCTCATCGTCCTCTTCCACCCAATGATGGAACTCTGCGGCCTGAGCTTCACGACCCCCTTCCCAGACCTCCGCTCCCTCGCCGCCCAAATAATCACCTTTTTTCTTCTTGAAGACACATACCACTACTGGCTGCATCGCGCAATGCACTGGGGCCCGCTCTACCGCTCCATCCACCGCATCCACCACCAATACGCCGCGCCCTTTGGGCTAACAGCCGAGTACGCCAGTCCCTGGGAGACCCTCTTGCTGGGACTCGGCACCATCGGACCCCCATTGCTCCTTGGACTAATGAACTGCAACGTGCATTTGGTGACGGTGTTGGCGTGGGTGACGCTGCGGCAGTTCCAGGCCATCGACGCGCACTCGGGGTACGATTTCCCATGGAGTCTGAGACGGATTATGCCGTTCTGGGGTGGTGCGGATTGGCATGATGACCACCATCGGTATTTCTGGGGGAATTATTCCAGTTCGTTTAGGCATTGGGATGGTGAGTGTTTTCTGTTGTTGTTTAGGGTGTCTGCTGACGGCGTCTAGTGTTGATGGGTACAGTTGCTGGTCCGGAAGCGAGGGAGAAGAGACGCGCGGAGCGAGAGAAGCGGCAGGCTTGATTTTCAGGATTGGCGCGGAACGTATTATTATCCTCGATTGTATCGATAGTCTTACTGTAATGTAATAGTTTGGTTGACATCGGAAGTGCTCTGCTTCCAATATGCAAATAAGGCCATCACTAATGACTTCCTATAGTGCCGTGGTGAAGATTAAGTCATCTTCTGCCGGTAGTAAGCCATTCCGACCTAAGCGATTGAACGGAACAAGGGTAATACTAGTCCTGGTTCAAGAGAAGCAGGGAAGAAGCATTGTCGTGAATTGTAAGCAACATCATCGGGATAGAGAACTTGAAATCCGCCATGGCAAGCCCTAAGACACCCTTTCTTTATCCAGAGCGGTAATAATATTCCTAAAAGCCAGAATTACTCCCTCAGCTCTTGGCCTTTCCGCAAGGTAAGCAATTGCTAATCGTGCGCTAATCGCGCATCCGCACGGTCAATATCAGGAGCTATGACTTTTCATAACAACAAGCCAGTCATTGAACCCTATTCCTCAGCAATCCCTCATTTCTTTCCGCCAGGAGGAGTGTAGCTCGCGCCTCCCTTTCCGTCATTGTAGTAGGAGCTGCCGTTGGGATTGGAGTAGTAGTACGATCCATCTCTGGACACGTGGCATTAGCACGGCTCACAGAGACAGAAGAATCACCAACCTGTTGGAATGGTGGTACGAGTTGGAGTTGGCGGCACTGGAGCCATAGTCGCGAGCGCAGTAGTGGTTGCCCTGTAGATAGTCAGAGTTGTATGATGAATGGAGAGAGATAGGGAAGGCTCACCTGGCTGTTGGTGCCGGAGCTCTTGTAGGTGTAGTCCTGGTTCTGAGGCATGTTGATTTGTTGGCTTTCAGCGCTACAGATTGAGTCGGTTGGTGAGAGGTTAGAGTGATGATGGAGGAAGAAGGAGGAAGGAGTTGAGGTGGGGGAATAGCGGAATGGGGGAGTCGCGTCGATAAATAGGCGGGAGGAGCGGAGCAGACAAAGCTTCGTCTGTGGAAAGGACCCAGTGAATGACGGGATCATCCGTCAGGTACCACACATTCCTCTCTGGCGGGGGACGATGGAGCTGTCAACGTTGCTTGTGACAAGTGTCCGTTCGAGAGATACCTTCGTCGATCACCCACAAGGAGGATTGTTGTCCGCCAAATAAATTGGACTGCAATATATGTCAGTATGGACTGTAGACTACGGCTGGGAGACAATGCTCTAGTTTGAGAAGCTGCAGATTCATGTGCCTGTTTGGCTGAACCAGGTCTGGAACGTGAAAGGGCAGGAAGCGGTCTTCTGTGACCTAGATACGGTCGTCCTTTGGGAAGAAGCTGTCTCTCTTAGCAAACCCTGGTTTGACTTCCAACGTACCGTGGATTCTACGAGCGAAGACAGCCGACCCCAATTTGGGAATGTCACAACATTCAGCATGACGCCGTCGCCATTCATCATCTACTTGTCGTGCTACACCATCTCAATGACGATGCGTGACGCTAATCGAGTCCGCTGAGACATCAGCATCTGCAACCGTTTCCTTCGCTTCCTTCGTTTCAGTTGTTTCAATGTCTGTTCTCGAACACCCTTCAACTAAGTATTTATACAGCTCTCATCGGTATCCCCCACATACTCTCCGCCCAGTCTCGCAATTATAATTTCTCAGCAGAGTCGTTCGCCGTCTTACAACACCAATCAAAATTCACGATGCCATCATATATCTACCAACCCGAGCTGCCCCACGGACTACCAACCACTAGCCATGTTCGTGGTTTCCATACTCTGCCGGACGCTCCCGCTAATGAGTCGGAGAGGATGGTGGGGAGCTCAGCCATGGACTCCCCGCGATGGACACTGACACTGTCGTGGAAGAGGGGATTATCGATCCCATGCTTATTGACGATGATCCTGGCCAAGTCCGGTATCCGCTCCTCGACCTGAGCGGTCTCGAGGAGGATACACTTCATACTTTCCGCATATGACATCACGTTCAAGGAGCTGCGCTACGAACTTGTCGAACCTCACGTCAACGGACAAGCCTGCTTTATCTTGGTCGCTAATGTCATCGTCGGAGAACCTAATGTGCACTGTGCCTGGGGTGTTGCCAGTGACTCGATTCGCCGCTGCCTAGACTTGTGGGGGTTGGAGGAGTTCGACGTTGAGATTGAGGACTGGGGTGCGGAAGAGCATCTTGCTGGCGACGTGCAGGAGGGAGTCTCAGAGCCGTGGAATCAGCCTCTGGATGACTTGCTCTTGGATTGGTGCGAGATTGGAGGAAACTCTGCTACTTCGCGTGTTGCGGCGGCTGACACCGCAGACTATGATATCTTTGCGCTGCATTCAACGACGAGCAGATAGGGGAGGGAGTTGTCACATAATTGATCGGGCTGGCCTAATTTTATTGTGAGTTGCACTTGGCTGACTGTTGTCCCATGTTGCTTGGAGTTCGACTATTATTGACATTAAGGCGTTATTTGCTTTGGCTTATGTGATTGGATATTGAATAGAACGTTGCTATAAGCTAAGAACAACAATGGATATGTCTCTCCATATAGAGCACCCCTTCACCAGGCCTCTATTCTAAGAACAGACATTAATCATGTAGCCCTTTCACTGCTCCGGAATTCGTAGCCCATCCTTTGTATCACGGACTTTTCAGCCTCAAAGACGTCTGAGGTGTTATTCACAGTCCTCAGAAGAGCCAAAGTCCGCTTCTAGGTGATACCTCCCCGAAATGTCGAGGCACGGCCACATAAACATTCGAGAATGCTGCACGTTGGAGGGAATGTCCTTATTTTGCACGCAATTTAAATCGTGATTGCATATCTCCAAGCTGAGGTCTCGATTTCTTATCTATCCAATGAGCGACAAGAGTTCCGGGAGAAACATAAGGCCTTGTGAAACCACTGGGTCCATTATAGTCAATCCTTGGGTTGCGAACGCGGAAAAGCGTGGGTGAACTGCGAAAAGCTGGAGAGAAGGCTCCTAGAAACCAAGCGGGTCATCGATATCCCTACTTCTAAGCATCAATATCTGGAAAGGGGATTGAACTCGGAGATATCCATTAATTAATTCCTGGTAGTATTGCGGTGGAAGCAAGATCTGTAATACGTAGTCACTTTCCGGATGTGACGGATATCTGAAATACCAATGGCCTAGATCAGTGATCAAACAGCATGGCTGCTCTGATTTAGGGCGAACAGACCTGCATCATTACCAACCAACCAACCGGAAACCTATTCCACGGCTTTAGGAATAATAATAGACCACACCTGCCGGCCATGGAGTCGGCTCAACTTGGACAGAAAGTTTCCGACTTTCGAGCAAGTTCGCATAATCCGTCCCGAGTGTGGAGCTAAAATTGTGAAGAATGACGACGGCATAAGCGACCTGCATATCTAGCGCCGTGCCTAAAATTTATGCCGCCAATAAGAATTGGGGATGTGAACCGGAAATACGGTAGAGTAGCCACGAGGGCCAAGCGACCCACCCCATGGAATCATGCCGAACTTCCATGATTTCAACCCCCCTGGTCTGAAGAATCGGGTTATCCCCGAGTAAGCAGCTTAACACGAAGTAAGCTTACGCCATAAGGAAGCTATCAATGCGAGGGCTTGCAAAACGTCATATGTGCCACGATCCAAAGGCATTCCATTATCTTTGAGAGACCAAAAAGATAGAGACCGACCCGATCACTGTGGCGGCTTGCCGGACATAATGGAGATTAAAGTGGGCGCTTACCACAGTCAAGGCGAGTGGGTACAGAAATTCCTTGCCCGATTTCTAAGCACCGACGATCTTCCATCTTCCCTCGGCGCTGTTGGTCTATATAAGATGCCGTGAGGACCACTGGAGAATCAGATGTACCATTTACAAACCTTAAACTAAAGTGTCAAAAAACGTTACAATGGCTGCTACCGATTACAAGTTCGAGGGCTGGCTTGGCCTTGACAAGAATGCCGTCGAGGGCAACATGGTGTGGAAGGAGTTCACGCCCAAGGCGTGGGAGGAGACCGATGTCGACATCAAGATCACCCACTCTGGTATCTGCGGCTCTGACCTGCACACCCTGAGAAGCGGATGGGTATGTTTTTCTCGGCATGCATTGTAAACGGTGAGACTAACCTATTCCAGGGCCCCACCATGTACCCCTGCTGTGTCGGTCATGAGATCGTCGGTATCGCCGTCCGCGTCGGTTCCAAGGCCGAGGGAGGCATCAAGGTCGGTGACCGTGTTGGTGTCGGAGCCCAGAACGACTCTTGCCTGGGCCGCAAGGGCGACTGCGAGGAGTGTGCTTCCGGTATGGAGCAGTACTGTAGTCATGGCATGGTTGGCACATACAACGGCGTCCACTATAACGGCGACAAGTCGTACGGTGGATACGCTCTGTACCACCGTGCTCCCTCTCACTTCGTCTTCAAGATCCCCGATGCCATCCCCTCTGCGGAGGCCGCCCCCATGATGTGCGGTGGTATCACCCTCTACTCTCCTCTGAAGCACTACGGCTGCGGTCCCGGCAAGAAGGTCGGAGTTGTAGGAATCGGTGGATTGGGACACTTTGGTATCCTGTTCGCCAAGGCCTTGGGCGCTGACAAGGTTGTCGCCATCTCCCGCAAGGCCAACAAGAGGGAGGACGCTCTCAAGCTGGGTGCTGATGAGTACATTGCGACTGAAGAGCCTGACTGGGCTAAGACCCACAACCGTTCACTTGATCTGATCGTTTCCACTGTTTCTTCCTCCAAGGTATGTGCACCGCTCTCTAAGTAAGGCTATGTCTGACATCACCAGATGCCCATTGTGCAGTACTGCTCTCTTCTCCGCACCGACGGTGCCTTCGTCCAGATGGGTGCTCCCGAGGACGGTGCTCTGGAGATCCCTGCGTTCGCTCTGATCGGCCGCAGAGTCAAGATGGGCGGTTCCCTGATCGGCAGCCCTAGTGAGATCCGGGAGATGCTCCAGCTTGCCGCTGAGAAGGGTGTTCACCCCTGGATCCAGGAGAGACCCATGAAGGACGCCAACCAGGCCGTTGTCGACATGGATGCTGGCAAGGCCCGCTACCGCTATGTCCTTGTTAACGACCAGTAAAAATAACGACTCTAATGTATATAGCTGCATGATGTATAGACTATCTAATATTCATTCTTGTTCAATTCTCTCAAACGCTCGTACAATGTATGGTTGACCGTTCACAATAACCTCGCAGCCGACGCTCCAGTCTCCTTCTCCGGCGTCAATCGTCGTCATCGACGGTAATTTGTCGGCATCCGGGCCAAGGACGTACTTCGTCTTCCACCCAGTAGTAGAATCCCACTCCTCCCGTCTAGCGCTAACCTCCCGTCCATCCTTGACCACAGCCTCCGACTCCGCACCAGAGTGCATCTGCTCCTGACGCAACGCAACAAAAGTCCCCCAGATCCTCGCAATGAACACCCTCGTCACCATGCACCCATCCTTCCCACTCAACCCGCGCTCGTCCCCCCTCGCCTCCAGCACCCACGAGACTCCCCTCCCTGGACCCTCGGGACCTTCCCGGAAGGGCAACTCCCGCCACACCTCCTCATACTCCCTAACCGGCTTACCAGGAAGATCCCAACGCGGCATCGACCCGATCTCAAGGTCATCCCCGTTCGGCAGCTGGGTAAAAGTCCCACAGTCCACTGCCTCAAACGCATTATGCGAGTCGATGGCGTGAGTGAAAAGCACGCGCACTGTACCTGAGTTAGCTTTAGCAACTTATTGTGCGAGGGTACGTACGTGGCTCTTGGCTTTCTACGATGCGCTGGCCGGCGATCGCCCAGTCGATTTTGCCGGTGGATTTGTCGACGCGGAGGTCGACGTACCAGCCCAGTATTGACAGGACGATGGTGTCGGTGTTTTCGAACGCTGGGTCCGGGACCCAGCGGAGGGAGATCCGAGTTGAGAGGCTGCTGCTGCTGGTTTGGCCGGTGGTCATTGTCGAGGGGAAGGTCTGGGAGCTTCTTGTTGTAACTGACAATGGAGTGGTTCAGTTGCTTATTTTAGAATTAGCTGTTTGTTGTGAGCACTCCCACTGATATGCCTACCCCGCAGACCGATCTTCATTGTAAGGTGCCTTGGGATATAAGGCTAAAAAGGGAAGATTTGGGCTACAAAGGTCTATTGGCTCAATGGTAGAGCACCTGTCTCCTATGCTGGACAACAGGAGGTTGTGGGTTCGAGTCCCATGTAGATCGACCTTTCTTTTTTTTTCAACATCGTTTCTACATTTCTCTGTTTGTACGGTTCTTCGTTCTTAATTATTATTCAATAGATATGGGTCTTGATTTTTGTTTTTCCTTGTCCAGTGTCGGCTTATACAGTCCTGCCGTGGCATCAGAATATATTACTCTAGCCATCGATATTCCAGTAGTGGAGAATTTATACTATAATCTAATAGAGCATTCGACAGGAGAAATTAAGATTCTTCTAGGATCAAAGATAGAGACAAGAATATTATCTTTTCTTTTTTTTGTTGCAAAAGTCTGTTTGAACTCGCGGAAAAAACAGTCGAAACCACTGTCGCTTAGCATCTGGCATTATACTGCCCTATACTTGGGAATATCTCATAGATTACGAAGATGATGAAGTGGAGACCAGAGTATTAATCAACGCAAACAATGAATAGTTATTTTTTTTAAGCTATCCAATCATCCAACCATGCCACACAAGAAAAAAGCCGATCACAAGGAGCAGAATCCATGCCAACCAGCATGCAGCCTGGTTGCCAGCACGCGGTACTGCTTCACCGAGGCAAATCGTTGACTCTTGCCTCGACCTCAGAGCCATCTTCACAGTATGAATCACTGACGGAAGACCCGGTTAGACAAAAACTGTTCCGCCTTCCCGGACGAGAGCCCCAACTCGGCAGCACAGGCAACGATAGTCCATACCCCAAGCGCAAAGTTCTCCTTGTGAAGCGGACCACCGCTCTCCGGCTTCTTCGCATCGAATCTCAGCAGCTGATGCACAAACGACAAAGCCCAGACACACATCCACGAGGCCCACAGCCAGCCGGATTTCTGGGCCCGCAGCTGCAGGTAGAGAGAGCCGAGCACGAGACCCGCCAGGATGACCAGGAACATATGGATGCGGGATCCCGCGGCGACGTACACAGAGTTCACATTCATCTTGGAGTCGTCGACGATGTCTTGGTAGCTGTATGCTGTGTTGAGGTAGAGGGTCCAGGCGAAGGCGGTGATTGAAAGCGGCAGGGACTCGGAAATGCTTTGCGTGAATGGGATCTGGCGGCCCTTTATTGCCATCCATCCGATGACACTGGGCCAGGCCAGAGTAAAACCGAGGAAGTACTGGGGATAGATGTATAGTCGTCGGCAGAGTTGGCGCTTTCCGAAGGGATAGAGGATCGTGCTGATAGTGACAGGGATCATAGCAGCCGCGCTGGTTTTGGTCAGCTATCAATGTTCTTGAGACTTGTAAGAGGTTCTCATACACGTCGTGACCTTCCAGCATAATATCCATTAGCCACCACGAGACAGCGAACTGGACCAACATCCAGATGAAGCCCTCGGTTGCAGTAACTCTCCCCGCTGCCAGGGGCCGATTCTTGGTGCGCGCTACGCTTTTGTCGATGTCGCGGTCGACCCAGTCATTCCAGACCATGCCTGCACCGCAGAAGATGTAGCCGCAGGCCAAGCATAGAAGGGTTTGTTTTACGATGTGCTTGGCCGAGATCGAGGTCGGATGAGCGGTAATTTCATTAGCACCGGCAAGCAACGATGCCCAAACTGAGATGTCCGAGGTCAATGGATGAATATCGTCTACGAGGAAGGGACACACCTCCTGAGAATACAGCAAGCCATGGGTTGTACTTGTGAAATCTGGATAGGATGAGCAGGTCCTTCACTAGCTGCAGGACAGATCGCTGGTGGGGAGATGCGCCAGTTTCCACGACTTTGTACATTTTGCACATGTCTCTATCCAACAGCGAGTGGAGAAGGGCAAAACAGAAGGTCAACAAGCGGCTGGTATATCAATGGGGAATGATGTTCAAGGGGGGTAATATACATCGTAAATCCTAGCTCAATATACCCAGCCTTACCTTTCTAATCGAGTAGCTGACAAACAGGGAAAAACTCCGACAGCCCGGCCAGTGAAAAGCGCCGACACCCAGTTGAAAAGCACCGACAGCTACATACTAGGACTGACTGATTGAGATGCACTGTATCAAGGGTCAGCCCACGTCACTGCTTCGCTTGCTGCTTGACGCGGCAGTCCAACTCATCCTATCGCTCAAGGAGCAGCTGACAAGCCCTAGGAACTACCCCATTGAACATGTCAGCAATCCTGCAACTCCATTATCTTAACCGGGGTGTTACTCAGACTTCTTTAGCTGCCGAATAAGCCGTGGGTCGTGAAGAAGTACCTTGATAGGGTCGTGGTTCGACTGCGAGAGCTTATCACACCGAGCAGCTAATATACCTCATTCACAATGTAGACATGACATGAACACAGTCTCAAAAGCATCTGCTAAAAGTAACCTGATTGGTGCGGCGTTCACGGACTTGCCTTGCATGAATTTGGTCCGGAGCCAGGGTACCCCTTCATGGCTGACAATCAGCTTATGCACAAGGGCAAGTCGACAACTATTGGCTCGCGTGACCTACGATACCTTAGTGATTAGGGGCATAATAGTCTGCACTATTGCACCATGGCCTTACTCTTGCGGCTGATTGTGCATTTGGAGTAGTGTAGTGACAGTATTTGCTGACCGAATTCCGATGATTAGATTGACTCAGCACTGCACCCCCGGCGGCAGATACTCGATATCATTCATTTTTTCCATAGATTAGATAGATTCGATTAGTTCCCATATCTCCATATTTGTCATATCAAGTGTATGGAAGGCATAGTCACCCTTAGTAAACAGGTAGTTAATGGCTTGAATGAGGTATGCCTCGCTTGGATAATCATAAACTGAGAACCCATTGGATGTAGAAAATATCCAAAATTTTACGAGTATGCTTCTGCATTCTAAATCTGTTCTAAAGAGGAACTCTCACTAAGACCGTGGATAAACTCCTGTCACCCTGTGTAGACATCTACCGCTGATATCGACACTGTAGACAAGGCCTGAACGTAAGGGACAACAGAAAATAGAATCAAATTGCAGATTCGGTATAAACTAGCAACCATCTTGCTCACTATATGCGCGCAGGTGCTAACCAGTAGCAGCTACCCCTTCAGTTCCAGAAAGTCCAGGATACCCTTCAATTCTTCTGTGTGGCCTAGATCACCAAAGTCCTTCAGGATTTCTCTCGCCTCTGCCGTAAGACTCGCCAGTCTCTTACGGCAATAATCAAAGCTTCCCGTAGACTCGACGATGCGAACAGCGTACCGCTTGACATCTTCGTCCTCAGTCTTTTGCTTCAGGATACTCATCAACTGGAAATTGTTCAGATCACTGCGAATGCTGTGGATAATGGGGTAGGAGAATTTTCCCTCGGTGATGTCTTCACCGAACCCTTTGTTCTTGGCATACAACTCGCTCTGCAGGTTCTGGTAGTCGTCTCGAATTTGGAAGATGATTCCGAGAAGGTCGACGAGCGGCACGCAATCCCTGTATCTCTATTAATCACCATACACGCCCTGTGAAGCGAGGAGCTTACTTCGTATTCTCGCTTTCCATATGCATCAGCTTGATCGCAAGCCGGAACAGCCCGCCGGTCTTGTTGGCAACCATTTCAAGGTACCCCTCCTCCGTGGGGCAGGTCAAGGAATCTCGCCAATAGAGATCCAAGCCCTGGCCGCGGTGAAGCCTCAACATCTCTTCCGTGAAGATGACCATAGCCTCCGGCTTGCCCAACTTTTTGAGCTCCTGCTGCGCCCAGAAGTAGGCGAAATTAGCCGAATTGATGGTCTGTGCGATACCGAAAATACTATGCGCGACGGGGAATCCTCGCCTGAGTTTCGACGAGTCTTGGATATCGTCAATTCTGTGATTGTAAGCTTCGTATTCGGCTGGCAAACCTGTAGGGAACTGCATACAGCAACGAGGTCGAATGCAGTAGGCCGACCACCCGCTTGATGACGTCGAGTTTGTCCTCTGGAATTTGGAGCCATTGGTTGAAGGCAGAAATCAGCTTGCCTCTGATGTCTTTTCCTGGGAAACTGCAAAGGTAGTCAAGAGGAGCCCAGATTATCTGGTGGGAGAAGCTTGTTAGTATACAGAGCATTATGAAAGGGCAAGATATACCCTGTACCTTTTCTTCAGTGAGCCTTCTCTGTTCCTGGAGGTCAGATGCACTAGAGCTTGTTAAGTCTGTTTCGGTCAGAGTACCAGTTACTGCCTGCGATCGGGCTTCTTGAGGCATGAACAAATTTAAATGAGTCCATTGCGACTTTGACGGGTCTTGGAAGGGCTGCTGATGATCGAGATCGTAGAGGGACGTTGCTGGGATTGGTACCATATTGCAGCGGATTGGGAGGTACATTCAGAAGACTACGAGATACTAGCAAAACTTCGTGGTAACTAGACACAGAGATGCGAATTGGCCTTTTGCAGGTGTACTTAGAAATATGTAATATATATCCCTGTACAACCGAGGCACAGTTAAGCTAATCAGAACAAAAAGCTAAGCCGCAATAATTCAAGCTTCATACTAGTTCGGAATCAACTTCACTTCAAGATATGCATAGAGTGTAACCTTCCGACGCCTGCCGACGATCAAAGAATGCTATGACCCTGCCAGTGGGCCTGATCTCGGAGGATACCGCTAACGATGCGGAAAGAAATGAAGAGGACCAGCCCGGAGGAGATTGTCACTCAGGAGCTGCATCCCTGCTCCGAGGGTGTCAGCTTGGCATATCACCTCTTCCCGCATTGCCAACGGAACCAATTGTCATGGCATTCACTAGCTGGGCTAGAGAGTTTGTATCCTGACCGGCCACCGACAAGAAACAGCTCATAATCCTCGATGCACACAGATTCCCTTTCCTTCCTGGAGCACGCATGTAGCAGAGCTCAACTGGGCCTGACCAGTTGGATGCGGTGTACTGTGTCCTAATAGGATTATCCACCGAATGGCAGCCTAGGCAATTCGGCGCATACTGCCTCTTGAATATTGTCCTATCCCTGCTGTGTTGACGCGACTGCTATCACCCCTACTAGCTAGAGATGTTTGTCTAGACACCTTTCTGGTTGAGGTGTTTAATATATAACACGTATCACCATGTCACCCTTAGTTGACAGGGAGCAGGCATCATTAGAAAGCGAAAATTGCTGGATCAAGATATTCCCCGAAGTTGTACCGTGATCAATCTCAGCCAGAATCAGATGGGCAACATCCCTGTTGCCCACCACCATGGACGCATATTGTTTGCTGATAACGAAGTAACTTTTCACTGACACTGACCACTACATGCAGATGACTGCAGATCGTCCATTATCCACCGAATAGCTACCACGCTTACACTTGTTGGGTCTTCGAAGACACTGAGTGACCCCCTAAGCCGATTGGATGGGATATCAATATACAAGTATACAGAAGATGGAATACATCGTTTCGCCTCGCGGACAATTCGGCGGATTGATGAGGGCCTCTATGAGCGAACATACTTCTTGTGCAAAATAAGGCGCGGAGTACAGAGTAGTATAGACTCTTGAGTTTCTTCCTATGTCTGCTCATCTTTACGTACATAATCCATAGCTTATCACGTCGTTATAAACCCCTGGGAGGTCTCAGGAAGGAAGTCTTTGCCTGCCTTCCGCTAGACCTTAACTAATACAACAACATAAGGTAGATTATCCAATTCTGACCCGGATCGAAGGATTTCTCCTCGGCACGCATAGGCCGGTATCTGCAAAATCATTGAAACAAGGGATTTTCTCATATGGTAAGGTCTCCTCTTCACGAATAGTCCCCATTCTATAGCTATGAGGCTGCCTTTTCTGTATATATATTTTTATTTTGGTTGTTTATCTGGATAGAAAAGTAAA
Source organism: Aspergillus lentulus (assembly GCF_001445615.1). Lineage (NCBI taxonomy): Eukaryota > Fungi > Ascomycota > Eurotiomycetes > Eurotiales > Aspergillaceae > Aspergillus > Aspergillus lentulus. Next base: position 1,266,188 of record NW_028322112.1, read on the forward strand.
GCTTACTCGAGTATATTGCCTACGATGGCGAACAAGTCCTCCTTCAAAGTTATCATAGTGGGTGGATCGATCGCCGGTCTTACCTTGGCCCACTGCCTCAGCAAAGCAGGCATCGACTACATCGTTCTCGAAAAGCGCAAGCAGATTGCGCCGCAGGAGGGCGCTTCTATCGGTATTTTCCCCCATGGGGGCCGGATTTTGGCGCAGCTGGGGCTGTTGTATTTGGTTGAGGAGCAGATTGAACCATTGCATACTGCGCATCAGTACTTCCCTGATGGCTTTGCACATACTACTAATGCCCCACGGATTATTCAAGAGCGGTATTATCTACATGTGATTGACCCGTATTTACTGCTAATATAGCTGGTAGGTTTGGTCTGCCTCTCTCCTTTCTAGAGCGGAGACGAATGCTTAGAGTGCTTTATGACACGCTTCCGGATTCGTCCCAAGTCCTGGTAGAGAAGGCTGTCGTTTCCCTGGAGCGGGAGGATTCAGGCCTGATGAGGGTCACGACCCATGATGGAAGTGTATATCATGGCAGTCTGGTAGTCGGTGCGGATGGTGTGCACAGTCGAGTACGCGACGAAATGTGGCGGCTGGCCAATTCACAAAGTCCAGGTGTATTCCCTGAGAATGAAATGAGCGGTGGGTATTATCATATTCAAGAAAAATGCGATCGAGCAAAGCTGATTACATTATAATTCTAGCGATGACGGTCGAGTACGCCTGCGTTTTCGGGATCTCGTCTTCCGTCCCCAAGCTGAAACCGGGCGAGCAAGTGGCCAGCTTCAACAACGGTAGATCGTACCTTACGTTTCCGGGAAAAAATGGTAGAATCTTTTGGTTCCTCCTGCTGAAGCTCGATCGGAAATACTCGTACTCAAATGCTCCGCGGTTCTCCTCCACAGACGCCGAGAAGGTAGCTGAGCGGTTTGCCAATGACCACATCTGGGACGGAGTGTACTTCCGAGACCTATGGAAGAGTAGGGAGGTGTTCTCGTTCGTGAATCTCGAGGAGAATGTGTTTCAAAAATGGCATTGGGAACGAATCGTTTGCATTGGTGACAGCATGCACAAGGTAAGTTTCTGGCTTCGGGAATACGACCTCGGAATTCTGTTCTGACATGCCTTGAACAGATGGCTCCAAATACTGGCCAAGGGGCCAACTCCGCCGTCGAAGACGCCGCTGCCCTTGTGAATCGCCTCCACCGGGCTCTGAGAGCAGCGCCTGATGGTTCAAGCTTATCATCGGGTGAAATAGATGATCTCCTGGAAGAATTCAATCGAAGCAGATATCGCCGTGTACGTGAAATCTACCAAGGATCCAGGATGGTTGTTAGATTGCAGGCAAGGCAGAACCTGTTTCTCAAATTCCTCGGACGCTACTACCTGCCCTTCCGCGGCGAGGTCGCGGCGGACGCGGCGTCCAAGATAATCGCTCCAGCTGAGCACCTGGACTTCTTACCGGTTGCTACCCGGTCAGGGGCGGGATGGCATCAATTCAAGCCAGGGCAGAGTGGAACTGCCTTGATACCGTGCTTGTATCCGGTTGTGGCCCTTTCGCTGTGTGTCCTTGCTTGGATCGGGAATGATTTTGTCCGGAATAGAGTTGTGTTTGCTTAAATCCTGGGGTGGATGAATGGTACTCTAGACTTGATATTCTACTATAGAGTCAATTCCCTATCTCGCATTACAAGTTTAGTCGTCGAATATAGACTCTGGAACGTTGTCAAATTCCCACTTCTGTAAAAGCAAGTGATACGTCTTTCGCGAAAGTTCAGTGCAGTTTCTCACATTACAATTCAGGCTATTCAGTGGCTAGTTGGCATGTGCATGGACCGTCTGGTTGAAAACCCATTTTACTGGCGATCCTGGAGACGCATGCAGGATACTCGGGCCAATTCCGATAATGCGGGCCGATTTGGAAGAGATATGACAGCTCGGCTTGCAAAGCAATCTCTTCGGGAGAACAACGCCAATCTCTGATCTGAGCTGCGCCATAGAGTCAATCGTCTCCGTCATTCCGAATCAGGCCATTGGCTCCCAAATGGCAGAGTCTAGACCTGCTTCCTTCTTCTTCTACTATCGAGGGTGATTTCAATTCGCACTAATTCAAGAAAGCCATAGCCGGACGGGGAGACTGCGTACGGAGTTGTAGACGTGGTCATGCACAGAGGAAATACTTTGCTTTTTCAGTGGGTTGTCCATCATCTGGGGTCATGGTAATCTGTTCGGGCTTGTGCTAATTATTGTGGTTGTCTGGCCTTGGCGAGGGCTTCCAGGCACATGATCTACTGGACTGTTCTCAAGCAGTGATTATATGAGACTCAGGTATACGTACCTTTGGCAACGAGTCAGTTATTTCATCTTTCTGTGAGTTATCCATGTGCAGCAATTTCTCTGACCTCGTCAAAGAAATGTCCGGAAAAGACCGTAGGGTCCTCGAGGCCCTTTTGTATGCCATTCCTTTCCTTCTTGCCCAGAATTTAGTACCTGCCATTGTGGTCCTGAGAACGCAGAAGAACTCAGTTGTCAGGTACTTGTGGATTTTCTGGTCCGTCTTTGTTTTCTATCGATGGCTTCAAATCCCCATATCGCACGGTGAGAGTGGCGCATACATCACCAAGGTGGGAGTCCAGCTTTTTACGGTGATCCTCCAGGGCTTCAATCTTATCTTGATCAAGCCGCTGGACAAGAACGAACTTCTTCAGACAAAGATTATCGATCCAAGAGATGATTTCCAGCGAAAGACGTACAAAGTTGCTCGTCTGTTTACGTATTTGCGGGGCGTGCGAACACCATGGCAGGTGAAAGGGATCCCATCGCACCCGGGATACCTCATACAACAACCGAAAGTTCCAATCTCTCGCAGTGCATTCTTGATAAGACAGGCTGCTATCGTGGCATGGCTGTACTTATACTTGAATTGCGCAAACTTTCTAGCCGATGGAAACTTATCACCACTGTCAAAGCCCATTTATGGCCTAGGATACCTCCGCGTTTCCAGGGAGGAATGGCGAACTCGAATTATGACCTCGCTGATGTTCTGGTTTGCGTTCTTGCGGGCAGCTGTGGATATTGACTATCGCACCGCGTCTATTTTGAGTGTTGGCATAGGCCTGGACGCTCCGGAGGACTGGCCACCGCTCTTTGGTCGTGCAAAACAAGCCTACACTCTCCGTAATTTCTGGGGGTGAGTGGTCACCATACAGCTGTGAATGGGATCTGCTAACTTGCCTATTTTTCAGTACATATTGGCACCAGATGTTCCGATGGCCGTTCACCGCGACAAGCAACTACCTGGCCCGGGAGCTTATGGCTCTTCCTAGGCCGTCGTTGCTCGAACGGTATACCAACATCTTCTTTGTCTTTCTCGCTTCAGGCGTGATGCATGTCATGGCCGACCTATTCATGGGCATTTCTATGAGCCAGTCGACTTCTCTTCTCTTTTTCTGCTCCATGACGTTAGGAATTATGATGGAAGATGCGGTTCAGGCAGCTTGGACTCGCCTCACTGACAGTCATCATCCCGGAAGAGCATCCACCGTCGACAGTGATGGATGTGCTGTGCCTTGCTGGCATAAGCTTGTGGGGCTCATCTGGGTGTGTGGCTGGCTTAGTCTCACGACTCCGGTCTGGCTGTACTCTTTGCAGATGTCGAAAGACAAGAGCTCGTTCCTTGTCAATATTCCAGAGCTTGTTGGTACACGCACAGCTATTGCGATAACTGTTGGCGGAGGTCTTTCGGTAAAATATGTTTTCCGCGGAGAGCTTTAGAGCAACTCCGCAATAAATTGTACTCGGGCAAACAGAATTAAAGCTTGCATAGATATCTAATTTGGAAACATTGAAATGCAATGATATAAATGACAAGCTGTAATTAGGGACGAGAGAAATCATTAAGGTATCGAAGCAAATAAAGTAGACAGAACAACATTAATCGCAGATGATTGGCCGTGCGGTCCGGAGATACATCCGGTATTAGGGCTCAATCTTAGGGCTTGCACCTTCCGTCGCATCTCTCTTCTGCTCCTGCATTTCAGGCTTCCATCACACTTCGACGGGATCAAAACGGAATTACCAACACAAAACACGCGCAAATATAAGGTACATCATCGTCCAGAATTCTAACTGCCTTTATTAATCCAGATACGTCTGGCTCTTTCGCTCCGTCATCTGTCTAGAATCCACCATAGAGGGTGCCATGTGGCTAGACGTATGAGACTTGGATGCCAAAATAAGCCGAGCGAGTCCACCCATCGTCAGCTGGGGACTCAGTTGCGTCAAATCCACCTTCAAGCCAAATGCTTGTTGCAGGTCGGACTCGAGTTCAACGGCGACCAATGAGTCCAAGCCGAGACTTCGAAGCTCAGTTCCAGGGAGTATGCTCTCCGTGATGTTCAAGCTTTCCGACAACATCCTTGATAGCTGGGCAAGCACAGCCTCGCTATTACTTATAAACCGTGCCTTCGCATTGTCAGAAAGTGATTCAGTGGATGATGTACGTCGGCCGAGAGAGGATGAAGTATTACGAGTGGCAGTCGTCGTTCGCGAAGCTCGAGCAAGGCGGTCGTCTTGCTGCGTCTGTATTTCTCGGCAAAGCATCCCAACATCAAGTTGTCTTTCATAGAGGAACACAGGTTTTTGGAGATGGAACACTTCTTGGATTCGATTCTCCAACTCAGTTGCAGCAAGGGAGTCGACACCGGCTTCCATGAGGGGTGTGCTGGCAGAAATCTCGCTTGGGGGAATTCCAGTTATCTCGTGGAGCAGGCTACTCAGGATAGAGAGAATGTTTGAGACATTGCTGTCATTCGAGTGTCGGCAAGCTTCACTGACTGGGCGGTTTACCGCTTCTGTCTCGACTGAAAGTTCCGAAGTCTGACTGTTGAGACTGGCTCTTTTGACGATTCTATCGAGGGAACTGGTGGTAATCCGAACGAACCTTGCGCCAAGTATGACAACAATCAGTTGCTTACTGGTTGAATCAAATACAAACGTGTCACTCAGGAGCTCCCTGGGTCCGCGGGGTGTTTGTCGAGTATAAACAGTCCATGGTCCCATCTCTGATTGCAGACTCTTGAATGTGACCAACTCACTCAGCCCAGAGCAGATGAATACATCATCTCTCTTGCAATCATCCCGGCACAGCGCCAGTACTTCTGCGATCAATGCGAACTGGTCCATCACAAGCGGATCACACACTACTATCTCCGAGTTGTTGCCACCAATTGCTGGCATCTCCAGCCGGGCGACTGCTGCGGTGCCTTTTATGGTCATGGCTTTGATGCCCCTATAACAAGGCTTGTACTCGGTCACTTTCTCGAGTACTTTATAGATTAAGCCTTCTTCCATGGAAATTGCCGAAGAGTCATCAAGACTGTCCTGGATATGGCTGTTTCCGATTACTCTCTGGATCACTGACCACTGGGGCGCCATGTCGGATTTGCCATGTCGCTCCTGCTTGAGAGAGACCGTTCCTGTCGCGTGACATATGCTCTGGGCGACTTTTTCAGTAATGATCGAGAATCCCCAATTGCACGATCCGATGTGTTTGAGCCTGAGGCCAACACGTGCACCTGGAGCGTGCCCGAGTGGATTATGGATTTCCAGATTCAGAACCTGTACATGAGCGGACGCCATCGAGCATTCGCGGCCGGCGCAAATGGCCGTGGCCTTAGCGGCCAGCTCGACAAACACCGACACAGGACACAGAACCTCCCCAAGGACTTCGCGTCCGTTCATGTACCTGCCAAAGTCTGGATGACAATGATTGACTCCGAAATGCAATTTTCGCGGTTCTCCTCTGTACCTTTCGTCCCGCAGCAAATAGACCAGTGGCTTGTGTTCGTCAGAAATGATACTCTTCCTCTCAGAGTCGTTTTGGCCTGCTTTGTCAGAATGTAAAAGCCAGAATGCTGTCTCGTCAAATTGGTAACCAGGAACATCATAAGAGTCAAATGTTGTCTTCTCTGTGTTATGATACACCCAGAACTGCACATTAAGGCCTTCATTCCACATCTGCATCGTGGTTTCCGTTAGTGATGCCAAAGGTTCTGATGAATCCAATTGTAGTCGATGGAAAGAATGCCCTGAGCTGCTCTCGGTCCCGAGGGCGCACTTCACAAGTGCTATGCCTCTGGATCCGACGCCTCCTTCAACCCACGTACAAGGTCCTAGTTCTTCGTCAACTCGAGAAATAGCATCGAAGAAATATACTGATTCGCGTGAATGACGAACAACCATTTCGGGAGTGAACTCCTTCCAGCTGCCGCCCATGAAGCATGTTTCGATTGGGATATTCGGCGCCGCATATGTAATACTCCGTGCCAGAGCCATATAGTCGGCCAGCAAGCAGTCAACAAGCTCAGAGTGAAAGCCGTGGGTAGTCTTTAACCTTCGAGTCTTACAGGATGTCTTGGCTTCGAGTGTCTGGATGGCTAGTTCAGTACCAACCAGGACGTGGTTCCTGGCCCCATTGAAGCACGCAACCTCTATCTTATGAGCTGGGACTGAGCGGGCAAGCTCGAGAGCTTCTTGCCTGTCTAGCTCAACGGCAAGCATACAGCCCCGTTCTTTGCCCCATTTTTGCTGGATCAACCTGGCTCGCCCTGCAACTAGCCTGAGTGTATCGGCAAGTGTTGTAACCCCTGAGATACACATTGCGGTGAACTGGCCAATGCTATGGCCTATGACACGCTGGACGGGCAATCCCGCATCAAGCCAAGCAGCCGCACAAGCGTACTGCAACGAGAAGAACAGGCAATGAAGGATCACAACATCCTCTATCGGCTGTTGGTCAAACAAGAATGGGATCAGGCCGCGGAGGCCCGTTTCGCGGAGTATCTTGTCGCACTCATCAATGTGTGATCGCAGCAGCCTTGAACCTTCATACGCCTCTTTGTGCAGGTAGACAATGTTCCCGGTTTGGCCTGCAAAGACCAGAACAACCGTCTGGGGCTTAGGTGAAGGCGACGACAGTTGCTCAAGTCTCGCCTTCTGTCCAAGTTTGCTTCTCAAATCACTTAGCGAACGTGCAACGAAGGTGATGCGCTGTCGAAGAGTCCGATTCTGCGTCCGAGCCACACTGAACGCGATATCTGACAAGGGGGCGTGGCTGTTTTCCAACCACTCACTAAGGGCAGTGCAGTACATCCTGAGACTCCTTTCCGACTGCCCAGTTATCAAAAATGGGTATTCAGAGAGTCTGTGATTATTGCCAGCACTAGACTCTGACCGAGGTGGCTCGCAAATAATCACTGCGGCGTTGTTCCCCGCCGCCCCATAATTGTTGATGCAAGCAGCACGGAAAGTGGCCTTCCATTCGAGTTCATTAGTTGCGACTGACAAGTTGTCCGGCTCGAGTGGCGGAATCGATGCATTCAACGCGGTGAAGTTGGCCTGTGGCGGTATCCGTTTGTTTCGGATCATCAACAGCACTTTCAGGAGCCCTGCGATTCCGGAAGCTGCTCCTGTATGTCCGATGTTGGCTTTGACAGAGCCGAAATGCAACGTGGGTCTCGTCCCTCCAAAGACTTGTTGAATACTTCTGCATTCCACTGGATCTCCTCGCGGAGTACCAGTGCCGTGAGCCTCAACGTAGGTGATGTCCTTGGGTTGCATGGCTGCCAGTGACAGGGCCTTCCGATAGAGGTTGACCTGCGAGCGTGATGTTGGGACAGTGATTGCGTCCTTGCCATCGCAATGATTCGCTGCCGATCCCACAATCACGCCTAGAATATCGTCATTGTCGGCCACGGCGCATGATAACTTCTTCAACATGACAAAGCCACACCCTTCTCCACGGCAATAGCCATCAGCAGAAGCATCGAATGGACGACAAGGGCCGCCACTCCGACTTAGAAACCTGGCTGCCGCCAAGTTCTGTTGCATATTCGGACAGGATATTATGTTAACTCCTCCTGCTAAGGCCATGCGGCATTCGCCCATTCTGATATCCTTGCATGCCTGATGGATAGCGACAGCTGACGAGGAACACGCCGTATCGATGGTCATCGATGGCCCCGTCCAGCCAAAGTGGTGGCTTATGCGACCGCTCACAAAGGCTCGCGCAGTGCCTGTGAAAGAAAATGCTGTCGGGGCATGAGAGCAGACGTTATGATCATAATCGGAACCTCCGACGCCAACGTAGCAGCCGATATTCTTATCTTTGATGCCGCTCCCGAAGTATTCAGATGACTCAACAGCTTGGTACGCCACCTGCAGCGCAACGCGCTGTTGCGGATCCATGTACTTAGCTTCCCGTGGGGATATCCCGAAGAGTCCGTGGTCAAAGTGGCCTGCACTGGAAAGGAAGTTACCCCGTAGAGGTTCTTCCAGTGGTCCCTTTCGCAACGACTTGTCTATCGCAATTCTGCCTTCAGGATGTTCCCCTACCATTGTGCCTCCTGCTCGAATGAGCTCCCAGAATTGCTGCATAGTGTCTGCACCGGTGAATTTACAAGCAGCTCCAATGACAGCAATAGAGTGCTCAGGGTAGTCATAGCGATATTCATCATTCACTGATGATTCTTGTTCATTCGGCGAAATAGTCGAGGTCAATGGCGGCGTGAGAACTCGAAGGTTGGCGGATGCGGTAAGTGATAGTGGGAGACAGCTCACAAGGCCCAACTCCAATATGAGCGGCTGCTCAGTTGTCTCAGGCTGCGAGATCAAGTTGGAGACAGTCTCTGCCATGGTTGAGTACCAGTCAGCTGGTTCTGTCAGCACGCATTTCAAGGCAAGCTCATGCAGCTTCTCCGCTGATGTGATCAGGTCCCCGGTGGTGTTGTTTCTCAGCGGGACCAAAGGCCTGTTGATGATGGGGAAACGTAGAGACTCTTCGTTGTTGCAGATTTCAAGGAGATCTTGAAGAATCTCGGCGTGCTTTCTGCTATGGTATCGTCCGTGGATGGGAATTTTCGTCAGCTTAGCGTCTCGTGCTGCCAGGTCGGACCGCAGAGATAACACCTGCGACTCTTTAGCTGTAACGGTGATGCTTTTATCGTCGAGCTCGACAGATGTGTATACCTGTTGGATGGTGTTAGCTTGGCATGCTGACTTTGGGTGGCCGCATCATGTCTCGGTACGCACACCAGGATACCCTTTCAGGACTTCTGTTACTCGATCTTTTCCAGAGTTATCCTCCCAATGTATGATCATACAGCTGTGGACGTCTGCGCTGTCATACGTCAACTCGTCCAGGTCAACGTAGGCACCCACGCACGTGGCTAATCTCAATGCGACAGAAGCGTTGCACCATATGTCTCTTTCCGTCCTCGAGCATGCCAGAGCGGCAGCGCTGAGAAAGCCTATGCAAAGGCCCTGGAATCCGCCTTTACACGTCGATTGCAGAACACGCTGATGCCTGTCTCCTTGGGAATCGTCGGCATCCAAGGAGTGCGCAAATCGGAGATATTGAACCAGATGAATGATGACTGTGAGCGGTGCTAATAGGATGTTTGGCAAGCCTTCCGGTATTTCCAAGGACTCATCCTTAGCCCAATCTTTCAACTTTTTCAGAGGTTCGTCGTTGACTTGGCTCAAGACGGGCTTGACCTCAACCAAATGCGACCAAAACTGTGGCAGGTCATCCACTGCCTTGGCAAGCTCTTTCAACTTCGAGTCTTTGAGATTTGATTGAACGCGCTGCAGGCAGTCTCTTGAGGGCGGAGGGGTCTGCGAGCCGCAAACAACCGTGGATGGAAGTGTTGAAGCCATGGAGAACTCTGCTCTTTGCTCCATTGAGAAGCGATATCCTGCTCGTCACAGGGCTTTACAGGGTCGATTGTTCATTATCATTGATTGAAGGACTTGTTGCCGGATCGATGATTATTGCACAGGACGTCCATAGAAGGATATCTTGATCAAGTCTTTGCTATGGGAATGCATTCGCGATTATTCGTCCAGAGCGTAAAGATATTGGCCGGAGTCATTTTAGTCGAGGATCTTGACATCCAACTTGAACTGTCGCAGCAACTCGATTTGTCCATTCTCGGTCAAGGTACAGGCTCCTATTCTCCACCCGATGAACACGAACCAGCCCGCATGCCTTCTTGTCCCTTGCATCCTCAGAGCCATCCGCATCTGCAGGCTCATAGCAAGAAAGGCCGGCCAAGTTTGCCAGTCGTCAAACATTAAACAGGAGACCGGATATGGATTCATAAATGCTGCGTGCTAAGCAAGGGTGCCTTGCCAACTGATAATTTAAGCTTCCGAAAGGCGAAACGAAGTGGTTACAATCATGCTTGATATTTTCTCAACCATTCAATGCGTCTTGCCTCAATACGTCCAGGGTACCTGGAGAGAGTCAGCCAAAGCCCTGGTCCTGGACAGCTTAGGTGGTTGTGGCGACAATCTGATCTAATGGAATGAGACACTAGCGTAAGACCATATCGCATGCCCAGGGAGCCATGTCACATACTGCCCGGGGGTGTTCCTGTCAAGTGCAAAGATATATTATGTCGGACGTTTCATTATCCAATAAAGAGTGCAGTAAGGGAAATGCAGCCTTGGCTTTTGTCTGTCCCACGATTGCGTCAAGCGGTCCTGTCCAAGCCATTTGGGCTGCTTCGCAATGCTGATCATCCAAAGGCCATTCCTCCGAGTATGAAGTGCAGCAACTGCCATGGCTCTAAAGTGGCTTTAGCCAATAAACCGCCACAGATCTCCAGCCGTCGCCATTCGTCCGAAATTCAGGCCCTAGCTACCTTCTACCCACCGGCGGCCTGCGGGCCAAAATATCAGATTGTAGGGAGCCTGTTTGCTCGTCCAGCCCTATCAGTCTATCTCGGGTCTCAATAACTTGACGTGTCCCATGCGCGTCGTGGTTTGGTTCGAAATTCGTCGGTTGAGATTGGAATGTCGCTCTTGGGTTCAGATATCACTGACAGCATACCTGGACCAGCTGATGATATTGGAACCTCTGCACTGATTGACCGAAGGTCCAGCATAGCGTCTCCTCTGCTTGCATGTTGCAGAATTATCTGTCATGGATTTGATATCAACGAAAATCCATAATTGGTGTCTCGCATCAGTTACTCCTGTGGATGTCCTGTAGCTCTGGATTGGCAGGAACCGAATGACAGCCGGTATGAATTGCGGTGCTCAAGGTAATTGTTTGCTACACGGAGGATATCAATTCTGGTTACCTGCATGACCATGCTGTCAGTTTATGCATTCTAAAGCTGAGTTACGAAAAGCAAACCCAATCAGGATCTATCTATCCTTCCCGTGGGAAAGCACTGCCATATATTTTAGATAAGGTCCGTCCATGCCGCGTGGATGATGTCAGATATGCAGGGTCTGCCCTGATAACGCGCAGATTCAAGGTCTAGGTTATCTAGAACCGGACGGAGTAAGCATCCCATTTGTGCCTGATATCATTCATCGCTTATCAGACACGATCTGCACTGTCAGCAGGATTTAGAACCCTTCATCTGGGATAATAATCTGCATCCCACTCTAGGGACATGGAACTTCTGCCATGCATCAATATGCCTTTTCCTGCTAGAAAGTTCTTTTGAACAGTGCGCGTTGCTGATGATCAAATATTGCTTCTGAGAGGTTGTCTAGATCTGCACTAGGCTGTTTGTGCCCTCCTGCTCCCTCCTAAAGATGTCAACAGTAAGATTCATTAGACACACCCAAATTGAACAGCGACGCATCATACCCATCATCAGACTAGGACTGCATGCCGAGTCATTATGGTGTTTGGTACGAAGTATTCCGGAATTGCTGGAGGCTAAGCGCCCACCTTGCTTCGGAGAAGAGAAGTTGGCTTGGAAATTTTGCTATGCATGTCTGGGATTCAACTAAAGCATGCTGGCTATCTCTTTTGCCAGGCGGGAGAAGTCTAGAGTCTATACGAGCACCTCGCAGCTTACTATTCCGTTATTTCGAGGACTACAGGCGAGTTATGCCATGTATGGGTGCCAGGATGGGACGCGGTGATTGGGACTGCCTCTTCACGCCGATGGCGATGCGCAATTGGCTAGAGGGATTCTATCAGGGCCGTTTGCGCATTCAACTAGGTATCAATGGAAGGTGAATTGAGAGATTCGTGCCCGTCTGAACAAGTTGGGAGCTAAGAACCTCGTTCATGCTTTGCCTCTTTGTTTGAGGGATAGTGAGTTGTTCCTGAAAACACTCAGCGGAACCATTCATAGGGCGAGTAATCCAAACTTCAGAACATATGCTGATAAGAGCAGAAGTAATGGCTCAAGTCTAATATGTCTTGATACTAAAGCAAGGTCTACTTATCTGGGTGGAGTAGATTAGCAATGGAGCGTGGTGTGATGATTGTCAACCCTAGTGATATTTCTAAATGATCCTGACTTTAGGTAGACTATAGTCCTATTATCCCACTTCGTAGTTCAGTGTTAGCAAACTGTATGTTCTTCCGACCTGTTTCTGATACTCGAGCCGTCACCCCCCACCTCTTCCACTCCGAGGTTTCTGCCTTGACTGACCTGTTGCTCGGTGCTCCAAATCGTAGACTCATTCTACCGCTTTGTCAGCATGCAGCGTAGCGAGATGCACACATTGCGTCGCACAGTAGGATTCCTAGATACAGAATCCGCCCATCTCCATGACAACACCAAGATGCTACCACTACGTCACACCATATTTCTCTCGTTTATGGAGTACACACTCTTCTTCTTCGCCTCTCATGCTTGGTATTTGGTCTCAATATTACCGTATCAGTTGTACGTCTAGATTGCTGGTTACTGTCCCTCTATTCTCATAACATCCGTATTGCTAACAGGTGTTGGGCTGGTGTAGGAACCTATGGGTATCTCAGACTTAGGTCCGCTGTTTTATACGCGTTGGTCTGCAAATTAGGACACTCAGACTGAAACTCGGCCTGAACACAGTCCGAAATGACGATGGCACCAACGCAGAAGATTGTAGATCCGTATTGGAACGGTCTGGTAAGCCTTGCGATAGTGGCTCCTTTCAACGCATCATGTAAGTAAAAGGAAAGCGCCCTGAGGTATTAAAGTCTTTTCTGATCAAGTCTGCGCAGCACCGAGTCCTCCAACGTCGCCGACAGGACAATGTTCAGAAGAATACGCACTGCACATAGGCCCTGCGACTGTTGGGGCTTTTCTGGTTTACGAAGCACGCATATTTGGGTGGAGGGTTCGGGAAATATAATATCTACATAATGATCGAAGACGAGCTCTGCGCACGCGGCACCTCCACTGTGCAGAGTACGTCAAACGTAAGAAGGAGGCAAAATACAAACGCAGCTGCATTCGACTGACCAACGAATGGTACCACATTGCAAAACAAAGAGATTAAGAGGTAGCAGATGGCGTGCCCCTCTGAGTCTGTCAAAGAGCATGGTTAGAGAAAATCAAGGGCAAGCTGCCGCAGCTAGACTCTGAGAGGGAGGAAGACGATACACAAGCAGACGAGGATCTTACAGGTTCCTCGCTAGGATATTCTATGATGAGTTCACGAAAGGCTCTCTCGGAGGCAAAACTACAAGTACAGCTGCAATTAAGGACCTTGACCAACCGTCGGATGACGCTCAAACATCACTATACACACAAGCAGTGCCGCGTTCAGAAGTACTTCGCTCTTGTCAAGCAGCAGGGCTCTACTTTCCTGGCTTCGATAATTTCGGAGGCGCTCAAGCCGTATCACATCTGAGTCTAGCTCTTGTCTGCGAGGTAGTTGTTGGAAATCGTCTTTCCCGTGGCTTCTGCTTCTGAGATGTGGCGTTCTGGAGTAGCACTGGCTCTCCGCCAGTCTCTGGTGTCCGTATCAATGTTGAAACTCAAGTGCTAGTCTCTTCTCTTAGTCCTTGTTTAGGCAAATTGATTTGCTTCCAGATCCCATTATCCGACTACAAACCTGATAGACATTCAGCGACGTCTATGGGTATATTGTCATACATCCGTGAATACGAGCATGCAGCTGTCTTCCGTCTTAGATTTGGCATAGAGCGTCCTTGGCGTATATCGTTCAGTTTCTGGATACGAGACTTCTCTGAGGAGTCAAAGAGGTGAGGCCAATACTAAGTAGATATCTCGTATTTGCTCATGTGAGGAGCTTGCATAGCGAATCCCGAGTGGGAATACATACTATCCTACTTTATCCTCACCATATCTGCTCTCCAGTATCGGCCCGGATTGCCGTCAGCAATGAGCGTCTCTCGTCTGCTCAGGAGTCAAGGAGGTTGAACCAAAGATATAAAATGAGCACAACAGCCAGCAGGAAAGGCATCTTCAATCAACAGCATTTCAAGATCTACGCAACTGTATCCAGCAAAAGAAGTCTCTCCTCGGAAGCTCAAATCCAATCTCTCCCCAACATGAAGATCACCGCTCTGCTTGCTCTCGCTCTTGCAGCCGTTGTTGCGGCTTCTCCTGTTGCTGAACCGGAACTTGTTGAACGTAAGCTGCACCAATCTCAGCCACGACTGCCACGTCGACTTCTATGTCTGTAATATAGAGCTGACAGCACTCTCCCAGGTTCGTGCAAGAGCAACTGTGCCTCTCTGGCGTCGAGCTCCTGCTCCAGTTCTTGCGCTTCGAGCCCTAGTTGCTATACCGCCTGCTACAGCGCCAAGTACGCTGCTTGTGTTCGTGACTATTGCTAGAAGCCGACAATGGAACATACGGAAGAGGGGATTTAAGCTTGGGAAGTCATGGGGTTTACGTTGTGGGACGCTGTGATGGCTCAGACGCAGTGAAAGTTATATACAAGTTCAGTCAATATGCTGCTCAGGATACATGCGAGCACGGACAGATGTATGCATTGTCGAGCATTTCTTGCATACATAGGAGAATTTGACTTGAAAGTAAGGAATATAATCTATCACTACTCCTAGTCTGCACAGACAAAAGGCGGGGGAATATACACAGAATTCTGAAGATTAAATGTAGCTCCTTGTTTATTGAAAGCAGAGTTGGCAAACAATGAATCATAAGTACGATTGTGAAGATTAATAGAGGTCATTGCAGATTGTATTCACCGGTGGTAGTCTGAGTCATACTATACTCTTCTGAAAGTCAAACATCCATCATATATAAAAGGATGACATAGTATACTACTTTCTCCATTCACTGTCCATTATACGTTCCCTTCTGTCTCACTTGTTGCTCCCTGGTTGCTACTTGAGTACGTACATGAGCTACACTTCATCGTTCTTCCCCGCCTTGTCACTGTACGATCCTTAGCGAAATATACCTCCCGAACTTCTTGCATTTGCTCCCTCTTTTACGAGAGTCTGAGGAAAGTGAGGGGACGACGGATATTGAACGATAGCTCACAAGCTGAGGCCCTAATCCGTCCACAAATTTGCCGAACATCTGGCCGTACCTCTGGCCGTACCCATTGATGTTGACTGATTTTAGAGATTATCAACATCGATCCGTGTTTTCAACTGTCACTGTTTCCGAAGTCGCCCGACCACGGCCTACTGGTCGGCTTTGAAAGAGGGGAGTAAAGAATTGTCGGTCTCATTCAAGCAACGTTTGGAAACAACTGGAGACTTCTTTACCCGTTCAACGTTGAGCGGGTGGAGGCAGAGGCCCTCCCAGCGATTGTAATCCTCGTGGATTACCTTACGCGGGCCAATTGGTCTGTTTTGGACTCGAACATAAAAGCATTACACGAAAGACACTGTCAGTTTCAGACTGTCGAGGTGGATTTCCTTCCCAGAGACCTCAGGTTCCTTAATGGGACGGCCTCAGCGCATTTACGAGTTGAGCCTGTACTTACTCGAGATATGCCCTGGCCAAGGCTTTTACCTACAGGAACGTTTCCCTCGACACGGCGGATACCAGTCTGCTACTCGAATGGGAGAAAGGAGAAAGGAGTTTAATGTCATCTAGAGCAATTTTTAACATGACTAATCAAATACCTCCAGTTCCCGGTACATTCCCCTCCTTGTCGGATCGCCGCGGGGCAATGTCTGCGTAGAGAAGACCACGACCGCCTGTACCGAGATACACGCGTCCATACACTCGAGGGTCTCCCTGAATGAGATTGAATCCTCCATAACGGTGTGTATCATCATCAACCCTGTCCCATGTGGACCCGTTATCATCTGAACGATAGATCCCATAATCACTCTTATTTGGATGGCCAGGCGAGCCTCTGATGAACAGTGTCGGCTGCTTAGACCCAGGAGCTGCTGCACCAACAGTGATCAAGTCGGCGACTGTTCCCTTGTGCGTGATGCGTTTCCAGCGCTTCCCAAAGTCGGTGGTATGATAGACTCCATTGCTACCGAGTGCTAGCCAGATCTCGCCTGCCCTGTCGACGTTCACGACGGGGACAGCGCCGGTGTGCGCAGGCAGTCCCAGCTTTGTTGCATTGAAAGCATCATAGGAGACGCCGCCATCAGTGCTGACGTACCAAACGCCACTGGAGAAAGCGTAGAATGTCTTCGTCTGTACGCGATCGGCGCTAATGTATGGCGTCTGCACCGTCAGCCCGCGAGGCGATGTCCAGGTCTTGCCCCAGTCATTCGAGGCGTACGGCCCCGAGTCATTCGCTGCCGGAGCCACAGCCTGCACAGATGGCGAGACGACGTACATGGCCGAAGTCCAGACGACGTATTTTCCGGAGGCGTCGATAGTCATAACGCCTGGGTTGGTGGAGCTCGTGTTGACACCCTTGATGCATGTCTGGAACTTGGTCCACTCGCTTCCTCCGTCTGTCGAATACGCCCCTTGGCCACATCCGTCCGGATACTGATGCCCGCATGGCCCGCCGCGCACAATCACCTCCGGCCGCTGTCCCGCCCAATCGAGGGTATTCAGGTTCGAGAACACAGGCAGGCCGAACATCGGCTGCGGCGTGTCGAGATCATCGTGCCGGAATCCGTTGATGTCGCCCGCCCCGCTAAGGAGATGCGCTCCCTCCCGGGGACTGATCATTGCCAGGGTGACGGTTTCCTCGATCCCTTGGGCCTGGATGTACCATTTCGGTGCTAAATTCTTGTCAGCCTGGGCAATGGTATCAGTCGCCCAGATCGTTGCGCCGGTGCCGTATAGGACATGGTCGGCGTTGCTCGGGTCGATGAGCACGGCTGTCATCCACCAGCCGAACTTGGTCAATCCCTTGACGGGAGAGGGTGCGCCGTATCCGCCCCACTGAGGTCCCCAGTTGAAGCTCAGCCAGGGGACCTTTGTTCCGTTGACGAGTGCTGCTTCGGCGATCGGATGGCCCCAGTACCCTCCGCTACCTGGTGGGGTCGACAGCTGCGAGACGTCTTTCCAGCTCTTGCCTCCGTCGCGGGAGAGGTACACGCTATCCAGCGCTGGGCCCGGGTCGCGGTCAAGCGAGACCACGACGACAGTATCTGGGTCGTCGGCTGCGACGCTCAGACCGCAGTATCCGCCTGCCGGGAATGCCTGGGGGGTATACGGTTTGGGAGATGTATTGTTAGCATTAGGTGTTATGTCCACCCAGGTGGATGCTGTCGTGTTGTAGACATGCACCGCGCCGTAGGCCACTCCCCATGGTCCAGGATAATCCGCATAAGTGACGTACAACGCTCCATTAGATGCCAATACTGCTTTCATCGGCTGGGGGCCCGCGCTCTGCGGCTGGGTCTCGTTGGGGTAGACCAGCAAAGACGGATCCCAGTGCATTGGCTGCCCTGGTATGGACTTCCAGTTCTTTCCCCCGTCGGTCGTATAGTACAATCCACCGGGAATGCAAGCGCCCACATAGATAGTCCCCTCATGCTGCGAATCAAAAATAACAAATGTGATTCCGATCCCGTTGGCCGCCGCATCTGGGAAGTTCGTCACATTCGTCCACGTCTTCGCGCGATCACTACTCTTCATCAACCCAGCGGTGCGAGTTCCCATCCACAGCTCATTCGGCCTGAACGGGTTAACCGCGAGTCTCTCCCCATTATTCCGACCCAACTCATTCGCGCCCATCGGGAAGGGTGCGCGGTATCGCGTAAAAGTCGCTCCCCGGTCGTCCGACACGAAAACCGCGGAGTTATTGGAACTCAGGTACCGGCCCTGCGCGAGATACAAGCGGTTCGGATCAGTCGGATCCATGGCCACGCTCTCCGTCCCGAGCAGATTCTCGTCCTCGGGGCCGATGAAATCGGTGAGTGGAATCCATTTGTTCAGCCCTTGTTCCCAGCGATAGGTGCTACCGATGTCGGTACGAGCGTACAGCAGGTTCTTTTCGGTTGGGTGGCCCACAATGCCAGTGATGTAGCCGCCTCCTGTGATCGCGACGGATTTGAACTCGTACGCCTGTTCGGCAGTGCGTGCGGCGGCGCTCGATGCGCAGAGCACCGCCAGCCCTAGCTGTTGGAGCCAGTATTTCATGATGGTGATAGCTCGATCCTTTGGAATTGCATTATAGCGGAGAGACCACAGTGTATATATGCAATGGATCGATCACTCCGCCGGGAAGTGACTAGATGAGACACCCACATCGCGAAATTACACGGCTTCCGGTCCGCCTGTCCGTGCTGGCTTGATCCACGAAAAAAAAAAGGTACGTCGTCCGCGGCCTAAACTCTTCTTCAGATTAGCTTCTGGGCAATACGGGGTCCCCCGCAGAGTAATGAGTTTTTATGCGGAGAACATTGCTGCTATCCCGCATATCCGCCGTGATTGGTGGCAAAACTGACACAGGAATCATATTGCAGCTGATTCCCGGCTAAATACAGAGAGGCGAGATGATACCAGCGCAGCAGCGTCTATTGGATTGGTTCCTCACCCCTGTCTGAGTTGTGCGGTTTTGCCATTGAGTCGCTGCCATCTAAGTTCTTCAATTTGTTTACAAAACTCTGGTTAGCACGGTCATATTGTCTTCTACTTTCACACTGCGAGCTAAACTAGGTTCTCCCACGGACTGCCTCCTACGGAGTCAATTATAGTGAGGCTTCGAAGGGATTTCTGCTGATGCCTAGCCTGAGAATCTACGTTCCAGATGGGACGGCGACACTCGGTTGCTGATGCACGTTAAAGAAAAAGCGGAAACATCAAGTCCATCTATCATGCAAACTTCCTATAACTCCATGCTAAACAACAATACAGAGATGGCGCCATTTTCCGGGTAAGAATGAACTCAGTGACTCACCAGCTTCCTGTCAGCTTCCATTATCGACCCCATACATCCCTGACTGTGCATCCTCCTGTCGCACTGCCAGAATCTGAGTGTAACTTTCGACAACCGGGACACCGCTGCCATTTGGACGAGCTGCTGCTCGATGTGCTCGATGTGCTCGATGTGCTTGAGGACGACAATCTAGTCATGGGTTGAGCCTGCGTTTTTCGTGCCTTGGTGCCGACGGTGGAAGTCCTAAACTGCACGCGATTAGATCCTGAAGCATTACCTCCACTGCCCGAGCTGGAACTACCGGCTGTCTTTCTCTGGCGTGACGAAGGCGGAGGCGGAAGCTGCACGCCGCCGTCGACACTATCGTCGCTGCTGTCGTCAGCGTCGTCGTCGTCATTGTTGCCGCCACCAGGTTGGCTATTGATGGAAGAAAGGTTCCTGCCTCCCCAGTTAGTCTCCCAGAAGGTCAACCCAGCATACAGCTTAATCAAACTGTGGAAGTAGGCAAAGAGAAAATAACCGGGCAGCATGATGAGATCCTGGGGCTCGCGGAGGAAATAGGCCGTTAGCTTGACCATCTTGGTGCAGAAGATCCAGGCCGCGAGATATTTCAGATTATCAGCGGTCCCGAGCGGGCTTCTGAGCAGGGTATACGCCAACGCACCGTCGTAGAACAGGGCGAAATTGACGAACGAGGTCCAGTAGACGGCGTACACGCACCATGGCTGGGTATACCAGACCGTCCTGTCAGTGAACAAGCTGGCCGAGTTACTGCGCCAGGTCGTTCTGACCCAGCGCAAGCACTGAGAGAGGAACTTGGGATACGTACCCAGCGTCGTCTCGATCATTGCGTCGGGGCAGTACTGGATCTTGACCTTCCACCCATGTCGGACGTCCCAGCGGGTGATGAAATTGTCGTCGTCCGCGTTCAGGGGACCAAACAACCCGAAGAAGAACCGCTCGTTCGTGAATCCGGCAATGAACTCGGGGTCCTGGAGGATCTCGGACCGATGCGCAGATGTGCGGCCAGAAACGACAAACACACCATTATCAATCGCGTTAGTGGCACGGATCTCAAAGTTGTGTCGTTCCAGGTATAGCGCACCAAGCATATTCCAGAACGATCTGATGTTGAATCCGGTGTCGGTACGGCGGACGCGCTTGTTGGTTCCGACGATGCCCACTTTCGGGTCTTCGAACGGCGCCAGGATGGTCGGGAGGAAGCGTTCGGTGGGCCAGAAGACGTGGTCATCGAGCAGGACGGTGATCTTGGTCTTCACGTATCGAATGCCTTGCGCGACCTGTCGGCGCTTGTTTGCTTCGTCGGCGATTCTGACGGAGATTTTGGTATTCGGGAATCTCCGCTTGTAGGGGGCGATGATGTCTTTGGTCAGTTTCGTCAGTTGGTCTCCAACAGTAACAATGATGATGGCACCTGGTTTGTTCCGAAGGCATGAGGTGATACACTCTTCAAAGTCTCTGTTCTCGGGATCAACAGTGGGGAGGATGATTGTGCAGTCAGATGGAAAAAGGGTAGGGTTGCTGGGCACAGGGGTGGGGCGGTAGAAGAGCCAAAAGGAGATGAGATGGATGATGAGGCGGAAATACCGGAAGACGAACAGATGAAAAAAGACAATTGTCATTCGGTCGTAGAGAACGTCATCTCTTCGAAGGTCTTCGGGTAGAATGCCAGCTACCCGTGTGGTTAGTGTCGTGTGTATGTCGTGAAGGGTCCGGCCGGTCGAGTGCATGAAGTACGCAGCGGCTGCTGCTGCTACCATGAACATCCGAGGGTGAGCAATTACCCAAGGTAATGTGATAAAGGCAAGAAGTCCGTACATCGTTGAAGCGATGATTGGAACGCTGTCTGAGGAGTGAGATACGTTGCTTCAACTTGGAGTAGTAGTCGACGGTGTTGATGAACCTGTAGTCTCCGGGAATTTTCGCGATATTTGAATCCAGCAGAGGAACAAAGAGGCCTCAGATGAACCAGACAAGAGAGACAAAATTCACTATTGTCAAAGCCATTGTGAAAGACAGTCTCTGATGGACCCATGGTGAAGTGAGATGTTTCTCTGCAGAACAAAGGCCTAGAGACAAGGGACATAGAGTTTTTTACAAGACATTTGCAAGCCCATCATAACGGCTAACAGATACCAGAGACAGATGGTTGAGAATGAAACAGTTTAGACAATGCATTATATGCTTTGTTCAGCTAGGAAAGAGGGAAAGAGAACTAAGGAAGATATGCCTTTCAAAAATCTCAAATGCCGAAAAGAAGAAGTTTCGGGGCCTTTGTCAAAGCAATACATCATTCGGGCTACCCATGGTAGCAATTAGCTACAGAATCCTTCCTTTTCCCAAGAGGAGCGTATTGATACTGTTCAAGTCAAAGAACAAGGGAGCGTGATACCGAGCATAAACCCAAACTAGGATATGAGCCAACAGTCGATCAATACATTCTTGTATGGACACTGTCGCATGATTCCCACTATCTAAACTTCGAAGTTCGATTGCATTAGAAGGAAATCCAGTAATAGTTATTGTAAGAGGGTTCAGGCATGCCAACATGCCATGCGGTTGAATGATCTGCAAATAACATCGATGGCTCACGGTTCAGATTATTGATAAAATATACTGGAAAAAAGGACCGTGAAGCTCCATCTCTAGAGCTGGCGTTTTGACGGTAGTAATCACGCCCTCCAAGCTATGCGCCTACAGATTTGCTCGGGAGAAATTCGATCGCCAGTCGACATATGATTAAAAGTAATGCCGGAGTGGGCAATTGTGAGAATGCGGCCATTGTGCGGATTGGTACTCAGCCGGAGAGATGAGATGACGAACGATGGACTTCATCAAGCCCAGCAGTTTTCCATCTAGGTCTCAGTGAGCAAGGCAGACTACACAGCGAAAGCCAATATCGTACATGATTAGGGAGAAACAGAGATACTCATGTCCAGCTTGGGCTATATAGAGCAAGGATACTAAATCCTCCTAATAGCTAGCGATATAGCATTGGGACAGCGAGCTTCGGTGTGGATATTGCGATACGGATTGTGAAGATTCAAGATAGGTGCATACGGGAGCAACGAAGTTCAGCCACTGGGGACCTACTGTGTAGTGGCTCATTCTAAATGACATTTGGCACATTGTATATGCCAGCACTACTCGCGTCTTCATCCATGACGGAGCGGCTAGGGTCCCTCCAAACATGCAACGCTGGTAAGGAAATGAGCCCCCAGGGCGTAAAAGAGTTTCAGCAATATTGTGATGGGTAGGCACCTCTTGTTCCATGCTAAGACGATGCCTCACGATATTGGCACCTCTTGAAGGAGAGCTTTGCAAGGCCTCACGCCTAATATGTACGAAGTTATAGAATCTTTTCCGGAGATCTGGAATAGGACAGAGGGGCGCACGCCACTCCAGACTGCAGCAGAAGCGGCAAACATACTCCTGACTGCCTGTTCCGATGTTCAATGCGCTGGCTTCGCTATTCTATGCAAGAACAGTACTTCAGACCACAGCATCCAATTGCGGGCGTATACCTTAACCCGTTACGCCTTCTCCTAGATGCGGGAGCAACATAAATGTCCCCACATGTCTGAAAAGATGCGTAACCGCACTGAAGGAAGTGCACGCTCCCGCATCGCCTACTGAAAGCCGGATGACTATCAAGGGGTCGCTCAGAACCGCCGTTTAGACAAGGTGCTCATATAGCTGAATAAGAGGACCGTAAGACCCGGCCAGACACAAATCGGGTTCAACAAGCCATTCCTCTAATTAGAAAAAATAGCCATGCTGTCGGGGTAGGCCACATGAGAAAGAGATCGCAGCGCCAGTAACTGTGGCGTTAAGTTCCCAACTCTCATGAAACGAGTGTTTACGCGCTAGTCTGTTATAGAGAAAGAAATAGGCATTTTAACCGATTGGGACATTTTGCTGATATTCATTCAGTCATCACCGATATTGGGTGGTATGCAGTTCAGCAAGGTCCTGAGGCTATTTAGGACCTCCCAGTCTTTGTCAAACTTTTCTAAAACCTCGCTGCACTTAAACTCAGTTATTAAGTAATAGGATAAAGAAAGGTTATATCTTCTGGTCCGTCTCATCGAGTGGCGGCTCGCTCTCGAGGAGCTCGCATGATCTGAAGACAAAGAACGATGTGGCCCAACATCACGTTCTCTTCGAGGTTTGATCCTGCCTTTTTTTTTTTTTTTTTTTTCTTCGGCTGGATCCCTGACAAAGCGCGGAGAGTTCTCGGAACTTTATCAAAGTAGGTGGTTTTCTCAGCGGCGGCGTTTCTTTGTTGATACGTCTGGGCGGTGCTTTGTTATCGAGTATACACAGTAAGACTCGACGGTTGAGGAATATCCTATTCCAGACGGTCTTGGCTTGTATCATGGTTTCGAGATATCGGTTTGAAAGAAATCGTCTTGAGGATTGATTGAAGGAACCCGTCCTTTACTCCAACTTGAAACAGACATTTCCTTGCTTCTTGCCGGAAAATCATTGTGCATCAACTGTCAATACACGAGACTAAGGTTCAAGTCTTCAGATATATAAGAGCATGTTTCGGCCAGGACATGTTGATCTCAAACCCATGAACAACTGGTCCATACGCTCAAGATGGCTGACCTCCGGTACCGCAAAGAGGACCGCGTCGACATGATACACCGGACCTACTCATGCAGGATCTCTCGCTTTCTGGATGCTCATGGGATTCCTAATGTGCTCTGGGGAGAGCATGTGATGAATATGTTTCTTATTCCCGTCGTGACAGATGTAAGTTCCCCTGTTTTCCTGAGGCACCACAAACTACAGGCGGATGTGCTAACCACCGGACAACAACTACAACAGGGCATCTACTTCATCATCCCCGACGAACATATCGACAAAGCACGCGACCTCCTGGTTGAAGCCGGCTTTCCTCCCTGCCAGTTGGGGAAGTATTGCGGCTTTGACTGGCCCAAGTCCTGCCATGGGATCCCCTACGCGCACTTCAATATCGTGGACCGCGGTCCCATGAACTACTACAAACCTGAGTTATACGGCCCAAATCCCCGCGAATGGTACACACTGGAACTTTACAAGAAGTCTGAGATGCTGTGGGGAGCGCCTGAGATCCCACTCGGCCCACCTGCCCAGAATGACCCAGACTACTGGACAATTAATGATGAGCGTCTTCCAGAAGTACACAGAGGATTCTGTCTAGGCCGCGTGGTTGAGGCGGATTATCCAGTCAAGATCCCCTCACCAGCGCGCTATACTGAGTCGCTAACCCTCCTGTACTTCCGGGATAATTATCCAGAAGACACTTTCAGAGGGAGCTACTGGGATTATTTGCTACTGGACATGCATGAAGTGCTGCAGAAGCACCGCCTCTTTACACTGAGGGACCTTCCGCCTCGTACTCGCAGCTGGTTCAAGATTTTGACCGAAAACATACATGAAAGAACGCATGGGGATGCCGAGGAAAGGTTTGGCGAGGAGATGAAGAAGTCAGGCGAGGTGCCCGAAAAAAGTCCCTGGCCGTCAGAACATAGAATGCCCCCTGGATGGCGTGAAGACCTAAAACGTTTGGACGAGGAGGAAGAGGAGAGGAGAAAGAAGAAGGAGGAGGAGGAAGAGCAGACGAGGAAGAACGAAGAAGAGGTGAAAGAGGAGCAGAATGCGTGATTGAACGATGGATGAGCTTTGCAGCTGTTTTGTGTCTGTCCTTCACTTGTTTTCTTATCATTGCTGATTTCCATATTCTGAGCATATGTATGTTTAACTCGCTTATTCATTACGTCAATCAATGACGTTGTTTACCTTGTTCTGTGACGTTAGGAGAAGTTTCGCCTGAGACTAATTTAAGTGATTGTGGCATAATGAATGCTTCCAAGTTGTCTTGTATCAGGATGGTTCACAACACCTCCCCATGTCCACCATAACTGAGACAAACTGTATGCTCTGGATAATGTGAATAAAGGACTAAAAAGGAGAAGATCTTTATACATCCGCTGTGCCTCTGTGTGTATTCTTAACCATGTTTCAAAGTGAACATCCATCGCAAGATGTAGTGGTTCTTGAACTAGACAGATGACCATTAATAACAGTATCAATTTTCCCTCTTCACAGGCTCAGTCAGTATCAACTTCATTTCATCCTGTCTCTGAGTCTTGCGTTACAAGCAGTATCCCGGAAACAAACAACTCTTAAGATGAACACGAGTTACTTGCCTGACGATATCCTTGACGCCGCACTCAAAAGTGCAGCAGAGACGCTCATTCAATGCCTCCAGACAATGCCAGAACTAGAGGGAGCTAAGGTTGCAATTATTGGTGGGATGGCAGTCCGACACTATTTGACAAGCTACCGGGGAACCTTCGTGAGTGGACTGAAGAACCAGGTCTACCAAGTCGTGCTGACGAGGGCATGCAGGATGTGGATGTTCTACTTTTCAGGCCTGACCGTCCCATTGACTACAAACTGATGCGCAAGGAGCTGGTCTCCCGGTTTTCAGGTTTGTTCAAGGAGCGTGCAGAGCCTCTGCTCTTCAAATACAAACCTATGGACGAGCTTAAGAACAGACGTAAGGCCAAACGTTCGTACTTAGTGCAGGTGGACATTATTCCAGACTATTTGGTACGTTTGCATGCCCTGTCAGATGGATGAAGTCAAACTAACGCAATCGAGGACAGCCTCCCTACCTGCCTACCCAGGCAATAGCGCTGGAAGAAGTGGACAGAGGCCATCTGCCTTTTGTCAACCCGTTGGACCTTCTTGCCTACAAGGTCCATTGCTCCAGTATGCGTTTCAGTCTCAAGAAACAAAAACAGGACGCCGAGGACGCGGTGAGGCTCTGGCAAACTTATTACGGCGAAGAGTATGTCCCGCTGAGCGAAGAACAGCGAGACGCCATCGCTTCGGGGGTGGATCTGATGGCGGAATACTCTAGGCGGTGTCGCTTGAGAAAGTGGAGGCTGAGACAATGGGTAAATGCGTGAGAGAGGGGCATTTTGGTGGTGGGTTCAAACGATTCGAGATATAGTATAGAGCAGCTGATGAGGTCCTGCTGGTTAGAGACCGATCTAGCTAATGATAACCCATCTGCGGGTGTCTACAAAGCGTTTTAATATATGAGAGATCCATACACCTTGGTAATCTCAGTCTCGGTTTAGAGGCAGCATTTTGCAACAGCATGTTGCCACGGCCGCCCATCAGACTGGCGGCGTCTGCTCCTGAATCAATAGCAAATGAAGGACTCTATGCTTCCCAAGTCACGCTGCGCTTTCCATCAGGACTGCAGAGACAGCAGCAAACAGGTAATATCCAGAATATAGTGATTCAATACCCTAATATATGATTCTTCGATGTGTTCCTTTTGTATTGCTTTCAGGGACGGCTCTTTTTAGTAGGCTTGATTTGTTTTCAGAGGCCAGGATTTTTGGTTGCCTGTTTGATACATATATTTTGTAGGTGCACTTCCATGGATGTAATTATTATACTCGTCAAAGGAATCTATATCTATGCAAAATCATGGTACACATCTATAACATCCTGTCCTAAGGACATAAATTCAACGCTCAGTGTATCTCGACCGTTGATCGCAGTCTATGCAAACGCAGGGAGTTTCATCTTCTCCATGTAATCATCCAACAACTTCTCCTCCTGGTCGACGAATGGTTGAACCATTTCCTTGCCTTTGAGAACCTCCTTGTGCAATTGCTCCCACTCACTGTTGTCATCCCAAGTACGACCGGACTTGATCTCCTTGCGCTGAGTGAGCGATCCATTCTCACTCGCAGTGCCATTAGCAGTACCATTCGCTGCAGGCGCACTCAAAGGCTTATACCCAGCCGCCTCAAACGCATCATTAGGAGGAACAGTATACCTCCCCTTCTTGAGCACATACTTGCTAATCGAAACGGCAAGCAGCCTCTTCCTTCGAACCTCGTCCGTTTCGGCCGACGCCTTCTCTCCCTTGCGCGGCTGCAAGAAGTACGTGACAATATAGATCCACTTCTCATCATAGGAAGCAATATGCGACTGGACCTCATACTTCATGTACGCCGGAATCTCGCGCTTGAAGCTCGTGTAGACGCCGCCAAGAACGAAGTGGAGCGGGCCGCGCTTGCCCTGCTTCTGCAGACGCTTCTCGAGGAATGCGGAGCCCTTCATTACCAGTGAACACATGAGGGCTGTTCGGGAGACGTCCAGGTCGGAGAAGTATGTCGAGTTGGACTTGTGCATGTTCATGTCGATCTCCATGATTGGCGCGCGGGTGAAGATGCTTTTTGGTTTTATGAGGTCGCTGCTGGGTTTTGGCGATTGCTCGACGGCGGGGGTCATGAGGTAGCCATTTTGGAAGAAGTAGCGGTAGACGCGGATCTGGTTGTTATTAGTATATGTAGAAAACAAGACGGTGGTGACTGTCTTACATGCCACACGAAAGGCAGGGTTTTGAGGTTGAGCAATGCGAACCCGATTGCGAGGGCTTTCCAGAAGGTGAGAGACTCCCACAGCGAGGTGGCTAATGATAGTATGGATTTCATCTTGTATTACTCCCTCCACTGATTACACTTTGATATGAATATGCGCAGAACACAGATAGAGAACAAAGGGAAAAAGAGGAAGATATCCTCAATGATGTAAATTTTCTTGACCCATATCTTATCTGATTAGGTGATCTTGAATTCTACGAAAATCCCAGCGAAACTGCCAATTCAACCAATCATCTACGAGAGGTAGTTGTGTTGGGAAGATGTTGAAGATACCTCGGCTCGGGATCAGCCCAAAACAGTAACAAGTCCGCCCCTTCGGCTCCTCCGGTGCCAAGACATGAATCGGCATGAATCTCTGTTCCGACGCCGAGATTTCTTCCTCCGGCGGAATTGCACCACACGGATAGTTATGACCTTATGGTTATGGTTGTGGCGTGCGAGTCCTCGGTGCCTTGCTAAACAGAGAGTGCTCTTTCTAGTCTGGTGCATATTTCTCCCACTAACAAACATGTTGAAGGATTGATCCTATGAGCATGACATGGTATTGCCGTATTTATATAGGCTTGTCACTATATATTTCTCATTCATTTGACTGGTTTGTTACAACACTCCTGGCTTCCTGGTTCTTAAACCCTGACATGAACCTGTTTAGCAATATGTAAAAGACTATCATTGATATATAAATCTATCCAAGAAACAGTCACAGCCTATTTCCCATGTTGACATGTACGGCCTTGATCCGACTATAGGCTGCTAGACCAGCTTCACCAAGCTCCCGCCCAATGCCGCTCTGTTTGACACCCCCAAACGGCACACGAGGATCACAGTCTTGACTACTGTTGATCCAGACCATCCCCGAATCAATCTCTGCGGCAACCCTATGCGCCCGTTCCAGATCTTTTGTGAACACGGCTGCGCCAAGGCCATAGATGGTATCGTTGGCTCGGCGGATGGCTTCTTCTTCCGTTGCGAATGGTTCGACAATAACAACGGGGCCAAAGACCTCCTCACGAACGATTGCCATGGAGTCTGTAGTACCTGTAAAAACAGTAGGCTGGATAAAATATCCATTTTTGTTTCTGTCTCCGTTGGCGACATAAGCACCTCCGCCGATGACCACCTTGGCACCCTCCTTCTTGGCCATCTCAATATGTGACAGGATACGCTCATACTGAGTTCGTGTCACCTGTGGACCCTGAAACGTAGATTCATCCCACTGATCACCGATCTTGGACGTGGTCACGACCGCCTGTTTGAACTTCTCCAGGAAGCAAGGGAAGACGTCTTGATGGACGTAGATGCGCGAAGTAGCCGTGCAGATCTGGCCTTGGTTCGACATAATGCCGAAATGCGACCATTTGACGGCTTGCTCCATGTCAGCGTCTGGGAATACAAGTAGTGGTGACTTGCCACCAGTCTCGAGTGTGATATCTTTCAATGTTCCCGCCGCCATCTTCATGATCTCTCTTGCTGTTTGCGTTGAGCCAGTGAAAGCAATCTTATCGACTAGAGAATGAGATACCAGGGCAGCACCAGCTTCGCGCCCGTAACCATTAACGATATTGACAACACCCGGAGGGAATCCAGCCTCCTTAATCAGCTCCGCGAGCACAAGCACGCTAAGAGGTGTCTGCTCAGCGGGTTTCAAAACAACAGTGTTCCCACAAGCCAATGCAGGGCCGAGTTTCCAGGTAGCCATGGACAAGGGATAGTTCCACGGGATGATCTGTCCCACCACACCAATCGGCTGACGAATAGTATACGCGAACTTGTTAGCTGTCGTGCTTATGGTCTGACCCGCGATCTTATCAGCCCAGCCACTATAGTAACGGATGGTTGTAATAGCCTCGGTGAGGTCCTCTTCCAGGGCTACGTGGTATGGTTTCCCTATTTCGGTCAGCTGCGAACCATGAACTAGAAAGAGCAGCGTACCATTGTCCCATGCATCGATAGACGTTAGCAACTCCCGCTTTTGTTCCATCAGATCGGCCAGCTTTGCCATCAGTATCCCCCGGTCGGTAGCGGGAAGCTGTTTCCAGGACGGATGCACCAGCGCAGCCCGGGCAGCCTTCACGGCTCGATCTACATCCTCGGCGCTGGCTGCGTGGACTGTGGTGATGGGTTTATCGGTGCTACATATGCATCAGTTAAATTGACCCATATGAGTGCGTTGAAATGAAATGGTCCGGCATACGCAGGGTCAATTGAAGTGATAGTTTGCCCGCTCGACGCGGCCACGAATTCGCCGGCGATGAACAGACCAGTTGGCTGGCGGTAAACGTGATTATTTGGGGTCGTAATATCGACAAAGAGGTCTGCCATGGTTCTCATTGTCCGTATGTGTAATTGTATAATTGACGATGAGATTCACAGTTTATGGCCTCTGAGATTCTGATATAGGCCTTCTTTATCCCTATCTAATTTCTCATCTGATGGGTTCTGCGGATCGACATGCCTAATGTGATGCCAGATGCATTATGGGTGGACGGGTACAAGTGCAAATCTCTCAGGAAGGTCCTTCCGAAATTTAGCGTCCTACATTCTGATTGGTTATTGAAATCAAGTCACAAGGCACAATCAGAGCTCACGGTCCAGTGTTTATGCATGACAGGAAGGATTTTGCGTTCCTTGATACCAAACAGCTGTAGCAGCAAAGTCCAGAGGGAGCTAAATAAGTGAATATCCATTTTACTAAGTCGAGTGCTTGGGAGCAGTACGGCCTGAACTGTGACAACTGGGAATATAGCTACAACTACAAGTAGGTTCAAGTAAAGACTCGAAGATTAGTTGACATAAGAAATCGCCTGTTCTGATGATGCCTCTACCAAGTATCGCTAGAAGAGAATGCTAGGAATGCTTAATGGCCTCAACCGTCTTGCCCTACAGCCTTGCCAACTGCCCGTTCGGTTTCAGAACCGACAGATAGCTCTCGTTAATATCGCTAATAGACGTGCAGCTGCGATCATTAGTCGAGGACCTGAGTAAAGGCAGTTTAGGACTCACCCTGCAAGTGCCATGGTAATTTTTAACTCTTGCCGTAGAATCCTGATTGCCAGCTCGACGCCCTCCTGCCCATTATACTGAATGCAATTAGCCTACCTGGTTATAGCAAATGAGAACAAGACTTACGGCAAGGCCCCAAATGGGAATCCTCCCCACAAAACAGTAACTGGCCCCAAGTGCAAGGGCCTTGAAGATATCCGATCCTCGCCGGATGCCACCGTCGATCGCAAGCGGAATTCGCCCCCGTGCAATAGGGGCGCAGAGTCTCAGCGCGTCTAGTGTAGCTGGAATTCCGTCCAGCTGGCGACCGCCGTGGTTGGAGATCACGATTCCGTCGACACCGTAATGGATTGCTAGTTCGACGTCTGCGGGGGAGCAAACTGTTCAGGATCATGTCAGTCAAAGCAATGCCGAGCCTTGGGAGAATGGGCTACGACGTACTCCCTTTGAGCCATATCTGCAACGAGGTATGTTTTCGGAGCCATGGGATTGTGCTTCCCCAGTCGAGACTTGGATCTGCTTTGGTTATTTCCTGCAATAACTCTGGGGACTAAGACTCCTACCATAGTCAGTACGGTTTGAGGTATCAGCACCGCAACTGAGGATGTTTGGCCAGTTCATATCTTCAGGAAGAGTATAGCTATTCCGATATTCGTTGAGTCTCTTTCCGAGCACAGGAACATCGACGGAAAGGAATAGTGCTCTGTATCCCGCCTCTGCCGCCTGTTATTACGTATTTGCGTTAGGGGAAACGCGAGAGTCTTACTTTCAGCCCGCTCCAGCAGCTGAATCGTAATTGATCGATCCCGCAACACACACATCTGCATCACGTACGGGTTCCCAGTCCCCTGCGCAGTCACATCCTCCAAAGAGTAATTCGAATACGACGAGAGTCCCATGCAGATGCCATACTTTGCTGCAGCCCGCGATACCGCCAGTTCTCCATCTGGGTGAGCTAGCTTTTGCGACGCGGCAGGGCTGAAACCAAACGGGAGGGAAACCTTGGTCCCGAGGATTTCCGTGGTTGTATCGACGTGGTCGACGTTTCTCAGAACGCGAGGAAGGATCTTGTAGCGGTCGAATGCGGTTTCATTCTCCCGTAATCTGAGGAATCCTTCAGTTTATGTATCCTCGACAAGTGGGATGATACGTACGTTATTAGGTCCATTGCGCCTTCATTGTAGTAGTCTATGTGAAACAGTAAGTGGTGCGTGTGCCACGAGCAGAGTGGAACTGACTCACCTCTGACCATCTTCGGAAGCTTGCTGCTTCCTAGTGCTTTGAGGTCTGCTATGCAGGACACCTCGTTGTGTAGAGTCTCTCCTCGATGAGCCATCGTAACGATGATACTGTGTAGAGATGTAGACGGAAATATGTTGGGTATACAATGGAGAAATCACTTGAGGACACGCGACCTATCCGCCTTGGTTAAACGGCTGCATCGAGCCATCTGAATCCCTTATTATGCCATTTACAATGTCCTTTTTATTTTTCGCACGAACCTACCTCGGAGTTTCGTCCGAGAGCTCAGCGGAACCAACTACCCCTTCTGGATCGTTGCATGCATCGCATGATGGACTTGCGGAACAACTTTCCAGAAGCACCCTATTGTCCGATTCACCCACTACCAACATATATCATTCTGAAGGTCATGGATTGGAAGTTCCCAGTCTTACAGTATTGACTTTTCCTTCTGAACTTCGAACCTCGCGGAATGGCTACCCCCACTCGCATTTTCCTGTAGGTAGCTCTCCAACGATATACTACAAGGCCTCCGTCACTGACAGAACTATAGCACAGGTGCTTCGGGCTACATTGGAGGTGATGTCCTTCACGCGCTACAGTCCGCTCATCCGGAGTATAGCATTTCTACTCTGGTGAGGGACCCCAAGAAAGCCGCACTTCTGTCTCAAGCCTGTCCAAACGTCCAAGTCGTCTGCGGTGATCTCGATTCCATGTCTTTGATTGAAGAAGAAGCTCGTCAGGCCGATGTGGTCGTTCGTAAGTCGTTGAGCACGAGATAATGAAGTACCGCTGATAGTCTGCAGATACCGCGAGTTCCAGCCACATTGAAAGTGTCAAGGCTATTGCTCGCGGTCTAGCTAAACGCAGTGATCCCGGTAGGTCATGCAGTCATTCTCATGAACAATAGCAGATGCTGACATTACAAGGCTACTGGCTTCAGATCTCGGGCGCAAGTGTCCTTTCGATTGCCGACATCGTCAGCGGCACCTACGGAGAAGGGACCGACAAGATTTTTGGCGATGTCGACGATGCCCGCGCGATCCGCGACATTATTCGCCAGAATGCGACTCGCCGTGTAGTTGATAACATTATTCTCAACCTGACCGGCCCCAAGACAGCCCTTGTGTTCGCACCAATCATTTACGGACAAGGTCGAGGCATCATCAAGAAGCGAAGTATTCAGATCCCCGAGCTTGCCAGAGTCGCTATCGAAACCGGACGAGCGATCCAGGTGGGAAAGGGCGAGAGCACTTGGAGCAACGTTCATATCTCCGACATCAGCGATCTTTTTGTAAAGTTGGTTGAGAAAGCTGTCCACAAGGACGCAGACATGCACATGTGGAATCGGGAAGGGCTGTACTTCCCCGGCAACTCTATGCTAGTAAGTTGACGGCTCTGGAGAATTTGTCGTTGTTGTGTCTCAAAAGGCTGATGTGGGCAACCAGAGCTTCAAGGGGATTTCCGAGTTGCTTGCACAAACAGCCCATCGTCTCGGTTTGATAGAGTCACCCTTGGTCTCTGAGATCGACCACGTGGAGGCGGACAAGTTATCTCCTCATGGGGGAGTCCTCTGGGGCACCAATGCTCGCCAGAACAGTCAACGGGCGAGAAAATGGTTGGGATGGTGTCCAAATGGCAGGAGTCTGGAGAATGATATTCCTGATACAGTGGAGGAGGAGGCAGAGCGACTGGGGAAACTATAATATAGTTCATAATAACGAAATGGACAGCAGTTGATATGATATTTGTATCTCTGCTTGTACTAATATGAGTACAGTCCTGGGAGGAACAAAAACAGCCTTACAAGCTACTGAAGCTACTTCACTCAAGCTGTGAATCTCAATACACCGTCTTCAAGTGACGGAGATTGAAAGATAGCATTAATTCGAAGCAATCACCAATGTCGTGCTACCGGTATATTTTAAGGTTTCGGCTATCAAATGCGGGGTTAATCCACTACTCACGTCAACGCCCAAATAGGCAAGTGCTTCCGATCTCGTTTGACCTCATCCCAAGAGACTAGCAACTAATCACTTCATAGATGTAACCTCCTCTGAGCGGTCGTTCGCAGCTTGGTTGACGCGGATCTATCCCTGTCCGTTTCTTCATAGCAATGACTCCGATAACTTCAACTTTCGTTCTGCCCCGCCGGACTCACGCGCTAGGAGCATGTCGTACCTGCAGACGCCGGCATGTCAAGTGTGACCAAAAGCGTCCGTCGTGTCGTACATGTCGATCGCTTGGTGTCACATGCGAGCGCCCTCCAAGCAAGGTACGATGGATGCACAATTCCAATAATGGCGAGAGTGCAGAGGCCCAACCTGAAACCCGCCGGCATCTTTACACAGGTGAGCGCCCTAGCCATTTTAAACGCATCCATGCATGATGATCGCCGGCTAATGCAGATACAGAGCAATCTAGATTGTCCATGGCATCCTCACTAAGCTCACGACTGGTCTCAGGTTCAATCAATGCGTCGTTGGCTGAGATTGACCTCCGAACCAGAGACATCGACAACCCTCCCACAGGCGATATCGTCGTCGGTCCGTTTGCAGTTCTAGGGCTGCCCACTCCTGAGTCCCAAAGGGGAGATAACGTGGTACATCAGCAGGCCGAACAAGATGAACCGGATTCGATTTCAGTCGAGTCTGAGGCGCACGTTCCCCAGCCGGTCAGCCCGCCAAACATCGAAGACAGCTCCGACGCTATCGGCCAGCAGACGACATTCTCTCAAGCGTCTTTTATTTCGGACCCAGTGTGCCATTTTGACGATTTCCTCCACTGGTCGGATCTGCTTGGATGCAGTCCAGACGCTCTTGGCTGGAACGCTGCGCCATTGTCAAGCGACATGAATCTAGGGACAAACTTAGCCGCCCTCGGTTCCGATTTCGAAATGGATCCTATGCCTCTCAATGGACCAGCAAATGTCGTGTCATTCTCAGAACCACCAGATGGGGACGGCTCCTTGCAGGTGGTCGAACCGACAGAGATGGCCTCCACCTTGCTACATGCCGCTTCATTGGCAGAGGCGCCCTTCCTCTTCAAACATTTTCATGATAATGTGATTCCACAAACAATGCCTATGCCTCTGGGCAAGAAGTCTCCATGGAAGATTCTGAATGTACCGGCCGCAATGGTTACCTACAGCGACCTGACGATACTTGGTTCCCAGAATATCAACCATGCGCGTCAGGCCAATCTATACGGGTTGTTGGCCTGCTCTGCTATCCACTTATCTACGTATCCAAGCGCACCCTCGTCAGATGCCGCCCAACATTGGCGAGGAACAGCCGAGAATTTGTTCGAACAGGCCAGGGAACATATGCAACTCTCGATAAAGAATGAAACTCAAGAGCCAAAGCGAGCCAAGTACAAGGATCAACTAATGGCCATATGTTGCTTGACTGAGTACGCTGTAAGTTCATGACCTCCAATCTTATGTTCCCTTCCTGAGAACGAAGTTAACGGGCATAGATTTTGTCTGGGCAACAGCACTATGCTCGTGGGTTCCTTATCAACGCTGAGTATATTCTGCGCATGCGGGGCCTGCCGAAACGACGGATCTCGCCAAAGGCGCGTCTTCTACACCATGTTTATACATGGCTGCGGCTTGTAGGCGAGAGTACCTATGTCCTTCATGACTATGAGCCCTCCGCCTCTTTTATAGAGGCTCTTAATTCCGATTTTCGCCCTCGAAAAGCCGATCCACGTAATCAGGTTAGGAGCGAAGCGGATCAGAAGGTCCCGCAGCTCGACGACTTTCTGCGACTCGAAGCACACCATTCGGACAGTGATTTGAACATCGACGACCCCAAAGACCAGGAGACCGGGTTGCACGATATTCACCTGCAAGACTCGCGCAACTTTTCGGATACACTATACAAGCAGATTTACGGTATCCCTGAGACCTGGCTTACCCTCATATCCCAGACCACAAGGCTCGCCAACGTGATGGAGACGTTTCGAGTTGCACGTCAATCGCAGAGGAAGGCTTCTCTTGAGGCATGGGAAACACTCCACCGCCGCAGTGAGCACCTGGAAAATATGATCTGCTCATTTGTTCTGCGGCACAATCGCCGCGTCCGCTCCAAGCACCTGGACTCATCCAAACCTCATGAGCCAATGTTGCGAGCATTGAACGGCGCTCTGCTAATTTTCTTTTACCGGCGAGTTCGACAAGTCCATCCTGCTGTCCTAGCTGGTCATGTGGACGACGTTATTACAGCGCTGGCTGACTTCCAAAAAGCTGTACCAGCAGAGCATCCCATGAGCCCTGCAACTGCTTGGCCTATGTTTATTGCGGGGTGTGAGGCGCTTACAGCCTCCAAGCGGGACGCTGTCCTTCAATTTTTCAACCGGGCCGAGTCAATCTGCCGATTTCCCATTTTTCAAACAGCCAGGGAAATTCTGACAGACGTGTGGAACCAACAGGACCAGCATTTGGAGACGAATAGACGGGATCCGATGCCAACGTGGATAACCATTGTCAGACAAAAGAATCTATGGCCTCTTTTTTGCTGATGACTTAGAGAACGATACCCTGAGACGCTACTAAATGCATTACTATGCCTACTATGTTAAGTCAGTACCTCAATTACAGGCAGACCATTACTGAGGGTGGTATACTGGACTACCTGTCAAGGACATTACTTATTGTTCACTATGCCTTTCGTAAGCTTTGCGGTAGATATCATCTAGCCATTTATACTGTGCGTACCCCCGCGTCAATCAGCAACTGCTTCAGCTCTGCCTGCAATTCAGGGCCAAGTGACTTGAAAGGCTTTCTGAGCCCCCCTGTGGCTTGTCCAGTCAGCTCCACCCCAGCCTTGACAGCAGCAGCATAGTTATGCGATTCCAAAAACTTGCAGATGGGCCAGATCTTCGTCCACAGCTCACGTCCTCGCTTCAAGTCTCCCTTCACCGAAACAGTCTCGTATAGCTCGACCGCCAGTTCGGGAATGAAATTGGCCGCTCCCCACACCCCGCCGGGACAACCGGCCGCAAGACCGTAGAAGGTCAGTGTATCCCAGCCATTGAACGCGGTTATCTTATCCGAAAGTCCGAAGACCAACTCAGTGAAGGCGGGGGCGTTCCCTGACGTGTCTTTCAGATACTTGACGCCCACCTTGGACAATCCCGCAATCTCGCTGGGAGTGAGCGTCAGACCTGAAGCGCTAGGAATATTGTAGTACATGATAGGCAGGCTCGAAGCGCTATGAATCTCCGCCATGAGCTCAGTCAACTGCTCCAGGTTGACGGGGTCGTAGAACGGTGGCACGACCATCAGCGCTGCGGCGCCGGTGGAGGCTGCGTGTGTCGCTAGTTCGAGGGCCTCAGCTGTCGAGGTACTTCCTGTCCCGACGACGACTGGGACGCGGCCCGCGGCGAACTTGATGCACAGCTCGGTGAGTTCCTTGCGCTCTGCGGTCGTCATGGTAGTGAACTCGCCGGTGCTGCCACCGGGAACGAGCCCGTGGATGCCTGCTGCGATGAGGCGGTCGATGTGTGTTTTTAGACGGGCTGCATCGATGTGTTTCAGGTCGTCTGTGAAGGGGGTGATGAGGGCGACGAAGAGGCCGTGTAGATCGGACATTTTGGGCTTGTATTGGTGGTAGACGAGATAGAGGGATTGCTTGTTGTGAAAGAGATCTAAGGAACTGGTAAGGAATTGGTTTTATTTCTTTGTGGAATCCACGAAGAGTGCTAGACATAGATGGACACGATGTTTGGGATAGGGACCACTTGCCTTTTTGGGACCTTGGCACGGTGGTAAGGGAAGGCTTTCCATCTAGCAAGTCACCCAGGCTGATAGCGGTATATAGATTACTATCTTGGAAGATTGCTATCGACAAAAGCTGGCCATTACTTTATGGGAACTTATTAGTACCCGAGGTCTTGTGTCACGAGATATGGCATTTCGGGTAATCCTGAGAAGACGCAGTATACGCTTGGAAAGGATGTGAGAAGCTTTCAGTGGAGTATATCGGTATTCTTACAATCGAGGTATGTTTTACGACCTGTGGGTCATGTCGAGAGTACTGCACGACTGAATGCCGTAATTCTACCGCTACAACGGTCATTAGCACCTGAGTATACACATGTTATGTGGACTGGCGGGCAGTCTGCGTTGGCATTACATGCTAGCAACAGGTATATGTCATGTGTTTCTCTAACAGGACACAGATAGACTACAATGGTGCAAAGCATCTCGTTAGATAGGCAAGTCCCCGACGCTCGATCAGGAAAGCCATCCCGAAACTTAATCTCGCCTGACCTCGCCTCTCTTCAGCGGCAGACATGCCCCCGGGGTACACGCCACAACATCCAAGAGGCGCAAGTCCGTTATCAATTACATTAACCGTAACCCATTTCCTTTCCCAGATGGCTTGAAACCTCTATGGGATTGAAAACGTTGCCTATCTGGGTGGGGTCTTCTCCGGGTCGCTGTGGCTCTCCCCAACTTACCCCGGATTACGACCAAGATTGACAAGATAAGAGGGACTATATGAAGGCTCTCCTTCCCCACTGTCAAATATGGGACTCATTCATGAAAGCCACAACTATCAAAATGACCTCGCGTATTGTGTCTTTATCTCCTGATGATTCGAAAATCGACATGGACGCGGAAAGCCAGACACAACCTCAAAAGCCAGAGGATATGGACCAGAAGAAAGAGGAGCCAATGCCGCCTGTCCGTCAGGATGCCTTTGGTGACGAGGAGTTTGCAGAGGTCAAGTACAAAGTTCTCAAGTGGTGGTGCGTTTTCTCATCTTTCGCTCACATTGTTCAGGAGTAGATGGTTGCTAACTTCTTCAGCAGGCAAGGAGGACTGCTCATGGTTGCCGAGACTATCTCTTTGGGCATCCTCTCACTTCCTGCGGCTGTTGGAGCCGTCGGACTAGCACCAGGCCTCGCCATCCTCATCAGTATGGGCATCCTAGCCAGCTACAACGGTTACGTTATTGGACAAATAAAACTGCGATTTCCTCATATTTCAAGCATGTCTGATGCGGGAGAAGTCCTGCTGGGCCCATTTGGGAGGGAACTCCTGAATGCAGCACAGATACTGCTGTTGATCTTCATCATGGCAAGTCATATTTTGACATTCACTGTGGCCCTTAATGTCATTACGGGTCATGGTACTTGCTCCATTGTTTTCGGAGTCGTCGGAACCGTGATTTCCTGCCTTCTCTCGCTGCCTCGCACGTTGGAGAAAGTCTCATGGCTGTCGCTCGTTTGTGAGTTCTGCTGCCCTCGACCGACTACTTAGGATTTAACCTGTAGCAGCATTTGTCAGTGTCTTTTCCGCAGTGATGGTCACCATGATCAGTATTGGGATCATCAAGCCAACCTCGACATGGGCAGTCGCCAAGCACACAGATTTGGTGACTGGCTTTGGTGCCGTTACGAACATGGTTTTCGCATATGGTGAGTATAATATAGCCATATACCCAGTGCTATTTCTGACAATCACCAGCCAGCCATAATTCCTTCTTCACTTTCATTGCCGAGCTCAGCGACCCCAGGGAATTCCCCAAGGCGCTTGCTCTTCTCCAAAGCATTGATATCTCGCTCTATATCGTTGCTGCGGTCGTTATATACTACTTTGCCGGCGAGGACGTGACATCACCCGCTCTGGGGTCAACAGGTCTATTGATCGCCAAGATTGCCTACGGCATTGCCTTGCCTACTGTAAGATAATTCCACGACCTCCAATTCTCAGCGATCTAGCGACTGACCCTTACAGATTGTCATTGCAGGTGTCATCAACGGCCACATCGCCGCCAAAGCCATCTATCTGCGCATGTTTGCTGGGACAACTCGAATCCATAAGCGTGACATTGTTGCTGTGGGTTCATGGATAGGAATCATGGCTGTTCTCTGGACCATAGCTTGGATCATCGCCGAGGCTATACCGGTGTTTAATGACCTTATCGGATTGATTGTCAGTTACCACGCAGCGCGCATCCTTCAAGTTAACTAACAAATACTAGGCTTCACTGTTTTTGAGCTGGTTTACCTTTGGCCTGCCAGGAGTATTCTGGCTCTACATGAACAAGGGGATGTGGTTCTTGTCGCGGGGGAAGATTTTCTTGACTGTTGTCAACGTGTCTTCAGTGTGTATTGGATTGGTTGTGGTAAGTATATACCTTGCTCGGACACAGCGCTTAGGCTAATTGATCAGTGTGCCCTTGGGCTTTATGCATCTGGTGTCTCGATTCATAAGGATCCGGCCGGCTCTGTTTTTTCATGTGGTGCTCGCAGTTGATTTCGCCTTCTTTCTATGATATTACACATGATGAACTAAAGGACAAACATAGGAATGACTATGAATAGCTCGGATGTACATTGTATATTAACGTTTATTTTGCTTGAGAGCATGACAAAGTTCATGGTGTGTGACTTTGCAGCATACCTAAAATCAGAGTGGGACACTATAAAGTTCGTAGAATAATATATAGCAAGGTATTTATCTATAATATGGTGTAGTTATAGTACATCAGTGTCTATGATTTTACATTACTATAGTATAAGTAGTACGTGCACCTAGTAATATGAAATAGTGAATGAATACTATTTCTGATCTGCTGCAGACCGTAGATGACAATTAATCCACATCTACTATTGGGAACACTAGACTTTCTATATTGAGATATTAAGTTAGTATTTCGTAGGAGATAGCTGCACTTGAAAGCCAACTAGTTAAGTTTCAATATTAGATATCTTGTTATATTCTGACTTAGGGTATTTGTGATAGTCCCATTTCAGCGTCCACTTGATCAAGTATTGAAGCCCCCTTATACTTCATTAAAGAGGCGACTAGCCTGAGATAACGAAACGTTGGCTACAGATAGAACGGGAGAACCTATGCGACTGGAGCTGAAAAGCGTGATATAACTACTAGTGAGGCCATTTACAGATGCTTTGTTCAGAAGAAGAAGCACCTGAATAATGCAACCCTCCGCCAGTAGAGATAAAAGGCTGACGACCTACCGAGCAAAAAACTTCGGTCGCCAATGCCATTGCCCTTCTTGTTTTAGTAGGTGAGCAGTGCCTCCCTGAGGTCGCGCGACTTGGGTGAGCGGGTTCGTGGTGGGGTGACCCTCGCGCAATGCTCACCTTTTCATGCGTGATTAGTGAGCCAAGGCGCCATTGATCCTTCGCGCTGGATCTAATTTCAGATTCCCAGAGAACCTTACTAGCCGTATCTTATTTTAATAGGTTATCATCTATAATTTCTGGAAGTTACAGTTAGTGAGGCAAGAACATGTATCCCATCCTTATCCCACCCCACGGTCAGCCTACATCATTGATTTCCCGGCGATATGCTTGGATCAGTATAAAGTAAAGGTAATTAATCAAAATCATATACAGAGAGGCATGGAGATAGACCATTTCTTAGGCAACATCAGGCAAATAAATATCAACCTGGCAGGGGATCCCCGCAATTCGCAGCCACTAACAATTCCCGTACAAACGCCTTTGCCCTCTATCCCCACTGCTAGCGCAAGGCTGACTCAAAAGATGTGAACTAAATAATCCTGACATTTTCCAGCTGTTGTCCAGCCTCCAGCATTGTTCGCAGCATTTCCTACGACGAGACTCGGCTCGCACGAAGATCAGCACCGGTCCTTCGCAAAGAATCTTTCAAATACTGCAATGGCCTCGACAAAGCCAGCCACTGCTTCCCAAGTGCAGAGTAAGGCTAGCAAGCGAAGCGAAGCTGTAAGCCTGCCTCCAGAAAGGTACACAGTCGGCTGGATCTGTGCAATCCCCTCTGAGCTGATAGCTGCGCGTGCAATGCTCGATGATGAACATGCGCAGCTGAAAACCCAGCCCAAACATGATGAAAACAGCTATATTTTGGGATGTATTGGAGGGCATAACGTCACCATTGCCTGCCTACCAGAATATGGTACCAACCGAGCAGCGATTGCTGCTAAATCGATGCAATCTACGTTTCCCAGTCTCCGATTCGGTGTGTTGGTGGGTGTCGGAGGCGGTGTTCCCAGTTCAGAGAACGACATTCGACTTGGTGACCTTGTTGTGTCTCTACCATCTGCACAAGGCGGGGGCGTGATACAATACGACCTGGGCAGGATGGAAATTGACGGGTTTCGTCGTCTTGGAACTTTAAACAAGCCACCAGTATTGTTGAGGACTGCCATAACTACCCTACGAGCAACACGCAATCTGGGGCGAGAAATATCCAGGCTAGTCAACGAAGCGTTCAAGGGTGATCAACGTGATCAACGTGATCAACTTGATCAAGACTCAGACGAAGAGTCGGACGAAGAATGGAGTTATCCCATGACGGCCAAGGACATCTTGTTCAGTGCAATTTACAAACACATCGACAAGAACCGCACCTGTGAGGGGTGTGTTGTCGCCGCGATGAAGGACGACATTGTTGACCGGCCTCCACGGCGGAGCACAAATCCTAGAATCCATTACGGCAACATCGCTTCCGGCAATGCAGTGATGAAGGACGGTCTTGAACGTGATCGACTTGCAGCGAGGGATAATGTCATTTGCTTCGAGATGGAAGCTGCTGGTTTGATGGATGATTTCCCATGTCTGGTCATCCGGGGCGTCTGTGACTATTCGGACTCGCACAAGAATAAGAAGTGGCAGCCTTATGCAGCTGCTGTCGCTGCGGCATTTGCTAAGAAACTTCTGCTTATAGTCACTCCGCAAGCTGTCATGGACAACTTGGAACCCATAAAGGGTGAGTAGTGTTGGTCCATCAATAGGTATCAAAAGAGTGACGAGTTGCAGAGAATGTGGCCGAAATCCGATCTATAGCAGCAGCCACGAGGACTGTGGTGGAAAGCATACATCTAGACAGCCAATTCAGAAAGATCAAAGACTGGCTGTCCCCGCCGGATCCATCAACGAACTTCGTGAAAGCACTGAAAATGCATTATGAAGGAACGGGTTTATGGTTTCTTGAGAGTGAACTCTTTCAGCAGTGGAAGGCTGGATCACGTCAGCACCTCTGGCTCTACGGAATTCCAGGCTGTGGAAAGACTGTCCTCACCTCGACAATCATCGATCACCTCCGCCAGAACCAAAGTTGTTCTTCAACTCTTGTCCTGGATTTCTTCTTCGATTTCAGTGATACTCGTAAGCAGTCACTTGATCAACTGGTTCGCTCACTAGTTGCGCAGCTTTACTCCAGGTGCAAAGATTCACGAGGGGAGCTCGACGCCTTGTTCACAAACTGTGAAGGAGGCGATCAACAGCCAACAACTGACTCCCTCCGTGCAACACTGGAGGCAATGGTGCAGCATGTCCAGACTGTTCAAATTGTTATAGATGCCCTGGATGAGTGTCAAACAAGAAAAGACTTACTGTCTTGGATGCGAGAGCTGGCGACTTCCGATCACAGAAACATCTATCTCCTTGCCACAAGTCGGAGGGAAGACGAACTAGAATCGGAGCTTAAATCCTGGCTTTCCGAAGAAAGCTTCATTCCCATACAACAAGGTCCTGTGGATGCTGATATTGGGGCATACATACATGGCACTCTTCGTGCTGATAACGAATTCCGAAGATGGCGGTCGAAGCCTGCCGTGCTAGAAGAGATCGAGACAGAACTGAGGAAGAAGGCGGACGGAATGTAAGATAAATCACTGCATCATGGTCCTGGCGTAATCGGGATGATAAAAGCTCACCATTTGCAGGTTTAGGTGGGCTGCATGCCAGCTCGACGTTTTAGAAAAGTGTCTGCATCTTCGAGAGGTTCGCGAAGCGCTCGCTTCACTTCCTGAGACACTAGACGAAACATATGCTCGAATCATGACCAATATAAAGAAGGAACACAGAAAAGACGCGATCAAAATCTTGCAGTTTTTAACTTTCTCGGAACGACCATTGACGGTTGGAGAAGCCGTAGATGCAATAGTGGTCGACCTTAATGCGGATTGTCAGTTCAACCCCGAGGAAAGACTGCCTGTTCCTGGAGAGATCGTTAGGATTTGTTCCAGTCTGGTGTCTCTGACAACCAGAGAAAACGATGACAATAGGGAAGAGGCCGTGATGCTGCTTCAATTAGCCCATTTCTCCGTCAAAGAATATCTCTCGTCCGGGCGCGTGGAAAAGGTATTTCAAGCCAGCATGACCGAAATAAGTGCACGGGCGTGTATTACAAGAGTCTGCCTGGCGTATATGGTCTACTTTGGAGGGAAATGCCCTGCGGAGGAAATCAGAGTACGATTTCCTCTGGCGCAATACTCTGCACGATATTGGATAGATCATGCAAGACATGCTGAATCTAGAAAGGACGTTCAGGAAAGCATCTTACAGTTCCTGCTGAATGAAAGTGAGGCGTACGCAGCCTGGGGCTACCTCTTTGACCCCGATAAACCACAGGCCCGAGATCCACGACGTTTCCACATGGCAAGTCCATTGTACTACGCGTCATCAGGCGGTCTCACATATACAGTACGGTTATTGCTGGAGAAGGAAGCTAATGTCAATGCCCAAGGTGGGTTCTATGGCAATGCTCTCCAGGCTGCTTCCCGGATAGGCAATGAGAAGATAGTGCAGTTGCTCCTGGAGAGGGGAGCTGATATCAATGCCCAAGGTGGCTACTATAGCAATGCTCTCTAT
This sequence comes from Aspergillus lentulus, assembly GCF_001445615.1. Taxonomy (NCBI): domain Eukaryota; kingdom Fungi; phylum Ascomycota; class Eurotiomycetes; order Eurotiales; family Aspergillaceae; genus Aspergillus; species Aspergillus lentulus. The sequence goes on from NW_028322112.1 coordinate 1,310,593, forward strand.
GCTGCTTCCTTGGAAGGCCATGAGCAGATAGTGCAGTTGCTCCAGGAGAAGGGAGCCAATATTAATACCCAAGGTGGGTACTATGGCAATGCTCTCCAGGCTGCTTCCTTAAAAGCCTATAAGAAGGCAGTGCAGTTACTCCTGGAGAAGGGAGCTAATATTAATGCCCAAGGTGGCTACTATGGTAATGCTCTCCAGGCTGCTTCCTATTGTGGTGATGAGAAGATAGTGCAGTTACTCCTAGATAAGAGAGCTAATATTAATGCCCAAGGTGGTGAATATAGCAATGCTCTCCAGGCTGCTTCTAATCAAGGCCATGAGAAGATAGTGCAGTTGCTCCTAGAGAAGGGGGCTAATGTTAATGCACAAGGTGGCTACCGTGGCAATGCTCTCCAGGCTGCTTCCTGGGGGGGCCATGGGAAGATAGTGCAGATGCTACTACAGAAGGGAGCTGATGTCAATGCCCAAGGTGGCTACTTTGGCAATGCTCTCCAGGCTGCTTCCTTTCAGGGCGATGAGAGGATAGTGCAGATGCTACTGGAGAAGGGAGCTGATGTTAATACCCAAGGTGGCTACTTTGGCAATGCTCTCCAGGCTGCTTCCTATCAACAACATGAGATGATAGTGCAAATGCTCCTGGAGAAGGGAGCTAATGTTAATGCCCAAGGTGGTAGAGATGGCAATGCTCTCTATGCTGCTTCCTCTCAAGGCTATGAGAGGATAGTGCATATGCTACTAGAGAAGGGAGCTGATGCCAATACCCAAGGTGGCTACTATGGCAATGCTCTCCAGGCTGCTTCCCAGATTGGCAATAAGAAGATAGTGCAGGTACTCCTGGACAAGGGAGCTGATGTTAATGCCCAAGGTGGCTACTATGGCAATGCTCTCCAGGCTGCTTCCTATCATAGTAATGAGAAGATAGTGCAGTTGCTCCTAGAGAAGGGAGCTGACATCAATGCCCAAGGTGGTGAATATGGCAATGCTCTCCAGGCTGCTTCTAATCAAGGCCATGAGAAGATAGTGCAATTGCTCCTAGAGAAGGAAGCCTTACCTCCTCGAAGCGCCACTGATAGGAATTGGGGCACCGCAGAGCAGCGATACAACCAGCTTTATCAACCAGGGCAGCCACGAGATATCTTCGAGGTTTTCAGTATTCTTCAACGCTGTGGGCGTGGGGAATTACCCCGCCCTATTATCTTGCAGATTCTGAATTTTGCCAGATATTGGCTGCTTTCCAGAGTTTGCAGGAAGGACCTTGTAAGTCTTGCCGAAGAGGACTGTCAAGAAAGGACACCATATTTAACCTCTGAGCCTATCCGGGGTCATGATTCCCCCGTTCGTGAGATCAAGTTCATCATTTGGAGCCACGACCAAGGATTCAGTTCCTATCCCGAGAATCACGGCACCTTTGAAAACTCTTGGACATGGTTTGAACTTGAGATTGAAAGGCCACCAAAGAAACTACTCCTTGACAGCCAGGAGGATTGCTTGGCGACAAATTTACACGCATGCATGGAGTTCCAGCGCCATTCGAAAATATATGGCCGTGCAGGATCCAGACAAAACGTTGGCTGGATAGCAAGACTCCAAGCCGGTGACACGGTTTCAATCATTCCGATGGCCCGTTTTCCTGCCTGGACAAATTACGTGCGAGAAGCGTCCATTGAGATATATAGTACATGCCTATTATCTCAGCCACGCGTCTGCGATGACTAGCTGGTACTTTTCAATAAAAAGGTCGATTTCAGTGTGACAGATATATTGACTTCGTTTCTCTGTAGTGTGTACCATGTACCTAGGCTGCGGCAACATCCGCGACGTATCCAAATCCGCATATCCGTGGACATGGATGTAATCTGATATCTACATATCCGCAACGATACGATATGGATAGTAAATGGTATCCGCAATGTGGATTTGGATATTTGCGGATAGGCAAACAATATAAACATGGCTAAATCCATTTCTACATAATATATGCATGTTTTGTTTGTAATTAATTTATCATTCTAGGGGTGTATAGAAAAGTCACCTTTCGAAATCCAAGTATCAAGGTATAGAGTCGTAGTATAGACTATAGGACAAAGTGCAGAAAAGGAGATACTACTTGCAAGTCTTCTATTAGGCTATGTGACTATGGTTTGATAAATTCATAATCCTCGAACCCTGATCAATAATGCCTCGGAAAAGTTGGGGGCCTTCTTGAATTTTTAGCGGCCCTATTAGCCCGCAGCATCTCCACTTTCTTACAACCACGTTTAGTCCCATTATTAGTTTCCAAGATGGATCGATTCATATATCTTCCAGAACACAGGGTATTGATCTGCAAGCCATGCACTTATGCGATCCCACCCACCTATCTATAGCGGTATCGTGCATGACCTCAACCTCAATAGTAAAGGGTTCCAATCCTTTCTTGTCTAAGCTAGGGTTGACAAATGACAAGAGCTTGCGCATATTGTTTCGATCAGTCACCAGATCCACGGACCGGATATCGAACGCAGGGTGTGCGATATACAAGGCCCGAAACAAGGGTTCAAGCGGACTTTCTGGGTGGCGAGCGGCGTTCTGGGCTATGTAGATGAGACCAGAGTCTTTCTTCACTTGCCTCTGCGCGGCCTGTGGCGGAGTTCATAGGGCAGGGCTACCGGGGATGGCGATCGTATGTACAGAGGCTTCAACCCAGTTGTAAGAGGATAGGTGTTCGACGTCACTGATTGATACTCTCGCCAAGTGATTTTCGAGATCGGTGCGAGAGATCTCGGCGATGTTGATAGAGGCCATAACTTAATCGCCTAGTGACCTGGGTAGCCGTCAAATGAAGAAATGAAAGCTTAGGCGTGGGTGCGATACCAATCTAATAAAGGGCGAGGAATATATTGTTAAGTCGGCGGCGTTTGTCTGACAACGCATATATGCATTTCACTATGTAAGTGGAGAGGCTTCCCTGGTACAGTACAGCAAGATGCCACACCTCAGACTGCTCAGAATGGTCGCTAATGTCCACGATGACGGCTTTAAGCGGATATAATTCGCGTCCACACGACATTTTATGGACTTAAGGACCAACTTAACCTAACCTGAAGACAAGCTCGCCAGCGCATCTCTTGGAATTCTCGTACATGTACGTGCCGAGGGTGGACACGTAATTGACAAGCAAACTAGGTCCTTGGAACCGACTCAACCTGGTAGCGTCGCACTGCTGTCTTTCATGGATGGGAATTGGAGAGAGTGTAAACTGTAGTGCAGAACAATTGGTCGGTACAGGTGAGGCTTGCCAACGTGTGATTCCCTGGCAGCAGCTGTACGTGCCGAAGAGCTTGTAGCAAACAATCTTAATGCTTTCACACATCACGCCCAAATCGCAACCCACCACGTTTACGATAAGATGTATTTCATCCAAACTACCCCCGATACCGATATCGTCATCTCATACGATATGATTGGTTTACTCTTCTTACCGCGGGTTGTTGTGCCTTCTTTGGATCATTGTTGTAGTTTTGACCAAGCTCTTCTACATCTAGGTTACGGTCTTTTTTGTGACCCAAGGCAGGAGGTCAACGGAGAGTTGGTATGTGGTACCGGGGACAAGATTCTGCACGGTTTGATTGATGTCCCAGGACGCATACCCCCGGCCGGAAAGAAATCTGAAGCCCAGTTAGTTTGCTTTAGCTACTCCCGCTCCTCCTGGTTTAGGATGTCCATACAGAGAAGAGGTGCCATCGGTTGCATGTGCGTTCGTCGTCGTGTGCCTAGACCCGGGACGATAATGAGCTAATGACACAATAATCAAGGTATTTCGGCCAAATCCGAAGCTGTTGGAAAGCACAGAACCATATGAGATTATTGAATTACTAGTAATTTACCTACTATTTCTTATTAATGGTGATCCTATAAGGGATTTGCTTATGTAGAAGATATCTACTAGTACTCTAAGGATTTAACTACCTAATAGACTCAGGGGAAAACTACATACTTTATAGATAGAATATATCTACTAACCCTGCACTTTACTCTCTATTTCTCTTTATATAAATTGAAAGCCTAAGATTATGTAGAAGATATTATTAGCTGCTAAGGCCTTCACTATAAGAGATGAATAGTGTATTAGTTTTTGTTATTTGTATGCTATCTAGGTCTCTCTAGATAGAGTCTCTCTATAGAAAGCCAGGTAAAAATGTATATTACTAATCCTCCCTATTGTTATACTGTTCTGATGCAGCATTAATACCTACCAAAGTTGCTTGAGTTACGAGAATCAGTAAATCAAGCATTTCAATATCTAAAATTGACGCTTACGGACGTCATTGTTTATAATGCCTGGGCTGCGCAATAAACCACTCCCCAAGAAAGAAGGCCTCCCACACGCCATCTTCTCACCAGCGCTCGGCTAATCACTTGATAATAAGGCTATGGTTTATAAACTGAGAAAATCTATTATATCTGCAAAATTTGAAATCCACTGTGTTTGAATGTGATCTTGCATGGAAATCGTACTCTCCCCCCTCGCATTAGCTTCCCATTCATCTCTTTCCAAGGCATTCCACAAGGGATCATTGCTTGGTAGTGGGAATTGGAGTTCACTCGCGTGTAGCAGAGCGCTGTTCTCTGTACTAGAACTGCTTATTTTCGCACAAAGCTTGTAAAGTGCTATACCAAAACGTTTGACTTCTTCAATGCCGACCCAAACAAATGAGGGTAGATCAGCTTCGCTATACCTGGCAAGCATGTTCGGATAATAGAACATGCCCAGTTTTCGACAGCTGCCAATAAGTGATGTGAGTAATGCTAAATCAGCAGCGGAGATAGACACTTTAAGGTCGAGATTAACAACACCGTCAGCCTTCACGATAACAGAGAAAAAAACATGGAGTAGGATAGCTTGGTATGTAGCAATGGGCCATAAGCAAGCGCTGCAGGCTTCCTCTACTTCTGAGGCATCCCATTTCTGCTATAACTTACAGGTCAGTAAAGCAGGTACATCATGGGTTGCTTATCTGACATACCCTTTGATCCCGAATGGCAGAGTCAAGTATATCATGAAGCTCCACTGCCGCTGACTGCGCAGATTGTTCTCCTGATGTCCACATGCCCAGAGCCATGACTGATTGTAGGAGTAACGGGGTTTCCTGGCGCACATCGAATGACCCTCTATGGATGAGAGGCCATCGCGGATGGAATATCTCGAAATAGCGGTCAATCCACTTCTTCCTCTTCTCCCCGTAACATATCTGTGACTCTTCGTGGTTTAAAATTGGAGAGGTTGGGGTGGAAGATCGGGTTCGATGCGCTTCTGAAATACTATCATGCTTTTGGAAAGAACATTGTACGTTGCGACGAACACACTCCTCGCATGGTATGCCCCCTTCACACCGAGACTTGCCTGCATGGCAACTCACACAGGCTTGCCGCGCACGACTTAGAGGCTCTGTTAATTTGTGCTGCTTTCGTATGTGACGTCGAAGGGTGTCCCTAATTTTAACGTCTCTAGCGTAAGAAAGACTGTTGCAAGAAGACGAATATAGTACGTGGCTACCTTCGTTGATATTCGCGGCCACAGCTGGAACAGATAAAAACCTGCTGCTTTGTATGTTTTGCTCTCTCGTGGCGGTTCAGGTGTTCTTTACGCTGGTATCTAGCATTGCAGCCAGGAAATTGACACTGAAATGTGTAGTATGTGAAAGGGCCAGGGAGACCTTGGAGCAACTCAACCTCGGTGTCAATTCTTTCCATGGAGAAGTTACTCCGACGTGCACGCAGAAGATGGCTCGAATGATGAAGGGTCGGGTTTACTGAGTGTCGCGTGGGTGTTGAGGCTGCAAGTTGACTTTTCAACCATCCCCACCGCGTCCCACCGGCATCCCATCGGCCTCCCACCGGCCTCCCACCGGCATCCCATCTGCTTCTTTACTGGTAGAGAATCGGGGCATGCTTTGAGGCGCTTCGGAATTGAAAAATCTCTCACAGAAATTCTTGAAGAGTAAAGAAGGTGTATAATAAATCGGCACTTTTATCACAGTAATAAGTGGCTTCGGATATTGGAAATGGTACGACCATGTGTAGATGTCATAGCCTGTTCAGTGGGATGCCGGCGGGCGGCCAGCAGCAAGCCAGACGTCTTCGCCACAGAATAGTATTCAGCGAATCATCACTCTCGCGCTCCTCTATCTTCTTATTAATGCCTTCTGTATCACATCTTCGCTATTCATGGCAAAGGCAAAAGCTGGCTATAAGTATCTAGAACAGCCCCGATACTTTGCCCATATCTCAGCGTGAAATACATCTGCTACCTCAAAGACCATGGCTCCTTCTATCCTGATCGTCGGTGCCACTGGTAATACCGGCCGGGCTGTCACTCAGACGCTGCCAAAGTTGCTTCAATCAAGCAGCACCCTACGTGGAAACCGCATCATTGCTCTGACTCGCTCCTCTAGCAGCCCAGTGGCGCAACAGCTCGCCAAACTGCCTGGAGTTCAAGTTATTGAGCAGAACTGGGTTGAGATCACCGCCGACTGGCTCCGGGAGCACCATGTTACGAGAGCCTTTATCGCATCCCACAATGCACCTAACCAATTTGCCGAGGAGTCGACATTCCATCTCAATGCCCTCCACGCCGGCGTCAAGTACGTCGTGCGGATCTCGACTACTGCTGCGAATGTGCGCCCAGACTGTCCTGCCTACTATGCACGCCAGCACTGGGCCATCGAGGCTCTACTCGGCTCGCCCGAGTTCAACGACTTGCAATGGACGTCCCTTCAGCCAAACATCTTCTCGCCACTTATCTTGTCCCCCGCTGCGGAGTTGATTAAAAAGTATCGCAAGACTGGAGAGCAAGACTCCCTTCGTCTGATGCTGTCAGAGGATGCACCTGTCGGGATCATCGACCCTGACGAGGTTGGTGTTATTGCAGCTTATCTCTTGTCGCAAGATGACACTTCCGTGCACAATAAGGCCAAATACATTCTGAATGGGCCTGAGGACATAACTGGAAAGCAGATTGTCAACATGGTCGAGAAAAATATTGGTGTGCCCGTCAAAGACGTCATTTACAAAGACGTCTCTTTCATCGACACGCTGTATGAATACCAGTACGCGGCAACCAAGGAATCGAAGAACGTCATCTACTCAATCAAGCGGGCCCCCGAGACAGCGTGGGACGGGAAATGCTCGGCTTCTACAACCAGCAAAGAGGTGCTGGATCTTGCCGCCCCAAAACGGACACCTGCTGATGTTTTAGAGTCTTTACTAGAGGAGTGAGGGGACTGTAAGCTGAAAAGGACGTGAAACCGCTACAGCGCACTTGAAATGGAAAGAAAGACAGTTATTATTAAGTATATGTGGTTTAAAGCAGAATAATAAATGGTCGTGGATTGGCACAGGTGCAGATTAGTTAATCGTTCCCTCGATTGCTTCATTAGGAATCCAATCCATATCAAACCACTCTGTACTTCTGTATAATTCAACCTGTCCCCAAATGCACTAATGGTTGCACCCAGCCTAGAAGTTGCAGAAGAGCCGCGCAACGGAGCATACCAGGTACTAGGTAAAACTTCGGACCGCTAAACCTCTAGATTGAGCGAGTCCTGAGCGCAAACGAAGGGCTAGTGATTTTGTTTGCGTCAAGGTCATGACGCAGCAAGTCCTTGCTAGCAGGATTTTGTGAAAGATCCCCTTATTTTGGGTGACAAGTTCATTCTGTTTAACATTGGAAAGTAGGGAAGACTCTATTTATAACCGAGCTACTAGGGATACGGCGGTTTCAGCGCTTCTGCTTCGCCATCGCGACGCAAAGTCTATTGGAGGACGGGAATTTAGGTATGTATCGTTTACATTAGCAGGACCACAGCTCACGCTGAGCGTTCACTCTGATAGACAGAGTATCCATGCCATCCTGACTACCATTTCAGTGCAGATTCGGACGCGGGTAAATACATATTAAGCGACGGCAACGGGGGATGATGCTCTGAACACTAGCAAGACTAAGAGATGACTCGTTTGGACCAGATCTAGGGGCTTGTGCAGCAAGACTAAGGGACGGTTTTCTTAACCTAACCTAGGGACTTGTATCTTGCTTTTGCGTGATGTCGTCGCGTTCAGAACTCATCATCCTCCCCCTTGGGGGCGTCCTCTCTTCGGTATACCCGAAGGCAGGGAGCCTTGAAAAGCCTTTGGGCCTCAAAGAACGGCTGCGAAGAGGCCTCCGTACCGTAGCCTGCGAGGCTAGTGTAGTTTCGAAAGTCAATACTTGGAGTCAGTCCGAGGGAAAAGAGTACATCGGTCCGTGGCCCACTTGTTAGAGAAGAATCTATAGCCTTGTCTCAGGGTTAGTATCTCATATCGAGTACATAAATGTCAAATGAGCGACAGCTCTTGCCCGAGCAGAATAGTCACAATGGGTCTACAGAGCGACATAAAGATGTGAGAGGTGGTAAGTCCGTGTCAGTTATGCATCCAGACACACATGATCAAATCAACGATTAATATAATTCGGGCTATCTAGCATAGCCGGTATAGTAGGCTCAATCTCCTGGAGACCGCGCCAAATTCTAAACTAAATCATTCTCCCACAGTTATGACTTGGATTTGAGAAGGAAGGCATTTTCTTGTTTATACTGATGCACAAGGTCATCCCACCCATCCTCAACGTATTCAGACCGCTTCGTTGTTGTCCCGGAAATTCCCAGGTCAATCATCTTGCGGTTCTATGCGAGCGTCAAGCAGGGCAAGCAGGCAAGGGAAATAAGCACAGACTCACATCAACTACTGCAATGACCTTTTCGACCTTGTCCAGGGAGACGAAATATGCAACCGGCTCTTCTTCGTTATGGTCATGTGCGTCAAGGCCAACATGGAGAGTGTCATCAATCTCGTCAAACTCCCCTTCACCATGGTATATAGCAACGCCGTGGATGCCGTTCGCATCTTTGAGGTACACGATCCCACGTAGACTAACCACATCCATCGTCACCCGAACACCTGGATATGGCCACACCCTATGGGCATCGAAAGGGCCTCTATGTTGTTGAAGTGCGTATGTCTTGCGTGTCATCTGCCGCGCTCCAGGGGTAGCGTAGCCAAGCATGGCGCTGGGACGACCATCATCAAAGATAAACTCGATCCCGGTGATGTTCACTTCTCCTGCTTCTTGGAGTGCAGATAGAGCAATCTTGCATAGCGACGATGTTATCTCCACGGACTCGATAATCGTGTTCCGACGGGTGATATTGTGATAATGCTGCAGGGCTGGACTACCCCGGAAGTCGGGCGGACGTGGCCTCCCACGGCGTATAGCCGAAGCTGTGTCTCGAAGCCAGCGCAAGGTTTCCCAGGCCCGAATCTCTATTTCAAACCAATCACTACAGTTCAAACGTGCAGTGCAATGGTACAGGAGTCTCCAGTCGATCCCATGATCGCCCTCCGGTGGGGAGAATCTCCGGACTATGGGCAGGAGAAAGCCACGTTCTCCGTCGACGGCAAATCGCGTTCTCCAGAATTGTGAGCTCGCGAAAAGTGGGATTGCAGCTCGTGTCACACGCCGGAGGTCCAGAGCCTCCTTTGTCGGTAGCATGCTTGATATAATCACAAGGATGTCAAACGAGAGTCGTCCGAAGCCATCTATTGGATGGCTGACGGGCCTTTGCGCGATAATTGACGAGGGCTTGGGAGGGCTTTTTGCGAATCGCATCAGCTCTTCCAGACTCGGAAGGGGAAACCGGCCAGGGAGGATGGGGAATTCATGTTTGTCGTCTTCCGTTCCAAGCCAGTTCCATAGGCCTATCCTGCCTGGTAATGAAGCATATGAAGGAAAGGTATAGTCTCTCGGGAGTGGTAAACGCTCCAATGCCGCAAAGAGACTGGCCAAATGAAGTTTGTCAGGGCCGAAATGCTCCAAGAGATGATCCCAGCACGGCTGCTCATGAAAGAGATACACGTCCGTTCCATTCTGTATCCCACTCCAGAGTGACCTACACCAGGGGTCCTGCCTGGGATTGGTCACTTTCACACCAGTCGGTGTGCAATAGACTTAACCAAGTTAAACGTATTTATTAACATAAAGCTTCTGATGAACCGTCAGCCATCGACTCACTTGCTTTGAGCCACTTATCCTTCCCCTCCCTAAGGCCGCAAACCATGCAAAACGGCGGTTCGAGATGACCACTCAGTTTTGCTGCTGAGAACATTGTTGTTTGGCGGAGACATTCGATAAAACAATAACATACTGTTCAAGGCTGCTCAGCGCGATAGATATAGACTTCCCCCGCCCACACGATGCAATAATACCATAATATTTATGTCAACATCTACTCGTCAGGGGCCTGACCAATATTGCGAAGATATTGGTCAGGCCCTTGGCGACGAGTACATGAACCATGGTTGTATTCAACATGTTAGGTGAGCATGCACCCAAGGAACAATACACAATGTCAATTCAAGCGAAGGAATGACTTTATATAGAAGGAAGTTGAAAGATAATTCATTATTCTGTCTGCTCAACAAGAAAGCAGATCTTATATATAAGACCGTGTTGCTGCATTAACAATAGTAAAGAGTGTGTAGGGCATAATAAGTCTTTGTCACCTGCTGCAAAATCAATAGGATACCATTACAAGTCTACAACAATAGCTGACTAACCACAAGCTGAGATCTATATATACAGGCGTCCATTTCCAACTTTCCTTTTTGTGTCTCTTTTCTGTCTTTCCTGCAGTATCATCGTTCGATCCTTGTGCCGTGTCGTGAGTATAGTTATGTTCCTTAGAACATATGTATCTTATGGACTGATCAAGAAGAAAAGCAGCAACATCAACGACAGCAACAACAACAACAACAACAACAAAAACAACAGCCGCAGCAGCAGCAACAACAGCAATGACGAGAATTGTAAAAGTTAGTCCATGTTCAGTTGAAAATGTAAAGTTGATGTCGAATCTGACGGATGTTTTACAGCAAGTCATCATCAACAAAGGGGGGTGCTTCCAAATGGAAGCACCGCGTGTCAACCACCCGCGGGCCATGCGCCAGAAGGACAAGAAGGCCATCAAGAAGAAGAAGAAGGCAAAGATGGATTCATCCATCAAGGCGCTGGTAAGTCTGTCATTGCCTCTATATACGTATAGTAGTGGGCCAAGGCTGATATATGAAATTATCATATTAGCGTGCCGAGGTTGATCGGCTCGAGAAGGCCATCAAGGAGAAGGAGGAGGAGAACGAGAAGGAGGAAAAGGAGAAGGAGAACAAGGAGGACAAGGAGGCGAAGAAGGGCAAGGCCAAGGCTTGTGCCTTGGTTGTTCAGAGCAAAGGAAAACGAGATGGAAATGGAATAAATCAACGGATGGGATAAGACATAGTAGATATTAAAACTACTTAATTCTTTATCTCTGTAGGACCCATTTTCTGTACTCTGCACTCTTTACTAGGGAGCGACATGAGCCTGTTCCCCTACCACCAAGACAGATGACTTGATTGAGAATTTTGATTAAGTTATAAGTTGCTGTTCAAGGCTGCTCCGCGCGATAAATATAACCATCCCCCGATGCAATAATACCAGAATATTCATGTCAACATGTAGATGAACCATGTTCATACGGTACGCTTAGATAGGGAGATCCATCTCTGTTCGTCCCTTATCAGTCTATACAGGCATGGTTAGAGAAGCAGGCACATCATCCTTGAATTGGTCAAAGCTCATGATATCGTCATTAAAACGCACTATAGTCTATAGTCAGCTTTTAAAGCGTAGAGAGAAAATACCTTACTTATATCATCAAATAGGGAGGATTGATGATCTTCGCAGATTTTCCAGATAAGAAAGTCTTGATTGGCTAGACACAGCTATCTCTGATAACCTGCTCCGCTAGCTCCAAAATAATGTAGCCTTGATTATGCTTTATTTCGCGAAGCCTCTCTTGAATTTTAGTCATAGCGGGGCCTTCTTCGATTCCTACTTTTTGCTCTTTCTTTTTCTGCTTGTCTTTCAAAGAGTGTATATATATCGCTTGAAAATCTCCAATGGCCTCTCTGTGGCGGCGCATCCTCCCTCAACGCGTCGCCAACAGCGGCTCTCAACTGCGCGACCACCAAGCCAATGAGCGCACATTCCTCTCATGGACCCGGATGGGGCTGGGCTTCGCAGCCATGGCTCTCGCCCTCGGCCGTCTAGACGCAATCGATCGCATTATCTCCTCGGGCTTATCAAGCTCCAAATCAAACCTACTTGTGGTTCCCGACAATGCCGGAGCTGGAGCCGCAGCCACAGCCGGGCGCTCAGGCAACAACATCAACAGCACAGAACAGCAGCCAAATCAAATCAGTACGTATCTGGGGAGTGGGCTTTCTGCAGCAACGCTCTGCCAGGCCATCAGTGTGTGGTCGTTTGGGTATGGGATTTTCCGGTATCTGTCTGTGAGGCGGAACCTGCTGAAAGGGCAGTTTACGCCGGCGATCTGGGGGCCTGCCTTTATAACGTGTGGGTGTTTGGGGGTGTTTAGCTCGATGGGCTTGTGGATGGAGCGGAGGGATAAGAAGATGCATTAGTCTATTTTGTTCTATCATTCTGTTCTACTCTGACGGAGCAGATAATCTGATTCTTGTACAGTGTCAAGTCCTTATCCACGAGGCTATTTGGGTCATATAGTCATATTCTGAACATACTCATTGCAAACCTCCAGTTTCTTTCTACTCTGTATGAGTATCGCTTTGATAGAAAGCGCAACTTTGACTTGACTTGATCAAGCAAAGGAAATCATCCCTTGATACGTTGCCACAGACTATAAATGTCACCGAAATACTTTCCGCGAGTCTCTTCCATTGCTAAACGGTCCAAATCGCAGTGAGGGCCCAGGTAACCGACAGTCATATAGAGGTCCGCCATCAATATTTGCAATGCCACATCCCTCAGGAGGGACAAGGCTCCTCATCTCTTGGATGAACTGCCTTGGTTGTGATAGAAGCTTCGTCTTTAACTCCTCGCTTCGATACAGCCAGCGAACCGCAATCATGTCGCCATGAATTCTTTCCCTGAGAATATAGGTCCAACCGCGATGTTCGAAGGCGCAAAAGACCTTAGGCACAGGAATGGATGTATGGCTGGAAATATAACCCATTGTCGAAGCTTCAGAGAGCTAGACAGGCGGCCCGGCCCATACTTGACACAGATTGCGCGAGAGAAAAAGAACGCTCCCTGCATGTGGCCATACACGTTTCAAGAGTCCGATGGCCGCTAAGGCAAGAAGTCGATGCAGAGGAGTGTCATTAACAGAAGGTGAATGATTTTTTTAGTTTAACTGTCTGGCATTTTGATTTCTGAACATGTACCAGTCCAACAATCAAATCTAGGATCATTCCAGAATAAACTCATGGTTATTATAGAAATGCTGTGCCAAGGCACAATAACACAGCTTTGGGGTAGATGCGTGTGGTCACATGATCAGGGTGAGACATCAGCAAGAGTCGAGATACACAACCTATAAGTCGCATGCTCAGCCTCGGTCGTCCTGGTTATATAACTGTAAAGTGGTGCTCACCCTTTACTCATCTAGGAGGCACCCAGTGAATTGTTAACCACAGAGAAGCCACACGCTGGCTCGTTAGTAGCTGGGTGGGTGCCACCAGCAAACCCAACTGTTGTATAATTTTCTTTGTATGTTAATGAGGCGATGCCATCAGCTGTCTAGACGCAATTGATCGCATGCTCTCCTCGGCATTGTCAAGACCATATCGAAGCTTGTCACGATTCCCGAGAACGGATGTCGGAGCTGGAGCCGAGCCGAGTTGCAGGCCGGCGTTCGGGAAGCACCAACAGCAGAGAACAGCATATGTGTCTGGGCAGTGGGTTTTCTGTTACAAAGATCTGCCAAGCCATCAGGTTTGAGAGTTTCCGTATTTGTCTGCGAGGCGGGATCTGCTGAAGGGGCGGCGATCTGGGGCCCGGTTTTATGACGTGGGGGTGTTGGGGGTGCTTGGCTAGATGGGCTTGTAATGGAGCGCGGGGGGGGATACTTAGGTAAGATATGGGTAAGGTCAGATAGACTACTCTGTAGAATGCTTGCTTTGCTCCGTCATATGTACTTCAGAAACTTGTCTATACTGCATAATGCCAAGCTTCCCGGTTGCACCAGCGACCAGCGACCAGCGACCAATGACGTCAGGGGTGTGGCCTTGATGTATGCATGAGGCTATTGAGGTCACCTCAACTACACACCATCATGGTATGTCCGAGTCTGTTGCTGTTATGCATATCTGAACACCTACTCAAGTTTAAACCCTTAAAGAGATACTGGTATCACATTCCTCCCACCATGACAAATAACCAGCATACCTCTTGTTTCTCATCGGGATGAGGCTGCCACGTGGAGATCAACACAATTGAGTCATTCTGACGTCCGGGCCCCTGTTTCCTACCTGTCTGAAGTTGTATCCAGGAAACTGCATACAGTGAGGTCATTTGCTAACATGTTGTTGGACACCCAGACTACTCCTCTGGTATATCCAGGGGCGAAAAGGCACATACATCTATGGATTGAGGCTGGAACTCCTCTGTCATAGTCATAGTTCACAGAGGGATGGATCCACAGGCGACCAAGAAGGGGTCGAATGTCGAACCTGGAGAATGATAGACATAAGCCGTACACGAGAGATAAATCGCCTTCAGTCTAGCCACACCCGCAGCGAGCACAGGCCATGAGGTCGGCCGGAGGCGAAATGAACTGCCAATAGAGTAGTATCCAGAATGTATCCAAGAAATCCACAGACAGAATGATATAAGCGGCGGCATGACACTATAACAATGAAGAATTATCATGACGCGGGGATTACCATCAGAAGTACCCTTTATCTCAAGTAGGACCAGGAGGATTGAGTACACTTGAATTAGGTGTGATATCACGAAACATGGCAGACACATCAAAACCCTGTAGAAAGTAGAGACGCTGACTGACAGCGGCATGATGGCATCAAGCTCATCATTGGCAGGAAGAGACAGCCAGGATCAGCAAGAGGGGCCGCGCCATGGATATGATGCTGCAAGCAGATCGCTACCTTGTTTCGATTGGCGCAGATTACGAATGCCAAGTACTGCTATCTATACAGACTAAGGTACCCTTGTGGCGTAACGAGGTCGATGCGTTCTGAGGACATGTACGTCGAGTTTCGAGAGCTAAGCTATAAGACAGACAGAACTCGCAGTTTAGCTTCGAGGTTATTCAATTACTTCTTCTCAAGACAACATCTCTAACAGAGACAGCGACAGCGACAGCACACAAAATGGTCCCTCTTCATCCATCACCTCAGCCGGCAGCATCTGCCAACCAGCTGCCTACCCTGCACTCGGCCATCGCCGACAGACGATCCGCCTCCTACACTTCACCAGCCAACGACGACGACTCCTCTCCACCCAAATACGTCTCCCCGGGCAGTAATATCGACATCCAGATCCGCGAGTACCACAACAGCATCAAGGCCACCCTGACGGCGCTGCTGAATGATCAACGAGTAAGAAAAAACCCAGACGGCAGCAAATGCGTCCAGTCCTTCCTTCTTGAAGCAGAGAGGAACTTACGAAAGGAGAAGAGAAAATCGATCGGCTCGCGTCCGCCTGATGAGAAGCTATAGCGTCTTACGTTGTCGGGGAAGACATATTGAGATGGGGATGAGTGGATGGCTGGACGATAGGGATTGATGTCGTCTGATTAGTTGATTTGCATAATCTGCAATAGTTTGGAGTTCATGGCGCTATGGTCGACACGAACATGATGATGTGACTTCACCATCATAGAGGCTGACTTTTCTGACGTATCTTGGCTACGTTCCTAGGAGTAGTTGCAAGTATTGTAAGATGATGTAAGCTTGATACAAGGGGGAGTATGACAAATGACGAGACATGTCAGTCCCTGTCATAGGAGGACAATACAAGCCCACAATGTATATGAATAGCATCAAGTTTCGGCAGGTATGTAGCAGCCACTGCCCATACTACATCCTACTCTGCTTACAGATGGATAGTTGCATTTGTACCTCAGTCAGCTCGTCTCCAGTAGTACATCCTGGCGACGTAGCATGCAGGCAGCCCCAATTGGCAACATGAGATGATGTCTTCACCATTTCTAATCCTAGTATGTATCGTCAGAACTACTTTTCTCCTCCCCATTATCAAGCCTGAAGCGGGGGATCACCGATCGCGGTCATTCTGGCAATAATGGCCACCGATTGTGGAGAGGTGTCGCCTCCGGTGCCCATTGTGCTTAGGAGCCCATCAAAAGGCTGATCGCTTGTCATTGCCCTAATAGTGCATACCTATTGCACCCCCGCTCTTCGGCCAAAAGGCATGACGATCCCCAGCTAAACCACTGTAGAATGTATCATGACATGATGTCTCATTGATAATTGCGCACGGTTCTACTCCAAGGTACTTTTGATACAGTGGATCTATCTCTATGTGAGCTTCTGTGGGCCTGATCATTTGCAGGAAGCAAGCGTACCTCTGATTCCCCTCTATGCCTCACTCTCCGTTTGGCTCTGACCCGCAGAACGATGACGTAGCAGGACCTTTTCGCGAAATGCTCCTCCCCGGTCTCAAATGTAACAGGGTTGACAAGTGGTCAATCAGGGTCCACCGTGCTCCGGGGCTACCATGCGGAGTTGTATATGGATATTGCTGTGGCAATGGACACAAAGGATGACGAAAGGGGTATTCAAGGATGCGCTTGGCAATGCTCGCTTCATTTTATTTGGAATTGGCCTTGTTGAAACCACGGGCTATTAGAGTACTCGAGAGACCTAGTTCATCATAGCTGTAAGAATGTCCAGTAATGGGGTGTCCAAGTTTGAGAGATGTTGAAGGTTCGTAAGATTTATGTCCTACCTCCCTTTTCATTAAAGTCAGCACAGAGCAATGAGACTATTCTTAGCGTAGCATCGGGGGTACACCCGCAAAGTGTAGAAGTTGTCATCCGCACGAAAGCTCCAGACTGTTAACAGTTTCTGACAGTCAGAGTCGTGCACTCCTGTTGACCGTTGACAAATCATAACAGGCCTATTTAAGGCAGAAATATCCATATATTAGACTTTTATTTTCCAGATGTTCTGTATTAATATTCTAACTCGTCAGCTTAGGGCATCCTTAGGGTGTGATCTTAAATCAATAGCCCCTTAAAGCAATAGATACTTATTGGCAGTTGAAGGGATAGTCACAGTTTTCATGATATAATACACTATCTACTTAGCGCAAGTACACATACCTGCTGGCTTTCTACTTTTGTTTTATCTAGATAGCAACAGATTTTCAGGCCTCAGTAACTCTGTAATCATCAGGCTCGCTTAACAGCGGCCTGACCAGATTTTATACTAGCAGATGAGGCCATCTTTGTGCGAGACAGAGGTAGCCGGGCCAATCAGACTGGGAAGGGACGATTAGAAAGGTCAAAATGATTGCACCCAAATGTGTAAGTGGCATTTTATTTCAACATTTTAACACCGGAGTTGAGGTATTAACTGGGTAAGACATCCTATATCTCAGCAGGATCAGCGATCAATTGAGGGATATAAGCGATTATCAATTCAACTGTAACCAAGTATCTAGTCTTTATGGGGATATCAGAACCACAGCAACCTTTCTCCGACACACGCTGAGCTGCGAGCCCTAGCCACTGCCTTGCCATGCAAGCGTGAATATGGGACCCTCGACGCACGCTGCTTAATAGGTTCTCCTATCCTTAGCGGTTGTTTTTGCAAAATGTGAGTCCCTTCGTTCGTAGCTTCCCTAAGCTACCCTATCTAATCCCCCAACTCTTAGAAATGTGGCCGGCCAAAACCTGGTTGGCAACTTCGCGCTCGGCCACAGAAGAGTCGTAGGACAGACGGAGTTAAACGGGTGGTCGGACGTATGGGGCGAAGTGCTTCTGACGGCTGGAGTCAAGTTCTCGGACCTACAGGTTCTGGCTGTAATTCACTACGCAACACTTGGTTCAAGCGTGGCGGCGTCTACTCCTATGAATGAAGGCTAAGTCAACTAAGAGTAGGTACTGGTTACTACAAAGTGTCTTGTGTATGTCCGAATTGTTAAGAAAAGGAAGCTATATGGGAAACTTAAGAGTAGTTGAGGCTAGACTGGATATGAGTATTGCTTCGCAAATATCGATAAATTGATAGTATTTAGAGTAGCATTCGGTAGAGTCCAGGCGAGTGGCGAGTCCAAGATAACCTATCCTTTCTAGTCATTAGATCGGTATTTTCTACCTCCTTAGTATCATATTAGTAGCTAGGCCCCCTATTCCTACTCTAGAGGTGGGGAAGATTGGGGTAGAGGTTATAAGGGTAAGGCAGTTTAAATATCAGTAAATGATTTAACCACGCCCAATCCGCATGGATATGGATACAGTATCCATATCCGCAACCCAACCCGCGTAAATGTTAGACGGCTGGTGGATCAACCCATATCCAATCCACGACCAGTCTAGTTCAGTATGTCAGCCGATCTGTCCTTCACATACCAGTAATCAATCATATCTTATGGAAAGTGGAATATACAGAACCGATCCTTATCAAAAACCAAGACGTTTGAC
This sequence comes from Aspergillus lentulus, assembly GCF_001445615.1. Taxonomy (NCBI): domain Eukaryota; kingdom Fungi; phylum Ascomycota; class Eurotiomycetes; order Eurotiales; family Aspergillaceae; genus Aspergillus; species Aspergillus lentulus. Next base: position 1,329,150 of record NW_028322112.1, read on the forward strand.
TCCAGCACCCAACAGGAGTTCTTCTATATCCATATGCCCCTTTGAACTGGCCAGATCAAGAGCGGTTCTTCCATTGTGGTTCTTTACACGATGATCCGCTCCTGCTCTCAGCAAGGCTCGCACAACTTCAATATGATTCTCATTCGTGGCGACATGCAGCGGAGTCCATCCGTCATCTTGCGCCGTGTTCGGGTCCGCCCCTGAGGCAAGCAGGAACTGGGCGATCGTCGCCCGGCCATTGCTCGCAGCGATATTCAACGGCGTCCATCCAGTTATCGACTTGGCAGAGATGTCAAGCCCCTGTGCAAGGAGAAGCTTAACCACTTCAAGTTGGTCTTTTTCCACTGCGCCATGCAACGCCGTCCAGCCATTGACGTTCGTTGCATTCTTGTCGGCACCGCGTGCTAGAAGAGCCTTTACCGTCCCGGGATAGCCCTCTCGCGCTGCGATTCCTAGGGAAGTCCATCCGCTATCATTGCGTGTCTCGATATCCGTCTTTCTGTCCAGCAGGGCTTCTACCACGGCCGTGTGTCCATTTCCAGCAGCGGCGGTTAGCGGACTCCAGCCGTCGTCATTGCGGCTATCGACAGCCGCGCCGTGCCTTAGCAGCAATTTAACTACCTCCAGATGGCCATTGCAAGCCGCTGAGTTGAGAGGGCTCCAACCATCCGAGTTCCGGGTTGCGGAATTAGCCCCACAGGCGAGAAGAGATTGAACTACTTGAAGGTGTCCCCTCGCGGACGCAGCATGCAAGGGCGTCCATTTGTCCTTGTTCGTCACGTTGACACTCGCGCCAGCTTCGAGGAGGAGGTCAACAACAGCGTGATGGCCGTGCAGTGCCGCTGAATAGAGTGGAGTGTGGCCACGCGAGTCTGCAGCGCTGTGATCTGCTCCGTGCTTGATCAGCGCAACTGCGATCTCAAGATGGCCTTCGCCTGCAGCGCTGTTCAACGGCGCCCAGCCCGTTGAATCCGGGATTGTGACATCTGCGCCTTTGGCAAGGAGCAGTTCAACAACTACTAGATGGCCCTCGGATGCAGCCGCGTTGAGGGGGGTCCATTTGTTCGCCGATGCCCGGGAGGTGTCCGCGCCGTGGTCCAGAAGAATACGGACCACATCAGTGTAGCCGTCCTTTGCAGCATAATACAACGCCGTGGCGCCGACTTCACCAATACTAGCGTTGACATCTGCGCCGTGCTTGATGAGAGTCTTGACAATCTCTGTGTGGCCTTCAGAGGCGGCTGACGCCAGTGGTGTCCATCCACTCGTAGTAGGTATGTTCAAGTCCGCCCCTTGGTCGAGCAAGTACTTTACAATATGGGGATGTCCACTATTAGCTGCCGCGTTCAGTGGGGTCCACTGCTTTGGATGTGTCGTGTCTGATATGTTCACTCCATTTTCGACAAGCACCTTTACCGAGCCTAGTTGACCCAGCTTCGCGGCGGAGTAGATTGGACTCTGTCCGTCCACAGATGGGACGTTTGGGTCTGCTCCGTGGTGCAAGAGCGCAAGCACCGCGTCGGGATGACCAAATGTGGCGGCTGCGTTGAGCGGGGTGAAGCCGTCCTCGTTGCCAGAGGTGTAGTCTGCACCGTGCTCGATGAGGTACTCTAAAATTTCCGTGTTTCCTGATACAGCAGCCGAGTATGCAGGCGATTGGTCGATCTCACCGGTGGCAAGAATGTCCTCGCCAGCCGCTACCAGCCTTTTAATTTCTTCAAAATCTCCCTCGCGGGCTGCCACGTTGAACGGAGATGGCCAGGGGCCGTCGTCTTCGGACTCAGCCCCGTCTTCAGATGCCATAGCCTGTGCATACGAAGGTGGGGGAGCGGAATCATGGCCATCTTCGTGATGCACGGCAGGTGCCGATGGTGCCATGGACACAAACGTATGAAATGACTTTGCGGAACTGACTAGACCCTCCATGGCGATAATCATATCCTGTCTTTCAGCTGTCTCCCCGCTAGACACGAACGACAGCTTCTTCATAGACTGTACTGCCGCCTCGAGATCCTTGATCTCAATGTCCAAGACAACGAGCGACGATTGCTTTTCTTGGGCCGGTGCATTTTGTTGCAACCGCACACACCTCAGATGAAATCAGCACCCATACCAGCCATATTTGCCTCCATTGCCATGAAAACAAGACCTACATGTTCATCATAGTGGCGCCAACCTTTAGAGCCTTACGGTGTGGTTCCAGCCGTCCGCGATACGCAATAATCGCGCAGCTATGCAAGCCCAATATCCACGCCTTGGCGTAAACCTTGAACAGCGAGCGCTTCTTCTGCCCGCTCTTGACAATAGGTTCCAGCTCTTGCCTTAGCCGCTGGAGCGTGACTCGGGTGTTGTCTAAGTTAGTCTGCACGCAAGTCCACATCCCGAAACTGGCAGACGGGTGCGTCATCAGGGTGGAGGAATGGGTCCTCCAGGTGGGGAGGATCTCATCCAGGACGTGGCAGATACGGTTCAGGTCATGACCTGTGTTTGAGATTGTCATGTCGCCATCTGGGACGTTATCACGCAGAATTCCTGACGTGAATGAGATGATCTAGCGCGTATTAGTCTGTAGTCGTGAAGATGGAGCTGGATATAGTACCTCGTGGCAGGATGCTTTCAGGGCAGCCGAGCTGCCCGCGATCGATAACGGATCCATATCTCAGTCCTCTGTTAATTTTGCTTTCTCAAGGACGAATGTCCCTCCCTTATCAACCTCGCACAGAGGCTCAGGAGACGAAATTGAGCGAAGAGGGGGGTCTCGTATCCCAACTTGGCACCACGTGACCGGTCCAAGACCAGACGTCGATCCTTCTCGTATAGAAGTACAAATGATTGGGTTGTCCACGTTGCGGATGTGGTCACAGTCATAGGGCTCTTTGAGGCTCTAGTTCTCGGTCGTTGGGGAATCTCATTTGCTGTACGGAGAATCGTCGGTTGGCAGACTCCGGGAAATCTATATATAGCGGCAAAGTTGCTCTTATCGTCAAAGCATCTTTGACATTGTCCAGCTATTGACGGATGGCAACAGCACAGATATATAAATATAGAATAAGCAGGTTCGACGGTTTACTAAATATATATACTGATGTCACCTTACCTCATTTAAAGAGTGACTTAATAAAAGGTAGACGCCTTTCGTGTCACAAGACCTGGCTTTCCCTTGGCACATCTGTTGCTTTTCCCCATTGAACTATGTAGTCTACTACTATTAGCGGAGTTCAATGGATTATGAAAAGCATATAGACTCCAGCGGGAATACAATGAAAAGAATTGGACATGTGCAAAATTATCACAAGGAGCGACACAAAGTAAAGTCTATATAATGAAGATTACACCCCCGAACGAGAACAATGCACTTCAAACAAACCTGTCCCATATCCTTCAGATAACTACTGGTTATAGCATGACCATGCCGACTGCAGTCAGAAGCGCAGTAATGGCATACACACCCAACTCGAACGAGCCAACAGTCACCGCAGTGCCGCGCGTAAGAGCAACAGCCGCACCAGACGAGCTAGTCGAAGACGCAGACGAGCCGGACGAGTCAGCGGTACCGGTAGGCTTGGAGGTGACGGTGCCAGTGCCCGCGGTGCCGGCCTCCTTCATGAGAGAGCTGCAGGCACCGGTCGCCTTGGTAGCCGAAGTGACGGTGGCCGAGCCGCCGAAGCTGCACGCGGAGGACGCAGAGCTCTGTTCGGAGTAGTACTTGTTGAGCAGGAAGTTGAGCTGCTGCTTGGGGGTGCACATGCCGTAGGCGCCGTAGCTGCCTGTGGTGGCGTTGCGAGCGATGCCGGTGCAGTCGGTGTAGCCGCAGACAAGACTGAAAAGGTCGCTGTAGTCGTCGCTGCTGACGGAGTCCTTGACGACGCATGAGGCGGCGTTGCTCATGCAGGTGCAGAGCTGCTCGTTGGGGGTCGGGGGCAGGGGGCTGGCGCTGGCGAGCCACTTGCTGTTGACGGTCGGGCAGCTTTGCAGGGCCGTGTTGGTGGGGGTGTAGGAGGCCTTGTTGGTGCCGGAGGGGTTGGCGTTGTTGTTGATCTGGCTGGAGTAGTACTTGAAGTCGGCCATGGTGCTGACGCTGCTGCTGTCGACGGCGGAGACGAGACCTGGACGGATCAGTTACAGCCAGGAGACTGGATCGAAAGACTTACCGTAGTTGTTCTCCTCCTGGAAATACATGTACACGATACCACCCGACCAAACATCGTTCATCTTGTCTCCAAACAAGGCCTCGATTTCGGTGAATTTGCGGGGAGTGACCTCGTTGCAACCATACTCGGCGAAGAAGACAGGCACGGAGTAGTTCCGGAACTCTTCGGTGCGGACGCTGTACCCGGACTCGGTGTAGGAGGAATCGCCGCACCAGGAGTAGATGTTGTATCCCCAGAAGTCGATAGACTCGTCACTTGCCTCGCAGTTGAAGTAGTCGGCCATGTTGACGCGGATGGTGGAGTCATCGTTGGTCGCGTAGCCGATTCCCATCGAGCGGTATCCCTTCTCCTTAATGTACGCCTTCATGTCCCGCACCGCTGCCTTGACGAAGGCACTGGCATCGGTGGTACCGACGGTGTTGGAAACTTCATTGCCCGCAAAGAAGCCGAGGGTGTTGTTGTACGGTGCCAGGGCGTCAATCACACTGGTGTAGCGGTCGTAGAGCGTGGTCTCCCAGGAGGGATCACTGCGGTCAATCGCCTCCGAGGGGTCAGAGAGATCGGAGATGACATAGATGCCAGCATCGGCCAACATCTGCATGCACTCCGTGTGGTTGGCGGTGGGATCGATGGCGTAGACACGAATGGTGTTGGTGTTTAGCTCCTGGAAGATGGGAATATCACGCTTGCATAGCGTGGCGTCCGACAAGGGGTCGATGTAAGTGCTGCTGCCATCAGTGGTACCATTGCTCGAGTAGTCCTCTGTTGGCGTTAGTTTCATGTGAGGCATCTAGATGATGATCACATACGTTGGTAGGCAATACCACGAATGTAGCTGAAAGACTTAGCACGAGTCCAGAAAATAAAGGGAAAAGTCCTTACAATTGAGTGTTGTTGCTGGAGTAGAAGAACTTGGATCCCTTCGGACGGTTAGACTTATTCCTCAAGAGAATAGGAGAGAAAAACCTTGATGATGATAGGGTCAATGTCAGCCAGAGCAGTGCCCAAGAGGCCAGCTCCAAGGAGAGCGTGGGAGAACTTCATGGTGTCGAAACCTCTCCTCTCGAGCGAATTGAAACAGACGTAGATATCAAAGAATCAAGTACTGAGTAACGAATGACAAGAAAGTGCAGTAGAAAAGGAAACGAGTGACAAAGCACAGAATATGTCCAGTAGGCCGACGAAACTGGGAAACAGACAGCTATAACAACACCCAGGGGATTGCATCGAGACGCCCATCGTGAGCTATCCTTCCGCAGACGTATTATTATTATTAGCAGCCGGCCTCACCAAGGGGGCGTACACTTCAACCTGTCGAGTCGGCCGACTTGTTTCTGCTTCAGCGATGCCATCAACGGCCCCGCTTTGGGCAATGAACGCGTCAACACTGCAGTAAGCCACTGCTGGTCCGGTCGTCAAGCGAGGCGCCGGCAAAATGAAAAACGACGACACAACTGTCGGGGCTCCATCCATCGTCCAGTATTGGTTCGTAAGTCCGAGCTAGAGATTAGAGTTGACCGAGATAATGCCACTATTGTGATGGTGGCGGGTCATGGACTCATGATGGACTGACTGATGGAGCTGTGGCTACCATTATTAGCGGATGCACGATTCAAGAGTAGGGATATCATAAAGAATCCAAATTTTACTCACTCTGAATTGTCCTCCGTCATCTTGCCTATTATTCGAGCAAATTTTGAGCAAGCGTTGATTCGTATTGAGAGTCGCGATAGTCGTGGTGAGTGTTCCAAGGGCAAACTTGTGGGTTTGTTCGTCGGAGGACATTATCCCCGAACGAGAATCATCCACCGTCGGTCTTACGGTGGAGCACACTACGACACACTCTCTGCAGACTAGAAGTGCTCATTAATATTAGACTGGGCCGGACATACGCCGTCGAGCTCAAGCTTTGTGGATGTGCAACCGTTTGATGGTAGCCTATTTCGATTCAGTGTTCTAGTCCAAAGCAGGCTTGATCGACATTAACTACTGTTAGTTTCTGGTAGCTTTGGGAATAGTGGCTTTGAATGGATCCGATACAGTGTATATGCTGTATCGTCGTGTTTGACCGGAAACATAATTGATGTTTCCTGTGGTTGAATCGAGTGTCACTGTTGATTTCATGATATGGACAAGCTGTAGAGTCCAAGCTTGTAATGTACAATCTCGCTAGAAACAATTCATCGCACGTGTCCGTCCTGCATAATTCATGTCGCAATATACCAATCCTAAACACCAGAGGCACCGCCATATATCCAATATCAATCCCAATTCCAATATATCACATAATTTACATTTCTCGACGGCGGGCCTCGATGGCGGCTTCGAACGATCGGATGGTATCTAGCGGTCGCTCGAGACGGGGCCTTGTGGGATTAGACCGGTCGGGATCAGCTGTAATCGTTAGTATTGATAATTTGCATTCGATGAAGCCAGGAAAGACGAACTGATGACATTTCCATCTTTGTCACGGTGCTGCATCGATCGCAGCGAGAACATTGGAGTCCCTGATACCGCTTGATTGACTTTTCGGAGCGTTAGTATATATATATATACAGCAAACAGATACGAGGTAACGAACTTGGTTGAGCTTCAGTCAAGGCCTGGTTGGGATCAGCTTTGCTAGACAGAGTAACCTTCTTGTAGCTCTCGCGGGAGCTGATGGATCCGTTGCGGTCGCTGGACGAGCGTGAGGAACGAGAGAATCCCATATTGAGTATGAAGTAATAGACTCAACACCGTTTCACGAGTGACTGAGATATAGATAATAAAAGATAGTATTATTGATAGTTTGATGAAATGTGGAGATGAAACGACAATTAGAGGTGTCAAATTGATGGCACTACTGAGTTCTAAATTGCTAAAGTATGTGTCGGTGCTGAGGGCCTCAGGAACCCGGCGAGCGGGCGCAGTATAAATGCCAGGGCCTGACTGCCTCAGGTACCAGGTACCGAATATTTTTAGAAGCGGAATGGCCTGTGACGCTTCTTGCACCACAGATGTGAATAATGATTTGCTCATTTCTTAGCAACCGCTGACATGTGCCTCGATCCCTGGTACTGGCCATGACGTTGTCTGGTCCGAGGATTGGAAACTGTTTCACTTGGTCTGGAATGTGAAAAATGTGAATGGTCCCAATTAGGCCAAGCTTTGACTAATGAAGACACAATCGAACATTGACAGGGTTATGCAGCCAATCACATGACACAGATGCCAGAAACAGTAAAATGGGCCACGTAAGCAGAGGGGGCTGAGGCAGTGGCAAACTGCAGGAACACCCGGAGACCACCGGCCAGACTCTGATCCCACGGTAGGCATCAGTATTAGGATTCGTCTCCTTCCTGTTCCTGACAAGATCTAATACAGATCTAGACAGGGGAACTGAACTAAATAGGAGAAGACGACAGATTATGTTCTTGGCCCATGTATCAGTCTGAAAGGTTGTTCTCTGGCAGACCATGTGATCTACTTCTTTCGGCATCGCCGGATGCTGTCAAGAAGGCTGACTCTTAAGGGCACGTGATTTTCCGATCCTGTACATCTGGGAAGTTTCGTCCATGACCCGATGCAGCTATGAAGCAGACATTATCAATCGTCAAAGCCAGGTCAGTTGCAAAGCTGATGCTGCTGTACAGACGGGGTATCAAAGGACCATCATGATGGCTTCTAAGATGACAGTTATTGCATCTCTTTTTGGATATACTGCACGATTAACATTTGTAGCGGATGGATAGAGGGTACCTGATTTGTATAGAGTGAGACTTCAGAGATCCATGGTATGAATCATGGTCGTCAAGTCTATGACGAATTCTACGTAACCAAGTACAAACCAGTCACGAACGATTTCCTCCTGCGATCCTGCGATTAATCTGTGAATCAAGCATCTACCCGAGTGATCAACATTAAACTGATACAATGGTGCTCACTAGCCTTTGCGTGTGGCGCAGGTCACGAAAATCGGCGATGGACCCCGTCTCCATGGCGGTAGAGAAATGGGAGAAGAATCTGCAGAAAGCCAAGTACCCCAGGACTACCTACCTTTCCTGCTGTCCAATCTCGAATTTGTCACGAAAGCGAGGATCCTGTACAAGGTAGGGACTCGGGACGGTCTGCCAGATCATCTCTTCCAGCATCCCGACGAGAAGATAGGATGCCAGCTTCAGCGTGGTGGACAGCCTGACCTCACTCGTCTTCTATGGTATTTTCTATACCACCAGAAGGAGCACAGTGACAATTTCATGAAGTGGTGCTCTAATATGATTATGGCTGACGTTATCGGCCGATATGTCGTCCAGACGGAAGTCCATGAGAGGGACATGCTGCGCTCCAAACGGAAGGAGCTCCAGCTGTGTAACTCGCCCGAGAAGAGCGCAACAATCGAATCGGTGATACGCAGGACAAAACGTACCCTTGAGAATACAAACGATATCTACCGTAGATTGTACCGCACGTTGTGGGAGCTACAGGAACACATGCCATCGGGACCCCTGTGCCGAGCCTTTTTGGCCTGGAGAGCAAATCCAGATTGGTACTTATGCGACTGGCTCCGGCGTGAATGTGCCGGCCGTGGAGGCTGGTGCGGGAGGAGCTGTGGGTGTTGCGAGAAGCCGCGCGACACGGGCCGGCTGCTGAACCGCGGCCACTGTACTCTAGCATGTTCATGCTACATTCAAACGAAAGGGAAAACGGAAGCAGATGACCCCGTCGGCGACAACTGGGGAACTATGTTCGAGGATAAAACAGAAATAGTTCCCGCCGTCGGGGAAGAATTCAACAACTTGCAAACCATCTTTGAAGAGAAACATGATATGTATGCTCGCCGATTGTGCCGGGCGTATATCTGGGGTATCGATGTACTCAATGAGATTGAAGACGAGGAAGAGTTCAGCTAGGAGGCTTTGGCAAGTAAAACAGAGGCGGAAAAGTCGAAAATAAACCGAAGCTGTGGTGACCTGGTTGGGTAAGATACTTAAATGCTTCTTCTGGTTTGTTACTCGCTCCTTAGCTTTCTCATCTGTGCTGGATTATTCTGGAATTATTGAGCGATCGAACGCTCTTTTGCTCAGGAGTGATAGCTGCCTCAGGTGTTTGTCGTCCTCTTTCTCATAATTCTAACCGCGGGAATGACCGAGTGCCCTGTCATAACGATTTATGAATATCTATTTCTTCACTCAGAACTGTGGAAGAAAAAGGAAACCCTGAGTGTCAAAATAAGTTGATAATCGGCGTTTATATACCTGTCGAGACTACCTTTCCCGCAGAGTAAAACTGCCTGATTTGATCAATCACAAATCGAGCATCGTCCAAAGTCATAGCATAGTAGATCGGCAGGCGAACGAGGCGCTCACTCTCCCTAGTCACCGCATCTCTATCCATAACATGCCTGTGATACATACCAGGCCCTATCTTATGAAGAGGACCATAGTGAGGTAACACACTAATCCCAACCCCCTTCATCGATTCCATGAACTCCCGTCGTTCCGCCATATCCCGGACTTTAATCCAAAAATTTCGAGCGTTATGCTTCCGATCCGGCGGCAAAGCCGGCAACTCGATAATCCCCTGTGCCTCCAACCCCTCCAACTCCTTCCAATAGAGATTCCAGATCCGATGGCGCTGTATCTGAATCCCCTCTGCGCCCTCCAGCTGGGCCCATAGATATGCAGCCTGCAACTCACTGATCGCATAACTTCCCCCGACCATCTGCCACGTATCCACACGTTCATCCGTACTCCGAAACGCCACGTCGTGGTTCATGCCTTTATTCCAGCTAATCTCCGCGCGCTCGACAAGCGCCGGATCATTAACGAGGAGAGCACCGCCCTGACCCCCAGCCGTGATATTCTCCCCCTCCTGGAAACTAATACACCCCAAATGTCCCATTGTCTCGACCGCATGGTCTCGGTACGTAGAGAAGAGTCCCAGCGCCGCGTCCTCGACGACGTATATCCCGCGTTCGCGCGCGATCCCTAGAATCTCGTCCATGTCGCATGCGAAACCGGCGTAGCAGACTGGGACCACCACGCGCGTGCGATCTGTTACCGCCTCGCGGACTTGTGTCGGGTTGATGGTCATGGTCTCTGGGATGATATCAACAAAGACCAACGAGGCACCCCGGAGGAGGAATGCGTTTGCGGTTGATGGGTGGGTGTAGCTTGGTAGGATGACTTCGTCGCCGGGTTTGAGGTCGAGAATTAGTGCAGCGAGGTCGAGGGCGGCGGTGCAGGAGGGTGTTAGGAGAACCTTTTCGCAGGAGAGGCGTTGTTGTAGCCAGGATTGGCACTGACGGGAGTATCGGCCGTGGGTGAGGGTGCCGTTCGTGATGGTGGTGTTGATGTACTCTATTTCGGGGCCGGTGACGGCGGGGATGTTGAAGGGAATGAGTTTCTGATGCTTTGGGGGGCTGAAAATGGACATGCTGATTGCTGCCTCGTGCTGTGACCAGATGGAGAATGTTCGTTCTTAAGCAGAGATGATGTCAATTGAACATAGCTGGAGTGCTATGGTGCAGGCGATCCATGGTTGACCAGAGCTTAACAATCATAAGGTGCGATGTTCCACATCGCTTTGGATTCTTACTGTCTGATCCCCTGGCAGCTAAAACCAAGACTCTGAACAGTCCGCAACTGCGAACCTTTGCAGAGATTGCTCGGGTCTCGTCGGTGGGACTTCAATACCGGAAGACTAACCATGACGAACAGGTTCCTGATCGTCTCATTGCCGAGGTGGAAAGTTCTGGGTATGTTGTCGCTGATATTCATATGCGAGGCTTAATGCGAGCGACAATCCCTTATATCTTAGGCTCGAAACAACAAGACAACACTTTCTTTCGTCTCGCTTCATTATCCAGGAGCTATTCTCTTGTTCATGTAGGACGATGCAGTTCTTTTCAATTGGTTGTCAGGAAATTCATACACTGGAGCCAGTGAGAGAAAACGAGCCCTGTTGTGGTGAATTCCTGCGCAATAGATTATCATTCTATTGGGATTGGGTTAAGTCAATGATAGGAAATCAACTGTCGAATACCGACAGCGCTGGTATAATGTCTGCTGAGTGAGATGGTGCTCTTTTGCTGGTTCGAGAAATATATATTTGTGCTTTTCAGCTTCACTGCCGGGAAACTCAACGAGCGTTTTCGGATCGAATCAAGATCTACCAGTTAATACCATTTGATATTGGAGAAGCTGTTGACTAAACCTGTAAGATTTTTTCACTAAAAGATGCGACTGTTCTATTCTCAACCTTACCCCCTAACTATCCGCGCATCTACGTGTCGCCCACAAAGGGATCGAAGTCTAACAAGTAACGAAATAGCTCGAATACCGATGTACAGTATGATGAACATCTAGGACAATGCGGTGCGAGAATGGCCAAGGTGTGGGAAAATAATTTGGGTCTTGAATTCGCGGTGCGCGCCAACGTATTACGAGGAATTCCCGGTCCAGCATTGCCGTCGTGACCGCACGTATGGTAAACCATACATGCAAATCCCCTGACAGCTGGATTGACGCCGAGGATCGGACGACAAGAGGAGACCGTCGTTGAATGCCAAGATCACAGGAGGCGCATACATGCCGTAAAGCCGGGAATTGGCTCGATCTCACCGAATGCAGCACCGGCCGGATGAGAAGGCTCCGACCACGTCTCGAGTCGCAGTACCAGACTTGAAGCCTTTAGCACAGGATTCTACACCGGCATCCATGTAACTGGTGGTATACATCATAAAGGCACTGGCTTTGCCATGACTGACACGGCTTAGGTCTGTGCACCTCGTTGGCTCATACATCACCCCACGCCTTTCCTCGGCATAGCCATCAATTTGTAATGGGTTTGTAAAAAGCCAGGAACGAGTGGAAACAGGCCGAGCATTCTGGGATCCGAACATTGTGGAGGGGACTAGAGCAAGTTTTCTCCGTCGTCTGCTGACTTCGGAGTTCTCGCGCTTTGCATCCCGTGCGGCGCCCAGAATCGTCGACGCAGAATACGAGAAGCAAGGACAGAATCTTGGAACTTTCAACTCCGAAGCGCCCAATTGCCGAATAGGTACCCGGAGATGTTAGCGTATGTATCCCGGAAGATTCTAGCATGATGTCTACATTGTACGGATGTGGTGCCATCGGTTATTCTCCGGGGAAACCCTAGTTTAGCTGGGATTGTGGGGGACGCTTGCATGAATAATGCAGACTTGGGACCTCCAAGTTGACCACTACTCGGTTGGGCAACGCTAGACAATGACGGCTAGAGGAAGACGTGGTTAGCACGGTTATCACAATGTGCGGGGAAGTCGAGCGGGATGGACGGACGTCATGAAGCGTATACTCGGCGATTATCGAACTTTTATGAGAGTGGAACGAGTCACGACAATCGTATGGCTCTGTTCGGTGAGATTATTTTAAAAGTCGACTATCTGACGGGGTCGAGAAGGATGTCCAGTGGAAATGCCGCTTCAAGGATGTCAACAGAGCTATTTCACCAGACGGATGATACCGAGATTACTGTGCAATGCGGGACTCGGCGGGGAAGCAAATTCGTATCGGCTGCAGGTGGAGGAAAAGGACTTTCCCTGCAGTCTGCAAGCCGTGCCGACCCCCACATAGTAGGTCGGTGCAAATGTTGCTGGTGGGTAGCCTTCCCCACACGACCACAACATGTCCAAGCTGCAAGAAGCACTAGCGTAGGTTCGCGCCAAGTGAGTGTCGATATTCTTAAGAGCTTTGTCATTCTATCAAGGACGACTGACTCATGCGACACGGGAAGGAGCCGAACTACCGTACCAACAGCCAAGTCCAGGAGCAGAAAGGAGCGACAAGAAATAGCTACCGGGAGATCAAGTCACCGGACGCTATGAGCCTGTGACATAGTTATCCATGGTTGAAGGCTTAAGGGCTTGAAGAACTCGGACTAAACTGAGACTGTCGCTCTTGGCAACTACCATAAGAAGGATGGACCATGAACAATTACTGAGTGAAGAGCCGGAGTTCAGCCGAAGCATGGGCAGGGTATGGGTTCTGCAGCAGCCAATAGCCCCAAGACAACCATACGGGAGGCCCGCCAAGAACGTGGAGCCCCGCTTTTGCTGGGGATGTGGAGACCCCGCATAGTCAACTGTGCCATGTGGCTTGGACTATTGACGAAGGAGTACAGAGACGACGGACATTGAGGCTAACAAAACTATCTTCTTTGCTTCGTCATTGGTCGAATTAGTCACTGGGCCTCCAGCGTGGACGAATACGACCCGAATGCCACGCAAAGTGATAGTAGCTCGACAACATCGGGGTACTCCGTATGGGGACGCTGGTTCAGTCTCGGTATTTGCCCGGTAGAGAAAAGATTGAGATGAGCAGTATGGAGAAATACTACAATCCGAAGCTACCATGCTACGATAGCCGACATAGCCGACCCCTGAGCTTGAATCGCAGCTATATCAAGGTCGTGTATCCTCTGGATTCTTGAGCTGAAGATCACACCTATCGACTCTTCTACCCTGGTCTCCTCGGAACTGAAGATGAAGATTACGGTTCCCCTTCTTGCTGCTGCCCTGCAGCTGGCAGGCATTGCTACCGCACAGGACGATGCTGCCATCGCCGCCAATCTCGAAAAATTCTGGTCGTATGGCCGTTCAGAGCCAGTCTATCCCAGCCGTAAGTGTGACTGAGATTCGAGATGTCCTATATGACTAACAGTACATTGCTCAACAGCTGAAACCCAGGGCTTGGGTGACTGGAAGGAGGCATATGCCAAGGCCAAGGCTCTTGTAGCTCGAATGACCGACGAGCAGAAGAACAACCTCACTTACGGATACAAGTCAACCACCAATGGCTGTTCCGGTAACTCGGGAGGTGCTCCTAGTGTTGGATTTCCTGGACTATGCCTGCAGGATGCTGGCAACGGTGTCCGCGGTACTGACATGGTGAACGGATACGCCTCCGGTGTCCATGTAGGAGCTGCATGGAACCGCGATCTTGCCTACGAACGTGCACACTACATGGGTGCGGAATTCAAGCGCAAGGGTGTCAACGTCGCTCTGGGTCCGGTGGTTGGACCGCTTGGCCGGACAGCGCGTGGCGGCCGTAACTGGGAAGGCTTTTCCAACGACCCGTACTTGGCCGGTTCCCTGACCGGAGAGACTATCCGTGGTCTACAGGAGTCAGTCATTGCCTGTGTCAAGCACTTTATCGGCAATGAGCAAGAGACCAACCGTAACCCTCCGATGCTTTTGGAGGGCTACCACAACCAATCCGTCTCGTCGAACCTGGACGACAAGACCATGCATGAGCTCTACCTCTGGCCCTTCCAGGACGCGATCAAGGCCGGTGCGGGATCCGTCATGTGCAGCTACAACCGGATCAACAACAGCTACGGGTGCCAGAACAGCAAGACACTCAATGGCCTGCTCAAGGGGGAGTTGGGCTTCCAGGGTTTCGTCGTCACTGACTGGGATGCCCAACACTCAGGGGTCGCCGCTGCCGACGCGGGTCTGGACATGGCAATGCCTGACTCCGTCTACTGGGAGAACGGCACCCTCGCTTTGGCCGTCAGAAATGGCTCGTTGGCCCAGACTCGTCTGGACGACATGGCGACTCGGATCCTCGCTTCTTGGTACAAGTATGCTGAGATCGAGCAGCCAGGACACGGAATGCCTGTTGATCTCCGGAAACCACATGAGTTAACCGACGCTCGCGATCCCAAGTCGCGGTCCACCATCTTCCAGAGTGCCGTAGAAGGTCACGTCCTGGTGAAGAACACCAACAATGCTCTGCCACTTGACAAGCCCAAGTTCCTCTCTCTCTTCGGCTACGATGGTATTGCCGCCACCGGAAACACAATGGACAACGTCACCTTTGGCCGCTGGGTCTTTGGACTGTCCAACACCCTGAACTATCCCAACGGCAGCGCCATCGATACTAAGATTCAAATGGACATGTTCCTCTCGAGCTACGACCCCACAGCCGAGGGGCCCGGCGTCGCCCTGAATGGCACCCTGTTCACCGGCGGCGGTTCCGGAGCCACCACGCCCTCCTACATCGACGCTCCGTTTGACGCCTTCCAGCGCCAGGCCCGCGAAGACGGCACCTTCCTTGCATGGGACTTTGCCTCGCAGAAGCCCATCGTCAACCCCGCCAGCGAGGCCTGCATCGTCTTCGTCAACGAGCTGGCCTCCGAAGGCTGGGACCGCCCGTACCTGGCAGACCCATATTCCGACGTGCTTATCGAAAGCGTCGCCTCACAATGCAGCAACACCATGGTCGTCATCCACAACGCAGGCGTCCGCCTTGTGGACCGCTGGATCGAAAACGACAACATCACCGCCGTCATCTACGCTCACCTCCCCGGCCAGGATACCGGCGGCGCCCTGGTCGAGATCATGTACGGCAAACAGTCCCCGTCCGGCCGTCTTCCTTACACCGTGGCCAAGAAGGCCTCCGACTACGGCAACGTGCTCCACCCCGTCGTCCCCGAGGGCGATCGGGATCTCTGGTACCCCCAGGACAACTTCACTGAGGGCGTCTACATCGACTACCGCGCCTTCGACGCGAACAACATCACCCCGCGGTTCGAGTTTGGTTTCGGTCTCACGTACACCAACTTCTCCTACTCCGCGCTGGAAGTTGAGCTCGTCCCTGGCGTGAACACCGACTACCTGCCCCCTGGCTCCGCCATTGTCGAGGGCGGCCTCCCCTCCCTCTGGGATGTCGTGGCCACTGTCAACTGCACCGTGGCCAACACTGGCGCGGTGGAGGCGGCAGAGGTCGCCCAGCTGTATGTTGGTATTCCTGGCGCCCCAGCCAAGCAGCTCCGAGGCTTCAACAAGCAGTCCATCAAGCCGCACAAGAAGAAGCACTTCACATTTGACCTGACCCGTCGGGATCTGAGCACCTGGGATGTCGAGAAGCAAACGTGGGGGTTGCAGTCAGGAAGCTATCCCATCTATGTGGGTAAGAGTGTGCGGGACATTCAGCTCACTGGTACTTTGCAGATCTGATTTAATGTGGTATCTTCGTTGTATATATCAGATTATACCCATGTTGACAGTGGATAATGAATTATGATGTGATGCCGTCAGTCTATCACTTGAACCATATTGTATATATCAGTATAGCGACAATCGGTAACTTCATCGTACATATCTTGTCATTAATCAACTACACCATACTCTTCACCTCCCTCTTGTCCATCGTACTAGTTACCCTCACACTCTGCCCCGCAAACGCCGACCCAACCACCGCACCCAACACCAGCACCACCCCAAACAAAAGCTACCAACATCAGCCATGCCTCCCTCAAACCACTACTTCTACTCACCTTTGGATCGACATCCTTCGACTCAACAACCAACGGCCCCGCAACCGCAATCGCAAAGCCCATCCCCTGCGCATAGTTTTTCGTCACAGAACTCGTAACCCTCACACACCACGCAACCAGGAATCCACCGGACGCCTGCAAAACTACAAACAGCCACACCAAGCCGGTAAACCCCGCAAAGAAGCTGGATGCATCTATCCTGCATTTTGCCTTCCAGAGGAAGGAGAGTAGTGCGAAGAGGAGACTATGCGCGGCGAGCTGTGCGTTTCGGATGAAGAAGGCGTATGTGGTTGTAATTGAGGCTGTGGTTGCGGCGCGCTTGAGCGATCGTTCGATGTAGAGGCTTCCTAGTGCGACGCATGAACCAGACAAGAGCATGGCGAGGACGCCTGGGAGCGGATGCGGGTGGACGTTCGCTATGGTGCGATGCTGACTTTCTGCTGAGGCGTTGGCGCCTGTCTGGGCGAGGATGATCCCCGCTGTCATTGTGAGGGTGGAGGTCCAATGCTGAAGGGTGAATCTTTGGTTGAGGAGGAGGGTTGCGAGGAAGGGGGTGAGGATGAGCTTTGTTTGGGAGAGGGCGAGGTAGGGGAGGAGATCGAGGGAGGAGGCGCCGATGCTTTGCGCGAAGGATGCGGCTGTGTAGAGGAGGGCGGGGAGGGTGGCTTCTTCGTGGTTTGCTTTGAGAGTCGTGAGGAGTGATTTGGGCTCTTCTGCTGTTTGGGTAATGCAGAGGAGGGAGATGGTCAGTTTGAGGAGTTCAGACAGAAGGATGCCTGTCAGTGGATCGAAGGGTTTGTTCTCGGTGCTGGTGTGGGACTGGATTTTGTGTTGTAACTATGGCCATCATCTTAGCAATAGTGTTGAGAGGAGGAGTTGAGGACGTACGATGATTGACGCTGCATTTTGTAGGACGAGCTGATCGATTAGCAAGTGCAGTCGTAGCGAATTCAGAAACCTACCAGGACAAGGGCGACAATCGTCGATACTTGGACCTTAGTATGCCCTACGAAGCTGAACCTGACATTTGTCATTACCAGAAGTATACACATTGTGTGTCTCTTACATGTCAAGAGCAACTACCATGTCACTTCGTTCTGAACAACGAGGTTAGATGTCCACCGCTCTACACACTATGCCTCTAGAAGTTAACTCAACTAAGCGAAAGGCCAGGCACCGAGGCTGACCTAGGTACGGATTGATGACTGAAGTCAGCCTCATTTTCGGAAAATTACGGTCTGTCATTGCCCGGTCCCTTACAACTGTTCTCCACTGGAATATAGTCTACAGATACACTCTACGGAAAATATCGCATCGAGCATTACTAGGAAAGGATCAATAACAGTAAAACACTGGACTTCCTGCATGATCCAAACATAGTTAGCGCATCCGATGGACGGATAAAATCACAGTCAGGGCTATATGCACCGTAACCAAGTGGGCAACGCACAGGCAAAATTAGTGTCAACAGATCAGTTTAGGCAGCCGCATTCTCAGTATCCAACTATAGACCGGGTGCCCTCGGATAATCAAGCCTATCTTCTCCCGCGTCTTATGTTAGGTCGACTCTAGCCCAAAGCATGTCAGGCATGGAGCCAATGAATGCACCTAATATTCCGCAAAAGACCCTGGCGCTTGAGACAGACCTTGTGCGATTGGATGATCCATTTGCCAAGCTCAGTTATGGGTCGATCTACAGAGCTTATTGCATTTAGGCCCACTGTTGGATAGGGTCTAAAACATAGTAGCCTAGCCCCTGGTCTGTGAGTCAGGGAGTGTGAGATCAACACGGGAAAGGTGAAGACTCGAGAGGATCCAGGCGGGGCTCTTTGATCATGATCAAGTAATCACGACTGCCGTGGATTACAGGACGAATATTCCATGCAACTAGAATGGAAGGACTGAATGCTTAGGCCTCTCTCCAAACTAAAAACAATTCCGTATGTCGCTGTACTGTAAAATACACAACGGTAATGATACGGACGATATTGCCCTAAACAACGCTTGTGACTCCTTGCCCCTTCGTGATGTTAACTTTGTCCATCATGGAATATCCCAATCCTCATTCCCATCTTCTATGTATATGTACATTGGTTAGTTCACTGTCTTTTTATAAATCGGATCAGACCTTGATGGCGCAACGGGTCAGACCTTGATGGCGCAGAGCCGTAGGGCGGCATAGCCCCGGCGGTTACCTTCCCGCCAGGGTTGGCTATACAACCACTATTATAGACTGGTCAACCTCTCGTCCAGCCAGATAAGCTCTCGCTAGATGGTCGACGAAGAGCATGGCAACCCGAGATATGACGTGTCGAATGCTAGCATTTGACCCCAGGATCGTCCGTCCACTAACGAGTCCTCCAGTCGGCATCATGTACTTGGTGTTGCCTGATTCAAGGAGTTAGACCTTGGGAGGAAGAGGGTCCAGCGGAGCAAACTCAAACACACCCAGATCAAACCTAGAGTAGGTAACCTGTATGAGAAGCATAAGCGGATATGGAGAGTTGCCTCCCTCGGGGACCGCGGATCCGAACAAGCCAATGACCGACACTGGTTGAGAAGTTAATTCGATTAGGAAAACACCATTTTGCAGTGGCACGCGTGATATATGCCGCAATTAGGAAGCCCTAGACCTCTAATACCAGTGAGATACGCACTGGACGATAACATAGGAGTCATAATGTCATTCCTTGTCCCCTTGAACCAGCGGTTTAAAATGAGTAGGATACACGGAAAGAAGATCAGACGAATAATCAGTTAGTAAACACATATACAGACGAGCTAAAATACCAAGACAGGGACCTCGTAAAGGGTTCAGCGCCACAAACATCCCGTCTGCCTCTGCGCGTTGCCAGTCAAGGCCCCCGAGCTCGAACCCGGCAATCATTCCAACCAAGCCTGGCAGCTGGTTGGACTGACCCGCAGAGGTGTAAACTCCAGCCTCCCAGGCAGCAGTAGAGGCTGTAGTGTGTAGCGTCTGTATTATCAACGTGGGCGTACATCTAGATATTGGGATTATCACCTCCAATGCCATGAAAATTGCCATGCTGCAGAAATCATGGCGCGCTATCGTCTCCGATTGCTTCTAACCCTCCTTCTCGTGCTTTTGTTTGGTGGCCTATTTTCCTCCTCGTTCCAGCAATTATACTACCTCCTCCGGCTCCCCTTTGTTTGGGAAGCCTCCTCCGCCGCCGCAGTCATCTCGCAAGAACATGACCAATTCGACGTCACATTTGCCGCCTACGAGGCCAATTACTCCAGTGCCGATGCAGGACCTGCCCCCTTGATACCTCCTATACTGCATCACATTCACCTGGGCTCCAGACCGCCACGAGCGGAGTGGCTCGAGGCCCGCAAGCTGTGCCTCAAGCATCATACCTCCTGGAGTACCTTCATCTGGAACGAGGACAGTGCAGAGAAGCTGGTACGCGAGGAGTTTCCTCATCTGCATGACATGTGGAAGAGCTATCCGTACATGATCCAGCGGGTTGATGCGTTGCGGTACATGATTCTACAGAAACACGGTGGTGAGTTTACCCCCAGGGAGTGCGATGGAGCTGACTCGTCAGGCGTGATCCTCGACTACGATCTGGCATGCAAACGATCTCTCGAGCCCCTGCGGCAATTCGACTTTGTCGCTCCAGCCGCCCACCCCACCGGTTTCTCCATCGGCATGATGCTCTCCTCCCCAGGGAATCCGTACATCAAGGCGCTGGTCGATGATCTCCCGCTGTACAATCACCGGTGGTTATACCTCCCCTATGTGACGGTGATGTTCAGCACGGGCTGCCACTACGCTTCGTAAGTTTCGCATCAAGCCATTGCAATGCAGGTCTAATGCATACAGAACAATCTACACCCTCCAATCCAACCGATCCTCTCTCCGTATCCTGTCCGGCCCGCCCGACGCACCGCGCATGCACATGCTCAACGGGCAGGTCAACACCCCGCTCTTCCGCCACCTGGGCTCGTCCTCCTGGCATAACCGCGATGCACGGCTGATTTCGCTGTTTAAGAATCTCGATCAGCGGGCACTGTTTGCGGTATTGGTCTTTAGTCTCTTTGCTGTCACGACGATGATACTGTGCTGTGTAGATCGGTCGCGTGGACGTGGCCGCTCTGCGGATGAAGAGCAAAGCACAGCTGTCTTGAAGTCGCTGACGAAAAGTGCTTAGCTAGTCTTCATATATTCAGTTTTGTAAACCATTTTGTATCTAGTTGTGTATAGGGGGAACTATGCGGCAGTTGCTATCAACCATTCATGCAAGATATCCAACCCAATCCATGGCAAGCTACAGTTTAGACAAATTATTAAACCACATATACCGACTCATCACCAAATACAACGACCGATCCCACGAGTACTGGCTCGCATGCTGGCTGAATGCCGCCCGCGAGACGAGGTACGTCCGCCAGGGACTCACCAGCAGGACCTTGTCATTGTATGCCTCGAGCGGAGAAAGATCATGGACGCCGTCCGCCCTACTTGTAGCGGGTGAGGTAAGGATGGCTTTGAAGATGCGCCACGAGAATGGAATCGAGGTCGGGATGAGGTCGAGGAGCGAGGAGTATTTGCGGAGGAGGAAGGTACTTTGCAGTGTATATGCGGGCGGGGCGTTGGATGTGCTTGTAATATATTTCCTACTAGATTAGCTTCATTAGGAACAGATGGACATAGAAAACGAACCGGACACCAGCGCTGACGGCTCTATGGTTGATATGGCCTGACACGCCTCCATCGTCGAAGGTGATGATCTAGGAGATGAGTACGAGTTTCAACGTTTATTGCAAGGCAAAGGGCATACATACCAAATCAACATTCCATTTCTGGACGTGCGAAGCGACAAGCTCCTTTATCAGATCGTCATTCCACCATTTCTTGGGACTATCCTGCAGCTCGACATTATCCAGTACGACGCAGCGATCCGGAGCGATGCCCAGCACGGAGCAGCTATCGTGGATTTCTTGTCGGCGACGCTCCCCTATTCCGTCGTAGTTCCCTAGACGAGTAAGCAACACACGATACAACTGGTGTTCAACTTACCAGAGGATATCGCCAGCAAAGCCCGCTGCACGTGCGGATCATCGCGACGGTAGGCGATGCTCGGACTGAAGAAGAGCGTCTCGTCGTCCGGGTGGGCAGTTACGAGGAGGATACTCTTTGCGTGCTGAAACGCGACAGGTACTAGCCGCGGATCACTTGCCAGGTAATATGCGAGTAGGATATAGAGACATAGGGCAGTGAAGGCTACTATGAAGAAGAGAGACGAAGCGATCCGGACTAGTCCTCGTCGTTGGCCGTGCCGGCCGAGGCGCTGGGCTATCCAGACGAGCTTCATGTTGCAATAGATGAGATTGACTTCTCTTAGACTCTTGCTTTGTGGTTGTATTCAGACCTAAAAGACGAATTCATTGCAAGGCCAGGATGAGTGCTTGTTCGAGACTGTTGCCCTTCAGCCTTTCCAGGTTACATACAATACCAGCGATATACACGTTATACCATTACAGACCTCATTAGGGCAGTTGGATTTGCGTTTTGGCAGCGATATTAACTCTCGCAGAGCTTGATGAGTTTTAAGTTAGCGTTTCCGAATGTCTCTGGATGCGCCAATCCAGCTGCTCAAAATCCGTCTGCCTACAGGGCCCTGTTGTTTGCACAGCTCAACTGATGTTAATCCGTGGTCCTGCAGGAGAATTCTCCACTTGTCGGTGTGTCGGCGGGTTTTGACGGCGGATTTTGACTTTATGGCGTTGGGCACATAACACCGCCTCGGTTTCCCTGCAGTAGCTAAACCGCCTAAGATGATATCCTGAAAATTGCGGCTAGATCTTTCTTTTTTCGGTGAAGGTATTGCACATATCCCGTGTTCCACCGCCATGTCATGGGTGCGCGTCAAGTTTCTGCTCCTGGTCTCCAGGCTGCTCCCCCTCCCCTCGTCAGGGTATTCCGTCCTTGCCCAGTCATCTCGCCATGGCAGAGCAATCTCCTTTGGGCGGAGTCCGCGGGCCGCGGGCCGCCGTATCATCATCCTGCTTGTCCAGATAGTTCTGGCGGTCCTTTTGTGTAATATCATATTGACACCCATCTTCTGGCCTTCGTACACGCACCTCCCACCTTGCTATGAGACCCTCAAGAGAATAGCCTCGAGCTCCACTACCCCCGGACGAGGCAACCCTCACAATGAAAAGGTATTCATCGCCGCAATCTTATACGACCGCACCGGCGAGCTCGCCAGCGGCCAATGGGGTGACGCACTCGTGGCCCTGATCGACCTCGGGCAAAATAACGTCTTCCTCAGCCTGTACGAGAACAACAGCGGGCAAACAGGCCAGCAAGCCCTCGAGGCCCTCTCGCAGCGGATCACAAGCAATAAGTCTACCGTGGTCGATCTCGACGAGCACATTACCTTCGACGCATTCCCGCGCGTCACTCTCCCCAGCGGAGAGAAACGCATAAAGCGGATCGACTACCTAGCCACGCTACGGAACCGCGCTCTGCGTCCCCTCGACGAGCAGAACCACATCAAGTACGACAAACTCCTCTACCTCAACGACGTCTACTTCAACCCAGTAGAAGCCCTCCAGCTCCTCTTCTGCACAAACGCTCAGCCTCCGCGAACTACGCCCGCCTACCGCGCCGCCTGCGCCGTGGACTTTAGCAACCCCTTCAAATTCTACGATAGCTACGCCACCCGCGATCTCGCCGGCTACGGCATCGGCCTCCCGTTCTTCCCCTGGTTCACGACAGCAGGGCACGGAAGGAGTCGGGAAGACGTACTGGCTGGCCGGGACGCGGTCCGCGTGCGCAGCTGCTGGGGCGGGATGGTCGCGTTCGATGCGTGGTATTTCCAGAAGGAAAGCCCGGCGCGGTTCCGCGCTGATGACGAGGTATTCTGGGATGCGTCGGAGTGTTGTCTTGTACATGCGGACGTGCAGGATGCACCGGGGGATGTGGATGACATTCATGATACGGGGGTGTATATGAATCCGTTTGTGCGGGTTGCGTATACGTCCAGGACGTTGGCGTGGCTGGGGACTACTCGGCGGTTTGAGCGGTTGTATGTGCGTGCGCACGATCTGCTGAATAGGGTTGTCGGGCTGCCGTGGTATAACCCGCGGAGGGTAGAGGTACCTGGATCAAGAGTGAAGCGGGAGGTTTGGGTGCCGGATGAGGGAATACAGAATGGAGGTTCGTTTCAAATGGTTGAGGTTACTGCTGGGAATGATGGGTTCTGTGGCCGACGGGGGATGGAGGTGGTTGTGGAGGATAGAAGACCTGGTCAGGATGGGTTCGAAGCTGTACCTCTCCCTTCTCGACAACAGTATTTACAGGATTAGAATGAAGATGTATCAGGAACTTTAGTCCACTCCCTGCACCGACCAAACATCGTCCGACAGAACTTCCCGTACTCTACTATCAGATCAAACTTCCTCCAAGAGCCCTGCGCTCGATGGAGCAGCCGCGCAGACGGGTCTGTCGCGGGTTTCGAGCCCATATTGCCATACTTGCCTCTTCCTGGGCTGAAGCCCGTAATCGGCAGAACCAAAACGTCCTCCACAAACTTACTCCTCCCCCCATCATGCAATCCCGTCAGCGCATTCCACCGTAGCCCTGTAGTGGCCATCAACCAGCTCTGCACCGCCTCGGTGAACGCGACCGGGCCGGTCAGAACCAACGGATCAACTGCCTCACTCGGCATCTCCTGCATCGCCGCATAGAACCGATTAATAAACATCTGGAGAATCGGATGCCCCGGCGCCCAAGCAAAAGCCCATTGTGTTAGTTGCACGGGGTAAGTATACCCCATCCGCCAATACAGATCGCTATCAGGGGAACAATCGGCCTCCAGGCCGACAATTGCGCGAACAGGCTTGGTGGACCGGTACACGGCGCCTGTTTCCGGGTCACGCCAGGGCTGGATATCAGAGGCGTTGATCCAGTCTTTGGGCTTGCGGAGTGGTTCAGTGTCCATATCGCCGTACTGAGACATTAATTGATATGCACAAACGCACGAGGAAGAGGGGCAAATTACGTACCACACCGCCGATCCACTTCGAAACCAGAACACGAAAGACATCCGTTCTTTCGACGTTGCTAGCAAGCGCGTAGAATTGCTTCTCCAGACCGGGCTCAAAGTGTTTGATAAACTGGTTGATCCCCTCGTCGTCCCAGAGGAAGTATGCCATCTTGTCCTCTTCGACTGCTCGAAGCCATGTCTCTGTACTCTGACGGATTGCCCGAGGCCATGTCTGCGTATCTGTATTCTTCCAAGTTTGGTGGACGATCATCGGAATGCTGGAGAGGGGGATCTGTCTTTGGGGCGCTTGCGCTTTGCCAGAAGCCAGTTTGGCCGCTTCGACAATAGTTTCTGGTTTAGTCGTAGCATTCTCCAGCCATGAAGGAGGAATATGCCATACTGCTTTGTTAGCGGGGTGAGACCCGGGGAAACGAGTGTCTGTATCTTACCACCTCCTTTTTCACTGGGCGGATAAATGTATTTCAGTAGCAACGGCGTATTACTGGCCACTTCGGCATCCTCATATTCGAAAGAATGCATCAAACAGATGACCGTGACGAGCAGCAGAGTTGCGACAATGACCTGTCGCTTGAAGCGCCGAGGTCCCATTGCAATTCAAACGGACTAACAGGAAAAATCTCAGATCAGTAAAAACATAGCTAGTCGGCAGGTATGTGAAGAACGCAGACATTTACCAGGGACTCATGGAAAAGCTAGGGCCAATCATTTAGGGTTACACTTTGGTGCAGCCACCACACACCGTCTAGGCAGCAAACCTCAGTTTTATCCATAACAAATCTACGGCAACTAGAGGGAGACGTAGATAACATACGCCGACCCTACCAGCTTTGCTTTAATCAGCAATGCTAAGATGGCCATCGTGGAAATGTACAAGGTATATGCGTCCAATCCATCATAAACATGGCAGCATAAGTATTATTCAAGCCTTGCCAAGCATTCATTCATAAAGGATTCCCGCTGACTTACTACAAATTGCATTAAGCTAATAGTGCTAAGCAGGGAAGCAATATGTCAGAGGTCCACTAGCTAGGCAAGCCTATCCATATCGCATGACCATCCTAGAGAACCCTAGAGTCTACAGTTCGTCAAGTTTATGGACAATTCAATAACAAATCACAGACGGTTGACACCGATGTGATCGACTCGGACACGAGGCCTGATTACCTCGGCTGATCTTAAAGTATCTATTTTAATATCACTGATCCTGCGGACCACTGTACTGGAACGCTTCTGCCAAAGTTCGCCCTGCAGAGGATTGCCGGTTTCACCCATGCGCTTCTCCCATCCAGAAGTGTCGGAGCACACTCGGACGGTTTTTTATTCTCGCTCATCCGTCTGAGTTTCTGGGTCATATCTGTTGAACGCTCAGCATACCCATTCGCTGCTTGGCACATTTCAACTAGTGTTCTTGGCTTCGTATCCAGCACGATTCCTGCCAATGAACGAGCACCGTTCAATGTTTTTGCTCGAATACGAGGTTAGCCCTGAGCATAGGCCTTGGCGAAGATCCCGCCGCGGATGCTCAAAATTCCTTTCACTTCTGCCGAAGCAAGACCGCTCTCCTCCACAACAATCTCACCAAGTTCGATATTATCGGGGAGGATGCACCTCCCAAGGCTCTTCGCTTCAGGACTGGTCCTATTAGCAGTTCCCACAGCCGTCGCCGCCAGAAGAGGCGGAGGTGGAACCGACACCGATTCATCAAGCGATGGCGACGGAGACTCCTCCAGTGACCCTGAAGGCACCAGCACCATTGGCGGCAGCAGTTTAAGCTGCCCCGCCACATCAGATGTGCTATACAAGAGCGATCTCGTGCCCCTCAGCGCCTACAACTGGACGAGCAACGCCGTCGGCGGAAACCCAACCACATACGACGGATCCTACTTCCAGGGCGAGGCATTCCTGCATTGGCAATTCACCGCAGGCAGGCAATGCCGGAACAGCACCGGCTCCGTACGAATGCTAGGCTACGCATGGGTTGGCCCGCAGCCGCCGTACCCCACAGGGCCAACGAACCCGCTCATCATCGGGTTCAAGGCGTGGCAGACTAACGAGGCGCTCGAGAACATCACCTTCTCGTACGACTTTCTCAACGACGGGCTCTACTGTCCCACGGAGCCGGATCTCGTCAAGGTCCAGACCAGCGATGGATGGACGGACTACCAGGCTAGTACCGATATCCCGCGCGCGGACCGGGCTCGGGCGCACGATGTCTTTGATTTGGACCTGGCGCCTGACGCGCAGCGACCGGACTCTGTCCTGTTCAATGGGAGCTTGGTACCGGATCTCAAGCCGGAGCCGAAATACACGGTCGAGATTCTCTTGCCTGCGTCGGCTTGCAATCAGCCGTCGCGACTGTCGCTTGGATACACGGATGGGCTAAATATGTCTGGGTCCCTGACGAATACCACTCTGGAGTTGAGGATGGCTGGGGAGGGGAACGCGTCTTACTCATCTGCCACTGGGGAGAGGCCTCGTGCGATGTTTAATATCACTTTCTCCGGGACGTTTGATAGCAGGAACTCGACTCGGGCTGTGGCGATTAAGCAGGATGCTCAGCCTATGGTGTCTTGGGTGGATAATGGGGCTATGATGCATGGCTCTGTGAGCTGGGTGCTGAAGTTGGTATTCATGGGATGGGTTGCCTGCTTTGTCTGCTGATTGTCGACGATTCATGATTACGAGGTACTAGAAGATTATAATCCGTATATAGCGTTTTAATCATATTCCGAGTCCATAGCTAGAATGATAATTTATGACTATACTCACTTCTCCCATGTCCGCCGACCAACAATGCCAAGCTCCGATGATGTTTGTGATGTATATGAAGACGGAACAAAGGATCGTTTGCGTATGTTCCTATATTATGATATACATGTTATCCAGTATCATAAGATGTGCAGACCTGGCGGCAGTGTCCTAGACATATATATAGACTGAGGCATACAGGCCGGTCAACCAGAAGGATATCTCTCCGCTGGCAACTCGGCAATGAGGAAATCTCTATTATTTACAGGCACATCGATGTCGACCGTTCGCACAGTCATACTTCTTCCCAGGCCCTTGGGCATTTCCCCTAGGCAGTCCGTCATTTCTTCCAATTTCAACACCATTCCAACTGCCTTGTGGTCCTCGGTAAGCTTCGGGTGTCGTCGGGCGAAATATCGGGCATATTTGACCAGGGACCAGTAGCAGCTGGCGACGTTGGTCAAGGTCATAAGGAGTTTGTATGGCATCTGCACCAGTCAGTATCATGGGGGGGAGAAAGTAGAGGCAAAGGGCAGCGGCACCATACATAATACCCGAGGACAACCTTCCAGCAAATCCGCTCGTTCTTCAGACGTAAATGAACCTCGTTAAATATGATTATGTGGAGTAAATAGAGCCCTAATGTCGCCATTATGAGGGCAATGCAGAATTCGGGTCGCACGATGAACGATATTGGCAGCGTAAATGGAGTGAGGATGTACAGAACCGTCTCGTATATCTGTCTAGTCAGTATCGAGTCATGCACAGAGTAAAGGTCGAGAGTGCATACCTCTTGCATGACCAAGAGCTTTGTCGCGAATTCCCACCGGCCCAACTTCCACGACGTAAAAAGGTACGAGAGGTTATACCACAACCCATTGGCGACGAAGAAATTCCACCGTAGAAACCGCTGCTTGAAGACCGTGGGCTCTCCGAATCCGCCTCGATCTTCGTCGATTTCGCCAAACAGCACGGAGGCGGGTGTCGTGGTCTCCACGAAAACCGCGCTACACATCTGGATCCTGCCCCCCAAGCGCCTGCAGCTATCACCTAGGAACCAGTCCTCGCTAATGGAAAAGCCGGGATGATTGTGGAGGGTCCGCTTCAGAAACGTCCGTTCCCACAGTGAGATGGCGCCGTGGGGGAATGTCGCGCTCCCGATCCGCCCCGCGAAACACCGGGTCAGGCCGGACAGTTTGTACTCCAGGTCTTGTGCTTGCTGGCAATACGACCCGAGAGAGGAATCAGGTCCAACGGACTTGATCGTGTAGCCGATGCAGCGCACATCCTCGTTGAGTCGGGATACGACAACAGGGAAGTTGGGCGGGAGGATACAGTCGTCGTCGATCAACAGCACGTTTCGAAAGTCTTTGACAGCGTAGCAGCCAATGAATATGGCGATGATCTTTGACCCCACTGGTGACCATATGTGATTGACCCCGTAGCTGCGGCAGATCTCCTCGGTGTTGTCCAGCGGTTGGGACGAGTTCCCGTTTGCAACGACGTAGATATGCGATGCTGGGAAGATTTGCAGCGCGGCCTCCAGGGTTCGACCGATGATGGCAGCAGATCGGTAGCAGGGGATCAGGAGCGCGGTGTCCGTGGGGTTTGGAGTAATCCGGCGCTGGTGGAAGAACTCTGGTCCAGGAGAGGTGTCCTCGAATGCGGTAAGTAGGGGGGTATACGAATAGCTATCGGTGTCTGACTGTGAGCCATTATTCATTGCATTGCACTTTTCGCATCCGACGAAGACTTACAACACGAGCATACCGATGACAATCGCCCAGCCGCCCTGGAAGACCGTTTTCTTCTGCATGATCCAGTGAAGCCACCATACTGCTCCTTTCCACAGAGGTACCCCCACGAGAACGAAGTACACAAACAGTACAAGGACAGTGTATACTGCATACTCGAACAACAGTCGACGCCAGTATCTTCGTTGATGCTTGATCTTCACGAGGGCGGCCCTGTTATACAAACTCCGGACGCTGCCTTTTCGTATGTCGCGCGGCGTGCTCCGTAAGGATTGGCCTACAGGCAGCGAGTTTCGATAGCTGAACCTGTTGT